>NC_134701.1:234199433-234828600 GCF_043290135.1 Rhipicephalus microplus
CTTTGGAATTGATGTGACGAGGAGAACGTTAGACTTTTGGTCGAGGTATGCATCCGAACACAGCAGAATATCAGCAGCACTTTCTTCAACCGGACTCATCATGAAACTTTAGGATGAATCTATCAGAACCAGAACACTTTTCATATAGTAAAAAAATGCAGTTGCGCGTTTGTGCGATAGAACTTAAATACTAAATATGTTTTACAAGCACGAGCGCACACTCGTATACATGCATACATACATACATACATACATACATACATACATACATACATACATACATACATACATACATACATGCATACATACATACATACATACATACATACATACATACATACATACATACATACATACATACATACATACATACATACATACATACATACATGCCCGTGAAGGAGGCAATATATTGCAATAGAATCTGCAGGTAACTGAACAAATATGGATCAACTTTAATTGGTTTATGCAATTGTAGAGCTTGTTACAAGTACTTGTCGTTCCCACTTGACTCTTAGTAAAGGCACTGAATAATCTAGAAAATTGGATGCCCCCCCTCCTTCACCGTATACTGAACATGGTCTAATTGGTTGCATTCACATACATATAAACTTATATAGAGTGACAGTATTTTGACCAGTACAGCAATGACGATTATTACATTGCCTGATGTTAGATGAAAAATTTCTTTTTTCGATCTAATAGATGAGAAACGGGAAGCGTGAAGTGTACACAGTTGCACGTAGCTTACTGTCAAATTGTTTCCAACTTCTGGCCTAACGGATGCCTCGTGTAAGGTTCAGTCATCCATCTTGCCTTCGCCGTTTCACCTATAGTGAGCGTTTCGGAAAGAGAGCCGTAATTAGGGGCCGCTACTCGCAACGCTTAGCACTATCAATCGTTACGAGTGAGGCGCTTCTGTCGGTCTTCCTGGAATCGTTTTCTTTTGCCTTTGCTTCTCGGGCGCACAGTAAAAGTGTTATACGAGTCGATTCTCGCTGGAAACTTGGAGCCATCATGGATGAAGGCAGCACAGCGTGTCTTACGCTCGGCCAGTTTGGCTTGTTTCGCCGCATCCAACCATGCGGCTATATAGGAGGTATAGCGTGGCAACCGCTCGCTATATACAAACCAACCGGCGCTCCCGATTGGTCTACGAAAAGAACCAACTAAAGGAAAGTGCACACGACACGAAGTATCCAAGCCGCTCAATGTGTTTCTGTTGTACATAATAGTCTCATAGCCTCAGTGCAAGGCTGCAGGCAGCAGTGTACCCAGCGATGAGGCATGAGGCAGCATATATATATATATATATATATATATATATATATATATATATATATATATATATATATATATATATATATATATATATATATATATATATATATATATATATATATATATATATATATATATATATATATATTGCAGGCGTTGCTGGGGGATGAGATTAGTGCACAACGCGGGAAACGAAAACTCCCGTCAGTTTTTTTTATTACCTCCTCGATCGAGTGCTATATACTAAATATACAGTCTCTCTACCGTAGTTTAGTTTAGTGTATAGTAAAGTGTATTAATCAGATTTATTCCACGGATAAGCTTCATCATAGGTAGAGAAAATTGGTGCAAACGCTTCCGATTGTTATTTTGTTTTCTCTTCACAATGGTAGGCCAATATTTATTATTATTGTTCTTTGTTTTATTTGATATGGCAGGGGTTATGAGTACAAAGCTGTATGCCACACGCTGTTCTACACGGAAAGGTTCGATAGCGAATCTAAGAAGCCGCGGGACTTGTGCAATCATTCCTGCAGTTGAGCTCTCTTCAAACATATGTAACAAAAAAGATGGTTCCTGTGAATCATTTGTGCTTATTGAAGTGTTGCTTTAATCCACACTTTCTAATCTTTCTTTCAGACTCAATAAGCACCCTGCAGGGTTAGGACTCACCTGATTGGTCTATAATTGAAAAAAAAAAACGTGGGTGAAAATATCACAGCAAACCTTTTTTTTTTATTACTAATGAACATGTTAGAACGCATTTTGGCACCGGGTTAACAGAAAAATGAACGTAGTTTTTTTTCTTGGTGCCGCCATTTCACAGTCTAGAACATCGAAGTCACATATATGTTACGCCTCATTGCCAAAGTGGTCACTATTTGTATCAGTAATACACAAGGATAATTGTTCCTATTAAGTATGAAGTATTTTCTGAACGACGATAGACCAACGTGTCGATATTTGCGTCGTTCGCCCGTGGCATAACGAGGCTGCATCATGGATGAAGAACAATGCCATTAAATAACGTTTATCTATCTGGCTACGTGTATCGATCCTTGCATGAGAGACGTACGTCATAATTGTATATGTTGCGCTTGAATACTACAGCATTCATAAGCGACAAAATTAAAGAGAAATAGAAAGGCGTGGCAAAAATATAGTGATTGCGTGACCTTGAAAGAGAGATGTCACTTGATCGTAAGCACGTGTAAATGAATCCGCATTAAATTTTTTTAGACAAAAAAAATGCGTGTCGTGTACACCACGCCACGGAGATAGTATCAAGTGTCCTCAAATCGGTCGTGCGCTCAAGGAAGTGACGACACCCACTTTTAAACGCGCGGGCACATTGGCGACCTTAAAGGACGTCGTAAAAGCCATTCTTTACGAGGCTCCAACCCAGCAATTGATTTGTGGGGTTTAACGTCCCAAAACCACGCTATGATTATGAGAGACGCCGTAGTGGAGGGCTCCGGAAATTTCGACCACCTGGGGTTCTTTAACGTGCACCCAAATCTGAGCACACGGGCCTACAACATTTCCGCCTCCATCGGAAATGCAGCCACCGCAGCCGGGATTCGATCCCGCGACCTGCGGGTCAGCAGCCGAGTACCTTAGCCACTAGACCACCGCGGTGGGGCTCCAACCCAGCAATGGACAATATTAACAATATACGGAAGACAGAAGACAGTGAATGTTCATGTAATCTCAGTCTTTTTTCTAAACGCGGTATAGCAGATCCAACAACAAACACGATGACGAGCAAGGGGCACGACGCAAACGCAATCAGTCTAAGTGGGCAGTATATGCTTCATAGACGGACTGAAAATCCGATACGGGAGGGGCTTTGTTTCTGAAAGGCTGGGCAGCCGTCAATACCGCAACCGCCGTTTACGTGCGTCATGGGATCCACTTACAGTCGGCATGGTGCATTCCTCGAGCCCCCATTTAATGTCAGCGTGTGAGGCTTTAAACTGGAAAGCCCCTCCCCATATGACCGAATGGTCTTCGGACATTTCGTGTAAGAGGGGTAATCTATTTTACTGCCTTCCATCTCCGTCTAAAAGTCTGCACCAATGAAATACAAGACAAATCAGAAATTTAAAAGAAAGCACTGGCATAATTGGAAGACGTATCGTGAGGCAGACAACTGTACGACATTGAAGACGTAAAACGTTGAACACACATACGATCAAACGATCAAACAAGCAAATATGTAGAAAATAACCATCGAGGAAGGAAGGAAGCATGAGCTAAATGGGGATGATGACAGAACGCGGAACGGTGCCATGAACTTTCTAATATCACCGATGATGTTCACTGATGTCGCTGCTGCTGCTCGGTGACCCACTTTCGAGAACAACAAAAATATGGGAACGTCAAAAGAAAGATCCTGGTTGCATGCTTGGTGTCGTGCGCTGGTATTGTGTTTTTTTTGTTTTTGTTGACTTTTTTCGTGGCAGAAGTCGCCCGCGCGAGGTTGTTTCTCGATCCATTTGCCATTTACCTTGCGTAACACTGTCGCTGCCATGCTGCAGTTAACGTAATCTCTGTGTTATCAAGACGGCTTTTTATCGTTAGTATTCACCTTCTTAACATGCCTACACAAAAATTTTGATGACCCTATATACTTGTAATGTTATCATACTGCTCCTTCTATATGGTGTACAATTCGTAGTAATCAACGCACCAACCATTCATATCGCACTCTCAGTTCGCCAGGCAGCGTACTTTTAAAAATACTTTCACCAGTATTTCTGGCAGAATTATTGACATGTTCATTGCCATCGATTCCACAGTGGCCTGGAAGCCACTGGAAAGGGATTTCATGCTGCATCAAAGATTATCTCGATCGCCCGTCATATAACACATTAGATGTGAAAACTTCCAGTTTTCTCCACACCCGCCTTCGCCATCCGGATCTGTGACTTCAACTTCAAATTTCCATCAAGACTATTCAAATTTGAAGCAACTGTTTTCTGCCGCTTGAGGCTTGCAGTGTCATTCACAAACTGTTTGGCTCACCAAATTGAAATGGTAGACAGTGCGGCATGTGATCACTCTGATAGTGACGAAACCACCGCACACGTCCTTTGTGATTGTTCTCAGTATAGATCCCAAAGACAACAAATTTCGGCAACGTTAGCACGACTTGATTACGGGCCGCTTTCGGAGCAGTGAATTTTAGGGGCGAAGCTCATTAGGGCGGGGGTGTATACATTCCATGGGGTTGGTTGTGGTGATGTACGTAACCACCGGTGGCACATACCCACTCTAGAGCGGGTATGTGCCACAGGGGATGCGAGACGGGAGATGGCGGTACTTGAAGTGTTCACTAGACGGACGCGCGGACGGACAGACAAACAGACAGACTATCAGATTGATAGACGGATGGACGGACTCACGGATGGACGCATGGATGCATGGATGAACGCATGGATGTATATCGTATGACCATTTGAAATCAACCACGATCCGAGGAACACGCATTGACCTAGTATTTGCAAATGTTCCACTGCAACCTTTACAGGAACCGCTCACCCTTCATTTCACGGACCATAAAGCCGTCATAGTGAAGGGACACCGCAAGCCATCCATCGTTCCTAAGAACAAATAAAAGTTGTTTTCTATATATACACATAGTGTTTCTCATGATGTCCTTACGTTATGATCGACTGGGTGAAATACACAGGGAAGATTCACGATTTTACCGATGATTCTCTCTGGAGCTTTGCCCACTCGTCATCATTCACCCCATGGATGTGCAGTGATTTTTTTAACTATTTCTCTTCCTTCGTCATGTGCTGCCACATTGTGAAAATATATATAATTTTTTTTGCGCTGATAATTTTTCGTATTTTTCATCATTTTTTAATTAAAGCGGTTCGCCCTCCAGTGGCAAAATGACTATGACACACCCGGGCTTCAGTGTGTGCGCGTTTTCTATTTTTTTCCTTTATCCTTCCTTTTTTATCTTCCTTACCTTTCTACCTCATCTTCCCTCTCCCCTTTCCCTGTGCAGGGTAGCAATCTGAAAATTGTCATCTGAGTAGCTTCCCAGATTTTCACTAATCTATCTATCTATCTATCTATCTATCTATCTATCTATCTATCTATCTATCTATCTATCTATCTATCTATCTATCTATCTATCTATCTATCTATCTATCTATCTATCTATCTATCTATCTATCTATCTATCTATCTATCTATCTATCTATCTATCTATCTATCTATCTATCTATCTATCTATCTATCTATCTATCTATATATCCCATTTACTTTCATATATTCCTTATAAACAGGTACTCTTACATAAGAAGTTCAATACAACAAGTCATAACGAACAGTCAAAAAGAAGAACAACAAGACTTTATTTTGAGAGAAAGGGTAGAAAAGGGGCTACTTAGGGGCATGTTGGTTGAGGTCCTAACACCAGAGCTCCACTGGCTTTCGCCCCTCACCTAATTTTATTCATAGGCGCTAATTGCACCTCTAAGACCCAGCTGGCAAGTTGTGCCTCCCACTTCTCCAAAGTTCCTACAATGGTGTTGCAAGGTGCAGGCGGGAGTCTATTCAAAATTATCGCGTCTCAGCAAATAATATGCTACGTTGTACCGCCCTGCTGGTCCGTGGTGTGGTGGTTTGCGAACATTATGTCACATCTCTTGGTAGTATGACATAAAGTAAGAGAGGCAGAAAACAACAGTCAATCTTTCCACAGATCACCATCTGCGCTCGTATATATAATGTCGGATTGCCATTTCAAGTGATTATATGACGTCCTGCCAGTTGGCTTCATTATTTTGATTGTATTACATTTCTATCAGTTGCATTGTAATAAGTAATACATGGAGTGAAATTTTCGTTCGCTGCTCTTAATCATCGCTTGTGTAGCAGCAGTGATAGAAGGAACAAAAGAAAAATACGCGTCAGCGATCCACTGGCACACGCATCAACAACGACATAAACAACTTGCAATCTCCGCGAGTGAGATGGGGGCCATGCGTTCGACACGTACCATGTACGTTGAGCTTGACCACGGTCGAGATGCCGGAACCGACACCGTTCTGAATCTGACACAGGTATCGACCCACGTCCGAGCGCTCAACTTCGTTGATGACGAGTGAGCCGTTCTCCAGCACCCGGGAGCGGGAGCTGCTTGTAATAGTGGAGAACTGCCGGCTACCATCCTCAGACACTAAAATCGAGAACAAGAAAAAAAAATTAAGAATGAAAGTGGAAGTACTGCGAAGTCATTTTCTGGCATATAAAAAAATAAGAGAGATGTTTACTTGGGAGGAACAGCTAGCGCCTTTTATGTTTTGCCCACATGAAAACATGCCGTTTTAGGTGGAAAACAGTTTTCGCCATTTCTAAACGCGTAAATCCGCAAAGCAAGTTGAACATTTTCTTTGTTCAGTGAGCTACCATTTTAGGAAAAAAAGGATGTCTTTGGACGCTTACTTTGTAAATCTGAAAGTTGCTTACGTAGCAGTATTTTTGAAGACTCCCATTGCCTCTCTAAAGAGAGTACTACGCTCTTGACTCTCAGAGGTACAAAAAAGTCAAAGTCCTTGATGTGTACGTTCAACACCTCTGCAAAAACTTAATTTTTATTTCACACAAAACACTGTGATAGCACCTGTGCAGACACTTTAAAGATACGCGTACTGAAAAAATGGTGGCAAATGACGGGAGGTAATAAAATGCCTGTAAGCAGAGCCTGGTAATATTCAACACATTGCGATCGCTGTAATATCCTGATAATAAAATGTGCACCTACAACGTTCCTTCTTCCATCGGATAACCGGGATTGGGAAACCGTGCGCTTGGCAGTCAAATATCAAAGGTTGGCCCAGAATAGCGGCCTTGTCTTCAGGTTGATGCCGCCACCGTGGGCCAACTGTAGAGAACAGACGAAATATGTTTTTAGAACAGGCATTAAAGCGAAAACTTTCGATGAAAGGAAAATCGACCGGGGATGTAGAAAATGCTAGGTAGTACCTTGGCAAGTATACAGAAAAAAAACATAGTCCCTGAAGTTTCTAAAAAGACGCTAAAAATGATTATTTCTCATATTAATAAATTACTCTTTCGCATTTTTAAGATTATATGCTTGGTTCCAAAACAAGTTTAAGCGAGAACACGCGCAAAATGAAAATGCGGGCAGTGAAGCCACATTGAATTTCACGCTCTAAACGTCGTGAGGTCAGAGATTTTAACAGCATCTACTAGGTCTTACGTGGTTCGTGCTCCGTAAAAATAGTACCTTGTCCTCCGCTGAGGACATAAATTTAATACATCAACTTTCATAAAATTTAGTTGAGCCAACGTTTCTTGAATACGAAATACACACTTTGAAATTTTTTACTTAAAGTGTTGAGATTTTGGCACGAAGTCATGAACTGAGACTTGTACTTTGATTTCTACTTTATTATTAAACACTTCGCAAGAAAGTAATGATCTTCGAGTCCTTAGAGTGCAATTTATCAACGTGAATTATTGTTGCTCTTTAGTTTCCCTTTAAAACTGACTTTGCATGTGAAACACGAATCCTATAACAAACGTGTTTAGGTAAACTTTGGTAGAAGGCCTATGGCTGCGGCTACCCCTCCTTATTTAGGAAAACCGTTTTTACAGTGAAGTTCGCATTAACAGCAAAAATTACTAAAGGAGTACACATTCACATTCATAATCCTTGTACAATGAATTGTCTCCAGTGTTGGCTAGCCAACAGCAAGCTTTTCTGATCAGTCTCGCTGCTTTCTGCCTTTCTCTTCCCTCTTTTTTTTTTCTTTCGTTCCTTCCAAACTACAGAAACGTTCACACGTCGTAAATGTTCACACAGCCGAAATGTCCATGCTTTACAGAAGAGTTTTTCAAGGTGATGACACGACACAACGGTAACTGGTCAATTACCAGTGCTTTGCGCACCACTTTCATGAAAAAAAAATTCCAACGCTAGAAAAACAACAACAGAAACAAATAACACAAAAAACATGGCAGCAGAAGTTTCCGCCGAAAATTCACTAGGCAAGGAGCATTTTTTTTAATCTGATTTAGTCTCTTTTTTGATACCGCGATATTCCTAAAAAACTCGACTAATGCGTGCACAGAGACATTTTAAAAATTTTCGTAGTTAGTAGGCGCAAAGTATTTGCTAATGGTATTGGCCGTCTGCCCAATTACTTGAGTTTCTCTGAAGACTTGCATTGATGCTCGGCATGCAATGAATAGGTAGAACTGTATTAGTAAAAAAATTTGCTGGATTAGAATTGAAAATTTCTCTTAAAATAAAGGATCGGTTTAAACAACATGGTTGTTCATCATTATAATTATTTCGAGGGATTGAGCTGTCCTTTCGCTTTGCTATAGAAATGTTGAATGATATATAGGCTATACGCAATGCACGCGAATTAAAGTGTAGGCTGGTGAATCCAAAAACGTGAATAGCTTGGCTTTTGTGCTGTTCGTTAAAGTTTGTCGAGATCGGTACCTAACAATAAAAACCAAACAGGCTTATTTCTACATTGTCTCCACTCGCGCTTTTACTTTAATAACAAGTTTTCAAGACCTCGTAATGGGCACACTATTTAACAACATTTTACTCCCACGAACAAGTGTGACTGCTGCCACCTTATCCAAATACTCTGACGGTGGCACTTTACTGGTCTATTTATGGGTCATAAGCAGGTACTCACCACGGACCAGCATAGGTGCCGTATAGTTGGCCGAAGCTGCCGGGTTTGAGGCGACGCAGGTGTACAAGCCTCGGTGGAGTTCCTGACGGACAGCGACGATAGACAAGAAGGACGTGTAGTCGTTGGTTCGGGACGCGGTGGCACCTAACGTCTTCTCGTCTATGGGCTGGCCGTCCTTGAGCCATCCGATAGATATGGGCGGATCGCCGTCGGAAACGATGCAGGCCGCACCAGCTCGCTTGCCTTCCGTCAGGTCATCAGGAAAATTGAACGGACTTACCACAGGGGGAGCTGCGGGTGACATTGGCAAATCTGAGGCGCGTAACAGTTGATAATACGTGATAAACTTTGTTTAAAAGGTCACATGAGCATTTAATTCAGTATGCGATAAACAGTCATAGGCACTGAGCTCCTAATTAGGCAGTTTGAATTGCACTCAATAATGGGCTCTGCAAGCGTCTGTGAAGATCAGTGAGCGCAAGTGAGCGAGTGAGCGAGTGAATGAGTGAGTGAGTGATTCAAAAAGCGAAAAGCCAAGAACTGTGTAGGCATTGTGCCACTCAAAAGATTGCACCAAAATTGCCTCATCTATATTTTGTTACTGCTGGTAACTATTTTTTCGGATTAAAATTATGGCATTGGCTTCTGCTTCGCCGCGGTGGTCTAGTGGGTAAGGTACTCGGCTGCTGACCCGCAGGTCGCGGGATCGAATCCCGGCTGTGGTGGCTGCATTTCCTATGGAGGCGGAAATGCTATGCTATGGAGGCGGACCTGTGTGCTCAGATTTGGGTGCCCGTTGAAGAACCCTAAGTGGTCGGAATTCCCTGCGCCCTCCACTACGGCGTCTCTCATAATCATATGGTGGTTTAGGGACGTCAAACCCCACACATCAATCAATCAATCAGCATTGGCTTCTCTCAATTTGCTATCTGTATCGCTAGTATATTTGCTAGTGTATCGAATACGCACCTCTGAGAGAAATAGGTTTTTAACTGTTTAGGCACAGTGCATAAAAACTCGTCGACCCGCTTTGAAAGTTCTATCACTTCGCCCTCAAGTGCTCATGATTTATGGTTACCTCAAAGTCCAAACAATAATACTTCAAAAAGAAAACGTACCAATGTTTGTGTCTGAGGTCGGCAAACATTCTAGCGAATTCAGCACTTTTCTTCTACCAGAAAAAAGCATGCTTGTTTGAACAGCCCCCCACCGAATTCATTGCCGCCTTCAATGCGCAGTTTACGGATCGTTGTATTTAAACAGGAAACGTCTTAAAATAATTATGAAGGACTGAAGCGCGACGTATACATCCCTGCTGTGACCTTCCTGAAAGCGGCTGTACATAGTGCAAAGGCACGTCATCATGTAATTTCCTAAACTGACTGGAAGAACCTTCACTTTAAGCAACTTTGCCCTCAGAAAATTTTTTTGATATAGCGCGAACCTGACCTGAAGGGTCTCATTGGTCCCGCTTAAAGCTTAAATTTATAATGAACGATGAGATACCAAGTGATGACTGATCTTTGCATTGCGCTATGTAAACTTTTGAAGACTCGGATAAACTATTGTCATGGCTTTCGTTAATCACGTTAAGACAATCTGCGTGATAAACACATACAGATTTTTATATAATATACAGGATAGCTGTGTTCTGACGTGGTGGATAGTGTTGTGAGGTGCATTTGTTTTAACTTGTATGCTATATTTCTGCGCATAGAATGTAGCTTTTATGTAGAAAACGCTGTTTTTTTTTCTTGAAGTATTTGAACCATCAAACTGTTGTTCATTGTAGCTGTCTTCACTCTTCAATTTGCCTTTGTAGGAAAATATATAAAGCGGAGGCAAGCCTTGCTTTAGTTTAGCGTTACTTTTGTGACCTCAATAGAAAAGCCACTCTTGAACATAGAGATTTTTTGCAGAGGACTTCAACAACTTGTTCGAAGAAATAAAATATGGCCATTCAGTGGCGTAGTAATTTCAAGACAAAGCCTCGTCTAGTTGACAGTCGACTTTTCGGAAGCACACGGAAGCCCCACTTGACTGCCTCTACCTTGGTTATAAATAGTGCTGAAATAGAGCCAGCACGTGAATCGCGTACTTTTGTAAGCATAATGACTGTTAGCACGCTATACTTCTGACTAATGACAAAGACATAAACGCGATAGTGTAATAGTTAATTGTCATGACTCTGCAATCTCATAATTAAGGTCACCAACCTTCGAGTCACTACGGCAGGAATGTTTGTAATCGCAATGCTAGCATTCGTCTCACACACAAAAAAAAGACAAACTACGATCAGCAGGAACAAGTGTAATAAGCCGTTGTTGCGTGCAGAATTGTCTCTTCACGGTGGTCAAGTCCTGCTGGTGGCTATCCTAACGCATGACAGTAAATATTTTGGTTATCTTATTATAAGGTCATGCACATATGCTATCAAACTGTTCATTACTCTAATTTATATGTCTTGTTAATTTCGCAGCTTAAGGAGACTTAGGCAAGCGCTGTATATCATAAACAGTGCAGCCATAACAGGAATGTGAAAGGGTTATTCACGTTGTGGCTGACTTACTCATCACACGCAAAACGAGCTGCCCTCGGGCTGTGTTCCCTTGCGTGTCACGGGCGGTGCACTCGTACCAGCCGGTGTCCTGGCTGCGCTGCACTTGCGTCACCACCAGGGTGCCGTTGGGGAAGCTGCGTTGTCGATGGTTCTGTGGAAGCCAACGGCCGTCTGGGCGCGAAAGATGCCGACCAAGTGCAGCGTTAAAAAAAGTGGAAACGGAAACAAAATACCGCTGCAGTATACGAACGATGCGGGCAGTTTAGAATAGAATAAATGCGTGGGCTTATTTTCTTATTTCTAGTCATAACACGCACACATAATACATACCGCAGGTTGTTCCGATCTTCTTTCCTTGGAGTCACATTACCTGTCATTTCAAATTCGATGTTATCATATGAGTGGCGCTCTTCCGATCGAGGTGGACTATCAGCTTAAAGCACCGCTAAACAAACTCTCCAATTACAAAGCATGGGTGCGTTTTCCTCTCTCCGCATTCTCCTGTCTTTACGACGCGAATCGTGACGCGAGCAGTCTAGTTCACAAGACGTTACGATGTAATGAGACCTCGATTGGTTTGCATACGCCACGAATATGAGCTGCCAGTCGCCGCTTTTCCCGCTTCGCCATGCAGTTGGACGGCCATTGTGCCTTTTCTCGCCTGGCTATCACGCCCAATCAAATTATTTCAATTCGGTTTGTACGTTTTTGACTTCGGAAGCAGAGATAAGAGCGTGTAGTCAAAAAGCGCGAAGTCATGATAGAAGCATGGAAGCTTGGGCTAGCTTCTAGGACCTTAGGAAACAATTTTTATCAAGCACCGAAAAACAAGAATGGGAGAGAATAGTGCATGCGAGCAGTCTGCGCAAGTGTACACGCATATGCGCTATCTAATGGCGTGTAGCTTTTTTTCCGGAAAACTTCCTTACTTGCAATCAATTTTCACTTTCAAGTTAGAGCTCTTTGTGTCCATTATTCTCTCCCATCATTGTGTTTTGGCGTCTCAAAATATGTTTCCTAATGTCCTGATAGTTTATACAATTAGTTCTCACAATTTTCACTTGTATGAATCAATAAGTGGCGAGGAGGAGACAGTGCCTGGTAGAGGAGAAGTGAAGGTGATAAGCAATACGCTCTCTCGTCTTTGAACTCAAAGTCATTCAGGGATCGTTTAAGAAAGGCATCGGTGATCATTCAGATGACGGGCGTACATTCAACGAACATTGACCCCCCCCCCCCCCCCATGAATAATAGGACATCATACTAACTGCTCAGTTGTTTTTATGAGCGAGTAGTATACTGTAAAAACAATAGAAAGAGAAAACTATTCAACGTATATAGACAAGCATTATGATATGATAATGAAGCCATTATTCTTACGAGGAAAAGGGCTAGATATCCGGATACGAAAATTTTATGTAGGATTACATGGCGGCTACGTATGGATAGTGTGCATGCATGAAGCCCATGCAAATTGACGAAATTCGCTAATGCACGTTGCCGCCAATTTGTAGTGATATCAAAGAGCAAAAAAAGAGATACTGATATTAAAACACAATTTTTATTCACAAGCTGATCCGGCCGTTGTCAGAATATCGAAGCATTCGTAATTTGTGCCTGGCGACTTATTTCTTCGGAAACTTGTGAAGTAAGCAAATTTTCATGAAACGGAAAGTCACTAACCATACAGCAGCAATACACTCCTACAAGGAACATCTAGAGCTCTTGAAGCTCAAGAAAAAAAAGTTTGCGATATGTCAATCGAAACTATGAGCAAACACTTGGGAAAAGGCACTCGCTCTACCAATCCAAGTAGCCGGGATGAGGGTGAACTTCTTCAAATGTGAAGCGCCTCGAAAAGCTCACGGACTTATCTGCAGTATCAGGGCCGCATTTAGATTATTTTATCATTCGATTCGGGCCTGCTGGGTTGTGCTACACATGTCATGCTGAAGCTGAAAATCGTTTTTACGTAAATTAACTGTCCCCAAAATTGCGTTTGCCTGTATAGGCAAGCTGACTTAAACTGCAACGAAACAGGCAACGTAACTCAGTGTTTTTAATTAAAAGCGACGTGCCATAACTTTTGCCAGTGATCATACAGCTACCATAATAAATGCGATCGCCTTGCGGAACTCCCATTTGTACAGACAAGTCTCTATGCAAACTTTATGCGTTTATGTTTATCAAGAATGGCACCGTATATAGTGTTGAACACTCCTGCTGTTGTGCACTTTTCTTTGCAGCCTTTAGCATTGTCGAGTGGGTTTGCTGCACTTCAGTATTGCGCGCTGCTGCGCACATTCTCACAATCCGATGTAGCAACAACTAAAGAAGGAGTCGTGATGAAAACAAGACAACTTTTCCAAAAGACAAGCCTATTTTAGTGGGTGTGTCCTCTCACTAAAGGTATGGAAGAGTACATACGGATAAGAACACATTATATAGATCAGCAGCTGTAGAAGGTAACTATATAAAAGCTCTAGCTAATGCTTACTTTTGCCTTACACAGTCAGGGTAATAACAAACACACGCACGCAAAAAGGAAGTCGATATTCCGAAGGCGGAATTATGCAATATCTGAATGTAGCACAAGCGACGGAAAATTACACCTTGCGGTTGGGGAAACTTGTTTTGGCACAGTTTTCATACCATTACAAAAAGAACACCCAACAAGCAAGAAGCGATACACTATAGATACTAAACGAAAGGGAAGTGCCTCAAAATCAATGAAAAAATAAATTCACACATTCTGCTCTCAGAAGTACGAATGCGAGTTATCAAGAAAACAGCAATACTGGAGAGAACACCTGGAAGAAAAAAAAAACTTTAATTTCACGCAATCCAAAAGTTCACGACAACTAAAAGAGAAGTACTTCCGGGCGTAGCACTACTACTAGTCTAAGTGTGGCTAGATATCGCTGCCAGGAGTCAGTTCCTAAAAATGTTTCCTCCCTCGCCGACATCCCTCGAACGAGTGACTGCGTTTTGCCTGAAGCTTTTTTTAGTTTGTAGAAAAGGTAGATTTGAAGTTCATTTACTTGTTCTGTCAGCAAATTTTTGTTCGTGAAGTTGAAAGACAAAATTTACCCGTACTACAGCTCCCATTACATAGAGCACAGAGCCTGTCATCTCAATCATGCACAGAGTTCGGCTGTCTTCATCTCACTTGATGGGTTTTATACGACTGTGCACTGAAGCTACATACTGCATTTTTCACCACGTGCATTGTACTTGCTGATACGAACTAAATCTGAAACGCTGCCTGAGCTCCTCCCCTAGAATGAGATCTAATGCTGCGTGGTGTGGCTTTCTGCACTGAAACTGAAGAGAAACAGAATATTTTATGTGGAGCTGATTAACTTTGAGAAGTTAAAACTACTTCTTTTAATATTGCTACGTAAGATAGTGGCCACGTATACTTTACAATAAGTGTGTTTTCAATGATATAGTAGATTTATGGCTGTTGGTTGTCTGTACTTCACTTAAAACAAGTGCGAATATTACTGAGAAATTCGTCAACATGGGGTTTCACTGGTGCCAACGTTTCGAAAAGCAGCCTCGTCTTCGTAAGGGCCCAACTGACTACCTTAGCGTGTGTATGTGCAGCTTTCATACAATATCTTACAACCTAAGCAAACGAGGAGGAAAGTTTAAATATACATTATTAACGTCTTTATAAATGGTTAATATGAACGAGTACTGCACATATCAATAAAACAACAAATAACAAAACAGGTGAGTAATGTATGAGAAAATAATTAGTGACGCACTTTTTACGAACACTACATACGTTAGGAATATATCCGTTAAAAAAAAGGGTCAAATGTGCACCATAAGTGCTTAGTGCGGGTATAAAAAATTAGAAACAACGGTGTCTTGAAGCGAAAGAAAATATCTGAACGGAGAGGAATATTGTTGCAGTGAATGTTTCTATAAGATGACTTTTATATTTTTACACAGATCTTAAACGTCATAGGTACTATTGCATCTGCGTTATTGGTCATAGTCTAAGTATTTCGTTTCAGCTTGAGAGGTCAACAGCTAAATAGAGTTTTGTGGACATATATGATTATTCTCGCCATATTGTGCTACTGTTGCTCCATTCATTGGCACGAGCACTGATTGACACTCTCGTCTTTCTTTCAAGCACTTTCGACGGAGCACTTCGGGTTTGCGAAACATTCAAAAAGTCTTGTAAATTGATATAAAAGTGGTGCGAAATGGTACGTCATGGTGCTGTTTAACACATCGACCCACCAAACCCGCCAGTGCATTCCCAGCGTTAACAGAAAGTGGATGAAATATACGGCGCTTAAGCAAACTTGACAAGTCTGAACTTGCGTATAAACATGTTACGATGATTGAGAACGATATAGGGAATGCGTACCGACATTTCAGGTACGTAAGGCAGGTGGCCCCGTTAAAGCTGATTCGAGGGCAAAGGTAAGATGGCATCCAAAAGGGAATCTCTGGGGGCAGCATTCGCAGGGATGAAATGAATTCAGTTCTCCTATTGTGTAGATAGTTGTGATAGCTCCGGGGAGTTGAAATGAGGTTGCGGAAAAATAACGAGAAACGGGAGATGCACTTCTCGCCAAGCTCCAGCCAATAAGTAGAAGCCGAAATTGGTTAATCTACAAGCTGAATAAATCGCGAGTCACGCCCCACGGTACACGGACACTAAGGTACGAGTTGCGCTATTACACAACAAAGTAAAACATTACGGTCCCCTCCGATACTTGTCTTTAAGTGTCGGATGAATGTTGCGCACCTTTTTGCCAAGCGATGCTCTCGATGGGGTATCCTGCCACGGGACAGTAGAGCCGTACCGTATGACCTGCGAGTGCCGTGACGTTCGCAGTGGGTCTCCGTGCCACGGGCTTTCCTGGCACGACGAGGCGTGCCGAGTGTGATGCCTGGCCGGCGCTGTTTCGAGCCACGCACGAGTAGACGCCGCCGTCCTCAACACGCACGCTGGTCAAGTTCACGTAGCTGTGTACGAGGCTGAGCGGACAGTCGGCAAACGTCAAAGGTTGAAAGGCGAGAAACGCTCACAGATAGTCGCTCGAACAAAGCACGCTCAATGGTCACAGCACGCATGATAGATGTACACGTGACAGTACCTATCGTGAGGCTAACATTTGCAGGTCATATAGGAAAGGTAGATACAACTGTCATGTCACTGCCTGCGTACCAAACGCCAAAGTTCTTAAAGACGAGGAAAATACATGTAACAAGTCTCTGTCAATGCATCATGCTGTGCGCATGATTGATGAAAGGGTGAGAGAGAAACAGCTGTGGCGATTAGGCTGTAGATATATCGGGCAATCTTTGGCAATTTCCTAGGTGTTTAGTGTTATGAAAATAAGGGCGACCGATACGACCTATTGGTAACAGAGATAATCTCTAATTTCGTCACAGCAATGTCATAAGATGGTTTCAGAACTCCGAACGAACTTTTTGTTCATCCCGATGTATTTAATTGTTTACAGAGTTTAAATTTAATGCCATATGCGAAATGGAAGCCACACAGCTCACCGTTCGCTACTGACGTAGTCTCCAATGCGGACGTGGTAATGTTCGGGAACCACTTCTCCATCGAGGGTCCACGTCACTTGGGGCAAAGGATTTCCCGAAGCGGAGCACTTGAGTGACGCACTACTACCGGGTGTAACCTGGACCTCTGGGAAGGCGTATTCTAGCACTGGAGCGTCCTCTGTTCGTAAAATAGAGTTATATCATACATGAAAATCTGCAGATAGAGTTTGCTGTAGTAACAGTAAGACTTGCGTCATAAAGGCACAAATAATCTTGGCGAGAAATTGTGAAAACTTCCAGTGTAAGGAGTTGTTTCGAAAGTGGGGCAGAAAGTAGAAAGCAATTTCATGATTGCACTGTTATAACAAACATGCTTTCGTAGCGGCCCGAGCAAAGAATGACAGTCGTGCTTCTCTTTTAAGCACTTTCGATCTAGCATTCCTTATTATTAAAATAACAGCTTGCAAAAACAAAAATTATATTGAATCGATGGTTCTAATTCAAATTAGCCGTTATATGGAATGCATCTAATATTCGGTGCATAAATCTATTATTATTAGTCATTTAACTGTCAGGATAATTCCTTAGAGTCAACTGAGGGGGTCCATTGAGAGGGGAAACACTGTGTGTGTGCGTGTGTGTGTGTGTGTGTGTGTGTGTGTGTGTGTGTGTGTGTGTGTGTGTGTGTGTGTGTGTGTGTGTGTGTGTGTGTGTGTGTGTGTGTGTGTGTGTGTGTGTGTGTGTGTGTGTGTGTGTGTGTGTGTGTGTGATAGAGGCCAGTGGGATTGTTGCGGCACCTAGCGCACGAAATTCCAACCAGGCATCTCTTTTCATGTGGCTTCAGAGATCCGCGTCAGCATTGCGGCGAAGCATGAAGTTAACCCAAAAAATAGAAAGAGGCAGTCAAACACTGAAGGTAGAGGTCCGCTAGCAGACAGCTAAGCGAATTCGTAGGGTGAATGCCAGTTTTTACCACTCTCACCTGCCTACAGTAAATATTTACTTAGATTGTGTGTTTATCCTACGAGATTGAAACAAATGGAATAAAACGACAACAGGGACGTTAATGTTACATTGGTCCCTTAGCCTTCCTGTTGCCCTTTCCTACTCAGCTCATGAGGGATGGCACAAGGGGTAAAACATAGTGAGAGAGATAGAGACGGCATGTGTTCATGTGGTTCACAAGCACTGTTCAAACCTTGTTCGGGCACTTAATGGAGGTGCCTTCAATTATTGCATGATGGGTTGAGCTGGGTAACAAGTGTAGGAAATTCCGCTCGTTTCGGTAGAACCGTGCCTACAGTGCTCAGCTGCTGAAACGAAGGTCGCGGATTCGATCCCGGCCGCAGTGTTTTTTTTTTGTTTTTTTGACGATGGCGAAATCAGAAAGGCCTGTGTGCTGCGCGGTGTCCGTGCACTTTAGAAAACACCAGATAATCGAAACTGCGGAGCCCTTCACTACACGGCGTCTCTCATAATCATGTCGTGATTTTAGGAAGTAAAACACCACATATTATTATAAACCTATTCGAGCTGTGAAGCCGTGTTTCTGAAATGTTTTATTCTGTAAGAGCTGAATGACTGCGCTGTAACGTTGGATGGAATGTTTCGTTTGACGATGTGCAACGTATACTCAAAATGCCAAAGTTACACTGCAAAAGCGGCACGATAAAAGCTCATCGTATGGGTGCAGCTTCTGATCGCATAATTTGTAGCACAGCGAGCAGGTAACGTCCGTGTCGACAGCTGTGTGTATTTGTATACTATGTATGCGTCACTTACTCTCAATAATCTTACATAACTAAAAGTGGCACTCAAAAAGTGGTGCGCCCTGTTATCCTTCTTGAGCTCTTTACAGTCCGTCTCTGCCGTCATCCTTTCGACTTTTTCGTGCTGTCACACATGTTACAATTAGTCTGACAAGAAACCATTCTAGAGTACTAACAGAGGTCAGCGATCACTTATTCTGCAATGTTCCAGTTGTGTGCGCAGTAGGAAGGCACAGTGAGGCACAGTGCAAAAGTACTTTTCTTGTTCATTTTAAGACGCTCTACGACGTCAGCTATGTACACCTTCTCCTTAGCGTTTCTCTTGTTGCTGATTTCTTATTCACTATATTTGTATTGTTATTACACCTAATGCACTCCTAATGCACCTACCGGCAATCTTCATTTACTCTTGTTTATCACCGGGTGACCCCGTCTCCTGCTTGCATATTTTCTAATTTCATCAGACCACCTAGCTCTCTTTGTCAGCCCTTAACGGTGCTCTTCCGTTTTCTTGGCACTAATTGTGCAACCATAATATCGCAGGTCATCTGTTACGCGTCACTACGCGGCCAGGTCAACTTCATTTATTTCTTTTAATGTCAACTGGGACATCTGACGCTACCGTTTGCTCTAATTTGATTCGGGCAGTGATTTATTACATGTGTGGCTTCTTCGACGGGCTTGCATTGTCATTCTTTTTGCAAACTTACTAGAAACATTTCAGCATCGCGTTTATATATTGCCTCAGTGCATTAAAGTTATTATTATTTGATTATCTGTTGTTGCTCATTGCTTGTTTGCTCATTGTTTAATGGTTAGACATTGGTTGTATCCTAGTGTAAAAGTACTTCAAGTTTTCACCTTGGGCTATTCTCACCAACACATAAACAGGGTGTTACAAGTAATCTGTCTCAAACTATAATAATAATAATAATAATAATAATAATAATAATAATAATAATAATAATAATAATAATAATAATAATAATAATATGAGGTTCAACGTCGTAGAATCATGATATGATTATAAGAAATTTCGTAGTGAATGACTCTAGAAAATTGGACCACTGAAGTTCTTTAACGTGCGCCTAAATCCAAGTACACAGGATTTGTTTTCGTCTATGTAAAGTTCTCAAAAATCAGTAAAATGCGATATTTGCTTGCTGTCTTTAAGTAGTTTTTTCTGCAGTGCTTATTTGGAATAGTGACTCAAAACGTTAAGTCAATTAACGTACTTTATTCATCACAGGTCATGGGGTCGATTCTCGGCCGCATTATCAATACAGGCAAGAATGCTTTAGGCCCGTGGGCGTTGATTTGAGCCGCCCTACATCTAAATTTCTGTACCATCCACTACGGTGTCTCCCTTAATCATATTGTAGTTTTGTGATGCTATACCACATAAATTATCATTAACTTTGTAATGAGTGGAGATAGATGGTTGTGTCAAAAGAAGAATTGAGGTTTTGAAGCGAGGAATCAATCACAGTTTTTTTATTTAGAAAAAAAGCAGCATGTAGTCATCATCGTTACATAAAGAACTAAATTCAAAGGTGAAACTCAGACCAAAGCACCAATCATCGCAACAAGCAGATGACAAAAACGACGCCAACGTTCGGTAAAATTATTACAAAGGTGTAGTTCCTCCACATTTGTTACCTTATGTGGTCCACACGTGGTATAATTTCAAGCCAAGCCCAACAATTCACCCAACGAATCCGCTTGATGGTGGACCTAAAACGGTTCTGGACGTCCCAGAGGAGTATGTCAGTTGTGCTCTCCCGTACTTCGGTTTTGGTTTTCACCATTGAATTTAGGTGCACTTCATTACTTTGCAATCATTATTAAAAGCCGTTTCTTTCGAAATGTCAAAGATACAACATGCCTTTCGTATGAAGCACTTCATTACATCATTAGGAATAACCACTTAACTCCACTGATGGAAAAGTTAACAAGCTTAACTTTCTCAATTACGGTTTCGAATGATGTATTAAGGTGCTTGCCTCGACAGTAGAAGTAATTGGCCAGCAGTCAAACAAACACTGCAATACCCTGACTTTGGCGGGTTTTAGACACATTTTTGAAACACCCTGTATATTCGCTTGCTTGCCTTAGAATCCCTTTCTTTCTATGTAGGCTTTCTATGTACCACCAATCTATTCTCCATCAACAATGGTCTCCCCCCTCCCCCATGTTTACTTCAATGCGAATAAGGAAACCCTCCGGAGTCACATTAGCTATGGTCACGACAAAAATCTCCATGCTGTCAATAAATTGGACCTTTAGTACCGTTTTGCCCAAATCTAAGTTCTGCCTTTATGACGGCGTACGCCAACACAAATCATCTGGTTGGGCGAATAACTCACCGCCTCTCTGTACGAAAGACAGTACCAGTGGTTCGAAGACGCCAGTGCGAAATGCTTGCCCGTTAGTGGGCTAGTTTTCTCGGTTTTAGGACAGCATACATGCACTTAGTACTGCTAGTATACGCAACAGACGACGTGCAGGGCTCAAGCTGTGTAGTAACCATGGCTGCGACCTGTCTGTACATGTAAGGAAAACGAAGTCACTACAATAGCCAACACTTTCAGCGGTGTCGCACCACGGCTAATCTTGTTGTCTCGCTCGAACCCGACTGAAGAGGCTAATGTGAAGCCAGACGCAATGTCGTCCTGGGCATGAAAAAAAAAACGACTCGAGCTGCCTAAATTGCAAATTCGATTAGGCACGCTTCAGCGCAAGATACAGGCAGGAGCTTGACTTCTCAGTGGCAAAAATAAAATGAGCATGGAAGAACGAACTGAAAATACCTACAGAAAAGGAAAAATAGGACGCTCTGCTAAGCACAGCCTCGCACTACTCTTCCACGCCATCGGCGCCTTCGTAAGTTTGTGTCGCTGCTTGGCAGTGTACTTCTTTCTGGTGGCACTGTGCCCGAAAATTTGTGCATAGTTGAACGCGTCGCGCAGGGGCTGCACAAAATGGTGTGGGCAGCCACTGTAGCGTGTCTGATTCGGTCGGTACAGCGACTAAAATGACGCAGCGTTCGAAGCCTTGAGACTCGGTTGCCTACTCGGATGTCATAAATATGCATGAGTGAGGTTCACGCGTGATTTTAAGAGGCTGCACTGCACCATCGGGCGTATCGCGTAAAAAATAATAAAATACAAGACTGCTTTGTCGTTTGCCTGTTTAGTTCAGTGAAACTGACCTCGGTACCTTAAAGATCACATGCACTCTTCCTAAAGAAGCTGCAAATCGTCTCAAATGCATAGCTTGCACTATTAACAGTAATTATCAAGCATATCAAAGGGGAGAACTGTTTCAGGAAACAACAAGGCTAGCAGAGGAGGGGGATATTACAACGTATTTTCAATTAGGAGGAAAAGGAGGGCAAGAGTTGTGACTAGGATAAGTGATATGCGAAGCATTCTATAAAAAAATCAGTGAGCTATACAAAACACACTCGGAAACGATTCAAATTATGTTTTTGTGTGCACTAAAATATCTACCGTGTCATTACAAGAGTTGATGTCATCATTAGTATATATATTGACCGGAATACGTTATCTAATACAGAAAATTAACACTACAGTCTTTCTTAGGTTCTGCCAACCTACAGTTCCTTCGTGCAGAGGGCTTCTGCTCTTTTTGGACATGATGTTGTTGGCACACGCACACTGTCGCTTCAGTAGTGAGGCTCCTCTTGATTATTGCGGTTCCACTCCAGAGCAGAGAAACAAACTGACAACTCTTCCGTGGTTAAACGTATAGTGCTTACTTTTCTCTATCTCACTGTATTTTGAGCTGGCTTATTCTGTTGTCTTTCAAGAATTAGTGTCCCGGTGCACTTAATTTCTAAAAATCATGCTTCCAGCCTAGTGGTTAAAATATTCAGTAATGATCAAATCAAGCAAAATAGACGCGGAAATAAAGCAGTAAAGCAATGGATGGACGCACCTGTAACAGTTATTTGCGCAGTTCCCTGCGCCGAGTCCTGCCGGTTGTAGACCAGGCACTGGTACATTCCACTGTCACTTCGCTCCATTGGTGCGACGCGCAGAACATCGCGTGACAGCAAGACCACATTTGCAGATCCGGAAACGGAAGTAATCTTGGCACTTCCGGTCCCAGGGCTGCCGGATGACGAGCCAGAAGCGAAGAGTTGGACGCCGTCATGTGTCCACACAACTCCTTCCACGGGGCGCCCAGACACCCTGCAACTTAAGTTGGCACTCCCGCCAGCGTCCACTAGCAGCACAGGAGGATCGATGATTGCAGACAGTGGTGCTGCGCAGAAAGTGAGATGAAGAAAAATCAGCGTTCCCGGAAGCAAGAAGAAGCAGCGCGTGTTCTTTGTTCGGCCAACGTTACAAGATATGCGTCAGCAAAAGACAGACGACAGATGTATGCTATCAATGCTTTGTGTTTTGTCGCACCTTCTCATCTCGTGAAGACGCTTGATTTTCAGAGCGGAGCTGCCTCCTCTGTACTCTTGAAGCTCGTTAGTCACTTGTTCCAAGTTGGAACAAGTGATTAACAGATGGGAGCTTAACGGGGACTAACAGATGGCTAACAGATGGGAATATATGGGAGCCTAGTGTTATTTGCTAAGCGCGTACAAGCACTTTTGTTCTGGTAGGTTTCCTAGCTTAGTGATATGGTGAAGTGATACTAAGCATTCTGCTTCCACTCCTTACAATAGCCTGATTTGGCCCAGGCAATAATAGATCTACTTACGCCACATCTAAAACACTTAAAAAAGCAAGGTCTCTCAGTGCAGCAATTGCCGGTGAGCTTTGCGAAGTTTTAGATACTCCCGGCATTCATTCGTGATGATGCGTACTCATCTGCTTTTATCGTGATTCAATGGTTGATGTAATTATTTGGTATGTGATACCACGTAAGTCCACTTTGAGGGCCGATCCCCAGTAGAACAATATGGAGTAATTATACCTTCTACCCGAGTGTCCGGTTTATCACTCGGACAATACAGCTGGCTGGACATTACAGCTGTGGCGAGTGTCTCATAGCGTAAATTATCGTGAATCCCGCTGTTCTTTCATATTAGTCACAAGATTAATCCAGGTTGCTGCAGCGCACTTACCGATCACGATAAGGTCTGTATAGACTTTATCCTGTCCGGCCGAGTTGTTGGCGAAACAGACGTATCTTCCTTCGTCTTCTGGCATTGCTGCGTGAATTGTTAGCACGGCGCCTCCCGAGAGCAGGAACACTTTCTCGGAAGCCTTCAAAGGTATCATGGCCTCACTGACCTGACCCTGAGCCGCCGTGCTCTTATGGTCCCCCGTTAGACGAAACCAGGAGTAGCGAGGAGATGGATGACCCTGCGCAACACACGGCAACGCCACCTGCTTGCCCTGTTCCGCTTGAATCGATCTTCGGGACTCCATAATGCGTGGAGCAAGCTTTCCCAGTGGCTCTGCAAAAAACAAACGTCTCACTTTTCCCATTGCTGGTTTCAGTGCTGGTATAAATAAGTAGGTTAGTGTGCTTTAATCTGGAGCTTTATTATTCTATTATTCAATCTTTTCTGATATAGCTGTTCTTGCGGCAGTAACGCTGCACGTCCCACAAAGGACACCACTTTTTTATAGAGAAGTTTTAGTTACCTCTATACCTTACCATGTCATTTCTGAATTCGTTCTCTTCGAGTTCATTATTCGTACACTTGGGTATGCACCACAGTGATGAGTAATTAAACACTCTAGCCGAGTGTCTAGTTTATCGCTCGGACAATACAGCTGGCCGCACATTACAGCTGTGGCGAGTGTCCCATAGCGTAAATTATCGCGAATCCCCCGGCCATGTTCCATTAGAGATTTGTCACTAAGAATGTTCTTTTGTGAAACGTTGCCATTAAAACAAAATGCTATGTGAGGTAGAGAATTATAAATTTATTCACGTATAGACTGCAGTTTTAATAACATTGTGTATCCGTTTGGTATGCCGGGTGTTTGGTGCTAGTGGGCTGGAGTAATTAATAGGTAAGCCAGTCATTGGGGATCTCACCTATTTCTCTTTGGATACGCATGTCATCAACACTCCCAACTAGACTCCCCAAAATGTTCCATTCATTTCCTTAACTTTTGCGACGTTTATAACGACATCAATGGCAAGGCTTGTACTTGTCCACTAAATATCGCCTATTAAGAAAACGTTACTGTAGTTTAGATTCTATCACTGTGCTAGATCTGTAGCTTTCGATTTAAAGGGGCTCTGAAACACCTTTCTGAGTAAACATAGAGTTAATTCACTCAAAAAGCGTATTACTTCACCAATTCAACGCCGCAAAAGTTTTAGATATGTGGGGTTTAACGTCCCAAAACCACCATATGATTATGAGAGACGCCGTAGTGGAGGTCTCCGGAAACTTCGACCACCTGGGGTTCTTTAACGTGCGCCCAAATCTGAGCACACGGGCCTACACCATTTCCGCCTCCATCGGAATTCCTCCATCGGAAGCCGGGATTCCATCGGAAGCCGGGATTCGAACCCGCGACCTGTGGGTCAGCAGCCGAGTACCTTAGCCACTAGACCACCGCGGCGGGGCCCACAAAAGTTTTAATCCGTCCAGCACGAGCGGGGTTACAGAGATTTGTCACACGCTGCAATCACATTCTCTCTTCTCTCGGTGCGACAAAAGCGCTGAAGCTACGCAGGGAGAGATGGGAGGGGCAAACAAAGATCGTCACTCGTGCCTCGTGACCTAGAACCACCCTTTTTTTAAAGACGATAGTTTTTCTTGGGGACCTTCGACGAAAAAAAATTTGGTCGGTTGGTCTGTCTGTCTGTCTGTCTGTCTGTCTGTCTGTCTGTCTGTCTGTCTGTCTGTCTGTCTGTCTGTCTGTCCGTCCGTCCATCCGTCCGTCCGTCCGTCCGTCCGTCCGTCCATCCTAACAATACCTCAAACGGCACCAAATGGCCGCCCCCATCCGCAGCACCCACCAATATTGCTCAAGAATCAACCTTTTTAGTTCTGCGATTGTCAAATAAAAAGCAATATTGCGCATATCTGAGGCGCCATAACAACACGTTGATGTTTTGTATATGTGTCTTTATACAAAAAGAGGCACACACAAGTGAGTATAAGGAATTTAGTGTTTATCGCGCTGCGCTGACAGTGCAACGCGAGGCTCAAAGAGGTGTTTCCGACGCTTCGCTAAGACGACACGGTGGTGGCAGCTGCCCGTCGCTTTGCGTTCTACACCTTATCACTTCCGAGACATGCGCGCATCTTTCTCCGCGGGCGCGCACGCCTTCGTTTTCGAAGATAACTGCCAGATGGCGCTCGTGTCTAACGTGCCTCGATGCGCTCGTTCGCCTCCGCTACACGCTCGAGGCACTTTCACGCAGCGCCTCCAGAATAGCATTCACCGATTTTCTTGCGCAGAGCACCTAATAAACGTTAAAATGCGCAGCTTTTTCAGTGCGATCGCGCGCGCATGCGTGGACAAGTGACGGCCTCTCATGGCGATCTCTAAAACAGCCGAGCGCCTCATTTTTAAATAAGCATACGGCTGATAGATGGGCTTACTACGAGTGAATTTTGTGTTTATTCCGTAATTTTTCGATAGCAGAGAAATCTATTTCTAGCTGCATTCGATAATTTGTTGTTAATTCCTAGCCGCGTGCTGCGCTCTAGTATTTGGCTCGCGTGTTGCCCGGAGCTTATACTACCAATCGGCAGCGTTTTTTGACCATGCTTGAAAAGTGTTGCAGGGCCCCTTTAAAGGTGTTATACCTGCTTTGAAGAGGAGTTACTCCGTCATAAGTGAGCAGGCTCCTTGAGGAACTGATTAGGAAACTTGTGTGCGCTGCTGTGGTGAAGCGTTTCACAATAACATAAGATCGCGCGAAAAATTGGATTAGTTACAAATTGAAAGAACCATTTCGTTGCATTCTTACAGCTTTTGATGTAGATAAATTCCAGTTTAGGCCATAATAATAAAAAAATGCAACGCATTCCTTTCTTTCAGTATTGCTGTTTAATCCCTGCAACCCATTCATCCTTTTGTACCTTCGCCTTGACGTTGCATATGCCTTCGGATGTGGGCCCGCTAAGCCCCCTTTTATCCGTCGTTTATACCTTCTCCTCTATTACTATTTGACCTCAACATTTTTTTTCCTTTGAGCACTGCGAATTCGATAGTTCAGCTTTTGTAGCTCGAAATACCTCGCCCTCTCATTTTTCACCGGCAAGAATGAAATGTATCCCACGGCGAAATAAAATATTATCAGCCAAACTGTCTTTTCAAAGGGTATCTTTGTGAAGCGAAATGAGGCCGTTTGTGAACTTTGCTGTTCCTCTGGTCGTTTAGTTTAATCTCTCCTCCTGCGCAGGTACGGCGAGTTTCCCGTAAGCGAATTCTTCCGTATGCTTTCTATAGGAGCAAAAAAAGTTTCCTCTTCAACTAATGACATGAGGATCGCAGATAGTGCTTCGTTGATAGTTTCTCCATGAAGGCCAAATGGTCCACCCGGACCCATTCTCCGCAGCAGGCCCCTTTCGAGGAATTCTTTTCAAACGGCCTCCGCACAGGAAAGCGCTTTTCAGTGATTTCGTTCAACTGAGCAGTCGGCTTGTGCGCATTTCAGTCTAATCCGTGGAAAATGGCAGTCAGTGTGAAGTAGTTTAAAACAACAGTGAGCGAACACCTCATTAGGATACGCGAAAGAGATTTGGGCTATCGACGCATTGATGGCCGTGGAATCGGTTTCGTTATCGACGTATACGCAACACATTTATTCGCGCCTTTTCACAGACTTAGAAAATCTATAGGTTGATTATAAAGTTCATCCTGGCTAACTGCATAGAGAAAAAGTTTCTTTTTTTTTTGAAATACACCATTCTTTGGCTACAATTTTTTCTTGAGAAACATTCCTTACGTTTGATAGAATAGTCAAAACTACAATCGAATCATATCGGTGCTAGCCTTATAGCATGTGATGTGGAAAACTTCTATATGTACTTAGTACTAAACAGCGTTGAGCATGTACAGCGTCAGCGACCCCAGCATACTTGAATGTCTTTGTGGTGAAATAGCAAGCACTAACAGACTTCGTTTGTGGGCAAAGTGAAGTAGGCTGGTGTCACATGAGTTCGAAACCCATCCCGAAATTTGACTCATTGACACCTTCGGCTGTATTTTTTTTTTCATTTCACAACTCAAATGTTGCTCCCGTTTATCTACATGGCTAAGTCATATGTCACGTCCTCTTCACTCGTAATGATACTTCAACTGCACCGTTCAATTGTAGTTCCTTAATATGACACTAACGATATCTCATTGCTTCGCCCGATTCCTGAGGTACAGTTTTTTTCTGTTCTTAAGATTTTTAACCGTCTTCCAAACACAGGGCCGACATTTATGTGCAGATGGCGCAGTTCGATTGTGCAAGCTTTTTTTTTTTGGTGATAGTAATAATGTGCGTTTCAGGATTTCGCCTTCCAATGTCTAACATGTGGAATTTTTTTTCACTACTACTTTGTAAGCACCAGTCACAAAGTTTCGCTTAAATTTATGACCTATCCAAAATTACTTCATTCATTGGTATACGAATCGCAAAAACCGGCCATGAATTGTTGGGGAGGTCTTGAGTTATTTATTGTAAGTTACATACATGAATGCATTAATTTTTAAAGAACCCGGATGTAGCTACACATACACTAGCAATCCTTACACCTAATCATTTCCTTCCCTCTGCCCAAGCGATGGCAAATATACCGCACCACTGTTTCGTTTTCTGTCTTCCTTTTAAAGCTAGCACACGAACTGTTTACATTCGACATGCAGGTAAATTCGGAGCAATTTTTTTGTACTGCAAGCACTTTGCCATCCATCCATCCCATCCAATCCCATCCCATCTATCTATCTATCTATCTATCTATCTATCTATCTATCTATCTATCTATCTATCTATCTATCTATCTATCTATCTATCTATCTATCTATCTATCTATCTATATCTATCTATATCTATCTATCTATATCTATCTATATCTATTTATATCTATCTATCTATCTTTATCTATCTATTTATCTATCTATCTATCTATCTATCTGTCTATCTATCTATCTATCTATCTATCTATCTATCTATCTATCTATCTGCCTACGTCTGGTTGCTCTCATGATCACCCCCTTAACTTCAAGTACACCAAAATGGGAGGGTAAGATGGTTTGAAGAATATGACTCACTCGTAAGGACGTGAATAATATCACAATCTTGTCGCGTACGTCGTCAAATACTTTCCAAAAAACAGCGGCACATACTCGGGGGCGGTTAAGTGCCACAGGTATTTGTCTCTTTAGATCTACCCAGGAAAGCCGAGAACTTACACGGTTAATTTGAACGGTTGAGCGTTGAGAAAAAAGTCTCATAAAAGTTCAAAAAAATGGCAGCATATACACGGAGTGAATGATGGAGAGTGTGGTGAAGCATTCGTCCGTCCATGCGTCCATCTGTGTGACCGTCCATGCGTCTGTTCGTGCGCCCGTCCCTGCGTTCGTTCATGCATCCGCCCCTGCGTCCTTTCATGCGTCCATCCATGCACATGTCTGTGTGTCCGTTCGTCCATCTATTCCACACTCCAAGTCCCACCATCTCGCATCTTTTTATCATATATTCCCCATATAGAAGCATCACCATTCAGTGGACATTCCAAGGACTAAACGAGAGGTGGCACACACACACTTTCTTACGGCTTGCGCTTCGGGTCTACTTCCCACCTTCAACCACCTTGAGTTCATGGTATATACTAGTTCACTGTATTCATGGCACTGCGGCCCAATGCTCGCTAAACCTTTCTAAAACCAAGGAGGTTACGCCCAGCGAGTATAACGTAGCAAACTTTTTCTGTCAGATAGTGCTCAATGTACATGCCAGTGGCTGCTAATGTGAAATGAGGGACAGGAGGATTCAGCTTTTAATTTCTTACGGCTTGCGCTTCGTATCTGCTTTCCCCCTTTAACCACCTCGAATTCATTCATGGTATATACTAGTACATTGTATTCGTGGCCTTGCGGCTCAACGCTCGCTAAACCTTTCTAAAACTAAGCAGGTTACACCCAGCGAGTATAATGTAGCAACCCTTACTTGTCCGATAGTGCTCAATGTACATGCGAATGGCTGCTAATGGGGATCGCGGCGTTCGCGTTGACTAAAAGCCGAATGCTCCTGTCTCTCATTCTCCGTTAGCAGCCATTGGCATGTACATTGAGAACTATTTTTTATTGTTAAACAATACACAGAAGAAATCTCTCACCGGCACTACCTTGGAGGTCAAATGTTATACCTATTTCGGGTATGTGCCACTCATAGTAATAAGGGCTGCAGCGCGAGCACGAATGTGCTAGAAGAAACAGACAAAGTCGAGGTACGGAAGGCAAAAGAGGACAACACGAGCGCTAGTGTTGTCCTCTTTTGCCTTCCGTACCTCGACTTTGTTTCTTCTAGCACATTCGTGCTCGCGCTGCAGCCCTTATTACTATGAATTCAAACCAACTAGCCCAAATCGCCATTCTTCTTCAATGTATGTGCCACTAGTGGTTGCGTGCTACGAGGGACGCACAAGTCACGCCATAAGGAGATTCACCCCTAAAAAAACTAACATAGGCATTGTTGGCTGAACGAATGCAAACAGTAAATGTGATTGGAGCCAGCAGGCATCGAACCCAAGTATTTTACGTGGCAACGAAGTTTACGTGTCAATGGTGGCGCGAGAATCTATGAAGACATAGGTGTGTAAGGGGTCGACCATCGCGAAAGCTATCACAGAGCCACGTCGGTCAGTCGGTCGGTCGGTCGGTCGGTCGGTCGGTCGGTCGGTCGGTCGGTCGGTCGGTTGGTCGGTCGGTCGGTCGGTCGGTCGGTCGGTCGGTCGGTCGGTCGGTCGGTCGGTCGGTCGGTCGGTCGGTCGGTCGGTCGGTCGGTCGGTCGGTCGGTCGGTCGGTCGGTTGGTCGGTCGGTCGGTCGGTGTCCACGAGGTACATTCTAGCAGCCGCTACTGTAGGGGACGATCGAGTCGGGGCGGGAACGTGGTGGCGTTCCGCCAGTTCTTGGGCCCTCGGGACTGACTTTTGTTGGTTTCTGAGACTGGGGCTCCTGAGTGCCTCCTCCCAGTTGGACTCACTGGTGAGAGATCCTCGAGGTAACGCGGGACATTGCCAGAGCATGTGTTTGAGTGAACAGTACACTTCTGAGCAGTCTGGGCATTGTGGATGTTTGAGTTGTAACGGCTGAGTCGGCCCCGTGATGGATACGAACTTGTTTGTAGCATGCGAAAAGCTACCTCTTGCACGCGTTCGAGCTATGCATGTCGAAAAGAGTATTGGCATCTATCGTTGCGGTAGTAGGTGGTAGTTTCGTGAAATGTGAGTAAAGGATCATTAAACTGTACGTCTGGGCCTAGCTCTTTGGTGGGTGATTGATCGTCGTGGCGGTCAGTTCTCGCGCTCGATCATGAGCCATCTCGTTGAGGTTGGGTTGCTGTGGGTGGACCTCTTTACCCATGTGGCCAGGAAACCAAGAGAGGTAATGCACGTCCCTTGCATTTTCGTGTTTGTAGAATGCGGGCTGCTTCTCGAGCGTTGTTACGGCTTTCGTAAGCCCGAGTGGTGGCCCGAGAGTCTGTGAAGACATTGGTGTGTAAGGGGTCGACCATCGCTAAAGTTATAGCAACCTCATCGGCTATGGCTCTCGTCGCTAGCGCAACCGAGGCAGCTGAGCGTAGGGTTCTGTCGCCATCTACTACCGCTAGTGCGAAGGTGGAGGAGCCATCGTATTGCGCCGCATTGACGAAGGCGGTAGAGTTGCGATTCGCAGCGGTGCGGTTGAGGATCGCGCGAGCGCGGGCTAGGCGTCTGCCTTTGTTGTGTTGCGTGTGAACATTTCAAAGGAAATAGATTTACCATGTAGGTAGCACGGAGAGCTCTGGAGAGGGTTACTGAAAGTTCAAGGTAGGGATGTGGGGACATGCGAACCTCGCTTAGAAGTTGGCGGCCTGGCTTGGAGGAGGAGAGGCGGATCACTTGGGCCGTGGTCTGGGTTACTGCAAGTTCCAGGTAGCCATGTGGGGACATGCGAGCCTCACTTAGAAGTAGGCGGCCTTCTTTGGAGGAGGAGAGGTGGATGACTTGGGCCATGGTCTGGGCCTCGATCACTTCATCGATGTTTTTGTGCATGCCTAGCTGGTCGAGACGGGAAGTACAGGTAAACCAAGGACTTGTTTAATGCTTTTACGCATGAGCGTGTTTAGTTTCATCTTTTTCACCTTCGTCCAGTTGTGGCCAGAGGCAACGTAACTGATGTGGCTCATCAGGAACGCGTGGTATATGCGCGGAAGGTTGGCCTGTTCAAGGCCTCGTCTGCGACCCGAGACTCGCTGAATCAGTCGGAACATGTTTGCCGCTTTCGCTGTGACGTGTGTTATTGTTCGTCTATTGCAGCCAGTGGCCTCGATTAGGAGGCTGAGAATGCGTATGGAGTCCTCGAAGGGTATTCGTTGCCCGTATTTAGCGCTTAGCGCTATGGGTAGTTCACATAAGGGCGTTAAATTACGAACGCCTTGACGAGATGGCCGGTATAGTAGGAACTCTGATTTCGTGCGCGACAGTTGCAGTCCAGTGTTTTTGAGGTAGGCTTCTGTGGTATCGAGAGCAGTTTGAAGGGTCTGCTCTAACACCGCCAAGGAGCCTCCCGGGCACCAGATGGTAATGTCATCTGCGTATATAGCATGGTTTATGCAAGGGATATTGCAGAGTTTGTCAGACAGTCCCTTCATTACTATGGTAAAAAGGAGTGGAGAAATGACTGCCCCTTGTGGTGTCCCATTGGAACCTAATGTACAAGAGTCGGATGTAAGTTGCGATATTCGAATCTTGGCCTTTCGGTCTTGTAGGAAACAATAAATGTATATCTTGAATCTTTTACCGAGACCGAGGCTGGCAATGGATTCCAGTATAAAGCGGTGGGAGACGCTATCGAATGCTTTAGTGAGGTCTAGGGCAATGATGCCACGGACATCTCTCGTTTTCGAGTCGAAGATTTGTTTCTTTAGTAATAGCATGCCGTCTTGTGTTGATAAGTGTGGACGGAGCCCGACCATGTTCAATGGAAAGAGTTCGTGATCCTCTACGTAACGCGATACATGACTTAGGATGGCATGTTCAGCTGCTTTTCCTATACATGAGGTTAGGAAGATAGGGCGTAGATTGTCGAAGTTTAGTCGTTTACCTGCATTTGAGAGAAGGATCACCGTGGCCGTGGACCATTGTTCAGGTACCTGGCTGGTTTTCCACATGTGGTTCATGTCTTTTGTGAGTGTGATGGCTTGGTCGTCTAAATTTCGCAAAAGGTGGTTGGTTACCTTGTCAGGACCGGGGCACGATTGACTGTTCAGGTTGTGCAATGCATCCCGAACTTCATACTCCGTGAAGGGTTCGTCGAGTTCAGGTGTTGTTTCGAATTCTATTTGTGGGTAGTCGGTGAGTTGTGCAGTCTTTAGGGGGAGGTGTCGTTTTGCGATTCTTCACGAAAGGATGATTCCGTTCCTCTCATTTTTTTTTGTGCGAGTGTATACATAGGAGACGGTCTATGGCATGGCTCTGGTTGTATTGAATATTTTGTTCAAAAAGACCCTAATGTTCGTGTAACATGACTTGTGGTTGCAGTGTTGAATATCCGATTTTATAAATATTACATATGTACTCCTGTGATAAAGCCGTCATGTCGGGTTAGCGTAAATTGAAGTTAGGTGCCATCCGCCGAAGTTGATTTGTGTAGCAGTCTGTAGAGTTACCATAGTCACGCGCACCTGCGCAAATAACAGCGCTTCATGTCAGCTTACTGCTCCTGCTGGTTCTATTTTTCGTGTTGCTGTCAGTGTCATTACGAAACTGTGGTGTCATTACGCAACATATACGGCACTTTAAGGTATGTTTTTGCGTGGATTTGTACATATGTTTAGCGCCACTTCATAACGTCTCGCACAATAAAAAATAAACACATTCATCTTCTATCCGCACACTCCGCATTACATTGATGGCCAAGATACGTAGGATCTGCCTAATAATTACAGTTAAAGTTTGGGCCACCGCTAAACATAATAAAAAGAAAAAAGAACGTCATCTGAAACAAGAACACAAAGCCGACTACTACGAACATTCACCAGCACATCCTTAAAAAGCAAGCTACGGCGTGTATCAGATAACCCTGTGATATTACCAACAGCAGTATTATTTTTCGCTCTCCCCGGGTTTCGCCAAATGGATCAACTGTTACGTGTGGTATCGCTACACCCAATCCATGTCTTAATGGAACAGAACATTTTTGAACATTTTTGGTGTTACTGAATATTGTTGGCTGCATCATAATTTTGATCCATACTGTTCCACCTCTTCATTAAAGAAATCTAATGATTATTTTACTGTGATATCATATCAAGGTGAAAACGCTTACAAATTTTGTACTTCTATTACGAAAGTGTGCCTCAATTTGGCATGAGTCTTCCATTCCTTCTCTAGAGTGATGCTACTAAACTCTGCAGCTCTGAATTTTATTCGCTTGCCTCACTACTGTTCTTGTTTTTTTTTCTTGCTGACATGTAATGTAAACGTCTTGTACACACGTCGGAATAATGAATCATAACAATATAAAAAACACTGCACCTGTGTGGAAGGCGCGGCACACTCACCACGAAAGCTAGAACAGCGGCATTTCAGAGCCTTTTCTAAACACTCATTGGTTAACTGTTGCAAGCACACTTGCTTGATACCCACTACGGCATTATTAATAAAAATGTTTGTGTAGTAGGCTGGCATTCACTATTCTATTTTTCGTCATTCTTCTGAGAAGCGTAGTATTCGCTAAACACTTGCAAGGAAATATGTGCCAATTGTTCATGCAGTGGCTTGTGACTGTGTGGAATTGTGCCTGAAGCGAGTATGCGCCACAGTTAAAAGGTGAACAACAACAAGCTTTTGTAATGGGTTAGAGCATTGGACGACCCACTCGTAGCGCTATTCGCATTGTGCGGCGACTGGTGGTTCTTTCGATGTTTTAAAACGCTTCATAAGTCATACTAACGCGATTGCTTTCCCGACATGAAGCCTGCCTAAGGCAAGTTTGACAACAAGTCACAAGCACCGGCGTAGCTCAGTGGTAGAATATTGGGCTCGCTCTCAGCGTACCCGGGTTTGAGCTCCACTGTGTCATTGGTAATAAGATTGTTTTGTAATTTCGGGAGTCGTGTTTATGGACACCCGCGGTGGCAGTGGACATCTTCGGCAGCGCGTGACCAGAGTGGTCTAATAACTGCTTTCGATATATTGTTATTATTATTATTATTATTATTATTATTATTATTATTATTATTATTATTATTATTATTATTATTATTATTATTATTATTATTTCAATTGTTTGAATCGGATCGCTTCCGTGAGGTCGACTGTCCCCAGTGAGGTACATTCAGCAACGGATGTAACTTATAGGGGGATCGTGCTGGGACGTACCGTGACTCACACATTAGTAGCAAACACGCTATAGATTTGCGAATTAGTTTTCCCACCAACATATGAACATGATAGCCAGCTGTCTTTCGTACAGTGAGTGTTGTCTTACTGAGCACACGGTCACAAAACACCGGTCAATATTTACCTGTTCAACTGCGGCATTGTTCACCGTTACAACTACGCGACACCTTCGATCTTTCATACCATCACCCTTGCATTGCGTTACCTGTATTCATGCGTCCATTCTTCCGTGGCTGATTCGAATGCTCCTAAAAGGCCATATCAATCAGCCACGCCCGTTATTAAGCCAGTTTGACGGAAACTGTATTTGCGCTCACTTCGACCTGATTGGTCAGCTTGTAGGAAACTTGGAAGTAATCAATCGTTCATTCTACAACTAACTTAATAACGTGCTTATCGTGTTTAAGGCGAATAAGTCAACTATACAAAGAACATAAAAGGAATCTGCCAGAAGCTGAGTGATCGATCAAGTAGCAGCCTTCTGCGTCCGAGCAGCCTTCTCACATATCGACCTCTGAAAGCTGCGTCGTCTTTGAACAATGTGTATGTACGTGATCAAAGTTCGTGCTTACTCGATAGATTTTACTTTGCTTTTTTTGTTCTTCGAGTGCTGAACGGTAGTGTTTAACGTTTTTCCCGAAATCTATTTCCAGGTGCTGGTGAATACGTGAACGTTATAGAGGACATGTTTGCTGACTTGTCTGTTATTACATATCCGGAGTTTCAGCCACTCTAAAAGAAACAGTTTCTGTTAGGAAGTTTTAACTGTTCGTTTTTTTCCTACGCTGTTTCCTGGCAGGTCATCGCTCTCAATTACGCTGAAAATAAAAGAAACACACCACTGCCTTATTTCCATGGTGGCAGCCTTGTTCCTCTAGGATATGATGGATCACCGCTATGACGAGTAGGCGTCTGTATTATTTGTATGCAAACTTTTTTGAATCCTTTGATTCCCGATTCCGTCTTAACGTAAAAGAAAGAACACTAAAGTACATTGTGTAAATCAATCAATCTTATTGTCAGATCCACTCTTCTACTTTTACGTTTAAGATGTACGAAAAAAAAAACCAATGCCTCATACCAATACAAACAAACGAAAAACACGTCAGGGCTAAAAAAATACACGTGTGCAGTCTCGCTCGTGCAAAGTTCTCAGTAGTTAGTTTTCAAGCTTCCCATAAGTTCGAATAGTCGCATAAAGAGGAACCTATTTGCATGCGATCACTTAAGTCTATAATCTGCGAGTATTACATGACAACTGAGAAGTAGATGCTGTATATAGTATTAGCGAGAGACAAATAATAATTTTTCGCACAAAATATGATAGCGGTACCACACTATGAATGCCTTCAAATATACAATTCGCAAGTGCACTCGCGTTTCAAGACAAATTGACGTTCAAGCATGTATTGGTAACACCAACGGAGAGGTGAGTATAGGAAAAAGAAATAAAGAAATATATCCCCATCAGCCTATGAATCGGAGGTATTCGGCAGTACCTGATGAGATACAAAAGGTTAGATTCCCGCAAATTTTCATTTATTTTCATTTTCATTTTCTTTTATATAAATACAGCAACCCGCAATCATTCGCTCATCTGCACGTCTACGTGAAAATTAGGGCAACAAGATCATTTTCTTTCACTTCGCGTCGACAATGTGCAGATTTTTTCGAATCTGTTCTTTTTGTCAATTGTTGGTGGCAATATACAGTTTTCGTAGTTCATACATTCTTTAATTTGGGGGTGGGGGTGGCAGGGGGTAATTAGCCGTGACATAATATAAGTGCTCGCAGGTATTCTACCTTTTTTATATGTTTGCTGAAAAAAAAAGAAAGACAGAAATGGCATGATTTCCCGCCTTTGAGAGGAGAGCTACTACAGAATATTGAATAAAAAAAGATAAGCACTCAAGAATGGCACCGTCACATGTGATGCTTCATTAAAACGTTGAGTACGGCTGCACAACTTCTTTAAACGTGTTCACTGGAAACTATGGAAAAATTCTTCTCTGACGACTTTTTTTTTTAGGGGGAGAGAGGGGTTGTAGAAAGAGCTCGTACAAATATTAAGCTGAGGATGACTCATCTGTGTATAAACTGAACCATCAACACTGTATGCAAGGAGTCGAACTCATTTCACGGATTCTTTCCTGCTGCATTCTTTTTTTTTTTGCTGCGAGTAGTTGACCTCATTTATGTTTATTAAGATGGTTTACTGTTCGCACTAATGCACTGAAGAGATTTGCAATAGAATACCTAGAATATTTTAAGTGCCTTTTTTTTCACTAATACTTTGCCACGCTCTTAGAAATGAAAGTACTATGACACACTGTAGGAAACCAAAACAAGACGTCCTTTCACTTTTTTTTGGCAAATTCCCACTCTCAGCTTATACTCGCTTCTTGCTAGAGGCACGTTATCTCTTTTGAGAGTTAATTTCACTCTCTTAGAAAAATTACTGGACCCACAGAGAGTTCACAAGTCTCTTCAAACAGAATCATATGCCTGGCAAGTCAAAACAAGCCAAAAAGAGTCACTCACATCCGTCTTTTTTTTTTCTTATTCAGTGTACTTATGAGAGCCTGATTTCTTTACTACCATTGTTTTGATGATGACTTATTTTGCACAAACGAATAATTTACTGTACTTATCTCCCCAGAAGTGTGTGTTCATTTTATTCAACTATATAACTGAGTTTATTTACTTATTTATATTTATTTCTGGATTACTCAAGGCTCCTGGTAAGACAAGACATGAGGGGTAGGCATAATAATATATACGTATCCTAAACGTGTTACAATCTGATGCGTTCACACTCACCTGTAACAATAACTTTTCCGGAAGCGCTGCTGAGGTGGCTATGACCAGTGAGGCCGTCGTGCACCTGACACCGGTAGCTGTGAAATGCTTCAGAGGCGGCCACCTGATGCACAATCAGCTCACCTGTCGGCAGCATCACGTACTTGCTCTCAGAGCCTCCTAATAAAATTGGAGAAGCACGTGATTAGAATTCATGATTATTTTTTTCCGTGCAGGAAGTTCACTCGCTCTCTAAATTATCTGTTCCATACGATGCTCACTGTGTGTGTCTATTACAGGGCAGAACAAATTTCTACTAATCTGAACCCCTTTTTGTGAATACAATATAAGGGCGTTCTAGCACTTTTCATGTAAACCGTGCAAGTGCTGGCATGCCAAAATTTAGGTTTTCTGATGAACGCTCAAGACATATACCAAGAAAAAATTTAAAGATTCTGAATGCTGACTCATTACTTGAAAGTTTGATAAGGCTACAGAATACTATTTGGAGGCAGTAGGGCATGGGAAATTATTAAATAGCATTTGCAACATAGCGTAAGTAATAATTGTCATCGTTGAGATTGAAAGGAAATATATTTGTGAAGGCGCAATGCTGCGAAGTGTTAGTGAAACTAACGCTAACAGGAATAGATGTGGCAACGCCTAATGAAAGTTGCGTTTTATCAGCAATGTATGATCATACACGAACACAAACTGCTATAAGGGCTGCGATAGGTTTCATAAAAAGTATAGAACTCCAGTAAATACATCGTGCCATGTTGTTATTATATATACGCTTAAATTGTTTCTGCCCGCAAAGTCACTTTTGATCGCTTTTTTTTCTTCCTGCCCCTTTGCCTTACGCAGAGTATCAGGATAAAGCGAACTATCGCCGGCCGGCCATAATAAATCATCTTTGTATGTTTTAGTATAAAAAAGTATAGCTTTGACTTCTTATGCCAACTTAATTAGCTAGTTTAATGTGCGAAACCTTACGAGAACCGGAAAAAATGAATAAATAAAATGGACCACTCATTGACGTATTCCGGTAGTACACGCTATAGTATACATGATTGCGCGCTTGGAAGCGAAGTTCGCTGATTGAAGTGCGCTAGCTCAGCTTTTCTGACGGCCGTATTTTTTCCAGAAAGCAGATGGCTAGCGAATCAAGGAGCACACGAACAGCTGCTACAGACTCTCCCATTTGTTTTAGTGTTCGCACTAGACGAGCTAATCAGATACCTTGTGGGAATTTAGGTTAACAAAAAAAATGTTACATTCCCTACAGCAAGCTTAAATAATGAAGCTCCCTTCTACTTTATGTTCAAAAATACTCGCGTACACCGTATTTCTTCCACTCGTAGCTTTTAGGATTATTTGAAAAAAACAACACCATTCTTTTCCACTGTAGCTAAAAGCTCCTGCAGAACGTGGCCATAACAGCAGTCGCCCAATGGCTGCAATACATCAAAACTAAACGTAGCGTCACTCTAGTAAAGAAAAAGAATAAAGCTTAATGCTATCGCAAAGCTGTTTTTTGGCGCACTACATCTGCTTTTTCTCTAATAAGTGAGTCATCGCCGCGCAATATGGTTAAATCTCATCGGTTGCGTAACAATATATATCTCACTAATCATACCGCGTGCAACTTTCAACTCTTCCAATTTCCGTAAACCACGTGTGTCTGGATTCGTAACATTATCTCGACACTATACTCTCGCTTACTGCCAGCGTCCTACTTTCAATCCCTCCGATGGCCTTCTCGTATTTCGAATGTACAGATGAAAGTTTTGAATTCTGTAGATGAGTGTAGGGATATGGCAAGCTGTAAAAGCGATTGCCAGAGCTGCACGAAACGACCGTATCGCCAGTACATTGAAGTGAGTGTCTTTCTCTCCGAAAGCCTTCGGCCGCAGTGTCACGCTTGCAAAGACAAATAATAAGTGTGTGATGCTCTTTGTAGACAGCGAGTTGTTCACATAGAGAAGTGATGTAGTTGTTCTGGATCGGAGGGATGCCGGCAATCTCGTCGACGGACCGCATCCGTTCCCCTGTGGTTCTCCGCTGTTGCGTAGTCCACTTAGACTGATTACTGGGCTGCGTCCCTTGAACCTCCCTTTTTTATGAATTGGTGTACTTTTTGTTCGTTTAGGATCGTGTCTCTGAAAATAGGCTGCCGTGGAATGTTTCTCCGAGAATTTCCAGATTATTATTGATCCTATTAACCGTACTTTTTCTGTTGCTAAGACTCCAGAATCCCGCAGTATGCCTCTATTTTTCCGTTTTTGTTTTGTACACCAAAAAATGGGACCAGAAATTGACGTTTTGCTGCATGTACCATGATTTCGCTTTAAATATGTAAATACTGTAGGCAGATTGATGTACTTGGTATAAAAATATTTCCACTCTACCTAAAAACAGTGTCGTGGCACCCCGTCGCGCACTCCGCGCCCGGGAACATCGGTCACTCTAACCATTGACCTATCACTATAGTGCTGACGGCTACGTTTAGTGTTCTGCGCAAAACTTGCACGCTGCTTACTGCTCTAGCGAGAATTCTTGCACCACGTAAGCTCATCAATCTTCCTCGACCAATAAGCCTTGATGCGATAAGTTTTTTCTTCGTTGTTAGAGGTCGCCCACGGATATAGCTGTGGTTTTCTATTCTACATACGTATGACAGGGAGGCGGAGGGAGGAATTTACTTGCTTGTTCAACAGAAGTCAAGTTTACCAAACTGAAAGTGGCTCGCCGTCGGAGAACATAGCCAATGATATATGAAGCTTCGTCGTCTGGAGCTTTCGTCAGGCCAGTTTCGTTGTGCATTTCGTAAGCAGCCTATGGCTAAACTCTAACTGCCTCGACTAGCGTCTGCACCTTATTTGTCGTTTCAACGTATTAGCATTTTTATGGTGTGATGTCTTCATTTATAGGACTAAGAAAGTGAAGGCATCTACCGGAGAGACACTTTGGAAGTGCTCACAGGTGTGATATATACTCAATTACAATAAAATGAGCCAGTGAACGAGCCCCACAGACAAAGCTCCCTCATACAGGTCCTGCCCCGCCGCGGTGGTCTAGTGGCTAATACCGGTGTCACACCGACACTTTTAATCGCGATCAAGGATATCCGGATCAGTTTTCTTGATCGCGATCAACTTTATGACCGCTGCTACATGTCCCAAGCTAATCCGGTTTGAGCTTGGGTCAGGTGAATGCCTCAGGTGGCATTTGCGTGCCGTAAAACATGCCACTGACAAAACTCGGCGTACGGTATATTTATAGAGCCCTTTATCAGCAATTTTAGATCGTGCAAGAACCTCTCGAACATCAGAAACTTCGCATGCCACTACAATAGTAATTTCACAAATCCATCATTCAATAAAATTTTCCTAGCGCTTACCTGTATTACTGTATTGCATTAACCTTCGCTTTTATTTCTGACGGCCCCCGCTCGAAGCTGTGTAGCTGCAGCAAAGTGTCGATCCCATTGTACGAGCCAATGTGTCACTTCTGCAGCTCCTCAAGTCTGTTCCAGCCGCTCCTGCCAGCGGGCAATTACTGTAAAGGTCTCTTCGTTCGACCACAAAGTGCGCGTACGTTGCGACGTAGTTGAAAGCCTTGCGACACTCGTAATGAGTTTGCTTCGAGGTGCTTCAACAGCTACGACGGGACGAAATTTGAACTAAGCGCCGAAGGCAACGGTAGACCGCTTGTCGTCTGCTTGCCGGCTGCTTCTCCCATAGCTACATGCGGTCGATGCGAATCCTAAAATATTCAATACTTCAAATATTGTTCCTATTTAAACAGTTTTAGAATTTCTTTTTTATGAACACATTCTTGTTTATTGTTTATTGTGCTTTTAACAAGCTCGGCTAGGGGGTGCAGACGACAGTGAAATCGCGATCTCTCATGCAGATCGCGATGGGCGGGTCGCGATAGTCTTCATCCCGATCCCGCCTGATCGTGATTAAAAGTAAGCGTGTAGCAGCACCTAATCTGGATCGTAGTTAATCCAGATCGACACTGATTGCGATTAAAATTGCCCGTGTGATACCGGTATAAGGTAATCGACTGCTGAACCGCAGGTCGCGGGATTGAATCCCGGCTGCTGCGGCTGCATTTCCGATGGAGGCGGAAGTGTTGTAGGCCCGTGTGCTCAGATTTGGGTGCACGTCAAAGAACGCCAGGTGGTCGAAATTTGCGGCGCCCTCCACTGCGGCGTCTCTCATAATCATATGGTGGTTTTTGGGACGTTAAACCCCATATAGCAATCAATCATCATACAGGTCCCTATATCTGCTTCACGTGAGGCAGCTAGACTGAAAGCTTCCACTCTCGTTTTGTCAGTTCCTGTTGCTGGAACGTAGCTTTTGGTATTGTATCTGTCTGTGGCCCATAATTAGCAGACCAAACGCCCACTCACGCAGTGCCAAATGTACACATGATTACTTTCTCGCCAATGGTTACTTTCTCCGCTATGCTATTGGCTTCATGTTTTAGGGGCGAAGCTTCTTATGGCGTGGCTTGTGCGTCTCTCGTAGTACGTAACCACCAGGGGCACATACCCGAAATAGCGGTCCTTACGATTTTGACCTCCAAGGTGGTTCCGGTGAGAGATTTCTTCTGTGCGTTGTTTAACGATAAAAGATAGCGCTCAATGCACATGGTAATGGCTGCTAAGGGGGAATGAGAGACGGGAGCATTCGGCCTTTAGGTAACGCGCACGCTGCGGTCCCCATTAGCAGCTATTGGCATATACATTGAGCACGATCTGACAAGAAAGGCTTGCTACGTTATACTCGCTGGGTGTAACCTCCTTGGTTTTAGAAAGGTTTAGTGAGCGTTGGGCCGCATAGCCATGAATACGGTGAACTAGTATATACCATGAACTCGAGGTGGTTAAAGGTGGGAAGTAAACCCGAAGCGCAAGCCGTGAGAAAGTGTGCATGTGCCACCTCCCGTTTAGTTCTTGAAATGTCCGCTGGATGGCGGTGCTTCTATATGGAGAATATATGATGAAAAGATGCGAGATGGTGGTACTTGGAGTGCTGAATAGATGGACGAACGGACACACAGACAGATGCATGGATGGATGCATGAACGGACGCAGGCGCGGATGCATGGACGAACGCAGGGACGGACGCATGAACAGACGCACGCACGGACGGGTGGATGGATGCATGGACGGTTGCACAGAAGTACGCAGGAACAGACGGAAGCAAGAACGAATGGACGGACGAATGCTTCGCCCCACTCCCCATCATTCACTCCGTGATATGCTGCCATTTTTTGCAACATTTTGAAATAGTTCCTCCTCCAACATAGAGTGGACTTGCAATAGCCATGTGTAAAGTGCGGGTAGAGAAATTAATGTTTATTTTGCGAGATGGTATCAGGGTATATGTTCGGTTTCTGCTCTATAGGTGGAAGGTTTCCTAATTACGGTACCCTCCTGGAATTCGCTGCCTCTATGGGCATGGCGACAAAGAGGCAGCGGGCTTCCATATCTATTTCGCTAAAGTGATCCACATTTGCCTGAAATTGACAGCTGAGTTCCGAAGTCGCAATTAAAAATAAGTGTGTCGTTTTAAAATTTCTGGCCGACTCAGTAATCGCAGCATAGTAAAAGATGAGGGTTTCTGTGGAGCAACATTTTATAAATTGAATTTAAACTTAGGCTAACAAAAGTGAATGTTCGATGTACACTGACACAATTTTGACGGCCTGTATTGTTTAGTTTGGACTAAATGTCTCACCTAGCACGTCTTAGCAAGATATTTTGTTTTCATGAACGTGTTCCTTTTCGCAGTAGCCTGCATTATTTGCTCAGTTATTCTTGTTTTTTGTGTGTGTTTGGTTTTTTTATGTTGTGTAAACTTTCGCTTCTCTGGGATATGATGTGTTTTAGTGACTTTTTTTTTTTCAACAGCTTTATGAGATCCCTGTAACAGGGCATTTAGGGGACGGTGATGAACCCTTGGATAGATTAGAAGACATAAGAACATTTTCAGATTAGTATGCGGCCTCAAGTATATATTTCAATAAATCACGTTCTACAGCCAATTTTGTTAGCACATATGTGCATAAATCAGTGTGTGCTTCTTTTACAGCCGTGTTTTTTCAGTTAACAAACGTCACAACATGTATTTTTGCTCGGTTATTTCAAACAAGCAAATTTTTTCAGTGTGCATTGAACTCTTACTGAGTTCATTATGCTTCCACGTCGGCGAGAGACGCTGTTTGGAAGTTCTTTCCTACATATAAACACCTATTATACGCCCCAAATATGCTTATAGATGCATAGCTATAGTCTTCTTTTTTTTCTTACTCTTAGTTGCATTCAAGATCTAGCGAATTGCTTTCGGCGGACAGGCCAGCCACGGTAAATATGAAGATCAACTAAAAAGAGAAAAAGGAATCGCACAAAAGCGAAGCACCGATCAGCTTTTATAAGACGAGGCGTCAATCATAATGCCAGCCTCGTATCGAGCGCTTTACCCTTGGTCGATTCTCGATATTGATTTCTTTTTTTTTTTCGGAACACTTTGTGCCTGCGAGTCCTCGCTGGGCATAAGGCTGCGGACCATTTTCTCAGCTCGTTGGACCCGGAACAAGCAAACCGGCAGAGCGCGCGACACGCCTGCTGTAGCCATCGAGGTTAGCGCGAAGTTGATTGCCGGAAACCAGCAGCGCACCGCTGTTATACGAAGTAGAGACAAGCGTACAAGGACGAAGAAGGGAAACAAAACAGAACCGTCTCGCTCGTAACGATTGAGCGTTCCACGTTTGGAGCAGAAACACCTAATTACGGCGCTCGTTTCGAGACGCTCTTTTCGAGGTGAGACGGACCGAGAAGATCAATGATCATGGCGGGGGTGCCTTTGAACAAAAATCGGAAGCCAGTCTTCCAGAAGCTTCTCTTTCAGAAACACTGCCCAACAACCGTCCGCTGTCAATAACAATCTGCTGCTGCGTGGAGAGTGTTGTGCTCTCTTAGTATCGCGTATTATTGTTTCAGTAACGCTGTTCGGCTGCAGAGGAAGCCTGCATAACGCTCGATATATGAGTCTGTTCGACGTAGTGTTATTGTTAGGTAGACACATTAAGAATGTTGGCGCTCTGAAGACGACAGATGCACACTACAGGCAGTGTGCGTGAACTGACACAAAGAGCACACTACAGCAGCGTGAATAGGTGTCAGTTATTTTCTTTCATGTATATAGTAGGAGACAAGCACTTGTCTATACAACGGAAAGGGCCAGTTGTCATTGTGAAAGTTCGAGCAAAACTAGTGCAATATAAAAAGCATGCGTTGATTGCTTACGTACTTTACCGCACTTATTTACAAACTATCCCGCGCTAACCACGTTGTGTTTTAGGGAAGCGAGCTTTTTTAAGGTCTTTTTACTATGTATGTAAGAAGTAGTCATTACGCTACCTTAGAGAGCTTTTCGCATTATTTCTTCTGGAGACGAGGGAATGCGCTCAACACTGCATTTATTGTCCAAAGACAATCCAATTAAACTATCCAATGTGGGAAGGCCCGTAGCAAGAAATTTTTTCGAAGATGAGGGGAGGAGAGCCCTCCTTGATTTCGGAAAGGAAATCCTTTAAATGGTCATTTTTCGCTCTCTATGTCATGGCGAAAGAAATTTCGGAGAAGGGGCACACGGGCCCGATTTGCCACCCCCTTGCTACACTTCTGTATGTAGGTACCCACATGCGTTCAGCACTAAATATTTTCTGCCAGCACTGGGTGATGTTGGCCAAATTTTGGTAACTTCTCGATAGTTTCACTGATACAATGGATATAATGGTGGTTAGTGATTACTTATATTGGCGTAAGTCCGCTTTATACTCGATGTTGTGTATTTATATTCCCCGCCCAATATAGTTGAGTTCTACACAAATCATTTTCGCTCGCCTCTCTCACTCAGTCATTGAATCCTTGTTCAGGCCGTTACACTTACCCTGTGGTGCCAGGGTGGCCACATTGGCTACTGTGAGGCCATCACTGCGTATCCATGACGTCACCGAAACGTAATCTCTCGCTGACGTCGGTAAGTGGCAACGTATGACGGCAGTGTTTCCTCGGATGGCGTAGACATCTGGTACAGAGACTACGAGGCTCTCCGGTGCCACTGCAGAAGGAAATGCATATATACACTGGATGAGAAAGGTGACTGACAAACCTTAAATGTTATAAAAGACAGAGGGCCGTTAAAGGGAAAAACATTGCGAGCACCAGCGAGTTGAAATTTTCGAGCGATTGCTCTCCGAAACCACTCTTTCTTGCGGATGATGAATTACATAGGCCATTCTTAAAAATTGTTTACACATGCGCCGCCATTATTGTTAATGGACGAAATGTTTACTTTAAGTGGAGTAGTGAAGAAATATAGGTGTGGATACCCAAGAGGGAAAAGACAACACATCGTCTACTCTCCCCGTGAGACAGGGGAAATTAGCAGTACAAATACAACGCTGCCAGTTTAGTGACTTTATTTAAAATTTGCGAAATCGGCGCTAGTTATCGATTTAAATGCGAAAAAGGGGTGTATTCTACTTTTTTATGCAGCACTTACGAAAGTAAAGTGCATGAATAACGGGGACGCCATCGATGCACTTCCTGCATTAAGGCTGGCGTTTAATCAAGACACATATATGTACCTTCATTAAGGAAGTATAGAGGTTGGGATGGTATTTTATTGACAAAACACGTTTTCTTACTTCACTGTCAATGTCTTGCATCGGTAATAACCGGGGAAAGAATAATTTAGGAGCGCATTAAGGAAAACAGCGAGCTTTTCTCAATAAGACTCATTTTACAGACATCCACCATGTCGTTTACCGGAAGTAGAGGAATGTCTGTTTCATGAAAGTGACAAAACACCCTATAAAAACACAGAAGAAAAGTAGTGCGAGAGTATATTTTCAGCTGCGTGGCTTTCCTAATGTTCTCACGTAGACAAAATTTCCGGCTTCAAATAAGTTTAGAAAGCCACGTGTGCCATCGATTATCGCAGCTCGTTTAGGAATTTCGTCGCCGCAATCAGTGGCTACACTTTATACTAACTGTGGAAGTGACAAGACACAAAGAACAAACGGCCGTCATTATAGCCGGCACGTTCTTTCGCGTTCTCTGTAGCAGACGGAACATTACCTGCACACCGAGTCTTCTGTAAGTGTTGATTATTACAAAATAGACGCGTTTTCTTAAGGGGTGATCGTGACGGTACGCTATCTTCTCTAAAATACGATGATTTGCGATATCTAGTTGCTTGTGGAAGGCGATGAAGACTTCCTATTACGCCGCTGCTTCTCTAAAGGCATTTTTAAGGCACGGTACTATAAAGGTGCGCGGGAAGTAATACCGGAAGGCCGAGGAGAGTGGAAGGCTATGAACGTCTTTGTTAAGTCCATCTAGCTTTTTTTTTGCGCCTATACATTCAAGTTTGTTTTCTTGTAGGTTACACTAAGTAAATAGAATATACTTGCGAAAATGTTTTCATTTACGAAGTGAGCACAATGTGTAACGAGCGGCTCTTTTTTTTAAGCGTCTGTTTTCAATTCGTTACAACTTATTGTCAGCCTGAGCATTCTGGTCATCCACATCTCTCCTAATTACCTCGAGCGGCTCTTTTTTTTAAGCGTCTGTTTTCAATTCGTTACAACTTATTGTCAGCCTGAGCATTCTGGTCATCCACATCTCTCCTAATTACCTCACGCTCGCACTCTGAACTCAATATAATAACGCCCGCAACAGTCGTTTCTAAACCTATATAACATTTGTTATGAATTAGTTGTGAAGTTTCTCGCTTTCAAATGCATTCATTGGAAGGTGCTTACATATACCGTATTTACTGGCATGTAACGCCAGCCCTTTTTTTTTTTTTTTAGCGGATAGTCACCATTAGTGGAGCATCACTTCACAATCAAATGTCAAAATAGCATTTTTTACCTTCCTCGATGCAATTAATTGTCGACCCTCGCCATAAAATCATGGTCGCGGTGTATTCGACTAAACACGGTACTTTATACATGATAAACTGACTGTACGCACTGCTTTCTAGTGACACTGCGACTTTACTATCAGTAAGCATGCTCTAATTGACACAATACAAGCCTTACTTGTGATTACGCCAAATCGGTTCTGATAAAGGACTCGCGGCCAAGTTTTAGGGCCCTTTAGAACAAGGATTATATATGGTGTTTTAACTGCTTTGTAAAAATTCTCTGCATTCTTCATGAAAGGTGTGCTTGCAACCTGTCGATTGATTTTGCCGTCAGATCAAACTTATTGAGCATTCACCCCTTCACTCAAGGAAAGTTCATGAGAGCGCAAATTGTAACGTGTTGATAGGTACACTCACGAAACAAACAAAAGTGTAGGCAGCCGGTGTTGAGCTTTTGATGGGTGACCTGGATGACAAAGCTAAACTTTACTCAATCTTCCCTTCTATACGCGAACCTTCCCACGCATTTGCGCCAGACAATCAAAAACGCCGTGAAACGGGCGAAGCAAGTCTTTTAGTTCCGGCTCTCTCAATAGGTAATTTTCGTTTCAATTTACAAACAGTATGTTAGAAACTTTACTATGGTCATCTGTTCTTGAGGTGTAAAATAGCAGGTGTCTGCAACGATGCGCTAATTAAATTTGCCACTTTTGTCTACAAGAAGGATCTGCAGACTTTGTTTATTCATTCTGTCTTGGTTGATTAAAGGAGACGACAGCTTCCCCAGGTACCTCAAGAAGGAAGGCGGCCATCCCACCACCCTATCCTCTTTTATAACCTAGCTTCTTTCTCTAGCACAGGATAGCCTTCCCAGCCACATCTATCAGACCAGCTTTTATCAGCCTCGACACAGACGCGTTCCTTCTCTCTCTTCGCGGTCTGCGGAACGGACCGGTGCCGCGACCAAATGGCTGCCATGGAGATTACGGAGCTCCCTCACACATTTAAGACAAGCCGAGCCTTGGAAAAGCACTCTAGCTTGACGAGCGTTTTTTTTTATTCGCAGGCGTGGGCCGTAGGCGAAAAGACGCTATCAACGAGCTTCCGGGTTATAAATGCGGTGCTATGCATCCAGCGCTGACATTTGCATCCTTGCACAAGCATATACTTATGGTGTTAGACCTTTGAAGCTTATGCTGTTTTGCCTGCTTGCCTCTTTTGTACCCGCAGAGATCTAGGCATTGTTCACGACTTACTCAATGGGCAAGTTCTGCTAGAGTACTATACAAAAACTGTAGCTCTTCACGAGGCGCAGCATTCTTCTTGATCACATGTACGGGTTTCGCACTTCACAACAACCCTGGTCAGAATTACTAAGTATATTCCGCATCTTCTCAAACCAAGATAATATAAAAACTTTTCGAAAAACCTTGTTTTGCTGTTCATTGATTCATCATTTAAAACTGTATTTGTTACGAGCACTTATAAACACTTAGTCCGTTGCTTATGGTCATTTAAAGTACGCCTGGTTCTTTGTTGGTGTTGCAATGCAAATATGTTAGCTTTATAGCATGTCCCCCTTCCCTTCTTTTTTTTTCTCACACGTATTTACTGTTTGTCCATCGTTCAGCGAGTGGCCTCAACAAGTACTTTTATTTCATTTCTTTCACCCTTATTGTGGTTTTGAAATGCCAACATTAAAATATTCAAGATTTTCCCATGCCTGACACAGAATCCATGCCATTGTTCCTAATGATACCCGGGGCTGTGATTTGTTATATAATCTAAAGGTGTCTAAGCTTATCTATCGTTCTCTATCACTCGAGTGTGCACAGAAGTTTTTTTTGGCAATGATTCTATGTTCGTAGTTCTTTTCTGTGTCGCTAGGGATTATGGCTAAACATGAGGTGGTAGAAATAATATTAGTTGCGAGTCTAGCGAGTGTCGTGTTTTGTCTTATCCTCTGTGTCCGTGTCAAAATTGCGTTACTACACCTAATGTTAAAATGGCTTCTTTATGTGGGACAAACGTCACAATGTCAGTTACGTCACCTATCGAGGAACGCTCACGTCGAGAACCTGTCATAGCATCTGGATAGAGGCTGTACTGTTCCAGGTACCATTCCAAGCGCGACAGCACCATCCTTTCCATAACCATCTCAATGCAGCTGATTCGAGTGATGAGTCAGTACGATAATAAATCTACAGAGAATTTACCATATTTAAGAAGTAAAACTGAGTGGATACATTACTATTCTTATAGAACCAGTGCCGTACTCCAAGACTCGTTGTACAAATTCAGTAGCACGTGGCGCACCTTTTCCTCAAGGTTTCCGAGCGCTGATTATGTCACACCATCCTGTCCTGGAGATGAAGAGCGCCTGCAGCTTGACAGTGCCGCTTCTAGTTCCTCCATTGAGAACTCGAGGTCCACGCGAGAGTCCCGAGACAAAGGAGCAATGCGTTGCATACGTTCACATGTAGCCTGGGAGCCAGTCAGTTTTGCGAAGAATACTTCTAATGATGGTCATAACCCGAAATCGATAAGAAGCCAGGGCCATGTTCTGGACACTACGGTATCGCTAAAGTGATATTACAAGGATAGTGCAGCCCGGGAAATGACCTATTTACACAGTATTCTAGCGTGACACGGCGCTGCACGAGTGTTGAGCCTAAGTGGAAAAGGACGACTTTCCTCGTGTGCCAGGAAGTTCATGTAAAGAAAAGATCACCGACATTGTACACGCTTTTTTTGTTGCTCACTGACTCACTCACACACTCACTCACTCACTAACCCACTCATTCACTCACTCCCATACGCCTCGCCTCACTTGCAAACACACGCCAGAATGAAGTGCGAACACTTCACCTCTCATTTTACCACGCAAACAGATGCATATCGACGATGAAAACTTATACGTAATTTTTGTGTATGTCAGGGAAAATGTGGTTATCGAAGGTTTATCCCAAATCTCCGATACTGAATTTTTCAAATCTTGGTAGGGACAAGCAAAGCGCCCTAACATATAATTCCCCATATATTCATATGCGTTCTTTTTAACTTGGGAAGAGAATACAATGCTAAAATTCTTCTAAGCGAACATATTGCGCTTGCACACACTACCACGTTAAACTTTTTACGCAGTTAAACAAAAACTGACAGAGAAAGTACTTTGCAGTGCATAGATTCAATCTATCTTTATTCATCACATAATAATTCTTGCTTCTTTATTATCTCAGAGAGCCCACATCAACAGTATACTCATTATAGTAGTCCTATTTTTCCCATATTACTATAGGATGAAAAACACTAAAAAGAACGACGTGCCATTGTTTTGCGTGTCGCCTGCAGAAGGACGTATATGATACATCCATGGCTGTTTCGTCGTTGGCATTGCTTCTTTTGCTAACCACAAGAATACCAAAAAACACAGCTGTCACCGCCACGTGTGCTTCGACAATTTTATTTTTATTTTTTTGGGAGGGGGGACACCGAACTTTCTTCTTGCTGCGTTTGACAATCTGTCAGCTTGAACTGATGGTAGTACACTCGTCATTTCTTGGAGGACTCTCTTTTTCTTTTCTTTCGTGTACACATGCCCATCCCATCAAAAATACGCCGTGTATTGCAAAGAGTCGTGATTGCCTCGGCCGTTTCATCCCTTTCACCGGTCAACCGTTTTGGGAACCCCGTCTGAAACCCTCAGGCCTCCTTCCTTGTTCTTCGAACGAGCAACGACGCATCTGAAAATGCAAGTGCATACACGCAACGGAGACAGTATATTTCTCTGGCAGAGCTGTTCTTCTGACTTTAGTACACTGTGTCTTCGGTTGTGTATAGCTACTTATGTTCCGCTAACCAGTTGTTCTAAACATTGCTATATTTTGATACCAACGGAATCTCTCGAATGATATTCGGGAAGGTTCCCGGTGCTAAGAGGCATGGTTGGAAAGTAGTGGTCGGCAAGTCATAATGGAGGATTACGTAAGCTTACATAGTACTCACATATTGAAGCAGGACAAATTCGGGCTCATTAATGCACTTATATTTCCACCGTCTTCAGAACGACTAACGCTGGCGTAATTTTTACTAGAACGTACACAGCCTAAATTATTTTTAAAGATCGGAGTTGTCGTAACATAACGTTGTTATCTCGAATAATTGCACACTTGTACATGTGACTCATTACACTAAAAAATTGTTTTGTAATCCGTGAGTACAGCACGTGCGAATAGCACTCTGAAAATAAAAAAAGAAAAGAACCAGGGAAACCTTCCTGATATCCTCTCAGACCATGGACTGTACTAGCGTCGTTTTGTTGTGGTAGTGGTAGTCGTTCAAATTGCCATATTAAGCTGGGACAGCATGAGACGGTCACCCTAAAAAAATTGGCGTGAGAAGAGGAGAAGAGGAAGAGTGTGTTCACAAGATTTCTGTCTACTTGTACATACTCATTGGAACACACTCCCCAATTTTTTCTTTGACCTATACCTTCGAGTTCATTCTTATGCGCGTTTGACCTAAGCTCTCAGGACTTGCAATGCGGTTGTGTGGTGTGACGCCATATCTGTGGTTAGGTTTGTAATGTCTTAGTACTTTAGGTTTGTTTTCATATTTTATTTTACCCTACTATTCTATTGCCTATCAGCGTCTCTGAAAAGGTGCTGTTTCTTTTTATTTTTACATTTCATCACATTTGAAAACTCGAACTTTAGACCACTATATTTTTCTAGGAACAGAATGAATTCAAGCAACAAAAAAAAAAACGCTTAAGGTTCTCAAGACGCCATGCCAGATAAATTTTTGCTTTCTACATGACGTTTTTGTTGATACATTTCTTCACGCGTTGATCGCACATTCTCTGTCATTGGTATTTTATTTCTCGGTCCTTTCAGGTCCTTTCTCAGAAAAAGTTTGCTAGTTCGTGCGAGAACACCCTCACTACACGAAACTTGCTGACAAGGTAAACCTTGTTTACACAGTATAAACACACGTTATTGTGTCTTTTTGCTTCCAGACAGCACCATCAAAAAGCGGTCCAGTAAGGTTTCAGTTATATAGCGTTCGCTTCTTGTGCTTTATTAACATTTAGCGCCTAGTTCACCGAGCAATAAACCAATCTCGAGCATTTTGGACGGTGTACTTCACATATCTCCGATCATTTCGGTAGAAGCTATAGTTAAAAAATAAACAACAAAGGCTATTTGTTGCAGCGTGTTCCTTTGGGGCAAGAACGACTTGCTGTTGAATTTATTTTGTTGCTTCTTTCATGAAGTGCACCTCACTTGCGACGTCCACCCATGCGAAGTAGAGACGAAGTCCCTCTCGCGCGATAGTATGTACCGTCTAGGAACCAGCCCACTGGTTTCTGATTACTGATGTTAGTACGCCAAGCGACCTGTGACAAATGCTGACCCTACCATGGCAGCAAAAGATGCTCGAAAAGCCTTTCGTCTCTTTTCCTTGCTTATTTTCGTCGTGTTTTTGCGCACAGAGGGCACTGGCCTAGAAACAAAGCGGACTGCCTTTTGTGCGAGAAAACGCTGATGCATGCTGTACGTAAAAGGGTGGAGAATAACGGCAGCATTAGCGTGTTGGCTGAGCAGAAATCTTGATGAGAATCCAATGCTACTGTCTTTCAGTGCGACAAACATAGGCATGCCCTTCTGGTCTTGGGAGATTGGTCGTCGCGGCTACGAGGAATACACACATGCCGGTGGAGCCGTAATTAAGCCCGAAGCAGCTTCCACCGACCAACTGATGAGCATGAAAGAGCGCTTTCCCCGCAGCGTTGTGTCTCCTTTTCATCTCTGCCTATCTCCATGACGTCGAGCAAGGTATTTATTTGGGTGCCCGACTATTGAGATATTGTGCTTACATTTAAGCTTCGTCAATCTCAATACAACAAGTTACATTCGATTTGTAGATCATGGAAATGCGAATAGTGCCGTCTTACTTGGGCATCTCTACTTATACAACGTCTTGTCAGACGCTGCATCAAGCCGCCATTTTTGCGCAAAAATATGTGGAGGAAGATGCCGTACAGAGTGCTCCAGTGGACACCCTTACGGATATGTACATCACCTGCTTTTCGCGTGCCAGCAATTTGAGTCACAACGAGAAGTATTACAAGCAACTTTGCAGCTTTTAGATAGGAGGCCTTTCACTCTAAAAAAAAGATACCTTAAGTTTATGGCGAGTCGCAGGTCTTCAAAAAAAGAGCACTCGTCACCCTCAAGACGTTTTTTGAAGAATCAAATATTTCATCTAAATACTAACCTACTGCATACGATGTCACATTTTCCTTTATACTAAAAGCGATGTGTAATATTAGGATAGCGTGTTTGATATTATGCGTAATCATTTGTCTCAGTGTAAACTGACCTTGCGGGAGGGACTTGTGTGCACATGAACCTATAAGGCGTATCTAAAGAGTCATGTGATGGGAAAGGACCTTGTGGGTTGAACGAGTGTACATATGAGCCGATCAGCCGTATCTGAACTGCCGTGTCATGTTGTCTTGGAATACGAAGCGCGGCGGCGTGCGCGTGCTTCTCGCAGGTGATAATAAGGTGCAGAACGCAAGGAGACGGGTAGGTGCCACCACCGTGTCGTCTTAGCAAAGTGTTGGAAACACTTGTCTTTTCGAGCAAGCGTTGCATGGTCAGCGCAGCGTGATAAACGCTACGGTCCTTAGAATTACCTATGGATGCCTTTTCTAGTAAAAGACACACATACAGAATATTTACGTGTTGTTATAGTGCCTCAGATATGCGCAATAATTGCTTTTCAATTGACAATCGCAGAAGTATGAACGCTGCATCTTTAAAATGTTGATGGGCGCTGCGGATGAGCTCGGCTGTTTGAGGTATCGGTAAGAGCGGACAAAGAGAGAAACGTACAGACAGACAGACGGACGGACGGACGGACGGACGGACGGACGGACGGACGGACGGACGGACGGACGGACGGACGGACAGACAGACAGACAGACAGACAGACAGACAGACAGACAGACAGACAGACAGACAGACAGACAGACAGACAGACAGACAGACAGACAGACAGACAGACAGACAGACGAGCAGGCTGGCAGGCGGGCAGGCCGACCGACCAACCGACCGATATTTTTTTGTCGAAGGTACCCAAGATTTTCAATATTTCTTGTCTGTGGCATTCTCCCATGCCCATTAAGTGTGCTTGGCTGAACAAAAAAAAAAGACTTCTGAGTTGCTTCTGCGCCTTTCCAAGCGGTGTAAGCTACTGTCTGGTACCAATAGTCCAACACTTGAGTAACAGAGTTATTGCCATTTTCTTGATTTTTCTTGAATCCAGAATGCGTGGGACTCACGGGTGTTCTGACGATAAAAGGAGATCGTCAACTCCCCTGCTTTTTATTGTAAGTGAATATGGGCCTTTCGTGAATATGATTGTGTTCCAGAAATGACCTTGCAAACAAGCTATAGCGCATGACGAGAAGCAACTTAAGTAATCGGCAAATAAAGTAAAAAGTGCTCTTCGAAATAAGGAAGTAGGTCGCCCACAAAAAAACTGTCGCAGTCCACATATAAACAAAGGCACATTGATTCTTCACATAACTTTTCTTCAGACACAAACGTAAAAGAAAGTTCTGTACATCACTTTTATCTCAAATTGCTTAAATTGTACAACATTGATGGGAAGTTCTTGATTTTTTTTGGTTACTTCATAGTAAGCAACGCGTCCTTTAGTCCGGCCACGTGTTTTCCACTTGGAAGGCTATTGTTTCTGCTTCTTTTTGATTCGCTAAAACTGGCGCGTATTTTTATCTTCACACTGGATTTTATGAGGTCATCCTTATCATCATTATTAGCCTGACTACGTCCACTGCAGGTCAGAGGCCTCTCCCATGTTCCGCCAGTTAACCCGGTCCTGTGCTTGCTGCTGCCAATTTATACCCGCAAACTTCTTAATCTCATCTGCCCACCTAACCTTCTGTCTCCTCCTAACTCGCTTGCCTTCTCTGGGAATCCATTGAGTTACCCTTAATGACCAGCAGTTATCCTGTCTACGCGCTACATGTCCGGCTCATGTCCATGACCTCCCACATGCATATGAGCTCATATGTGTCTTTAAACTTCATGAGACTTTGCAGCTGTTGAGTTGCTCGGCCAAATGAGCTTCTGAGGGTGCATCTCAAATTACCTCCTCCCATTTTTATGCAATTTTATTCATGTGCCACTAACTACTGACACCATTTCCTAATAATGCCAGTTCTATACCCTCTTGGCACTCGCTGCATAAATAGGGTGAGGGAGACGGTTATTGGGGCTCTGAAGACGTCATATATCCTGCACACAATCATGCCCCATTATTGGCGATGAAAAACACTGCTTTCATGATCGGGTAAATCGAAGACAGCAAAACAGAGTACTTTGTTTAGAGTGCCTTTGTCTATGTAAAAAGTATTGTCCTCTTCTTGAAAATCCATGTTTCATTTTTCTCTCCTTCTGTTCTTACCACAACTTGAGGATGCCCTCATCATTAAGCGGCCTCGATCAATAAAGGGTTGAGGGCTGTGACAAGTTTGCCACGTTTCCTTCTTCTTCTTTCCCACCATACAAAAAATGGCTAATAATAGCTTTCCCTTTAAGATGTTGGGCCTAAAGAGGATTCACAGCAGATTATGCGACGGTGATATTTGAGCACCAATTTTTACTGCAGAAAAGCATATATGTACCGACTCCTAAAGCTTCGTGACGCCAACTATAGAAAACGAACTCCTTCAAGACAACTTTATATGTACCTTCTAAGTTAATTTTTTCTCTCCCAGCTTCCATCTTTGCCCACACATATGGTGTGTAGCCAAGGACGCACACTACATACACGTTAAGCACGGCAGGCAAAGCATAAAATAGCTGGTAAAAGACACAGCTAGGTAGAACATTAATGTGTGGTATGGTGTGTTACAATATGTCCTTCTACCAACGCTAGCTGGCGTATGCAGTTTTCTTAGCAATTTTTTTTCTATTGAACAATTTCTCATCTTATTGCAGAACATTTTGTGCAAAGAAAGGAAAGAAAAACAATGTAGGCAGGAAGAGCGCTCTTTTTGTCTACATTATTTTCTCCGGAGTTTGTCCCTTGTTTACGCAACATATCCAACAAAAACGTGCGCCCACTCGCCCAGCATGATCTTCTTCGGATAAAGCGATTCTATACTAGGCCATTACCTGAGAAGGTTGTCTTGGGTCTTAACTCCTTCTCGAACCATGTAACTATGGTCGCAGCATCGGCCGTGACCTTTCTCAAAATCTCTCGATGGACTACGTGGCTTTAGCTATGTAGCCAACCTGATGAGAGTGTATGTACTCACTTCCTTAACTTAATGCCATCATCATGACTTTTTTTTCTCCTTCTTTCCCTTTCTCTTGTGTAGCGTAGCACGCCAGCGCATACTTACGGCTCGGCCGACCTCTGTGTTTTTCTATTCTAATAAATTTCACACTCTCTTACACTTTGCGGTACAAGATATTTGAACGTTCGGCGATATCATTCTCGAACTGTCCCGTCATCTGAACGGATCCTTATTGCCACTCACCGCCGCGTATGTGCACGAAGCGACTTTTGACGCTTCCCTGGTTGTTGGAAGCCACGCAGCGGTAGGTCGCCGAATGCACTTCGGCCAGGAACTGCGGACTTCCGTACGGGCGCAGCACCAGCGATCCGTCCGAGCGGAACTCCCGAATGCCCGGAACCTGTGCCGCCAAACACGAAACAAGCTTTCAGGGCACGTCAGCGCTACATGCCTCGGCCGCAAGAAAGTGTTGAATAAAGAAACGCGTTGCCTCCTCAGGGAAACTGGACTGCTTGATTTCGGGCGCCTATAGGCTGCTCTTGAATCGAGAAGTGTTTCAGGGAGCGTGAGCAGCGTCTGAATATTTTATTCTTGTCCAGCTTTATTGAGAACGTGTAGGTTTTCCCGAATGTAGTTATAGTATGAAGCAGCTGTGACCTTTCCATGCCACTACTATGATAAATCAATCGCATCGGTACTCTTGTGCAGAGAATCAGGTTGTGAATCTGTGATAAATGAGATAAAAACAATGAATATGCTCCAACGCTTTTTGAGTACACCAAGATTTTAGAAAAATATTGAGCGGACCATATTGAAAGTGTGCACCGAGACGGCTTGTATGCTCTCTCTCTCTCTCTCTCTTTATATATATATATATATATATATATATATATATATATATATATATATATATATATATATATATATATATATATATATATATATATATATATATATGTGTGTGTGTGTGTGTGTGTGTGTTGTTTCTTAATTTTGTTATACCAACAACAAAGTAGAAAAAGGTTGCCGTTACCATGCAATGGTGACAAATGCTTGATGTTTTATTTTAAAATAACAGAAGATAGCTCTAGCTCTATGTTAGCAAGCCTACCTTTTTTCATCTAGAATTCATACCTACTAGCTCAACTTTCTGTAATTCTAAGGTGATTAAATTGAATCCTGTCCATGATGTGAAGCCAGATTGCAGAAACTCTTGTCTACTGATCATTGGTTGCACAGTACAAAAAAAAAAGTTACTGCGTACGCTATGCTACAACCTTCCTTGCAATCCACTGCTTTAGGTGGAGTACAGTTATTTCCTAGACATTACATTTCATGCAGGAATTTGCGCGAGAAACGAGCAATATGAATACAGGAAAATGGTTCTCTATCTATTAGGCTAGGTTAGCCTCGTTTTTTTTAAAGTGATGTGGAAGTATTATTGTATATTAGAGTGATTATAGGCCTGTCCTCACCACATGTGCCGGACTGCCGTCGGCCATTTCCCATGAGATCGTGGGCACTGGCCGTCCATCGGCCTTGCACTGAAGAACAGTGCCACTCTCGCTCGTGAAGCGCACTACGCTTGGTGGTTCGAGGAGAAGCCGTGGGCCGTATGGTTCGTCCTTTTTCAAGACGGGACTTGGCGCGGCCACTGCACAGAAAACAGTTTAGCAGATTGCACTGTTGTCCTGGTTACTAGCCGCCCTAACACTTGGAGCTTCAAGAGCGAAGCTCTTTAAGCTCCAGGTAAAACGTGGGTTGTGTGAAGTAAACCCTTCATGCTGTTGCTTGCAGCTGCGGCACGTTGCGGCGACAGTCCGCGCAGCCGCTGCATCCAGTTTTCCCGCTGCGCGAGTGGAGCTCGAACGACAAAATGCCCGGGCTTCTACCGGGTGCTCCACAGCCAGCTTTTTGCGTTCCTTCTGGCGCTGGAGTAGAGCAATATTTCCTGATATTTGACTGGCTGTGGTTCGACTTTACCTTGTCTACACGAAGGAAAGACCTAGCATCAGCCACGATGGTGACGTTAAGCTCTACACTCTTAAGAAAAAAAGGCGGTGCTACTTACTAATTTTTGGAGTAGTGAAGTGTTGTCCCAACATTCGCTACCTAAGTAGTAATTGCAGGTAGTGGACTACAGATATTTACTACTCTGAGGTAGTAAATGCTTGTGGTCTACTACCTGCAGTTACTAGTTAGGTAGTGAATGTTGTGACAGCATTTTACTACTGCACAAGTTAGTAAGTAGCACCGCCTTTCTTTTGAGAGTGGAAGATCAACCAGATTCGCTGTTTCTTAAGCTTTACATGGCTATGTTAAACTTCTCCCCTGGGAAAACAAAAAAAGAAATGAAGAAAAAACACCTTCTTGACACTGGGTGACTTGTTCTTTTTACAAAATTATCCGGTCGAACACTTACATTCGGTTTTCCTTATATGAAATATTTTCTAAATGAACAGAAGTCAATGGTTCTGGTTAAAGTTAAGATATATTGTAAACTTGTTATATTGGAGCATAACTTTAAGGCTAGGGCCACATAACTGTGGAAATAATTAATAAAAAAATAATTGGCTGAGTTCACTGAAAGATGTTGAGCTGTTGTGATTATTGCGGAATCTGGCGAAGCAGATTTAAACCACGTGTTTCTTCCTACCCGGTTTCCGAGATCCTCTTCACCGGGGCCCACAAAGGCTTTCGTGTGGGTGGGAGTTGATGTGCATACGGGAATGTTGGGATATGTGAGATTTGCACTTGGTTTAGATTAGCATCGTTCATGAAGAGCCCAGACACTTGGAAGACGCGCTTGACTTCAACTCGCTTCGTGCGTCAAAATTACCGTTTTATACTGGAGCAGCATGTAGTAAGCTATTTTTTTTTTCGTTGCGTAAACGAGGGAGTTTGGTAAATTTAGAAACATCTGCGTTAATGTTCTATTTTGCCAAGCGTAAAGAGTAATGAATGTCCGCTAAACTTCAAACGCAGAGGAGAAAGCCAGGTTTAACTCTACTATCCTTTGTCGCCCGTTCTTTCCCGTTTTTTTTTTTACCGTAAAGGTGAATCTGCTTTTATTCTATAGAATATAATACGCTCGAATGAAATGCTTATTAAAAGGTTTGTTTCAGAGAAGATTTATTTGTGCAGTCGTGCACACTAGCCAACACAAGCATTGTAAACAACTATGCCGTTAGTATTATTGCAGCAAGGGCACCCCTTGAAAATTTGTATAGACCGCGGCGCTGCTTTCCCCTGTAGGTATCATTTTGAGACACCAATTTCAAAGACTAAGATTCTCATCACATCTTATATAACTAAACAATAAACTTTAAAAAATTACTGAATCTGGTGATGTGCCGGATACCGAATATGATTCATTAAAATAACGTGGCACACGGGAGGCCATTGCAATACAGGCAACGTCACCCTGAGTTTCGTTGTTTTGATTTGTAATATGCATTGCGTTTACTAATCCCGTCTTGGCATAGGCCACAGTTTCTTTCAACTGATTTTCTGATTTTTCTGGAATATCTCTGGAAACCATGTTAAGATGCGGGTACCCACAATAACTACTCATAGGGTATAAGAAACGTGATATCAGAAACACGACACATAGTTTAAAGAAGGCACGTTAAAGGGGTGACAACACCGTGATTTGTGAAAAGTTGATGTGGGGAAGCGTTTACGAGACATGAGATTGCGCCTGGTTTATTTTCCCCTTCCCACGTTGTCTTGACTCTGCTTTACAATGAACCATTGAGATGGATGTGGAAACGAAAAGAAATACGGCCAGCAACACGGCCGCAATTGAGGCTCAGGTAGATTGATAGGACAATCAGCGAAAGTACGACGAGTGAGAAACGGATCCATTTGTGGAGTGGCACCGAATAGCACTCGTCTTTTTTTTTTTTATTATTTCATGAGATGGTCTTGGTTTCTGAGAGTCTCGGAGCCCTTTATCGCAGGATCTTAGTTTATCGTTAGGTTTTCGCTGTGCTAGGCGAAGTGAAAGATATTGAGCGCTGTAAGCGACAGTGGCTCTTCGTGTAAATAGTTCTTTTTTTACGTGTACACATAACATGTTTCGAAGCTTCCACAGGAACTATATAGTTGGAAAGAAAGAGAGTTACACTAACTGAATTCAAATTCTTATTTGCCTCGCACGCATTCAATTCTTGTCTCTCGTCGTTATTACCCCATCTTAAACGTTTTGCATTTAAGCCTAAATTTTCTCAGCTAAATCGCCGTGCTTTTCTGAGATCATTTTTTCAGCGTATTTGGTCCGCTGTGGCGGCGCATCATGGTGTGGTCGCATGTCGATGCAGGTGAAATGAGAGAGGCCCGTATGACGTGCATTGTCAGTGCATGATAAAGAACTTCACATGGTCGAAATATAAAAAGAATTCTACTTCGACGTTCTTCATAGTCATATCGTGTCTTTGACGTGTAAAACCCCCAATATTTTTTATGTTCGCCATGTCTCGCATTGCCTTCAGTCTTTTATCAAAAAGAAACGGCGGACCAGTTCGTCACTGACATGCACGCACTGTGCCATTTGGACGTCTCTACCGAGCACCCGATGGTGGCCCTCTGCTCGCGTAATTACGTGCTGTGTCAAATTCCCGTGTCGGCCAAGTTCTGCACGTGTAGGATGTCGTTGTGGCTGATGATCTCACACGTCCTCACTATCAAGCGCTCTTCAAGTCAGCCTGCACTTCGTGGGAGTAGGATCAAGGAGCCACATACCTCACAGTACCAAAAAACTAAAGGATGTGGTGCGAATGTATGGGGACCTGTTGTGGGATCTTAATAGGCGCCTTCAGACACTTTAGTTCGAACACCAAAAAAATTTTGCAGATTCCACGTACCTAACATACAGCTCTCTTTTAAATTACAGGTGGTCGAAAAACTATAAGAAAGGAATGTAATCACATTCTTGCCGCGAAGTTTTGAGAAAGATGGATACTTATTTGGGTGTGTGCTGCTGTGTAGAGAGAGACAGGATAAAGAAATCACAACTCCTGTTTTGAAAGCCTCAAGTTAAGGTTAAAATTAGTGATGTGGCGTCGACACGGCAACCAACCGTCCCAATATTATATGTGCATGCATCTGCTACTTATAAAAACCATGACATATTTTACCATGCGCCTGTGACTTCAAGAGACGATTGCTGCTGCAAGAAACGGAGGTACTGCTTCTGGCATATCAGAGTGGAATTTTCGTTGCAACAAGTACATTTTTTCTGCGTTTGTAATATACCATGCAAACCGATTTGAAACATTATTCTTTGAGCTGTTTTCGTGTTTTAGAAAAACAAAGGTATTCCGCTGGGTTCAGTAACACCTTTTAAAATTCAACTTCCGTTTCGGGCAGACCATGACGAGGGATGACGTACAGAAATTAGGTATAGATGTAGAGACTATACACCACATTAGTGAGCAGAACCCTTTTCCCACAAGGCCAGTTTGATTGAAGCGCTTGGTCTATAACCAGGACTAAACAATCGTAGCTAACTTTTGGTGGTGTCTTATACGAGTTTTCTGTGTTATTTTCCTAACATATTAACAACGATATATCAGCCCTATGTCTTCCCTAACGTGATTTTACGGCTTTTTTTCTTTTTCTTTCCGTATGGGCAACCTAACTATTCGTTGATACTCCCAAAGCTAGGAAGTCAGTATTAGGGTTTAAAGGTTATCGTTAAAGTGTTAGTAGTCTGATTTAAGTGTATTAAAAGCTTGAACTTTTTTCCAGCGAAGTGATTGATTCGTTTGTTTTAAGCCCCTTTCCACCGTTCGGATGTGAGAAAAATAAAAACTACTCTCCGCATCCTAGTAGCTGGCTACTGCGGTGCTTCAAAGCCGTTAGAGTTTGAAAAAAAAACTTTTCCAATGCGCAAGCAGTACAATTATTTTTTATTCCTGTGGAGAAAAGAAACTATCTTCACAACCTTACACTCCAACCTTCATCTACCTTCATCTTCCAATAAAACACACGCGAACCTATATACGCCATGAAACGAACAATGCCTAGGAGTGTACCACTTTGCGAAGATCGTTCGCAAGTGCGCATATAGATATCGACGACGCGTATAAAGTTCTTTGACAAAACAAGTTTTTCTGTTCAAGGCCTCGGCAAGGGCGCGTGAAGAAGAAAACTTTCGTCCTGAGTTCCGCAGGGCGAGACAAAGAGGGGGCCACAGAAATCGTTTCCATCTAGACTGATCGAAATATAGTCCCCTGCTCTTTTTCTCCTATTTTCTCAAAATACAAATGACTTGTTTTTTTTAGGCAGAAACAAGTAAAACAAGATGAATGCCCACTCGTATCCCATTAAACAGTGCGCAAGAGGTTCTGCGCGTCTCGACAATCGATTTTGAAACATCGTGTCTTCGAATTGAAGTTCGAGATCGTTTCTTCGACTACGTAATGACTGATTTATGTAACTTATAGAACACTGCGATTTCATATTTTTTTATATATTTCTTCATTATTTTTTTATCCGCTTTCATCGCTGTTCTTGTGAGCGCCCGGCGTCTACAATAGCGTTTCCGTCGCCTAAGCTGCTTTCATATATCAGTTCACACGCTACAGTAGCGAGTGTTTGACCTCGTTCTCGCTAGGAGAAAATATATTGCAGAAAAGCCGATCTCCTCGCATGAGTAGGCAATCGCAGACGAGTCTCGCAGTGAAAAATGCAAGTAGACCCATTATATCAGTTCCTCTATAGCAGAATGAAAGGTAGCTCTTATGCCCCTTGCAAGCTGAAAAAAAGTGTAAGCGCCTGTTTAAGATATCCAAATAGGGAAAATGTTTAAATCTAAGTGTAGGAAAAAATAATTTCCGAGATTTACGGTAAAAAACACAAGAAAACAGAAATGAAAAAAGAGGCAAAAGAAGTACCCAGTTTAAAAAAATTTCATGCTATTCTACACTGAAGGAATGGATGAGAAAGTTCGAAATTTAAGGTTGTAAAAGGAGTGAGATAGGGGCGAGGGGCACAGACACAAGTTCACTTTCAGTGACATTCAGCGAACTAAATGCGGTATTATCACTAGTGTCAGTTACCCTCGTTACATCACCATCGGGACCAGCAGTCAAATCCGTTGTGTTGTACACAGCTCGACAATGTCTCAGCGACTGAGCCCTAGTGGTCAGTCAAAGTAGAATAAAAGAAACATTTTCGGAAGGTCCCATAATAAATGCGTACAAGGGTTCTTTCGGTTTTATGAAAGAATCCACGACGTTAGCTCCCCATTATTAAAAGCTGCATTGACCTATATATGTAAGATACTTAGAACAACTTGCAAGTACATAACTCCTTCTGATACTGCATCGCTAGTATATTTTCTCATTCTATAATTCAGCCGCTGTGATGGTGATACTTTGTTTCTCTTTAACAAAAAATTCGTTTAATCCGGCTGTAATCTGCCCAACGTGCACAAAACTGTTCGCTCCGTGATGAGGTGACCACGTGTTGCTTAGTAACTGGTTGCAGAGCTCTGCGCCAGGTTCGCTAGCCTGCTTCACAACCAGCCCACCTGCCTGGACACTGCGCGCAACCACTCAGTCGCGATGTTACGCCAATTACGCATGAACTCCATCGTTCTAGTCAAAGCAGGCACGTAGCGGCAATGCATGGTGCCAGACGCCGACATGGCGAGACGGACTGTGGTTCGCGCAACCGACGGGTTACTGCACTACTCGACGAGGTATCGCGGTGCGCTTCAAAAGCGAGACTGCACTACTCAATTCGTTTGGAATATAGTGTACCACGTAGCGTGGCTGAAGCGCCGAGAGGCAGGCGACTGCATGGGGCTCGACTGAAACTTCACACAAGTTATGATTACTTCGTAAGGCTTCACATCCTTCGCATCACATTGTGTGGCACAGCTATACGGGCTAATCAACTCAGCCATCAGAATCATCGCTACTTCAATCGTACAATGCTCTATTTGTGGGATACATTCGATACAGCATGCCGGTGCTCTCCAATATGAGACCTAGTTGTGTGAAGACGTTAGAGGGTGTTCAAGCTCAATGTTTACGAAGATGCTTGGGTCTACCGCGCTGTAATCGCAGAGGCTCGGGCTTGTCCCATCCGTGTACACATGCTCTGCGAGCCACTTAGAGTTCACCTCCGATTGCTGGAAGACACAGACAGCACCCACTCTCAGTACTACCCGCCACTCACTCAGATTGCAGTTTTTAAGAGTAATATCGCGGCATGAAAATATTATACCATCAAGGTTTTCCCCACCAAATGCCCCTGCAGTGCCTCCATGGGTCCTGCCTAAACCACCTGTTTGTTTTACGATACCTGGAATCACGAAGAAGTCGCTCATTTCTTCTGTTGGCCTCACACAACTGACCCTATATAACATTTATACAACGTACAGTGATTCTCTGCACATGTACACCGACAGATCCACCACGCTAAACACCTGCGCCGCAGCCTTTGTCATCCCAGACATGTATATCCCTCGCCGATTCAAAGTGGATCATAAAACCATATCAATTGCAGCAGAGCTGGTCGCTATCCTGGAGGCAATGGGATTTATTTCCGGAGAGTGACCTCGAGCCTGGACAATTTTCTGTGATGCCAAACCCACTTTGCAAACCATTAATTGCATCATGAAGCAAGGTCCGTATTACAGCTTGGCAATAGAATCACGGAACTTATTCAGGTTGCTTCAACAAATGGCCATCTTATCACTTTCCAGTGGATTACCGCTCATTGCGGCGTAATAGGAAACGAATCGGCAGACGCTGAAGCTAAAAATGCCTGAAGCAGTGCCCCTGAAGTACGCATTGCGTTTTCGCAAGCTGACACGAACGACCTGCTTCGCTGCGTGATGCGCAGCTACACACGTCAGCACAGGACCAAACCGGAACGACGACACCAGCGACTTCACAAATGGGACCTGGAAATGAGGTTCCGCATGCCCCCTAACTTGAAACGGCAGCTCACAAGTATGATCCACCGCATTCGTCTTGGTGTGGCGGACACCAGACGTTACGCGCATATCATCGGTCGCAGTGACACCGGTCCTAAATGTGAACACTGTGATGTGCCAGAAAGACTGGAGCACATATTTTGTGTCTGCCCAGCATACGCACGTGAACGACAAACACTGATTTCTTCTACTGAACTATATCGCAGTAGGTCATTAACTGATGAGAGTGTTGGGCCCTTGGCCAGACACCAACAGTGCAACTGCGGTCACAAGAGCAGTTATAACTTTTTTGGAAACAACTGAACTATATGCGCGGCTATAAAATGTGTCTCAGCTAGAAAGAACACTACATACTCACCTTTCTATCTCACCATCGTCATTCATTAATCTTTTTTTCCCTTTCCCTTCCCCCCAGTTTAGAGTCACAGGCTAGAACAAGCTATCGCTCAGGCCGATCTCTCTGCCTTTCTGTAAATAAACTTATCTCTCTCTCTCTCAGCTGTTCCTATAACCTTGCGCCACCATCCCGAGCTACGCTGGGTTTTAGAGTAAAAGCTGCATATGTTTAGAAGAAACGAAAACCTGTCTGACAGTGGTTGTTAAGAAGGCGCGACGCCAACACGGTCCCGAAGGCGCCACTGCTCCGAAACTCGCCGCCAAGGTCACCAGCCGTTTGGTAGCGTGTGTCTCTCAGCTCGCGACTGCTTCTGCGCAGAGCTGATAGACGAGCGGACAAGACGACGGTGAGTTAAGGCGAGGTTTACGTACAGCATAGAAATGAAGGCGTTACATATTCGGCACTGGGGCCGACAGCTTAGGGGCTCGAAGAGCCGATATGGGTTCTCTCGCACGCATCCGTTGGCTTCTCTTCGCACGCGCCGCTTGGCTTTTTTTATAGGCACCGGGTGGACATTTGCGTCACCAAAGTCCAACCACAAGCGCCCCCGGCCGTGATGTCAGAATCCTCCAATGGGGACCCACCGCTGCGCTGGGCTGCACGCAAGGACGAGTGGTGTTGCCACGCATGGCGTAAGACTCGCCAGACTGGAAGGCGCCGATTGCTTCATCGGGCTCGTGGGCTGAGGGAGCTCGCTGTGCGTTGCGTAAGACAGACCGGCGCCGCCGCTTGATGATGTCCTCGAGTTGATCGCGTCAGGCGGGCTCGATTGCTGGCATTGACACAGATTGCCTTTGCAGAGGCGTTGACGTTGGGTGTGGACTCCCAGGCGTAACATGGTGTCGCGAGTGCTCTTCATTGGCTTGCCTATCAGTTACGTCATTCTCAGCATCGTATGCAAGCATGCGCGCCATTGGCTGCGTTGTAAGTGACGTCGCGAGTATCTATGAATATATCCATGCAGCCGCCTACGTCTGGGTGCTCTCGTTATCACCCCCTTAGCTTACGGTTCCAAAATGGTTTGCCAAAGATGAATTGACAGTCATTGCGTCAATAATGTCGCAATACTGTCGCGAACACCATAAATAAAAATCCTATCGTGTACATCGCATACCTAGGGCACATATCAGCGGGTGGGTATGTGCCATAAGGGATTTTTTATTGATATAATATATAAGGAGACGATTGCATACAAGTAAGGCGCCGGCTATTCCTTTGCTCTTGTTGACAACATGGGTGAAAGGACAAACAGAGATCAGTATACGGAAAAAGAACAGCCGAGCACACACATCCAAACGCACATTCATACGCACATGCCAAAAAACACCAACGCAAAGATAAGATTATGTTCAAAATTCAATGAATAATGTCTGTGATAATGTCTGTGGTTAACATAAAATCCAACGGGCAAAAATATCGGTGTACACGTGTATTCTTTACAGAGATGTATTTGTTAATGTGTACAAGACAGTCGGCCCGTCATGCACTTCAGCACACATATATGATAGGTGTCATTTAATACTGCTATGATAAGTACAAAATATGTTATACAAGTGAAAGCTCACTATTTCTTAGCACATTCGAGTGAGTCCGCTGTCTTCTAAAAGAACATTTTATCACTTTTAAAGCGTACGTCTCTAAACCTTCAGTTGGTCACGGGCCCAGAAGTTTCTTGATACTGAACGGTCTGTGGTCCAATGCTAACAGCTCTGATTTAAGAAGGCGTCTGGGCGTGTCGTGATTTGGCCAGTCTATAAGAAGGTTACATACGTCTTCATCTACAAATTCAGATTCGCATTCGGCAGTTCCAGCTCTCTGCTTGACAGTTTAATCTAACCGAAAAATGCGAGAACAGAAATGGGTAATTTTAAGGCTTGGGTGTTAAGAAAAAGGTGAAATCGGCAGCGTTGACCTGACGAATCCAATGAATTTCAGGATCCCAGCAAGAACTCCAGCTTTCTACGTGGTAATCAAGGATTCAACCACAGAGTCACGCCAGACCTCGGAACTGCTTTTGAAATTGACCTTAATGCTCGTGAAACGTCAATCGGAGTCGCTGTGTTGGCTATACAATTTTATAAGCACTACATATGTACTCCTGTGATAGAGCCGTCACGTAGAGTAGACGTCTAAAGTAGTTTGGCGCAGACCGCTGAAGCTGACTTGTATAGCAGTGTCCAGGGCTACAAGCAGCATGACAACAGGATCCTTACAAGAAGCTGGCTGCTTCTGGTGTTGCTAATATCTATGTTGCTGTTGTTATCGTTTCGCAACTGTAAAGAACTGATTATGTGAAATACATGCGGCTTTTAACGTATGTGTGTGTGTGTGCATTTGTACATTTCTCGCTACTTCGCAATGTTTCCCTCAATAAAAACTACAACACAGTCCTCTTTTACCCACATGCTTCACGTAACATCGATTCGCAAGGTGCGTGGGATCTGCCAAATTTTTATACAAATATATCTATTCCTAGATAGGCTTTAGCGCAGTTTAGACGAAGACAAAAGACACACACTAAACACAAGCAAACGCGGTATACTGTTTTCTTACTTGTGTTTCTCCTATTTCCCATACCACAGTGCAGGGTATCAAACCAAATACTGGCTTTTCGATTAACCTCCCTGCCCTTCTTCATACCATATATCTCTCTTTTTCAATGTAAAATTTTGCTAGCGTTGTTGTCATTGTCAGAAACGCGACCATCATTTCAACTGCTGTAATATTTGTTTAAACATCACAAGTAGTTGTAGACTTATGGCAGTCGTTCTTCGTTCCATCAGCCTTAAAATTTTTGTAATACAAGAAAGCTCAATTCGGTGTACGTTTAAAATTCTGAATTTTTAAAAAAAGACTGCTACACAAAGTTATGGCAGTGGAAGCACATGTAATTCTCTAGACATTCAGTTTTCTGCTTTCCACAGAAAGTGCTTTTCTATCGATGCGAAATTCTCAGAACGTGGGGTGTGGCTTAGCAGAGTTTTCAATGACCGAACTTCTCTTCTTCCAGGCTGGAACAATCGCAGCCTTGAGGGACACAAATCCGGTTCAGAAACTGCTTCCAACGGCATTCAGTGTTCCTAGGATTTTTTCTCTTCGCATGCTATTTTTTGCCTTGAATTTCTACTTTGTTTATTTCTCCACTAATGTAGGAAACAGTTAACGTACAAGACGCGTTTTGTCGGTCATCTCTGATAGCTGAGCCCCATTTGGGCCCGGCGACAGGGTATCGAACCTTGCACCTCCTTGCTTTGAGACGACGCAGCCCACTTACGCTGCAACAGCTGAAAGTGGCTGAGGGCACAAACACCCTTCCGGCCAATCTTACAAGAATGCCGAAGTTCGGGCGCCGCGTCCGAGCCCGTCCCTGCGCTACACTTGGAAGTCGACCGGCTTTTATTGGCAGCCTGTCTGCGATTCGTGCCTGTCCACGACGGTGTGACAGCTGTTTTTCCGCCCCTTGTGTCAGATTCTTCCGCCCTGCTGGCGCAGGCGGTGCAGCGTCATGCTGGCGCATCACAGATGCTCTGCGTTTGTCGTTTGCGCGGTTTGCGTGATGGCGGCGACAATCGGCTTTGTGCAGAACTGCTGAGACAACTTGCGTCTACGTCTCTTTTGCGGTTTGTTCAATCTCAACAGCAGAGGCGCCTTCAGCGCAAAATATGCATATGGTTGTGGATGCTCTGAAGTGGGTTAATTTATTGGTCCATTGGATTTATTCATCTTCTGCTTTTTATTGATGAATACTGCAAGCTTCAGTGAGGGCTTCAGCAGAGTCTATAGATATACAATTTGCTGAACTTACAAATAGGCAAGCAAGAATAAAACAGGTAATATTGGTACAGCTTATAAAAACGATCGTTTACAATACGGAGGCTTAACGATTACAATGAAAATCAGCACTAAATTTATTACAAAATCGTTACTGGAAGTAATCGTAACGGTGAATCAAATGAAAGAGCACATGTGTATAAACTTGGATTATCACTACTGGAAGCACGCAGCAAAAGCTTGTTTGTGAAACAGCTTCGTTATTAAGTTTATCCCATTTGGTTATTGCCCATAGAGATAAACGATGATTCAAAAGTTTTGTTTCGGGTGAAGAAAGGTGTCAGCGTAAAGAAGTGCCTCGATCTTTGAGGCTTACTTGTGTCTATATACTGTACTTTGTGTACTGTACTTTGTACTTTGAATAAACTTAAACTACTCACTTGTACCAATAATCGACTTGCATATCGATGAATTTGGGATGAAGTTGTTAACCAGTACTAAGTTGTTAGACAGTTAACTGCACAAACCAGTTGACGTGTATCGAAGACAGTTATGACAGCGTGAAGCTGACCAGAGTTAAGTCTCCGCAAATATCCTTACTCTTTCGAGCTAAGCTTAATATGGTAACCGCTGGGCGCATCTGCGACGCACAGAAAAAGAAAATGATAGTTTTACAATAGGGGACTTTTACGGTGTTACAGGAGCACACATACGCCATCATACGCTGTGTGTGTGGTTTAAAGGAAGTAGTCACTTCCGCGAAGCATAGTCAACTCACCAAATAGTCTGATTGATTGATTGATTGATTGATTTGTGGGGTTTAACGTCCCAAAACCACTATTTCATTATGAGAGACGCCGTAGTGGAGAACTCCGGAAATTTTGACCACCTGGGGTTCTTTAACGTGCACCCAAATCTGAGTACACGGGCCTACAACATTTCCGCCTCCATCACCAAATAGTCTGGAAAGAAGCTATAACATTGCCGTGTGAAAGAACGTGAGAAAAAATCGCATACATAATTTCATGTTGCACAGAATAACTTCAGAAGGTATCATTCAGTCTTTATCGCTGCTGGCAAGAACGTTTTGTGTTACAATGATTCAAGCATCTATCTGTAGTCTGCAGTGAATTTCACTGTTCCATCGTTTCGGTCCTTGAACTCTACTTACTGTACACCACGAACCAAGTCCATTCACTGTCCCACCTTTTTCACAAAAGTTCAGTAGTTCACAAGCCTTTTGACCCTTGTTTTCTCTCGTTGAAGTTCTTTGCTACGCACCACTGTTGTACCGCTATACTTATATATCTGCATGTGTGTATATCTTCGTACGTATCGCATTTTCCTGAATTCATTGTGCGTCACCAACAGAGGTACATCAATAAATCACCGCAGCATGGTCCACAAAGGTTACTAAATGGCCCGTGGCCCACCCGTTTCGTTCAAGCACTGCGGCAAGCCGTACAAAAACACAAAATCTCTCGATCCGCCAATAACTATCGTTTCCACAAACGCACATACTCTGTGCTATTCAAAGGAAAATAAAAAGGCAGCAGAGCGTTACGGTTGGTATCTCCCATGGGCCAGGACAAAGCAACATGGATGAAAGAGTAGTAAAAATAAAAACGAATGACACAGACGCACCGGAACATCGGGAACGACGCCCTTTGAGAAGTGAACTGACCGCTGAGCGATGACTTAATTCTGGCCCCGGCAACGTCTCTCGCGGCCATTTCTAGTGCCGCCGTGGTGAGTTTGCTCGCTCGTAGAAGACGTGTGGACGTGCAGGGGTGCGCCGCGGAAGTCGTTCCCAGCTCTGATTGATTTCACCAATAATAGCCGGTACCGTGCTGCTTCCTTCTCCGGGCGTCCTCTTCTTCGGAATCCCCGTGGTGGTAAAGAAACAGCTCCCGTCTTCTTCTCCTCCAAGGCAGCTTGAGAAAGCTAGCTTCGGTCTCTCTAGCGTCGCACGAAGGTGATGGGCCCTCCATCCATCGATCAATAAAAACGAAAATGAATAAAAATGCGCACCTCTGCTGGAAGTGGAAGGCTTTTTTTTTTCCTTTCCTGACCTTCTACTGAAACCTCAATTCTCCGCATGCCCTGAAAACGACTCGATCTTGTACGTGTCGCTGCGCCTCAGTTCTCATGCCCCCCCCCCTTCTTTTTTTGCTACTCTTTTGCGGTCGTTTTATATGTTACGCGTACGAGGTGATAATTAAGGAAGGGAACTTTGCGTGGGTTTAATTTTTTATTATTGTTAAAAAGGTGGGAGAGCACTGCGTATCACAGGGTACTCGTTCATGAAGTGACAAAATTTTCGGTTTGTCTGACCAGTAATAAATACACTGGATCCCGGTGCAGTGCAGCAAACAGGAGTCGCGTCTGGTTTGCCTCCATTTCTTTTCTATCGTCTCTCTGTCTCCATGTGTCTATTTCTCAATCGTATAAATAGTTCAGTTAGTGGCAACGTGGCTGGCATATCCCATCAAAAAGAACACACGGTTCCAATTCTTCTTTTTTTGACAGGCACTCTAATGTAGGTTTATCACTTTATACGTACTCTTTGTCTGCCGCAGCGGAACAAGTCAAGCATCAGACATACGAGTCTGCACCACGTAAATCCAACATTTGGAAATGCTACCTCCATGCGGACTTCGTCACCGTGAGGCTTCGCTTTTTTGTTGGTTCTATTTGGGCGAAGCTTACAAGAAGGCTTATACACGACACTGATGGGAATGACCGACTGCCCGGCATGCGTAGTCTGCGGCACCGACGAAGACATCCATCATTGGCTACGCAACTGCCCTGAATTCGCCTGTGAAGGACGAACCTTTCTGATGCGTTTCGGTGATTGGATGATCAGCCGCTCTCCGTGTAGTTGCTACTAGAGCACTGTCCCCATCTATGGTCGACTAATAAGGCAGCTAAAGCACTTTAGTGTTCTTAAGGACTGCTGGGTCCATGTGAGCGCCACTGAATATTCCACAGATCAGCCGCCTTATTGACCATTTCCTCCTTCCATTTTCCTCCTTTTTATCTTTCTCATTTTTGCTTCCCTTTCCCATTTTCGCAAAGTAGGGTAGCCAACCAGGCATGTGTCTGGTCAACCTCCCATATCATCTCCTTTACCCTCTTTCTTTTTTTCGTTTTTCCTTTTTTTCCTTCCTTCGTAATTCTGTAGCAGGTGCGCAAACCAATGGTCCTAGTTAGACAGGGTAGCAGCTTCAGAAGCATGGAAGTGAACTTGAAAGCGAATCGCATCACTGAACAAAAGAGATCTGAAAACCAGAGGCCGCAGTTCTGAGCATACTTCAGTATGTCCCCTTATGTGGTATGAAAAAGACTTTACGAGGTGAACGTTGGAAGCCTGGGGCTGACTGGGGCGCTCTCATCATAAACTGAAGTAAGCTCTAGTTCTGTTACACGTCTTTAGGAACCGAGCCATGATAGCTTGAAGTAAATATACAAAAACAACTCTACAGAGTGTCCACGCCTTAATTTCGCAACGATTGTCGTGTTTAAGTGTTTACCTTCTTTGTTCCAAATCTTTTCCCTATTTTAAAACTAAAACGAAAGGGGAAGCTCTATTCAAAGTCCCTCCAGAATACCGAAGAAAACATGGACTCCAGAAATCCTGGAAGGATTTTAGAACACGTCCAAGTGCGTTCTTGTTTCTCATATGGTATATATAGCAACTCCAAAAATAGTGTTAGTACTCATTTTCTATCTGCTGCTATGTTTTCCTCGAATGTATCAGAGTGCGAGAATATTTCAGTCACGTGCATCGCCCAGGAATGAAGCCACCGCGTATCTTATTTACGCGCTTTTATCTGACAAGCGAGCTCGTTAGGCGGCGAAGAAGCGACTCAGTCACCTTCGCTGATTTTTATAGTGCTTCGACGAATAACAAAAAAGCAACTGTAAAAAATAATAATTGCGCCTTCTAGGAAGGCAATGACGGCGCACATAGCACTTTTATATGCATTCATAGACTTCACATTAAAAACACATGTTCCGCTGCATTCCGGAAACTAGCTTATCTGTGACGCAAACTTGAAAAAAAATTTTTTTAAATATTAGGTTACTCGCTTACGTAACCTACATTCGCCCGAAACTAGAATATGCCTGCGTTGGATGGGATCCGTATAGTAAACTCAATATAAACAAACTCGAGAAAATACAAAGAGAAGCGGTCAGTCTTATTTTTAATAAATACAAACGTTCAGACTCGACATCATAGCTAATGTTGGCTAATGGAATTCCTTCTCTTCAACTGAGAAGAGAGAATTGCCGCCTTGAATTTTTACATAAACTAATTAACCACAAGTTCAACCTCAACCCTTCACTTCACGCAAGTCCTCTTTCCACAAGGGAAGCACGACACCATCGCCTTGACGCACCAGCACCCATCTATGCCGGAACAGACACCTACAATTTGCCTTCTTTCCACGGACCATTTCAGAATGGAATCCTCTGTCGGCACCTTCGAACCTGTGACGATCTGCTTGACATGTACGTTTCTGTATATTTTTTATGAACATTGATTTATAGTTTTGTTACATTCTTTTGAATATGCATATATATGTATGTATGTGTATAAATTTTTTGTTTTTTGTTTTGTATTTGTATATATTTAGCTGAGTGTATGATTATGTATGTACGTCTTGCAAGGACCACAATGTGGTCTGCAGTATGTACTAGATTAAAGAAAAGGCAGCAATAATGTCTTGCGTGAAATGGCGGGGAGTATGTGTGACGCGTAAGCTCACAGGTTATTTATACTAGATAAGTTCTAGTGCTCGAGTTCCTGCCATTAGACGCAAGATGTCAGACAACAGGGACAGTCAAGATGCTTGAGGTTCAGCGTTTTGCCGAAGTTAAATGCGATTAATGTTAGCTTCTTTGGAGATTTTGCTCATTCTAATATTCTTCAAAAAGAATGCGTGAAAATATATACAGAGAGCAATAGGACCGTCTTTGTGTTTATGGCACCTGCAAAGCACAGCCTTAAAACATTATCTGAGATTCCGGCAAGATCGCAAAATATGTGATGCCACGTACCATGGGAATGAATGATATGCGAGGCCTCCGAAGAGAAGGTGACTGGTGTAACGTTTTACGCAGAGAAACCTTACAGAATAACGCCACAGATCCGTACAGCTGTACGCAGATATGATGAACAGTCATATGTGTTTTAACTCGCCAATTGTTTACAGTTACGGAACAATGCCTACAGCCCCATGGGTATTACCGTCACCAGAAGCGGTAAGCTGATAGGTAGCGATTGCGCTTGTGAGGCTTGTTTACTTGTGGATAGTGCTGTAGATCAGAGGGTTTTTTTCTTCTTGGGGAGAGGGGGACGTTATCGTCCTTGATCTATTGTGAAGGCCGGGCAGGCAGAGATGGTCGACCATCATTTTGTGCCTATATGCCGGGACTAAGCTAATTTTGGGGTGGGGAAGATGGGGGCGGGGGCTTGGGCCCGGTGTGCCCCTCCTGGCTACACCACCGACGTATACCAAGAGCCAATAGCAAGTAAGTACAATTGACGCCTGTATCGTATCAGTACGTGTGTAACGTTCATAGAATTAGATAGCCAGCACACCTTACACAATTGACGTTTTGCCAACATTATGCCTGCACAGGGTCTCTTTCCCATGCCACTTTCAATACCTTAGGTGGCCCTGTGGTAGTGTATACTTTATTGCCACCCAGAATGCTTGCCTTCAAATAAATCATCTCGCTCTCGCTCTCTCTCTTTTTTTCAGCATGATTCGTTCTAAAACCATGGTACTTATTCTTCGCATTCGTCAGGTCGCATTCGTCAGCCTGTCTGTTCTGGCCGTTAAAGGAAGATATAAACTCTCAACCTCATGTAGCGCCTACCCCTATACCCGCATACCGTGGTTCATGGTTTCACAGGTGTGTGCCACTTGTGTCTCTCGGGGAAAGGGTATGACGACGTACACGATGATATTCTTACGTTATTCGTGTCATGGCCAGCCAGACATATTTGTGAAACCCTGTTACCCTCCCGTACTAATTTTCGTCTTCCCCAAGTCAAGAAGCCTATCACGTGAGCACCTACACGTAGGCTTCAGGATAGATAGATAGATAGATAGATAGATAGATAGATAGATAGATAGATAGATAGATAGATAGATAGATAGATAGATAGATAGATAGATAGATAGATAGATAGATAGACGAATGAATGAACGGATAGAATATTAGAAGGAAACCGTCAACGTGACATTAGTTCACTTACAAATGTTTTCTATTTATTGAGTAAGGATAACACAGACATTGCCGCAGTTAAGTACACAACCAGTCGCATGCAATAGAAGGTTGTGATTTGAGCGGAAGTCGAAGATATAGTACAGCCTATGTTTTTGCTTACACATGAAGCCGTTCTGAGCATTTTTATATTTCAATGACAGTCAGAGCTTTTCGCCTTAATTTGACTCCGTACTCCCTCATTTTCACATCCATATCTCGCCTTCAGTATCCTGCACTTGCTGATGAGTCTCTAAAAAAACTATACATCAGCTAAATGTCTAATTATTAACCCGCCTGACTGGAAAGGTACGCTATTATTTTCTGAAAAAAATTCTAAGACGCAGTCTGTTCCATTTTTTGATTCATATTGACTGTAAATGACGTCAGAAAAAAAGGCAAGTAAAACGACTGAGACAAATAAATGGTGCACCAAGAGGAGAAAACACATTTTTAATCTCCCAATAAGTGCAAGCTCATTAATTAAATCAAAAACAAGTTACGCGAAATATTTAAGACCATGCAGCAAGCATCTTTTTGCAAGACTGGTAGACAACACAAATCACTTTCTGGTAATAACAGAGGGCTTACTGCCAACAATATTTTCTCTGCCTTTTATTTATGTAGCTCCCATAATAAGTCTGGTCGATCAGCCTAAGCATAAGGAACGCTACGATTTGTTCGCGCAAAGACTGTTTTCGAGACGAAAATTCAGCCTCGTGCTTCGAAAAATTTCAACAGCTCTTTAAAGCATGCATTATATTAAGCCTAGAATGGTCCTATCCTGTTTTCCTGTCTGTAAAATAAATGTTTCTTTTTTTTCAAGCATTTGACGCGCTACAGAAGGCGAACTGAGAACTACTGACAGAGTTTGCATAGGTTCCGCTGTTAAGGTCCCGATAAATATATGAAGAAATTTAAACCACCCAATTGGGGACTTCCATTGTAGTTTATATCATCTGCAGGGAGCGGCCAATAACGTTTTTGAAAGGGTAAATGAGGTAATATAAATTTTAAAGCGGTGGGCGTTATCGTATTTTCTTTCTTTCTAGCCTGCGGTAAGTGCACAGCGCGGTGGGGTAATCTGTCGCACTACATGCTCATTCTTTGGTTTTTTAGGATTAAATGCATGCTTTGCCAGCAAAGCTTCGACACGATTGCCAATTACCTGTGTAAGAGAGTCATGTGAGCATGTTTTTTTCTCTTTACAGCCATAAGAAGCTACTTCTTGAGTGCCTATATAAGTACTACATATATGAATAACTAAATCTTTATTGAGCCTGTGTAAATGTGACCTTTGTCTGAGCAGTGTTGTCAGAATTTTTGGCAAAATTTGCCAGGATGCTCAAATTTTCGACTCGAAGGTAGCGACCCGAACATGTGTCTCTTCGAATACACCAACTGTGTGAATCACGCGAAAACAGCTTGAAGTCACGGGAGCGTGTAACTGTGATATGATTGAGCATCTATGTGAATTCTTCCTGTGTGTGACAATGATGGCTGAGAGTGGAGCTCAATGTATTCGGATGTTGTAATCATATGTGGTTATTTCAGCTTCCGGTTTGGTTAACCTCGTTGCCTTTCTTTCGCCTTTCTCTCTCTTGGTTTCTGACTGTACGCCCCTCGTGGCCTCTGCATCTTGGCGTACTTTTATTTTCATATTGTCACGGCTAAAGGCCGGGCAAGAAGACAGATGACGACGAAGTGATGAGCGTGGACAGCACCCACGATTCCTCTGAGAAAGAAGAAGTCGAAGTAGCTGCTCTTTTGTTCTGTTAATACAGACCTCGTTTTTCTGGTCGCACCGTCGTCCTGTACTCCGTTATTTGCACCTAGCGACATTGGTGGAGGTGCTGAACTTCTCCAACTGATGCTTGGGACACCTCCGCGCCCTAGCACATCGAGTCCACCACCGCAATCTGTTCCTGCAGTGGATACTCCTGTCCACCGCTACACTCGCCGACAGCGAGGCCTTAATCCCGAGGTGATCCCGCTCGAACTTCTCCAGCAACACACCGTACCGGGAGAAATGGCTACCGGAGGGCCTTCACACCTTACTGTTGATCAGCCTCTAATTCCTGAGACCTTCCACGGTGAAGTTTATGAAGACGTCGAGGACTGGTTAACCCAGTATTAGCGAGTCGCCTAAGCCAACCGTTGGCCAACTGAACAAAAGCTATCGCGCGTCTACTTTGCTTTGGCAGACAGCGCTCGTACATGGTACGAGAACCGCGAGTCAACGCTGTCTTCGTGGGAAGAATTTCGGCAGCAAATTCTCGGGACATTCACAAACACCGACCGCTGTGATTCTGCTTTGCAGCTCATCAAGGCACGCATACAGAAACCAAACGAGAGCGTCGCCATGTTTGCGGAAGACATGGCCCGCCTATTTCAGCGGGCCGACCCCGGAATGCCTGAAGGTAAAAAACTCCGACATCTGATGAGGGGCGTCAAGGAAGAGCTGTTTGCCGGTCTCCTACGCAACCCACCAACAAGCGTAGCCGAATTTGTCAAAGAGGCTACAACAATCGAGCGAGCACTGCAGCAACGGCGCCGATACCATGACCAACCAATCAAAACATCTCCCAATCTCTCTGCTTTGAGTGCCGGTAGTGAGTGTTCTCTGCGCGAACTCATTCGTGAGGTCGTTCGGGAGGAGATCCGAAACCTCCTTGTGACTCCGCAAGAAAATATTATGGCTTGCGTTGCAGAAGTTGTGCGGCAAGAACTCCGCCAGGCCTTTTCGTTGCCCGAATCGCCCTCAGACCAGTGGTCTGTGAGCTACGCATCAGCTGTCCGTCGACACACACCAGTGTCCTACAACTCGTCACCACTGGCTTATCGTGACGTGAGCCAAGGGCCTTACAACGAGCCGTGGGCCCCAGCTCCCAATCCGCCGCAGCCGTATCCACAGTCCAACGTGCCTATGCAAACGGCGCCAATGTACACTCCGCCGACATCTGCATCTTGGTCGCCAGGTATGCCCACCAGTCGACCATTCATCCGTAAGACGGACTTGTGGCGCACCGTCGACCGTCGACCACTTTGCTTTCATTGCGGAGAAGCCGGCCATATTTTCCGCCATTGCCCGTACCGTGACCGTAGACATCATAACTTTCTACAAAGCTCCCCTCGTGCCTATTTCGATAACCGCCGTGACAGCAGTGCAGGCCCGCGAGCACAGCAACCCGAAGTGCCGTATCGTCGACCCCGCTCTCCTTCACCTGCACCGAACTCGCCGCCGCAGCGCAGGTACTCCGAGGTGGTCCGGGGCAGATCTCCAAGCCCTCGTCGGGGAAACTAACAGCTGCGACCTTTGGGGGGAAGGTTGCCGCCCGTCGAGATGCTAACACATCCCCAACATCTTCTCTACGACGTGATATGACGAATGGTACCACGGATCGTACGACGCACGATACCAAGGACGATACGACGTCACCGACATCAACGGAAATCGTAAGCGCCAATCTAGACATTTGTATAGACGGACGCCCAATAACAGCACTGGTAGATACTGGTGCGGACTTCTCTATTATCAGCCGTAAACTCGTCGACTGCCTAAAGAAAGTAAGAACAATATGGACGGGACCAAACATTAGAACCGCAGGGGGTCAATTGGTGACGCCGACAGGCAAATGTACAGCTCGAATTAATATCGGCAGTTCAGATTTCGTCGCTACTTTCGTAATTTTACCGGAGTGCTGCAAAGACCTAATCTTGGGCATGGACTTCTTGCGTGAATACGGTGCCATTATCAACATTCCTGAGAGATCGGTTACGTTTTGGACGGCCCCAGATCAAGTTTCGGATGTGCCCTGTACAGACCAGCGACGTCAGCCTTTGCGTGTCTTCGAAGACGACGTGACCATCCCACCGCGGTCGAGTTCACTCGTGGCTGTGACATGTGACACGTCAAGCGATTCTGAAAACATCGCCGAGCAAATTCCAACACTGCTATTCAGCCATGGTTTATCTATCGCAAGAGGCGTCGTAAGCATAAAATGCGGACACACGCACGTCCTTATTGCGAACGTCAGCTCTGAACGCCGACATCTAACGAGGGGCATGGCAGTCACATACGTGGAAGAGCTCGCCGAGATGACAGACTGCCTAACTCTTGAAAAAGATAATTCAACTGATCTCACCCCTGCACCTCTATCTGTTGATATTGGCCCAAGTTTGCTGCCGGCGCAGAAGCAAAGTATCGTGCAGCTTATTAACAAGTTTGAAGATTGTTTCTCTTCGATTTCCAGGGTCCGTCAAACGCCGCTGACGAAACATCGAATTATAACGGACGACATGACCAGACCCATCAGGCAAAACCCCTACCGGGTAGCTCCGCGAGAACGTGAAGCTATCGAAAAGCAGGTGCGACAGATGCTTGAAGACGACGTTATTCAAATTTTCCAGCGCTAACTGACAAAAAGGCCGTCAGACGGTTTTTAGGACTGTGTGCTTACTACCGACGCTTCATTGAGAACTTCTCGCGCATTGCCTCGCCGTTGACTCGCCTTACCAGAGAAGACGTCGCATTCGTATGGAATGAAGAGCAGCAAAAATCATTCGACGAGCTGCGGCAACGCCTTCAGAAGCCACCAGTCCTCGCACACTTTGATGATGACGCACCGACAACAGTGCACATCGACGCTAGCAATGTCGGCTTAGGAGCTGTACTCGTGCAGTGGCAGGATGGCGCCGAACGAGTAATTGCTTACGCGAGCAGAACTCTTTCACGTGCGGAAGAAAATTATTCCACTACGGAAAAAGAGTGCCTTGCGGTGGTGTGGGCGGTTATAAAATTCCGCCCATACCTGTATGGTCGTCCTTTTAATGTTGTCAGGGACCATCACTCCCTCTGCTGGCTGACGAATTTAAGAGACCCTTTAGGACGGTTGGCGCGCTGGAGCCTGAAGCTTCAAGAATTTGACATGACGGTGGTCTACAGATCAGGGAAGCGACATTCAGACGCTGATTGCCTTTCTCGTGCGCCATACGAACCTGCGACGGCAGAAGATGACGATACAGCCTTTGTCGGAGTTGTAAACACGGCAACTGTCGCACAGCTGCAACGAGACGACCCCGAACTAGAACCCATAATACGTTTTTTAGAGGGTCGCACTTCAGCTGTACCTAGACTGTTTGCGAGAGGGCTTTCGTCATTTTGCTTGCGCAACGACGTCCTGTATAAGATGAACTTCACGCCACACGGAAACGACTACTTACTCGTCATCCCAACATCTCTAAGGAGCGAAGTATTACAGGCATGCCACGATGAACCAACATCCGGCCACCTGGGTTACACGCGTACGTTGTGCAGAGTGAGGCAGAAATACTACTGGCCACGACTGACGACAATCGTTCAACACTATGTTCGGACGTGCCTTGATTGCCAGCGCAGAAAAGTTCCACCCGTCAAACCAGCAGGCCTCCTCCATCCTATTGACGTGCCTGTTACTCCATTCGCTCAAGTCGGAATGGATCTTTTGGGCCCATTTCCAACCTCATCAGCAGGTTGCAGATGGATTATAGTAGCCACCGACTACCTCACTCGTTACGCCGAAACCAAGGCTTTGGAGAGGGGCAAGGCAAGTGAAGCAGCACGATTTTTTGTAGAGAATGTGGTGCTGAGGCATGGTGCTCCATCAGTGGTAATAACTGACAGGGGAACTGCATTCGCAGCCGAACTATTACAGATAGTTTTAAGACTTAGTGGCACATCCCACCGGCGAACAACGGCGTATCATCCGCAAGCGAATGGTCTTACGGAACGTCTCAACAAGACACTAGCGGATATGCTCTGCATGTACGTCGATGTGGAGCATAAAAACTGGGATCAGATCTTGCCGTATGTCCCATTCGCCTATAACACGGCTTGTCAAGAAACAACAAGAACAACGCCATTTCGCCTTCTTCATGGTCGTGAAGTCACCACTATGCTGGATTCTATGCTGCCGCACGAGTGCGAAGACGCTGAAACGGATGCTAATTATATCACTCAGCTGGCCGAAGAAGCCCGACAACTTGTACGCCTACGTATTAGTCGCCAGCAGGACTACGATTCAAGACGGTACAACCTTCGTCACCGACCAGTCTCCTACGAGCCAGGAGAGAAAGTTTGGATATGGACACCTATTCGGCGCCGTGGCCTCTCAGAAAAACTGTTAAGACGGTACTTCGGTCCCTCTAAAGTTCTGCGACGTCTCAGTGACATTAATTATGAGGTTGTTCCTGATACTGCGCACTCTTCAAGGCGTCGAAGGTATGCTCCAGAAGTTGTGCACGTGGTACGCATGAAGCCTTATTTCGCCGAATGAACTCATGCGTTTCCAACGAGTACAAACCGCTTTGATTATAAAGCATCGGGACGATGCTTTCTTGAATGGGAGGCTAATGTCACGGCTAAAGGCCGGGCAAGAAGACAGAGGACGACGAAGTGATGAGCGTGGACAGCACCCACGATTCCTCTGAGAAAGAAGAAGTCGAAGTAGCTGCTCTTTTGTTCTGTTAATACAGACATCGTTTTTCTGGTCGCACCGTCGTCCTGTGCTCCGTTATTTTCACCTAGCGACAATATTTTCAACGGCCATGTCCGCGAGGAGCATCATCTCTTGCTGAGCTTAGAGTAAGATCTTCAAAGTAAGTGCATCGTCCAATCCTCAGATTGTACACGTTTAAGTGATATGAAAGGGTGTTCCGTTCGTTTTATATCTGTAACTACTATGAGCCCAAATACGTGCAAGACAATGTCTGAAAACCACTTGGTTTTGGCGATGATTACTTACGGTGTTTGACGGAGAACGACTTCGGCATCACTTTGATTTGTACCATGCCTAATAGGTTTACTGACATCTCTCACGCAAAATACAGAGAATGACATTACTAAAAATACATCTTTTAGGTCAATGTAAATAAAAATTAGGAAAGAAAGAGAAAAAGAAAAAGAAGAAATAAAAAATAAAAAATATATAAAAAAAGAAAGAAACAAAGAAAGCAAGAAAGAAACAAAGAAAGGAAGAAGGAAAGAAAGAAAATGAAGCAAAGTTTAAAAGAAAATGAAGCAAAGTTTAAGGATATTGTACAGAGTTTCCTTACCAACATTAGAAAGGGGAAAATGCAGGCAGTAAAAAAGACACGAAAAATACAAACTGCTCACTATAGCAACTAGCCCAATTCTTTTATCTGAATTATCTTTCTGAGATGTTTGATATTGATTGATTGATATGTGGGGTTTAACCTCCCAAAATCACCATATGATTATGAAAGATGCCATAGGGGAGGGCTCCGGAAATTTCGACCACCTGGGGTTCTTTAACGTGCGCCCAAATCTGAGCACACGGGCCAGAACATTTTCCTTCAGAAATGTTTTTAAAAAATTAAAATAAATTTACTCGGCTGCTATTTTTTTTTTGTGAGAATAGAGCGCTGTGCGAGTTGGTAATCGTTTGTGACGATCTACTGCGCGATAACTCCTGGCTAGCGGAAGGAATACGAAGGTGGTCCTGTCTGTAGCAACTGTCGGTGGTGTTTTGAGCACAGCCTTTACACCCGTCATCTATTTGAACCTTTTGACATTGAAACGAACCAATGGGCTCTTTGCCAGAAATTCATCCGCAATTTGAACAGGCAAGCGAGATATTTACCACACATGTTCGCTCTGTCGGTCTATTCGTGCAACTCAAAGTCGTAAACTGCACTTTTTTTTTCAGATGTGCATGCTGAGAGTACCGGCGAACAATATACTGTATAGTGTACAACTTCACAGGGTAAGAGCACGTCCAAAGAAGTCAATTTTTCTGTAACAAAATATATTTTCCTATTTTCCGGATTTGCCACGTAATCACTGCTGAGACTATATACCTCATTCTGCACCTATTCCGAAGGCGCCTTTTATGCGTGAATCGAAAGTGTTATGAAACACAGCCAAAGCAAGCGACTTCCACGTACGCAGTGCGCATAAATTTTAACGAAACGCTTCTGGTAGCGCGTCCAGGAAAAGCAGGAGCAGGAACATTTCAGACCAAATGCATACAGCAATAAAATAATAATGAAACGTGGGGAAGGGGGAGGAGATGCCTGGTTATTTAGAATGCACGGCTAGAGCAGTGCAAACTAAATCCACTGCCGTCCCTATGCTCTTGATTTGCAGCATGGTACACACTTCTGTGAACAATACGGGGAGTGCACGTAATAGCGTCGCGTTCATTATTGCCATCGCACAACAAGCTCGTACTCCGCGAGCTCTTTCTTGCACTTGCAACACGACGGGATGCTCTCACTGTTTGTAAAATTGAAAGCTTGCAGTGGCAAGGCATCTGTTGTTGTATAACGGCACCACGTTCAGCACGCAGGAATGCTCATTAAAGCGTTTGCTTTCCCTGCATGCATTTAAGTCTTGAGTTTTATTTGTAAAATTCCTCGGTGAGAGTGAACTACGGCATTCCACTCATATTGCCGCGTGCTTGCGAACGTGTAGTTTATACGCAGATACCCATGTAGCGAAATCAACGGTTTTTCTTTCTGTAGAATAAATTTTCTCGCTTCCGGAGTGACACCTAAATTGTTCGTCGAAATTGATTGTGCTTGAATCAAGGATTCCAGCGAGACAAAATAAAAGGTGGCTCGGAGTGTGTTCAAAACATTGCCACCTCCCCGTTGCCTCTGCCGTGGAACTAGCGAATGAACGTGAAGGAATGACGGCGCGGCGAGATGAAGTTTGTAATTCATTTAGGGCGTGCTTCTTCCCATCATAAAAGAAAATATCGACGCACGAATCATTCTCTGTGCTTTAATTTGCTCGCTCTGTTAGTTCAGTAATTTTTATTTCATATCAGTTTCTTCTACAAAAAAATTAATAAAAAAATAATAGTGGGTCCAGCGCCTTGGTACAAATGCGACTTTCAAAATCTCACGTTTACTCGAGTCATCAGGAACGTTTCATCTTCGAAGAATTACAAGTACTTAAAAAATTCAAGACGAGCCTATTTCCTCGCGATTCGAGGGAAGCTATAGCGCAGATTCTCCTTCGTTGATTGTACCACCTTTCCTTGGAGACGACACCTGCCCTTATCGCGTTCGCTTCGCACATCTGTGCGTATGTAAGTGCAAATTTTATAGCGAGAATAAGGCCGGATTACATACACTCATAAGTTTCACACCTGCCCTTGTGGTCAATTTCGCACACCGAGACACTCGCTTGGACATCAAGGGGATGGCTATATGACCACGAACAAAACCACTGTCCGTCTCTTTCATTTTTTTTTTCAGGCTTTACTCTCAACTTTCAAAAAACGAGATACGTGACCACGAAAAAAAGATATGGGATATGGAGGCGTGCTAGAGCGGACCTAGTAGGGTATCGACCGCACTGGCTAGTGCAGGGGAATAGGGGAAAACGTGAAACGCAGACAAAAAAGAAAAGACGAGTGAAAGTAAAGAAGCAAATGACAGTTTGGTACACCGGTGTGGTGTCGGCGTAGAAAGATGGCGAGGGCGTTGCATTAAGTATGCATGCAGCCTCCCTGTGTCTCTGCTTGGACACACATCTGAGGTTTTGGGATGGCGTCCAAGCCTCTATCGCTTGGTTCGCGATATCTCACTCTTGGGGACGAAGATGAAACCTTCTTACTGGCTTTTCGCTCACCTGGCGTCTCCTCGCAGCGATGGAAGCAACATCATAAGATATACAGGGACATAAGATATACAGAGACAAAAATCTGAAGATGTCATCATCTTCAGATTTTGATATCAATTCAAAAATATTAAAGAACACTGTTTATGTGCCTAACACTATCCTGTTTCACATTTTTTCAGCAGTCGCTCACTACAGGAATGTGTCCTTCTGACTGGAAGATAGCGAAGGTAGTGCCAGTCCATAAAAGTGGTACTAAAAGTTCACCTGGAAATTATCGCCCCATTTCTTTGACGTGCATATGTTGCAAGATGCTTTAGCATATCATAGCTTCTAACATTTATGCGCATCTAGAATCTAACAATTCCGTTTTCTCTAACCAGAACGGTTTCCGAAAGGGTCATTCTTGCGAGACTCAACTCTTTAAGTTCACCACCGACCTACATTCTAACATGAACAGTAATCTACAGACAGATTGTTTATTTCTTCATTTCGCAAAGGCATTAAAACTGTCATCACTAAAGCTTGATTCACTCGCGCTAACATGGCTCAGAAACTTTATAACTAACCGCCAACAATGTACCATCGCCAACAATCACTCTTCATCACTTTGTTACGTTTCCTCTGGTGTACCACAGGGCAGTGTTCCTGGTCCCTTACTTTTCCTCATCTACATTAATTACCTGCCTGACAACTTATCCTCATGTATGCGTATATTTGCCGATGACAGCATTATCTATCGTCCCATTCGCAACAATAGCGATTAACTAACTCTTCAAAAAGAGCTCAAGCATATTAATGAGTGGTGCAAAACATGGCAGATGACATTTAATGTTTCCAAATGCAAACTAATCACCTTTAGTCGCAAATGTGACAACTTTAATAGCCAATACATAATTGATAGTAGCATTGTAGAACGCACTGATCATTACAAATACCTAGGCATAAACTTAACTTTTACACTTTCGTGGTCCACACATATCACTTCTATCTGTGCCAACACATCAAGATCATTAGGTTTTCTGCTCCGAAATCTATACAGTGCTCCCTCCGATGTACGCAATCTGGCTTATCTTGCTCTAATCCGTCCTCAACTGGAGTTTGCATGCTCAATTTGGTCACCATATTAACAATACCTCATAGATAAGTTAGAAAGTATACAGAACAGAGCTAGTAGATTTATAGCGCGCAATCACTGCTACCCGTCCAGCGTAATACAGATTAAACATAGCCTTGCACTCGAACCACTGAAAATATGTCGCAACATCTCACTCTTATCACTATTTCACGAACTCATCCACACCAGCATGATGCCATCTGTTCACCTTAATCTAGCACATCAAACTTCGAGCAGACTACATAACATCTTTAGCTTATCACGCATGTACGGCAATACTAACGCTTTCAATCAGTCGGCTCTTCCACGAGATATTCGTTTGTGGAATGATTTGCCAGATGATCTTGCGTCAGAACAAGGCCACACAAAGTTCTATCATACTCTTAAAAAATACTTATGCACCAAAAACTGCTCTATCGCATCTTCGTAATCATCTGTGCCTATAGGACTGTTGCCGATGTTTTTGCACTATTGCTAGGTTGTAGTTACTGTCATAATATTTTTTGTATTTCACCTTCACATACCGTGACTCACTTTTCTAGTATGTATTTTTCTTACATGTTCATAAGTTGAACTGCATTTCCTATTATATTCAATATTTGCCTATGTATGTGTAGATATATATGTATATAAATTTTTCTAAAATATTATCTGTACCGCCCCCTTTACACAGTGCCCCTCGAGGGCTCTGTATGGTACTGTAAAAAACATAACAAATGCTTGGTGCCGCCGCGGATGTTTAAAAACAAATAGAAGAAGCAGACTTTTTGGTTAATGAGGGTTTTTATTTCTGCGAGTTTCTGCGACGAAGCCAAGTAGACAAGGGAACACATATTGGGCGTGTCTTGTGTTTGCGGGTGTTTTATTACCATAAAACATGCTATAAGGGCCAGTTGGCTTTACATCTCGGTATAATTAGGCTTTTCACGTTCCAGCGCGGACTGGATGCGTTTTATTATTCCCGTAAGAAAACTAACAGGCATCCACTTGAGACTTCTCGATGGCCAAAGTCATACCTTTTTTCTGTCAGCCGAACTAAGTAAGATGCAGCGCCGCCAACCATCGAAAGCTCTCTGCATCCAACGCGTTTTTGCGTCACCTCCAAGGTCGGAGCTACCTCACGCTGTTTTTCTATGCCTCCGTGATCTCTCCATGTTTGACCAAGCTACGATGTGATGTGTGACGTCATCGTGGTAAGTTATGTCACGTGACAATGTTGTGACGTTATGTGGTGACGTCATCTTGTGATGATTTTTTTGCGTCCTTCGTCTTTAACGCTACGGAATACCAACGGCCGTCGACGCCAGCAGCCAGCTTTCGCGTTGTATGAGGCTTAGATCTAAGGATTCTGTCCTCATAATTACGCAATTTTATATGAGGACGCAGGCACGTGCCAACAAATTGTCAATGTCTCATACGCTAGTCTTTTTTTTTTTAAAGCAATGCCTGTCATGAAAGTGAGTTATTTGTCTGCGCCTTTCCGGTAAGCTGTTCGTTCATTTTGCCTCCCGTATTTACGATGCCACCTATGTGCATAAATATGTAGGAAGGAACTTCCTGAAATAAACTGTTCTTAGTCTGCGAATGGTGTCTGTGGTTCATTCTAGTACGTTGAATGTGCGATTCCCCCCCCCCCCCCACACACACACACACTCCTAAGAAAGAGAAAACATGTTTTCTTGAGACCTGGTCTTTCGTGCTGTTTAACTTTGCATAAGAAGAATATCTAGGCACCATCGTTCCTTAATATATAAATAAATTCAGCAAATTTGCTAAGTTTACTAACGTCGCGTCTACGGTTTGTTCTGAGAAAAAGGGGTATGAGCTGTTTCTACCGGTAGAAACAGGAACGAACAGCGGCAGGTTGAGGCTTCGGCCTGCTGACGATTATCTTTGTAGCGGCTGTGCAAGAACCACGGTCGGATAGAGAGACGCAGCAGGCGTGCGTCAGAAACTGTACCTGCGTTATTTACAATGCCTACGCAGTGCCGAAAAAAACAACGAAGTTTTATACTCACTGTGACATGTAAAACTTTCGTTGTTTCAGTTTTTCAGGGTTATTGAATAGACTATACGCTAACTTCTCTCTATGTGTCAGTTCACGCGATGACACTCCAGAAAATTATGAATAATATTTTGATTTCAGTATGTAGTCTTGCCGTTTCATGCTCTTTGCTACTGCAATGGACTCCGACACCTAACAATAGTCGTGCACGGGTCAGACGTCTTGTGCGTGCTTAGACTAATAAGTACAACTGCGTAACGTGACGTACAGTTATGTTGTGCTTTTTATGTAATGTTTTATTGTGCTTCTCCGGCAGTTTCTTACTGTCGAGTGCGCTTTAGTATCAACATTGCAGTGCATGAATTAACATGCACATGAGCGCAGATATCTGTTCATCCTTCAGTCGCGTTAACTTTGACACAACGTTAAAGAAAATATCTTTTATTCGGGTGCACATTCAAGATAATTAGTCCCGCCTTGAATCGCAGCATTTTTTCCTGGGCCTGAATCCAAACGCGTATAATTTTTCACGTATACTTATCTTTCTTTCGTATTATAATACTAGACATAGCATAAAGTGCTATGGAGACTCGCATTTTCAATGCCAATGCGTTGTTGTCATGTGACGGTGAAAACAAAAAGACACTTAGTGGAGGAAATTGGTAGACGTGCATGCGTCAGCCGTCAGTTTCATCGGTAAAACCAGCCCATCAAAAACCGTACCTACAAACGCACAAAGCGAAACACTTCAACGATAGCCACTTATCTTTCTTTGTTTTTATTTTATTCGAATCTAAAAGAAGAACTGACGCCTTTGTGCTTCGCCACGGTGGTCTAGTGGCTAAGGTACTCGGCTGCTGACCCGCAGGTCGCGGGATCAAATCCCGGCTTTGGCGGCTGCATTTCCGATGGAGGCGGAAATGTTGTAGGCCCGTGTACTCAGATTTGGGTGCACGTTAAAGAACCCCAGGTGGTCAAAATTTCCGGAGCCCTCCACTACAGCGTCTCTCATAATCATATGGTGGTTTTGGGACGTTAAACCACACAAATCAATCAATCAATCAATCAACGCCTTTGTATGGGTGCCGCTCATGTACTCCTCTTCACGCTGTTCTTGAAAACACACACAAAAACAGAAGAAGAAAGAAAAAATGTATTCAGAACCACTGAATAAGTCTGATATTTAAAATGCCGTAGAAAAGGCCCCCAGACGGTATTTCATTTTTTTATTTTGTTTTATTTACGCAACGGCGACCAGCGAAAACATTTTTTGGTGAAAGTCCACAACGAGGGTTCACTGCTCGTAGAAGTCTCATGAAAAGGGCGCGTGAAGCGAATTTCAATTTTTTGGGGTTTTCAAGCGCACCGAGCTCGTGCGTGTAAAGACGGGCCTTGAGCTACCCTCGGTGAAATCGGGTCAGTAAACTTTCAGTTTACTTGTCTTTTTTTTCCTTCTCTTGCTATCGCCTCATCCACGCTTTTCATTCACCGACGGAGATTTCAATAAACCTCGACAAGTGGTGCTGGCCATTTTGCAACCGCTCGCTGTAAATCGATGTCTGCACCACCGCAGTCATTTCCGCACATAGGGGCGTTCATTACTTGCTTTTTCTTATTTATTGTGACGCGGTGGAACATTGTAACGAGGCAATAAAGGACAGATCATCCACCGACATCTAGACGAGATTGTCGGCACCGGTGGGCGCTCTCCATAAATTGCCCTCATTGCTTTCCTCTTCCACATCCTCTACGCGCTCTTCGCGCGGCGAAGTAAGGACTTTTTGAGAAGGAATGATAAGAGCTGGGAATCGTACATAAAACTCTAACACTACCCGATTTCATTTCTGATTCTCGCGTGGCGCAACCAACCACTGATTTTTGTTACACGACGCTAAAACTTATAGCTGAGTGTCGAAACTAAGCTGACGCTTAACAATACACCACTTCGAAAAAAAAAAGAATTAGTGGAAAAACAGCGTTCAGAAAAGGCGTTATACGGCATTTTAGGCTCTATAGAGGTAGGTGAATTGTGTCTGCTTTGACGTCACTGACTTACGTCAGCGTCGAATAACGTCGCATCTTCCAATGTGCGAAGCGATCAACAGATTCTGCTGTTATTAAAAAGCCATGCCGAAGGTCGAGTACATGCATTTTTTTTTTACCTTCGTTCGCACAATACCTAATATTCGGTGGTGGTGCTAACAGAAGCCAGCCCGGTCGCACACGGCATTTTTTCCGGTTTACTGGTGTTATTGATTATAATCGATCGGTGTTGTTTAAAGTATTGTTGACTGCATCCGTAATTACTAAATGTGTAGCCTATGTTCTTGCTAATTGAATATCTTATCGACAATGCCTGACTGGTCCATGTCTGTGTGGCAAGCACGCACTCTATATATGGTTGTGGGCACCAACCTTTACCTTGAAAAGGATACTAATGGATACAATTATTTGGTTTAGATTGATAAACAATGTATATTTACTCTACATGAGAACTATAATGTCACGAGTTTCACTTTTGTAAGTTCATTATTAGCTGAGAAAATGAAAGTGAAAGTTTAATATTCGAATTTCTCACCGATATCTTCATGAGTGAGGTAAAGAATTACGAAATGTATTTGACCTATTCTTGCGACGTAGGCTCACTGAAATTTTCCTAAACGCCATAAGTCATGTCTATGGCATCCACATATGGCAATACATGTCATTTTTACCGATTGGGAACGACGTATCGGATCCAGTAGACGCATTCAAAATCTTTGACGTCACGATGTTTGATGAAGAAATCTCAAGGTGGCGTCTCCAGCCGCATTTTCTTTTTGCTCCTTTCCTCGCTTACCCAGCGTCATCTCAGGCTAAGAGTGGTGTTTTTCGGAGTGAAAGCCCCTTATTACTACGCGAAAAAATATTTTGCTGCTTTTTATTGTCTTTTTAACTGTTCGATCAGCCACTATTGCACTTCAAAAACTACGAGAACAAAAACGCGGTAGGCAGTGTTGCATTCTCGCACCCACAGAATGAATTCAGGCCCATTGGCTCAATGCTATGCATTGTACAACTTACAGACTGTCACTTTGGAAGATTCACTACGAACGTTCATGAAGAGATGAAATTTTCGCTTCCTCATAGCGGTGTCCTTGTGTGTGAACGTATTACATCAACGTATAGATAAAATATACTAGTTTCCAATTTAGTTCCTTAAATGAGACCCCTCTCTTTGTAGTAACTTTCGCCAATAAGAAAAGTAATGTCACCCGTACTTGAATGCTTGAAATATAGCCACCAATGTTAAAAAAGGGAGAAGGAGACACACACAACATTCAAAAACGCACATGCGCTTTTCCGTATCTTACATCTCTTCTTTGCCTCTCCCTAAACATTCGAACAAACAATTCATCTTTAGCTCTGCACCAATTAGCCGGACAGCAAACGATATGAAGCAAAGATTCACCGTCATGATAATGTATCAATGTGACCAGGTCAAGGCGTTACGAAACACAACGCTGCAGTTCTATCCAGCCCGACACAAGGCAGTGTATCAAGGTGGCTTTGAACCTACTTGAGATGCTTGGTGACAAAGCGTGCCTGTGTCATTTATTTCCCTTTCGGTGCCGTTCTTCTCTTCATATCTCTCATTTTCTTCACACAGTACTATTTTTCTAACGCTTTGTTGTTTAGAGTTGACAGGCATTGCAACCCTCCATGTGGCATGTACTTTCCGGCTGTTGTCCTTGTTCGGCGTTTGTGGGCTCTTGACCGTCATCATGTCCCTGTTTGCACACACAGTCTTTCAACATGAATGCGTACCAGCCACCTGACCACTCTGCTATTGTAGGCTGCTTACTTGCGCCCCTGTCCATCATCTAGCCTCACTGCCAGAAAACCGACCTCGTGCCTCGTTTTGCTAGGATATTGTACACGCATACCCACGGGATATACAACTCTATCCAGAATTGCAGCTCCCCCATGGTCTATGACTCATCCACGGGTTCAACTTGCGGATCCAGGCATACGGTGAAAAGCTCGGCTTTCGTCTCCAGCGCTGAAGCAACTTTCTCTTCTCTTGTTGCATGAGAAGTACCGTGAGCATAATTATCTATATATACTAACGCTTCAACTAAAGTGGATAGGTCTGCAGGATCGGAGATCTTTCTTGCAACAGCGACAACGACGAAGATTCGGTTATTCTATCAGACGACATCGACAGCTGCAGAACTAGCTGCTCTACGTAGCGCAGCTAAAGTCATTAAACACCAAAAAGCCAAGAAATGGGGTGTGTTCACGGACTCCAAAGCGGCACTACAGTGTTTGGTGTTCGCCTTACACCGGAGACCTCGTGAACAACTAATACTGGTAATTTGAGAGCTGCTTCATCATCTCTTCGATGAAGGACATAAAATTATGTTTCAGTGGCTTCCAAGTCACTGTGGCATATTTGGCAACGAACATGCCGATGCAGCTGCTTGATCAGAACTCGAAGATGTTAAAGAAGAATCCATTCCATTTTCAAGGACTGATGCTGCAATGAAAATAAAAAAATGCTAATGCAGAAGTAAAATCTCTGTGGAACACTGAGAGCTTACGGTACATGCAACTGCATAGGCTGGACCCGTCTCGTCGATTTTGGCCTCCGTCCGGACTCTCTCGACTAGAGACAACGGTGCTTTGCCGGCTGCGGCTTGGTGTCGATATCACCAAAGATTTTGCCTTTCTAATCGGCGTGGAAGACAGTGTTGCTACAATTGCGGCAGCGATGAAACGATAGAGCACGTTCTCTGTCACTGCCCTTGTTACAGCGTGTAAAGCTAACTGCTGCGTTTGCTCACCTGGACGAGAGACCCTAGTCAGAACAGTCAGTGCTTGAAAGCAGACATGATCTGTCTTCGCACAGAAAATCAGTGGAGGCCTTATTGAACATTCCGTGTGGTAGTGGCCTATTGATCAGGCTATAGCACCCATGCTCTATTTTTTTAGGGGCGAAGCTCCTTATAGCGGCACCCGTTCGTTCCTTGTAGTCGTAGTAGTAGTCGTAGTGTGTAACCAGTCTTACCTTTCGAGCTCCATGGTGGTGCCAGTGAGAGATTTCTTCTGTGCGTTTTTGAACAATAAAAAATTCGCAGCGTGCGCGTTAACTAAAAGCCGAATTCTCCTGTCTCTCATTCCCGCTTAGCAGCCACTGACATGTACAATGAGCACTATCTTACAAGAAAGGTTTGCTACGTTATACTCGCTGGGCATAACCTCCTTGGTTTTAGAAAGGTTTAGCGAGCGTTGGGCCGCAGTGCCATGAATACAGTGAACTAGTATATACCATGAACTCGAGGTGGTTAAAGGTGGGAAGTAGACACGAAGCGCAAGCCGTAAGAAAGTGTGCGTGTGCCAACTCTCGTTTAGTCCTTGGAATGTCCGCTGGATGGCGGACATTCCAAGGAATAAATGATGAAAAGATGCGAGATGGTGGTACTTGGAGTATTGACTAAATAGACGAACGGACACACAGATGCATTGACGGACTCGTGGATGGCTGCACGAACGGTTGGACGCATGGACGAACGCAGGGGTCGATGCATGGACGAACGCAGGGACGGACGCACGGATGGACATGTGGACGCACGAACAGTCGTACGCACGGACGGGCGAATGGGCGCATGAGCGGTCACACAGACGGACGCATGGACGGACAGAAGCAAGAACGAATGAACGGGCGGATGCTTAGCCCCACTCTTTTTCATTCACTCCGTGGATATGCTGCCATTTTTATTTTCTGTGTCGCACGTGTATTTCGCTCTTCGATTTATTTCTCATCTTTTTTCCCTATTCCAATTTCTCTTAGTGCAGGGTAGCAATCCGGATGCTCCAACAGTTGGCCAACCCCCCTGCCTTTCCCTCATTTTATTCTCTGTCTCTCTATCTCTCTCTATCTCTCTCTCTCTCTAGGCTGCTGTTTTTTTTCTCTGTCTGGTTACGCACTCGTAAAAATAATTTTATTTTTGATGAAGAAATGATACCATGATGAATAAAAATAAGAATTGCTATGGAAACTAGAAATTCTTCATAACATTATCAGTGGCGTTCCGTTCCCTTGAAGGTTACACACACACATATATATATATATATATATATATATATATATATATATATATATATATATATATATATATATATATATATATATATATATATATATACGCGTGTGCATATGTAAAGCGTCTCCAAGTGTCACCTCTTTAGGCATGAAAGTTGTAAAGTCGCTCAAAGATTCTGTGAACATTTTTTGCGAGCATTGGAAACTTTTCTTGTAGTCTACAATAGCGAAAAATAGCTGTGACAAATTTTGGTTTTATTTGCGCAACATATTGAAATTCATGTGAAAATCGAGGGTGAATAAATTTGGTTAAAAAGCAAACACGGTAATTTTGTTTATAAAGGGGCACTCACGGCTCATCTGAGTCTTTATATATATTAAGAACTGTTGGGGTACAACGTCCTAAAACCACCATATTATTATGAAAGACGTGATAGTGAAGGGCTCCGGAAATCTCGTTCACGTGGGTTTCTTCAACGTGCGCCGAAATCTAACTACATCAACTCAGTGATTCCCGCCTTCATCAAAAATGTGGCCGGGACTCAATCCTGTGACCTGTGGGTCAGCTTTTGAGCACCATAACCTTTAGACTACCGTGGCGTTCTTTTTTTTCCAATTTACAAGAAATAATTACTTTACTTTTCCCAATAGAATTATATTCTCGCTTTACTAGCAATAAAGTTGTTACCAAACAACTGAGTCACAAACATTCGAACAGTGCTGAAATGTTGAATGCTATTGCTTTTACCGTTGATTCTATACGATATACCTTGGCTGCAACATATTGATGCAACAGTTGAGAAGACCGCTTAAGGGGACCTGTATTTCTGGCTTTTGCACAAAATAAGTAAATAAAAAATGACGGTTGTGTCTTACTGCTCTTGGCGTGTTAGAGCGCAAGGGATATCAGGAATTATCTGCCACCTGACGTAACACGCCGAGCTTTGCGCATGTGACGGTGCGCGATGACTAAAATAAAACAAAGCTTTTAACAAAGGAATTGAAAGATGAAATGCATACAGCCACTGTTCTTTTTTTTTCTTCGCCACTCTGTTGCACGTATACGCACTTCTTGCGCAATCTATACAAACATGATAACTGTTTAGAAATCACTCAGTGCGAAGGAATCATTTCTACAGAGAATGATGTCTATGTATATATTCACTCGTATTGTACAATTTTCTATCGTGTCATAACTCACCGCTCTCACATCATAGCATTGTACACGTTTACCTCTCCAAGTAATAGCCTATTTTCAGGTTCGTTTTACAGTGTTCGCGCCACAAAGATCCAACTATAGTTACGCATTGCACCTTTGAGTTTGTAATTATGGGCGTATATCGAGCACAAAGACAACTTTATCGACTTAGATAACTAATTTTGAGCTTTTGTGCGCAATCGTCGGGCACATTGTGACCTCTAAATAGAAGTTCAACGTGAAGTAATGCGTGTGTGCATCGTGCTCAAACAAACGCTTCCAGCTTGAAACGCATGCTTTGACACCGAATAGAACATAAAGTACCGATAGAAACTTCTTAGAGAAATGCACCGCAATTACTAAGTCCTTGAAAAACACTTTAACAAACTCAAGTTCACATATAGTTCTCTTTGTTTGCTCTCTTTAGTGGCCAGCGATTGACGAGATTCTTTTACCGCTTAATCTTGCGCGTTCTAGGTCAAATTATGTTCTTGGATTGTAACTTTTAACACATGGAGACGCAAGCAACCGGTACGTCCGCCACGTAGTCAATGAAGCTAAAAGTTTAGTAGACGTCAGCATTTACGAGTAGTAAGACCTGTGCATCCGAAAGATGTTTACGAACTATACACAAGGTTTTGTGAAACTCGTTAAACACCAGGAAGTTGTTATATCGCATTCCAATACACAGCTCATGTAGCAGCGCGAAAAAGTAGAGAGGTCGTCGACAGTGACAATGTAAAGAGCGCAGAGTTTCAGTTGTTTATTCCGCTGGCAATACCTGGAACGTGAGAAGCACCAGCTGGTGTGGAAGTGAAACAAAGGCAAAGGTAGAATAGTATCATTCAGCATAAAAGGCACAGAGGGATATCAACAGAGCCCCAATAACTAAATTCATGAAAACCTGAACACATCTTTGGTCAATGCAAACGATTGCATTCTTACACATCCTTCTCCCGCACCGAGAACGATTACCGCCTCGATTACTCCCTCGACACACCAGCCTTTTTGGTGATGAACAATTCCACTTATCTTTATCCCAAGCTTATCACAAGGCTTAGTAAGATGGCGTGCAGACATACAGGCACAGTTACCACCATGTATTTTAAGCTGGCCATCGTTACCCTTCGTTATATTTTTGTGCTCCTTAAACGAGTGTTAAGGCTAAATAAACAGCGGAATAACGAGTTAGAAGAGAGTGCTCTTTGCGCACTCTCTGTGTTATCCATTCTGCTTTTTCGCGTTTGATGCACGAGTTGCACGAGAAGCCCAGCAAGCAACCAAATTTTCCAATAACTGAATTCAAAGCAACTCACCCAAGTGGGGAAACCAGCTGATGCACGTCGCAAGAACAAGAAAGCCTCTCATCTTTCGGTCACCGCTGAAAATCCGTCGCCGACATCTCATTGGCCACCGGAACGTCGTCATTCGCAAGAGCACCCGAAAGAAGTTTGTCTCTTGAGTGAGCCTCTGCTCACCATCGCGAATGATGGCAGGTACGCGAGAGTCCATTGAGCGAGGTAAAACGACTGACCGTGTAGTCAAGACCGCGATTTGTTTTCGGCAACTTTTGTGTTATCACCGCACATTGTTTACATGCGACTCTTGTGAACCGATTTAGGACACCTAAGGGAAGGCAAATGATTGAAATTAACCGCCCCACGCAAGTGACGTATATCATGCACATATATACAAGATATGACACTCAATCATACCGAACAAAGTCCTGTCTTCTTCCAGCTACAAAGAGCAGCGTAGCCGTCTTCAGCAGATTGACCACGAGGAATTCCCTAATCACGAACGAATACGCTACGTCTAGCCGTCGAGGATTACTACCATGACAAACGACACAACGAACGTGGAAGAGTTTAGGAACACACTTCCCCAAACTTTTGACGCCATCAATACAACGTCACGCCATGCTGGATGAACCAGTTTTTGCTGCGTAGTGCCCGAAGCGAGCGCGAAGCTGTAACTCGTGCAACACTTCCCACTGCACGTATCTCCCACGCGTTGAGTGAACAGCAACAAGGATCTAATGTCGGCAAGTCAGCCGGGCTAGCGTCAGAGCGTGGCACCCGCGTGGCACGAATGGAGCGGAGAACGGAGCGTGAGCTACGACTGCGCGCCAGGCAACGTGCCGCTTTCGGCGCGGCGAAGCTGTCTGTGCTCCGGCGTTCCCGAGTCCGCGCTTCCCGAGGATCCCTCCCACTCCCATTTCAACTTTACCTTTGCTCTCTCCCTATTGGGAGAGGAGGGTATGGCCAGCTCTCGAGAAAGGCACTGCGCGGGAATCATCGCTAACGTTCCCGGCGCTGTAGGTGGGGCAGCCGGTCGAGCACATGGAAACTCGTTGGCAAGTTTTTTTCTGTTTAGATTTCTTTGTATAAGATCGCTTTCTTGCGAACCAGTGGCCACACTTCTCGCTTCTCCAATTTTTACCCTTCTTTTGCTTCTCTACGGTGGCGCCATCTGTGAACTATAGATTATAGAAGAGGCTTCCTTCTTCTGGAGATGACTTTCTTTTCTTGGGTGGTGACAAAGCACGCTTGACGTCATTCTAACACACTGTTTTCTCATCCTCGGTCGTTGTTTGTATTGCATGTCAAGCTGTTTTCTTTTATTGGCAGTTTTATATTTGAGCTGAGTGCAACTAGGCGGGCTGTAAATAGCCAAAGTGGAAAAAAATATTAAGCGGAAACTGCCATTAGGATCGCCCTGAAAAAAAAATTTCCTGCTTGCACAATATGTTTTGTGTCAATTTTATTACTTTGGCCACATCCCGCTTCATCACGTGCCTTCTTCGGCAACAATCTTAGCACACTGAGATTATAGGGATGCTCATCGATTAGTATCGGTTGTCACAGGCCATCAAACCCTGATAAATGTGCTCTTTATCGCAGTTCATCAATTTTTGTTTATTATTTTCATATACTGCTGCTCTAAGTACTAGATTCCTGGAAAAGTATCACGGTACACACAGTGTTTTGAAATATTTTAATGAACATGTGTACAGCAGTAAAACAACCAAGTGCGAAAGCTTTTTTAGCGGTGTACGGCCGCGGCTGGAGGCGTTGAAATCACCTGCTGTGAAAATTCGGCTGTGTCTCGTGCAGCCTAATTGTTCCTCACTGGAAATTTATGAAGGTGATATGACTTTTGTTGCTGTTCCTCTTTCACCAGTGCCGTAGCTAGGTGCTTCAGCGCTGTTAATGTACTGAGAAGGACAATTGCTGCTGTCCAACCGCTGCTTTATGTTAGGTCGTCCTTCCATAACATATTTTCTCCGCCAATGTGGTGACGGCGATCGAGTGCTGACCCCAAGGTTCAGGGATCGAATCTGCCGCGGCTGCCGCACTTCGATCGAGACTAAAAGCAGGAGCCACGCACACTTGGTAGAGGCACAGGTTGAAGCATCCTAGGTGGTCGGAGTTACCGAGTGCCTCCGCGACGGCGTCCCTCATAATTATATCGTCGCTCTCGGACGTAAAACCAAAGAATTAAAATATAAATAAGGTCTACGATGTGCGCCACATTTTCTCTATCTTAGGGGTGAAGAAGCTTATGCTCGAGCCATGTCCGCTGTCATACCTCGATGACGTCGAAGAAGAAGCGCGTTCCAGGCCACACATTTTCTCTCTGCGATAGTGACACAGCACATGCAAGGTACCCAGTTCACGCCATGACGATGATGTTGTTGTCAATCAAGATGATGACGATCGTGATCACGGACAACTACTGGCTTGCGCAATATATGGTGCAACTACATTCCTCACGATGCCTTTCGTATGACTGCAAACAGCCAACAACAACCAGGGGAACATAGAATGACTTCGGGTTTGTGAACTTCAGATTCAATTCGATACCATAAAACAGTAATTATATAGGCAAAATGGAAGTCGCAACTCGACCCGCCATACCATTTATGAGCAATAAACACAGTATATAACTGTACACCACTTTGTCACTCATTTACATGAGGTAGTAGTCAATGTCACGATCGATTCGCCGTAACACCTAACGGTCCAACTGCTTCACCGACTTATCATCATTCACTTAATGGAGATGCCATTATTTTTACTTGCACTTTTGATTGATTTGTGGGGTTTAACGTCCCAAAACCGCCATATGATTATGAGAGACGCCATAGTGGAGGGCTCCGGAAATTTTGACCGCCTGGGGTTCTTTAACGTGCACCCAAATCTGAGCACACGGGCCTACAACATTTCCGCCTCCATCGGAAATGCAGCCGCCGCAGCCGGGAATCGAACCCGCCACCTGCGGATCAGCAGCCGAGTACCTTAGCCACTAGACCACCGCGGCGGGGCACTTGCACTTTTACTGCTACTCGACACATTGGTCTAGCGGTTACTGATGTCAACTGCTGACCTGCATGTTGTCGGATGAAATCCAAGTCGGGGCAGGTGCATTTCTGATAGAAGTAAGTGCACTGGAGTCCCATGTGCTTATAGTTAGGTGCCCGTCAAAAAACACCAGGTAGTCTAAATATCCGGAGCCCTCCAATGTGGAGTCTCTCATAATCATGTCGTTGTTTTGGGACCCTAAACCCTAACACTTAATATTATTAACATTTATTTGCTGATATTCCGCATTTCTCAAAGTAAACTACAGAAGGTGCATGGTCTTCTATCGGGTCTGAAAGGTTTTCTTTGGTGTTCGTGTATAATTAGGGTTATCTTGGAAAACATCCTGACTTTTGTCATTATTGTTAACACACCTTGCATTGTTTATTTCCTACTTTAATAAGAGACAAGTACACGAGCCAGCATTTTAAAGAAATGTCTCGTTTACTTTTTTTCCTTAATTTCCTTACGTAGCCTAGTCATTTAAATGTGCGTGGTTATACGAGTTCTTTTTCGTGCACCGGAACAGCACGTTCCTCGCAACTAATGACGCAAGAAACCGGCTCTGTGTTTCCCTGATAGTCGCCGCAAAGAAACTAAATGGTCCATTCACGTTCCTCCTACCTCGATACCGTTTTTCGGAATAATCCATTTCAAACGGCCTCTCGGTGCAGCCGCTTCCTGTTCTCATTCCACAGAAAGCAATTCGCGGCTCGGCTCTCGTTTCATCTGGAGAAAATGACACTCTCTGCGTGAAATAGTCGGCGCGACACCGGTGTGCGAGAGGACTCCATTAAGAAATGCGTGTAAGTACGGGTTAAAAACAAAGTACATGAAACAGCAGGAGGCATCAGTTAATTGTAAAATCCCTTTAATAAAACCTGTACCAAAGTATTGTTAATTACTTCTCTTTTTTCTTATCACTTGATTACCTGACTTCTTTCAGTTTCAGTCTCGCTGCAAGCTACGCCCTCTAAAGCCCACGAAAGAAATGAAATTTAAGGGCTCGTTTTTTTATTCTTACACATGATCTCAATGAAAATTGACAGATAAGAAAGCAATAAAAAAGCGCTTGTAATAACTAGGTTATGAATGCTATTAAATCGAAGTGGGCGAAAACACAACTTCTTTCTCAATGGCAGGAACCGAAGCTGCAACCATGGAATAATGATTCCGCAGCCCTACCGATTATTCTATAGTGGCAATCATATTGTCATACACTTTATCGAGCATGCCTGTACGAACGGGCCTGGTAGTGTTACTCAGGGCCAAGGATACCCAGGACAGTGAGTGTGAAACACTCTTTGGGGCAATCACTCAAATCATATTACAACGAAAAAGAAAAGATAACGAACTCCTAGCACTTCATAAATAATCCCGGGGGCATGGAAGTTGAGTATCTAAGGTATTTGCCAAAAAACAATTTTTGATGCACTTATGAACAATAAGTAGCAGATGTGTTCACACATGCCGCAAGTAAAAGTGCTAGGTTAAACTCTTCGTTCAACCTTCCGTTTGTCCCTCGAGGCGAGCTTGACGGAAGCGTCGTTCAATCAGTCATTCAGCAGCCGTGTAATTTAATAAACACACTTACCACGCTTGGCGTGAATAATTCACAAGCAAAAAAAAACTAAGAAATGTTCCCGGGGCAGATTGATCGATCAAGGCTCCTGTCATGCTGCAACTTATTCTATTACTAGCCGGACATGGCATCAGTTTTTTTTTGTTACATGAACTGTCAGCACCCGACGAGTACATCTTTTCCTGGATCTGTTTCTTTGCATTTTCTATTCGAAAAAAATTTTCTGTGCCGCTGCTTGTTTTATTTTTATTTATTTATATTTTTTGCATGCGGCATTGCACCCCAGCTGGTTGAGGTCTTTAATTTTCGCTGACAAAACGTTCGAATTCAGAATCAACACGCCTTCGCCAATAAGATTACGAAGATTTCTTGGCCATTTCAGCACATCTTTACCGTAAAAACAGGTTTTGCATAAAAACAGTGTCCTCAATGTACAATGTGTCGTATAGTAGTCAGTTGTTACGAGAGAACGCGCCAACATCATCTCTATCTCTCTCTTTTACGGCAGTGCTTTGTCTTCGCTCAAGTAAGATGTATCACCGAAAGCATAGTCAAATGCATACATTTACTGCTGGCCTACCCGGTCTTCAAGGCGAGTCGCTTGTTTTCGTGTTTTTGGGAGCCAAGCTTTTTAGAGTGTAGTCCCTCGTCGTCCACCGCACTCACCCTTAGTACTCGGAGTGCTCAGTATATGGCGCTGCGGCGCTCACTTCACTCATATGTGCAGGATACGTGTGATTTAGTGTGAGGAGACAGACAGACAGACTGACAGACAGACAGACAGACAGACAGACAGACAGACAGACAGACAGACAGACAGACAGACAGACAGACAGACAGACAGACAGACAGACAGACGGGCGGACGGACGGATGGACGAATGGATGAACAAAGCAACACTGTATCGACCTGGTCTTTGCAAACTTTCCACTATACGGCCGATCCAAGAACCATTCTTCCTTCACTTTACCGACCATAAAGAAGTCATAATGAAGGGGAACGTAAGCAACGTCTCGCTACCATCAACGAATTAAATTACGTTGTGTATAAATACCGTGTTTTTCACGTCTTTGATGATCCACAAGGCGAAATTCATGGAGGATTTATGGTTTGCCGATGTTCTTCCGGAGCGTTGCCACTCATCATCATTCAACCCCTTTATATGCTGTATTTTTTGTTGAGAAACCGGGATCAGTGAAGAGTTCCAACTGTTCATTGGCAATGTCGTGGTGAAGTACATGGATTATGCTGCAGTAGCGGTTTTGTGGTGTCGTCAAAGGCTCTTATTTTCTCGCGAATATTTTACACCAGGTTTTTTCTTCTCACGTACAGGGTAGCAAGCCGGAGGCTTCATCTGCTTAACCTTGCTGTTTTTTCTCTATCTCTCTCCCGTTCTCTGTCACTATATATGCATGATGTTTTATTTTTTCTTGCACTCTAATTGCAACATCAGTGGATAATTGTTAGCTACCGCCGAGTAGCTAGCGACTTCTGGTGACTCAGTAAGTGTTTAAAGAATGATTATTTTATACCTATTCATTATCAGTTCTATAGGCTTGTCTTGCCTCACAGCTGTAGTCCCTGTAATACCATCTAACCACCTTGCGCACCAGAAGCACCGCATGTCCGCGAATTGGCAATATTAACGTTTTTTCCTGTAATAATCACAACCTCATCTAACTGGTGATTCTCCTGACATGACTAAGGTAAGAAAGCCCTAACAGTTTCATTACTTTTCCTTTGAAAGAACATTCAGAAGTGATCTTCAATATGACCTAGATATTCGTGGCTAAAAAAATTCAAATGTAAGAAATCAGTGGAGCCCCACATTGTAGGAAGGACTCTCTCTCGCTCACTACAAGCTTTATATGAAATGTGGCTGCGCAGAAACGAAGGAGAAAATGTGTTCTGTAATAATTAACGTACTAGTATTATCACGTGAATAAAATTGTTCTACGTGTAAAGACATGATAGCGTAAAACTAAATAAGTGCGACCGATCTAACCTGTCTGGTGCTCTAATGATCACTAGCCCGGCGGTAAGAGTAAACACAGTACATTAGGCCCTCCTCATGAGACAGAAATAATGATGCAGTATTTACGCTCTAATTGGGCACGGGGACCTTACAGAGAAACAAATCAACGTATAAGAAACAGCTGATACAGTTATTTTCTGCTTATTTCCCGACGTCGTGAAATTTAGCCTCGCTGCAAGATCGACTGCATAATCTCTAACTTTTATAGGTCTGGCAAAAGCTGCACACAATATACGCCAGGTGAAATTCAACATCTGCTTCAGCGATTGAAGTGTTGCATGTAACCACCAGGAGAATACGTAATCTGTAACAGTAGCTTGAGAATATTCATATTGCAGGACACCCAGTGCTTAGTGGAAATACAAAATTAAGGTTGACGTTAGCAGAGTAGAAGTTTGGGCCAGTTTGTGATGCATACTTCATGAAATGAAGAACAATGAACGTGATAGACAAATGAAAAACACACAGGACGAAGCGCTTTGTCGTGTGTGTGTCTCTTCTTTTGCTGTGCCGTTTATGGAGTTTCATTTCACTAAGTACGCTTAACGTAGAATTCGCATTTTCAGCGGAGCTTCATCGTCTCCACTCGTAACATGAGACAGGCAATAACTACGAAAATATAATAACCTCAATGGAGCAGCTCAGTACTTTTCGCGCGATAGTGTTAGAAAGTTCATTTCACTGAATTCAGGTATGAATTTCTGCGACAGCGTCGGCATCTTTGGTTGAGGAAAAAAAGCAACGTTGGCCGTAAGCGAAAATTCGCGATAGATGCACGAAAAGATAGAAGACGGTAGGTGTTTGCGATTTGGTGTTTCTTGACCACCGAGAGACGTGAAGGCAGGCTAACTGTTGGGAAGGCGATGGTGTGTGTGTGTGTGTGTGTGTGTGTGTGTGTGTGTGTGTGTGTGTGTGTGTGTGTGTGTGTGTGTGTGTGTGTGCGTGCGTGCGTGCGTGCGTGTGTGTGTGTGTGTGTATGTGCGTGTGTGTGTGTGTGTGTGTGTTAGTTATATACTCACCAAATAAATTGGTGTAGTTTACTTGAATGCAAGCCTGCCCACATAGGTGCTATTTTAGCATCTCACATCTCATTATATACGGCATTAAAGTCAGCGCGTACTAACTGATCTATTCATTCTCGTAAATACCACCCGTATAGAATACAACTTCTTTTTTAATAGCTGGTCACATGAGAAATAAAGTTTACCGTTTCATTGGCTTCTTGAAATTGTTTTCCTGGCGTTGTCGTAGGAAGGCGGATCTCTCGACGCCAGCTTCGAAGCAGCTGACTCTACTAATTCTGCACGAAGGAGGCAAACACCACGTTAAACTTTACACGGACGGCAGGAGAAATGTTGGAGGATCTGCCGCAGCTGTGACCATCCCAGCAAAAGCTGAAACCATCCAGTTTGAAAGCGAAGCTCGCGGAACTACACAGCTCATTCCGCAGTATTCATCGTGAAGAACTTTCAATGATTTGAAACCAGCTGTGCAATGTGTTCGAACTGCTCTACGTCGTGCACCTCAAGACGAATTGGTGCGGGAAGCATGACACTTGTATCATCAACTAACAGAGAAAGGACATGATGTTACTTTTCAATGGTTACCATGCCGCTGCGGTATGATTGATAACTAGCATGCCAATGATGCAGCTAAAAGCGTTCACAAAAAATGGTGTGATGAACCCTATTTCACTATTAAAAAGCGACGCATCAGCAAGGATTAACACGCTCGCACATATTGTTGCAAGGTGTGTGTGGAGTATGCCCGTTTTTTTTTTTCGAATCCATCTTCATCTCCTGAATCCGTGCCTACGACTTATAATTCCATCTGGTTTATCCCGATCTGAGACGACCGTTCTCTGCCGCATGTGGTCTGGGTGTGTTGTACGTACGCCTTTGCTTGGCGCATCGGACGGGCAGACAGTGCTGCGTGTGACCATTCCGGCGCTGAGGAAACCATCCAGCATATTTCGTAAGTAGTCTCAGTACAGCTGCCAGAACAGTCCCGGTCAGCAGCGTTTTCACGCTCCGACGACCAGCAGCTTTCTGAAAACTCATTTTCGCTGCACTGGAAAGATCGAGCATTATCACCGAAAAGTGACGAACGCGCTCTTCAAGGTTCTGCGAGCGACCCACCTCGTCGAACGATTGTAATATTCCAATGTGCATATTTCCCCTTCCTTCTTTTTTTATTTCTCTCATTTTTCTTCCTTACTTTTCTGATTTCTTTTCCCCTTCCCCCGTGCAGAGCAGCAAACCAGATACTAAGTCTCCAGTTAACCTTTCTAAATATCAAAAATATCTAATATCCTAAATATCCTGCCTTTACTCACCTTATATCTCTTTCTTTATTTTTCGAATTTTTTTCGCCGATTCCTTGTTGTCACTACTTGATTCTAATAATTCTTTATTGGCTCGAGCTGTCCGCACATTTCTAGCCGAACATATTATTAGTATATACCGGAGAAAAATATCAGCACGGAATGCCGCAGAGACCGACCAACACTACGCCATATCTCCCTCATTTCCTTTGACCCAACAAGCGTGTATTGATATGCGGTCATGATTGAAATATACGCCTTCGGGTAGCGTCTATTATTCCGTTTCACCACTTGCACGACTAGTTTCCGGAGAGACCGCAGACACGGCTGGTGGAGATAACAGAGTGTCATAGAAATCCTACTCAGTGTCGGGCTTCCTTGTACCGTTTGTTGATCCGTGCTTTGGCCCTACAATATGATGATTTAGCTAAAGAAACATCAAGGAATTAGCATTTAAATGAAACGGCCAGATATCCCACCAATGTGCTCGTGCCTAGACGGAAAGAAACCAGTGGCAGAGGGGTCATGATTTAGTGGACGGAACAGAGAGGCGTACGAGGCATGATTATCGCGAGAACAGAGAGCGTCCGTAACAGGTTGGGATGATTCCATTTTCTCAAACACATTTTGTGTTCATTGACGAGTACGTATAGGAAAAACGTGGAAGAAATTTCGTTTACCCCATAGATGTTTTCGTGCGCTACTTCTTTGCTTCGAAGCTCTGTTGGAAAGCCCTCGCACTGTCTGCACATAGAGAAAGCAGGTTCTGATTTGAAGAAACGTGTAAAGAAGCTAGGTTTAAATGTTACACCTGGATGTCTGTAACTAGAGAGCATTGTTAGAACTATCAAGATTGCGTGTCCCCCAGGAAGGGTGAGCGTATATGGCACGTGAAAACCCTTGCCTATTCTGAGGATTAGCGCTCTTTGTTACATAATTAGCCTTGACTCTTGAGCGCACTTTGATCTCACAAATAGCTTCTTTAATCGGCTGAGTTACATTTTCACATCGCTGGGAATTTGTGAAGTCTACAAATGCAGGATGTTTTCTTTGGATAGTACAGATTTTGTATAAAAATCCTATGACACAAAAGCTCCTGTTGTTCCCGTACATCAACTTCACGTCGAGACAGAAATTCTTCAGATGTCAGTTAAGAGGATACTGCTGCTACACTTACCAAAAAATTCAATCATTTATTGTGGACTTGAGCTAGCGCATTACTAATGTTAGAAAGTTGTAATACGTGCCAGTTTCTGACCTATATACTTATTTGTTGGAAGTTACAAAAGTTGCACGTAGATCCAGGTATTGATAGTATAAGTTCAAACGTGAGATTAAAACTTATCACAGCCTGCGCGCACTAAGCGCACCCGTTCTGTAACGTGAGAAAAGAACTAGGTATGACAACAGTGTGAAGAAATTTTAAAGACGATAGTCTTTCTTGGGGTACTTCAACGAAAAATTTTAGTTCATCGGTCTTTCTTTCTGTCTGCCTGTACATCTGTCTGTCCGTCATACACCGTGCTGAAGGTGAAAAAATGTCGCAGTACAAATTGCAAAGTTTTAAACACCATTTTATTACACGAATTCACAAAGGTAAAGCGGTCATCACACTTGTGGGGGGGGGGGACATGTAGTTTCGAAGTATTTTATACAAATCACCAAGAAGGAATCATTCTGTCTGTACACAATCATACAACATTTCGAGAAATAGTGCATACATTACAAAGCATTGCTAATCGGCCGAAGGAGGGATAAATGATCGCAATAATATTCCAGAAAACTGCTAGCTGTTGAATGCAAACCACGGCAATCTCACACGACGATAGAGTGCACTTGTAATGGCATGCATGTGCCGTAATAATAATAATAATAATAATAATAATAACAATAATAATAATAATAATAATAATAATAACCAGAGCGAGCATACAAAGCGCAGTACATGTAATATTCTGGTGAACAAGCTTGAAAAATTCATCAATTCTGTAATTTTCCAACTCTCCTGCAGAAAATTCTTGGTGCTCATATAAAACTTATGCACGCTTACGTAACTTATAAACAATGTTTTGAAAAATGTACTCTGAAGCTTTATGATATGATAGCTCATACAAGATCATGTGACGAAAAATTGTTCAACTATGAAAGCGTATAATGCCAGTTGGCAGTTCATCCCTCGTTACCTGCAGAATGGTTGAATTGTTGACCGTCATATATATATATGTATGGTTGAAGTTAGAAATGCTGATTACTATATATTCGCTTGAAATATATTCTTGCAGTTTTCCACCAGCCACTTCTGTTTTCAACTTTTTTTTTTTCCGGCTGTGCAAACAACCGCATACATGCAGCCTACTGCTCTGGCCGCGCTTTTACCATATAACAGAGAAAAGGCGCCACGTTATATTTCAGTGGTTGCCAAGCCACTGTGGAATTAACGGTAATGAACGGGCTGATCAAGCTGCCCGTTCAGCCCATACAGAAGACAACGATCAGTCAATACCTCTCTCCACAATGGACGCTGCTAGGAGGCTCCCCATGCTTGGTCGCCAAAGCTCCATGTCACTTTGGAATGAGCCTCTTTTTACGCATGCAAGATTACGATCCCTTAATATTACGTTAAGGTTACAGCTTCCAACAAAACTTCGACGAGAATATGCTACTGCTTTGTGCAGACTATGATTGGGAGTCACGTTTATCCGTGTGTACGCGTTCCGCAAAGGGATGGCCGATGCCGCCGCCTGTGCACACTGTGGAAACGAAGAGACAATTCGACACGTCCTGTGTGACTGCCCGGAAAGAACCTAGAAAGAAAATACCTTTTTAATGCACTAAACAAGTTAGATAACCAACCGCTGTCAGAAGAAAGTATACTGCGCCATCTTTATGACTCATCATCAAAGAAGAAGGTCGTGCAAGTGCTACTGAGCTTCTTGCGAACTACTGGCCTGTCGGAACGCCTCTGAGTTGACTGATTTTGTGTGTGCGTGTGTATCCGTGTTTTCTCTTATTTACTTCTCTCTCTCTCTTTCAACTCTCTATTCCCCAACACCAGTGTAGGGTAGCATACCGGATACTAGCATCTCGTCAACCCCCCTGCTTTCCTTTTTTCTTGTTTCTCTTTCAGAGAAACCTTGGTGACCTTGGCGGAGCCACATGGCTCCACAAGGCAGCTTGCTAGCAATGTAATAAGACCCGTCGCGGTGGTCTAGTGGCTAAGGTACTCGGCTGCTGACCCGCAGGTCGCGGGATCGAATCCCGCCTGTGGCGGCTGCATTTACGATGGAGGCGGAAATGTTGTAGGCCCGTATGCTGAGATTTGGGTGCACGTTAAAGAGCCCTAGGTCGTAAAAACCTCTGGAGCCCTCAACTACGGTGTCTCTCATAATCATATCGTGGTTTTGGGATGTTAAACTCCACAAATCAATCAATCATAGCAACGTAACAGCATTCACAAACAAGGGACACCGATAAAGAAACAGCTACAGACCAAACAAATAACGCCGCGGGTGAAAGGTGAAAAAATGGGAGGGTGGTGTAATGAACCGCGATGAAGTGGGGAAGAGGAAAGCGCTGACATAGCGTTGGGGGCGCAGACCGGCCTGTCGCCCCCTTGCATGCCATCGCACAGTGCGTTTGGGTCAGGGTAGAAAGGGTGTAAAAGAGAAAAGGTGGAAGGAGGAACGAAAAAGAGGTTGTGGGTGGTAGGTCCGTTCGTCGATCTGCTTGTTTTACGTGGAAGTGAAAAATTTCCCTCGATGTTCACAAATTTGCTCAGGTAGGTATTGTACTTACCGAGATCTTCAAGCTCGGGAAGTACAATACCACTCAGCACAAAATGTGCTTGTATGCGTTACTGCTGTTGTACGAATAAATGTTTTTTACGTGCGTAATATCAGAAAAAAAAGAAACCTACTGATGACCTGAGAGCATAAGGACTTCGCATAACTTGTGTTTCAAATACTTATAAATGCTAGAAAAAAATAAACATGGAGCGGAAAAATGTCTCCGAGTCTGTAAGTTCAAGTTTCCTATTTGAAAAAAGATCGTGTATTGTTAATAAAGGATCACCAAAGAGAAAAACAATCTTCATAATATTGGTAAATTACTCTTTCTCAATTCCAAGATCGCCATGTTAGCAGTAAGGAGACGGTTGGTAAGCGAGAAAGCGCACGAAAAATAAAAAGCTTTGTGTCTGCCGCACCTTGGAATTTTCGCACCAAACTCCATGGCATTGAAGATTTTAACGGTATCTGCTAAGTTCTACGTAGCTCCTAATAAGTAAAAGACCTAGAGCATTTTCCGCACAGGGTGCCACAGACATAACGTACGACGTTTAAGAAAGTTTTTATTGGCCTATGCAACCAAGTTACAAACGATATGCCTCTAAGTTTATGACATCATAGCGAAATTGAAAAATCAAACTATGATGTTGGTTTTCTGTTGTATTGCTTAACCTAAGATGTTGAAATTACAGAGATGACAGTTTGCAAAGTTCAATTTATTCATTTAAACTGATTAATCGTTCGATTTTTGCGTAGATTTATTCACGTATCACTCGGTGCATCGGCAGGCAACAGTATCGAAAACATTTTGTTAAATTGTTTTAGACAGTGCACCTCAGTTAGCCCTATACAATGGCAATAGCATTCGTTACACTGCCGTCACCATGAAGTATGTAACTTTAAATTTTTTTTCTCCAATATGTTTATTTAATTTATTTTTTCTTTAGTAAAGTTGTAAAAGTTACGCAAGAGATGGTCAATCACAACTCTTTTTTCACTAAATTGCGTAATAGTGCGAGCTGTGGTCGTTGAGTGCAATCGTGAAAGCCAAGTCGAAAAACAGTTGGTCGCAAGTTCGCCATTGCTCCAACGGTCCGCCGCAAAGTGCCGCCCCTTCCCTGCACTTTTCGATAGTGGGCCACGTAGCAACCACCCTGACCACCGCTGAACGTCGCCTCTTCACTGTGGAAATTCGGTATCTCCAGTCTTTCAAACCGTGTTGTACTAAGAGGCTTGTTCGTGCTTTACCTACTTATCGTTAAGTTTTTTTACTTTCGCTTCCATTACAAAGAGGCATTTCTATGCTTCGAGCGACCTGTTTTCTGTCCAAGCTGCGGTCGCTTGTCTTTGAGAGAGCGAAAGGAGCTTTCAGACAAGAGTGCAGAGGCACAGATGGAAGGCTGTAAAATAAATTGCCTGTCTCGAAAGGAATTACCGGCGCCGTCCCGTTGAAGAAACCAACCTAATTTAATGCCATGGTTTGGAAACTGGCGGTTCTAAAAGAATCTGCACAGCGTCCGGTCTCGATTGTAAGTAGGTCTTGCGGTGGACGAGAACAGCCGTTCGGTATTTCTCGCTGCACTGTCCCTCTCACCAGCAAACTCGTTTCTCTCCCGCACCTTTTCTCGCAATCCCATAGCCATGTCCCACTTAAATCGATTACGTTTTGTGTTGAACCTTACACGAGTGTATTCTTTCTGTGTGTATGCTTGGTGCTTTTATTCCTTCGACATATATCGGCTACGCCTAATGAGGAATTTTTTCCAACGTATGCTCAAGTTTCGAAACGCGGCTGCTTTAATACGCTACACTCTTTAAAAAAACATGGCAAAACGTTTGTAGCCAAGGTCAAATAGTTAGTAACAGCCACCGTTACAAATTTTCTTAGACTATTACTAACTTTCTGCAGTCTCTTTAATACTTACCTTAGCAGACACTTCAATCTTGCAATGGTTACTACCTCTCGCGTACTGTTACTCACTTTTGGTCATGCATCTGCTAAACAAACTACTTAAACGCACCTTGAAAGTTATTATTACGAACTTTCTGCGACCTATTTACTAACATAAAAATCTATTTAAGCTAATTCAGATGATATCAGTAATACCCTGTCTTAGATATTGTATCTTGCTGGGGCGGTACAATGCAAAATGGACGTAAAATATTTTTGTCTGAATACATTTGAATAAATGTCGTACGCTTCGGGAGCACATACACAAATTAATTGTAAGCTATATAAATAAGAACAAAAAAACCTAAACTAATAATCCTAGCCACGTTTCCCAAGTACTGCCACCGCCGCTGAATAAACATATACCATCTGCGACTAAAGAGAACCATGTGAGGATGCGAAGCAGGGCTAGTGTTCACTTGTGTTTCTATTTGCTGTTTATATTTGTATGTTTCCATGTGTGTTTTATTTGTTTGTGGAATTGTGTGTACGTTGTGTACTGCGTATGTTACCTCCCTGTCATTTGTGTGTATTACCATGTGTGTGTCGCAAAGTTAATACCCAGTGCTACTAGGAGAGTGAAACGGAGTGAGCGTAGCATTATGGACGATCGGACAGCTATTGCGGAGATAAGTGGGATAGAAAAAGCGCAGCGGAGGCAGTGCTTTGCCACCTGCTCACCCAGCTCCTCACGCTCACGCGAGAAGAGGGGGGAGAGTTAGTACATGCGCAGTGTAGGAGCAGACGGCCACCGAGGGACGGACACAGCCCCGAGCCGAAGATGCTTCTTATCTAAAATAAAGCGAACGTGGTACTGGTATATATTACATTTGGAACCACCTGAGAATCACGCGTGTCGCGTACATTTGTCTTTGTGTATGCGTTATGTTATCATTCATGACATTGTGTGCGTAATTTTGACATTGTGACATTGTGTGCGTAATTACCAAATGATTGATCAGTTGATGCTCGGCCATTCTGACATTACAAAAACGGGTGATTCATGAGAAATGATAACGGTCACTAAGTTTTGTAAGGGCAGTAATCATTATTACCTATGTTTTACGATATAGGAACGCGAAATGTAGCAACCACCACTAATGCGTTTTTAACATTGAGGTCAGTGATGGTTACTTACTTCCCCGTTTTTAACAGCACTTACTAACGAAGTTGTAATATATGTGACAAATAGTTAGTATACCGAAGTTAATATTACTTGGTTGTTGGCAGGCTAAAGGCTCCAGCACCCCTTCATGACACCTAATAAGACTGCCGGCGAATTTTTTCGAGTCTTTTTGACAAAAACACTCATGGCTGTCATGACTACCAAATGTGTTATCATTGTTTAAGTATAGGCTAGAGGAACAGTGAAAAAGGTACGAAAAGTAGTCCTCAATGTGGCTTATGTCGATAACTCTTTCCTCTTAAGACGTAATGATTATGTACTGACTGTTTTACGACAGAAGAGCGTCGTTGCACGCGTTTGCTTCTCGGTGTGGTGAGTGATAGCCCGCTCTTTCAACGAAGCCTGATACCATTTTAATGCACCGGTCTAATGGACGACTGTGTGGTTATTTGGCCTATCTTGAAATGAGTCTGCTTCACCCGCAATTACTCTGCCAAATAGGCTCTGTAGGCGTGACAGGAGTGTTAGAAGAATCTGGCTCTACGCTGGCGCCAGCTTCAGCCTTACAAGAGCATGAGTGGTTGCCGCAGTGTTCCTGATGTTGGTAGCCACTGTTGCAGCCGGTATCACTATATACTGTGCTGCTGTTGCCGCGGCTGGTCAAATGAATCACAGTAGGGGTGCCAGTGGAGTATCGTTCGGCAGTTCAATGTAAGCTGTGAAGATGCGCTTCACTGAATACTGCAGTTAGTAGAACCAAAATTCGTATCTGTTTGTAGGAGGAGTGCAAAAACGCCGCAGAAGTTGAAAACTGTGGGCTCCTCGAAACGGTGACTGCCGCTTCGGTGATTCCAAGGCATTTCCGATTTTCAGAGAGAGGGATAGGATGCAGCATCGGCACGCACTATGGCGGGGGTAGGTATGTATGTACGTGCGTGTGTGTGTGTGTGTGTGTGTGTGTGTGTGTGTGTGTGTGTGTGTGTGTGTGTGTGTGCGTGTGTGTGTGCGTGTGTGTGTGTGTGTGTGTGTAGAGAGAGAGAGTGAGAATTTATTAGAAGGCAGAGAGGTCGGCCTGACCTATGAGCTAGTTCGCTCAAGCCTGCTACTCTACACAGGGGATAAGGAAAAGGGGAAGGAAAGAGGGATGAAGGGTGATCATGGGGACAAGAAGAGGTGGTGCGTATGTACAGTAGCCACTTAGCATAGTACCCTACAGTTTAGTTTCTAGTCCAGTGCTTTTTATAAAGTCCAGAACAGCCTTTGCAGCAGTTTTTGACACTGTTTGATCGTTCATTGCTGACAATATGTGGCTTTCACTTAATGGTGTTCGTCCAATGCTTGCCAACACTGCAGTTGGCATTTTTCTTTGCGCCACGTATAATGCACAGTCACAAAATATGTGAGCTATTGTTTCGCGCACTTGGCAGCGTTCACAATTTGGGCTGTCCACACGGCCGATTAGATGGGTGTAGTGGCGAGTGAAGGCGACGCCCAGGCGAATTCGGTGCAGTATATTAGCATGTCTTCGGCTGATTTTATCTGGAAGACGAAAAGTCATACCGGGGTCTGTTTCCCGCAGGCGCTTGTTCCGGTGATCTGGTAGCGACCAGTAAGTGGCAGCGCATTCGCGCATGAGTGATCTCAACAATGTGTTGACGTCACTTCGCGAATACGGTACTTTGACGTGCATATGAGCGTTGTATACTGCTGCTCTTGCTTCGCTATTGGCGGTTTCATTGCCAACCAGGCCGCAGTGTCCAGGAATCCATTAGAGTCTAATCAAGTGACCACTCCTGTGCGTTAGGTCAAATGCTTGGACGATTCCTCTATTCCTAGCGCTAACTCGTAATACTGGCCTCTTCTTGAGCAAGAATGAATAGCTTGAAGCGCTGATTTTGCATCAGACAGAATCATCCATTTACGCGGTGCTTGGCCGTTCACAAACTTAATGGCTTCTTGTATAGCAACAAGTTCTGCAGCTGTCGAAGAAGACCTATGATCTAATTTGTATTATCGGGAAATACCGGGTTGAGGGATCACGAAGGCTGCAGCTGAGGCGGATGAAGTTAGCGATCCATCGGTGTAAATGTGCACAGAGTCGCTGTATCGGTCATCCAAATGTGCCAAGGTGAGTTGCTTGAGGGCAATGTAAGAACACGCGACTTATACAAAATTCCACGTATGTGAAGGCACACACACCAGCGGTTTAGTCAATGTTCATGGAGGCACTGCAGGGATTACGGAAGGTGCAAAGCCTGAAGGGAGCATGTGCCTATGCGTATCGAGGCATCGCGAATAGGTACAGCCTGGTCGGTCCGCTTGTAGCGAAGACAACGGGTGCTGTGCATGTGGGGTAAGCAGACGAAGGTGCACTCGAAGAGGCTCACAAGACGTGTAAACCTGTATAGGGTAGGTGTGGGACTCCTCTATAGTGCCAGAGGTTGACGTGCACCTTGGCAGGCCAAGGCATATTCTCACTGTTCGTGCCTGAAGGCTCTCTAAAGTTGTCCACATGCCGGAAAGTACAGGTGAGCTGTATCATATATAGCCCACAAACAATGCCTTGTATAACTGCAGAAGACTTTTCTCTGAAGGGCCCCATCTCAGACCTGCTATAACACGAAGAACATATACAAAACTGATTAGTTTGATTCGCAGCACAGTCACATGCTTTGACCTGGACAGGTTGCGATCAATGACGACCCCTAAATAGCGGTGGTGCTTGACCGTGGGAATGACTGCTCTGTCAGTGAAGATTGGGTATCGCGGCATTGATTTCCTCGTAAATGCAAGTGCAGCACACTTTGCTATTGAAAGTTCCAGGCCCTGACGACGCAAGTACTTAGATGTTACTGATGTGCCTTGTAGTAGCCTTACTCGTAGTTGTGGTCGCGTTGCTCCAGATGCCCATGTGCATATGTCGTCCGCATGCGCACTGATTCTGACAACTTCGGGAAGCTCATCTTCAAGGCCAATGAGTGTGATGTTAAAAAGCATGGGGCTCATGACGGCACCTTGCGGAACTCCACGGCTTACGAGGTGCCTGGCCATGTCGTCGTCAGACGTCGTCATAAAAATGGTACGTCCTTTGAGATAGCTCGCTATCCGTGCGTAGAGTCGGCCACCTACATCGATGTCTTCAAGCGCATCAAGAATGGCCTCATGATAGACGCTATAGTACGCGCTCTTTATATCTAAGAAAATGGCTGCTACCAATATCCGACGTTGTCTTTCCTTTTCAACAGAAGAAACTAGATCTACAACACCGTCTATAGATGATCGACCTCTACGGAAGCCATTTACCAAATCTGGTAAGCCGACGTTATTCTCCAGCAGTCATTCCAATCTTACCGGAACTATGCGTTCGATCACCTTACCGATGCAACTGGCTAGGGCAATGGGTCTATAAGAAGACAACTCGTGTGAACACTTGCCTAGTTTCAATAAGGCCACTATGCGGCTGCACTTCCAACTCTCTGGGACTGTCGCTTTATCCCACGTAGAGTTGTAGAACGACAAGAGAGCCTGCCTTGCTTCCTGGCTGAGGTGATATATAGCCGAATAAGTAATTCCGTCAGGCCCTGGTGCGGACGACCGTCGGGACGCAGAAATCGCAGCGTCGAGTTCGTGCATTGTGAATGATAAGTCGAGGCGATCGTCGCTGGATGGTGGTGAGGCTAAACACGAAGGTGATATCGGTGAGGAGGACATACCTACGAGTAACTGGCAGTAATCTTCTGCAACCTCTACTTCAGGTCGACTTTGCTTCAGAGCCAAAGCTCGGAAAAGGGAAGAATGCTGAATGGGCGTCTGAAGGCTTCGGACAGTTTGCCATATTTGAGACAGTCGTTTTCTGGGATCAAGAGAGCCACAAAATACCCTCCACCGTTGCCTATCGAGCTTATCGAGGTGTCGCAATACATGTCGTTGTGCTTGGCGTGCTGTAGATAGGTCAGAAGGTGATTTCGTCCTCCTGTATTTCCTCTATGCCCGGCGACGGATTGCACGAGGGTATTCATATTGTGCGTCAAGTTTTGATCTTGGTAGCGACACATTCACAAGTTTCGTATGCGTTGTTAAGGCTGATGCAATGAGGCTTTCTATTTCAGATATAGATTGAATATTCCCGCACTGAGCATTTATAGAAGCTTGGAATCCTGGCCAGTACACGCTTTTCACAGGCAGGGGAGATGAACGTTGGAATCCTTTCAGCTGTATATATGTAGGGAGATGGTCACTTCCATGTGTTTCAACGTCTACAAACCAACAGGTGGTAGGCAAGAGACTTCTGCTCACAAAACATACGTCTAGAGAGCTGCTATACGATGCGCCAAGGAGGTAAGTAGGTGAGCCATCGTTAATGGACGTCAGGTCGTGATTGAGCACAAAATCCGCAATGTCTCTACCGGGGGTGTTCATTGAGGCAGAACCCCACATGGGATGATGTGCATTAAAATCCCCAACTAATACATGTGGTGCAGGGCAAGCTTGGAGCACAGACAAGAGATGGGAACAGGCCACGTGGCTTCTAGGAGGAATGTATCCAGCAATGATTGATATTGAACGTCGCTTGTGCTTTATAGATAGGCAAATATAGTCGTTAGAAGAATGAGGAGCCACGGCATGTCTCATGCACGTTAAATCTCGACGTACGCATATAATTACTTTGCTCGCATTGCGATCATCGCTTGACCACAAAGTGACGTATCCGGATGTATGTATGTATGTATGTATGTATGTATGTATGTATGTATGTATGTATGTAAGTATGTATGTATGTATGTATGTATGTATGTATGTATGTATGTATGTATGTATGTATGTATGTATGTATGTATGTATGTATGTATGTATGTATGTATGTATGTATGTATGTATGTATGTATGTATCGGTCTCCCTCGCCCTAATATCTATCTCTTGGGCTCAAGGTTACCCAGCGCCGTTTTTTGGAAGTGGTCGGCAAGAAACACGGCCTCAAAGCTAAGTAGTTCTCACTGATGTTAATGGCTGCGAACGAGCCGTATACTGTTCTAATACGAGTGTAGACGAATGAGAGATAAACAAAAAGACGAAATACCTCAAGAGAAACGAAGCGCGTGAATCGTCCCTCTCGTATCACGATTGAGCGCTGGCACGTTCGAAGCGAGAAACCTTAATTACGGTCCTCGTTTCGAGACACTGTTTTGAGGTGAGTCAACGTTAAGAGATCAATGCTTGCTCGCCGTACAAGGGCGGCATTCAGAGGATATTAGACAAAGTCCATTAGAAGCGTACGTTTATACTAAGTTCCTTTGCAGCTAGTCGAGTGCCATCGTTATTATACCTTTTGAGAAAGGTTCGAAAAAGTTATAAAGAGTTCATGATCTTTTGGAACGTCAGGTACACAATGTTACGACCGTCATCATTATTGAAGTTTTTCGGCCTTTGTAAACGGGACGAAAATATTTCGACGCATTCCAAGCAAGGGTGTGCCGGCAAGACGGATTAATTTCCTCTCGTCGAAACCTGAACGAGGGGTTCGGGACTGGTTCGCGCAGAGAAAACGCACGAGCCAAGAGAGGCCATTGTGAGCTGGACTCAAGAAAGGCCATTGTGCTTGCTGCGAGCAAGGCTTTCGGGGCAGACAAGAAGGCAGCTGGACCATTTTCGAGGTCACCAAGGATCTGGAAATCTCGGAACCAGCATGGTATTTGCAGTTCAGGCTGCAAGCTAAAGCCAAATTGGTTGTGGCTGCATCTTGCGAGGTCAAGCGGAGCCCCGGAATATGTGCAGCTAAGCCACAGCTTCTAGCAAACAACCAGGAATGGAATGTGGGGGTGAAGAAAAGGATAATGCGCTATGTGCTGCAGCCCTCGGGGGAGCCCGCCTCGACGACCAGGGATTAGTCTACCACTCCTTCTTCCCCCTTTCTTCATAGGATAGGCTGAATGGGGTGGCATATTTTGAAGATATGCGGGCCCACCACTACATTGTCCTACCCAAACAGTCAGGCAAGTTTGACACGTGTACTAGCAGCCGATTTTTTCGAACCTCACCCAGCTGCCAGAAGAATCCTGGAAACCAAAGTCATCGGACGTGCGCGAAACTTTGTGACGTGTGCGAAAACGTCGATGCAGTGCTTGGTGACCATATTTGGGCATCGTGTGGACTGTGCCCTCTCCACATGCATTGTGTGGTGTTTTTCCCCTCCTTCGTGGGTGGAGCACCTAGACCATGGAGCGCCATATTGGCTGAAGCCGCGGACACTGCGCCCAGCGTTGGCAACGCGGCGCTATATAAACGGAAGACTCTTGTGTATTCTACAAGTTCTACAGTTCAACAGTTCTCAAGCACAGTTTTTGACTTCTCCTTTCAAACTCTCAGTTACTAACCATGTAAATAAATTGTTGTCGTTTTTACGAGCGCTTCATCTTACTTGTTCGACGATGGGTCCTAGGATGGGGGCCCGCTACCCAACTGAGACCCGCGGGACCCGGAGTTGCAACATCAACCTAGCGTCCTTACGGCACCTACCAATACCCGGTGATCACCAGATCAGGTGTGTTGGGTGTGTAGTTAAAAACAAACTGAATTCGGGCAGAAAGGCGGCTCGTGGATTGGTTAATCACCACAGATACTATCCACATCTATTTATTCTGCCAGTCTTGGCCACTTAGGCATTGCTACTTGTATGATTTGAAAATGATGTAGTCCTAAAACGCAAATATGACACGGACTATACCTATCATTACCCAGTTTCTCAAATATATTGTGGGGCGAAAGTATGAAAAAATTTATTCCACAACAAGCTGAAATGGTTTGTACTGCCCCGCCACGGTGTTCTAGTGGCTAAGGTACTCGGCTGCTGACTTGCAGGGCGCGGGTTCGAATCCCGGCTGCGGCGGCTGCATTTCCGATGGAGGCGGAAATGTTGTAGGCCCGTGTGCTCAGATTTGGGTGCACGTTAAAGAACCCCAGGTAGTCTAAATTTCCGGAGCCCTCCACTACGGCGTCTCTCATAATCATATCGTAGTTTTGGGACGTTAAACCTCACATATCAATCAATCAATGGTTTTGTAGTGCCGTATCGAGGACTAGCAGCATGCTTGACCAGCTTTAAAATGTGGCTGTCTTTTCAAGAAGCGCATTGAATGTTTGGCAATTGAATGTTTAACACCACTCGTAACAAATCCTTCGAAGCCTTTCTGTGTCATGAACTGAAAAGGCACGCTGTCATTACCCAACTACCACACACTGAAAACAAAGGGCACCTTCTAAAGGTTCATACACACATTCCTTATAAATTTTGCTATTCGCGTTCACCTTGAAAACACTACTAGCAATAAGAGACACTTTGCCGGTATTTTGCAAAAACTACCTTGTTTATCTTGCTATTACGCTGCTTTGGCAACACTTCTAAATGCAGTCCAGTGTTGCCGCACGACAGTGAGATAGTCAATAGATGTAGTCGACATCAGCATACAGGCCACTGGATACAGCCACGCTGCGCTTTGGCTGGTGGCAAATGCGCAGTTTATCCTAGTCAGGCACATTTGGCAACACATTTGACATGGCAACAGAGGGGCCTGTCTCGCTCTATCAAAATTGATAGTCTTTCTTGGGGGCCTTCAACGACAAAATTCTGATCTGTCTGTCTGTACATTTGCCTGTTTGCCCGCGGTAACGATCCCTTTTACGACAACAAAGTATCCAAACGATACTTCAAATTGCCAACCCCATTCGCAGCGCCCTCCAATAATGCTCAAGTTCCAGCGTTCATACTTCTGCGATTGTCAATTAAAAAGAAATCATTGTGCATATTTGAGGCACAATAACAACACGTCGATGTTTTGTATGTGTGCCTTTATACTAGAGAAGTCACACACAAGTCTTTCTAACGACGGTAGCATTTATCATGCTGCGCTGACAGTGCAACGCAATGCTCAAAAAGGCAAGAACTGGCTAACCTCCCTGTCCTTCTTTTTTCAATCCTTCTCCTCAAGAAGGCAAGTGTTCCCAACGCTTTCCTGAAACGACATGGTGGTGGCACCTGCCCGTCGCTTTGCGTGCTACTGCTTATGGCCTCCGAAACAGTCACGCGTCTTTCCCCGCGAGTGCGCACACGCCTTTCTTTGTTTTCGAAGATAACTGCCAGATGGCGCTCATGTCTAAGGTACCTCGATGCGCCCACTAGCCTTCGCTGCGCGGATTGAGACTTCCTAACGCAGCGCTTCCAGAATACAATTAACCACTTTTCTCACGCAGAACATCAAATGAATATTTTGTTCACTCTCTCCACATGAAAGACTATCACCTTTTGACGACATTTGCAGTGAAACATTCAGATACGGGGGCCATTGTTTTTACTCGTTCTTGGGCGAACATAAAATGCTGCGCCGTTTAAGCTGGACTTGGTGAGTCATCTGGTAAGGCATCTTGCAATCGTGCATTTTCTTGTTGTTATCCGGTACAACACTCTATTAAGTCGACAAGTTGTTTACGGAGTTCCAGATAGATGCCTACAGCGACTTCATATTGGCACACAATTGGACTTTTTGTGCGTAGATCAGATATTTCACTAGTGCCTGGATCAGCCATAACTTCATTTTAGTGTCAGGAATTCTGAAGAAGGCGGAGCACTCACCGCCAGCTTTATTGTGGCTGTCTCCCATGATGCTACACGACGAATGCGCAGTCCACGGTAAACATCGTAAGGGTGGCTTGACAAGTCTTAGGGTATCCGCAGAAGCTGTTGTGTTTTCTTCTGTTATGGCTGTTTTGCAGTGGAGAGGCTGAGGTCCATATTACCTCGGTTACTACATATCAATAACGTCTGCAGCAAAAAAACGAAAGTTACCCAAAATGAACAATCAGCAAAAAAATGAAACCCGTATCACACTCAAACTAAGTTTAAATGGCATGCCAATGTATCAGTTTGCTTACAGCAGTTCACACTGCGATAAAACGTTCACACTCCCACCTTTCTATTTCTACCCACAGTATGTGTCGTAGCACATCATTCCATATATCACAAACCCTAGCTGTATATCACACTCATTTATCCAGTGCGGTGTCCACTAAGAGGTCTTTCAGAAAGATGTTCGCCTTTTTCTGAAGATGCATCTCAGGCCATTCCAAGTAATTCCTTTCATTTAAGGGGCCATCTGTCAAGGCTTTCAACTTTCTTCTTTATTTTTCTCTTTCATTGGCGTACTTTAAGCATTCCAAAAAGATATGCCCAAGATTTTCATCTTTATGACCACAGTGGCGTTCCCGTGAGCTGAATAGACGTATTTTGTGCAGGGAGATGTTTGTATATGCTACTTCCAGTCGACGTCTGTGAAGTGACATCTCTAAATGTCATGGGACATCTGTCGCTATTGAAAATTTTCTGTGTAGTTCAACTTCATATACGAATGATTGCTTTGACTGAGGGCTGTCAGACCCTTTCACCAGAGAACAGTGGTTAGCTCCTTGCGTCATGAAATTTCGAATATCCGCCCCAGACGGGGGGATTGCGTATTCCCGTCTTTCGTTCAAGGCCTTCTTGGCGAATCTGTCTGCCTCTTCATTCCCCTTTATTCGAATGTGGTTGAGTATTCATTGGAATGATGATGATGATGATCAAAACTTTATTACTACCAAAAGTGGGACACTGCCCGAGAGGTCGGTTACGCTGCTTAGAGGAGGTCAGCGGGGATCGCTTGGGACACCACGGCCTCCAATGCGCGTGAGATTATCCGGCGTTGCTGGGCCGAGTCAGTGATATGCAGAAGGGACTCCCATGTATCTTCTGTGTGAGAAGCGTCAGCGTACTGCGACGTTGTGAACCCACGCTGAGGCATACTCGTACTCGACAGTTCCTGCAATACATTGTGCTATTTTGCCATATTAAAGGTGATCTCACATGTTTATCTGAAGGGCGGGTTTGCTATCTGCGCATACTACCCACTGTCGTGTCCCAGACTTGTCGCAGATAAGCTTGACTTCTTCACAAATTGCCACCGATTTTGATCTCGTTGATGAAAATATTTGGAATAATTTATACATTCTGTTTTTTTTTTTCAAGTTCTGGCGTAAAGACCACCACAGCTTGACGCTTGCTTCCTAAGTGCAGGACCCATATGCATATATCTTCGTTTTTCCACTGTGCCTTCAATAAAATTGATGAAGCCCCATCCTTACCACCACTAGAGGCGTCATGTCAGCATGCTTGCATATACAATCTTTTTCACAGATAACGTTGAGAACCATAAGCGTCCAAGGTGGTTTTGATGAAGTCGATCGTTTATATCTTGGTATTACTGCTTGGAATTATGACACACTGTCCTGTAGTAGCGTTGCCGTCCTGTGTGTTTGTTCGCCAGATAAAGGATCACTGTCATGTTTCGGGAAAATTCTAAATAAATTTCTAGACGTTTCTCTTGCGTTGAGTACTGCCAAAGGTGGTTGCTGAGCTTCTGCATACACCAAATCGCTAGGACACGATTGTGGCAACCTCAGACATACCCGCAGGCTCTTTGAGAATAGCAGAAGCTGTTATGTTCCCAACAAGAGCCAAAATATACAAGTTTAGAACGTCTCAGATGACTACGTCCACTGCTGTTCAGCTTGCGGTACTCCACAATGCTCTTCGAAGAAATGAACTACATTCACTTCTAAAGTGAGTCATATAAAGAGACTTGAGGTCAGCCCTGTAGGGTCTGTCATCAGCTTAATGTCGCGGTGCTCAAGACAAACTAGTATCAAAAATAAGGAAAACCTGTCAGCAATTAAAAGACTAAGCACATGACATAACGTTTCAGTGGCTTCCAGGCTGCTTATGCATCACGACGTCGAACAAGCCGATAACTTTGCAACGAGTCCTCATAAAAGTAGCGTCCTGAGGGTCGTTGCATTAATAAAAACCGATGCAGTAACAAATATTCGTGGAATGCTACCGCTTTTCTACATACCCACCTTCACCCTTCCATCACTTCAACTCACTATTCTTTCTGGACTATCTCGATCTAAAACAACAGTCTTGAACACCTTCACGAACAGCTTTTCATACCGAATTGTAACGGCAGACAGCGCTGCCTTTGATCACTGTGGTGGCGAGTAAACCATTGCGCAAGATCAGTGTCATTCTCCTCCCTGCAGCTCCCACAGACAAAAGCTTGCTGCGATGGTACAGCACGCCTCATTGACCAGCTGCTTTGCGACCAATCAATTTAGGAGTGCCTGAACGTTTGAGATTCCAACCAAAAAGCGACGAAGATGATGCTGAAGTTAGTGCGCTCGACCACCCTCGCTAAACAACTTTGATACTAACGTTCCTGAGTGCGTGCTCTTAAATGCGAACCACTTTGTTCGTACTGCAGGCACTTTGAGCATCTATCTATCTATCTATCTATCTATCTATCTATCTATCTATCTATCTATCTATCTATCTATCTATCTATCTATCTATCTATCTATCTATCTATCTATCTATCTATCTATCTATCTATCTATCTATCTATCTATCTATCTATCTATCTATCTATCTTTCTATCTATCTATCTATCTATCTATCTATCTATCTATCTATCTATCTATCTATCTATCTATCTATCTATCTATCTATCCGCCTATGTGTGGGTGCTCTCGTGATCACACCCTTAACGCGGGACAAACCAAAATTAGTAAGGAACGGTAAAATGGTTTGACGAATACGACTTGCTGGTCTTGGCATGTATATTGTAACAATTCTTTCACGTACGTTGTCAAACCCTATTCGTCAGATGTGTGGCACATACCCGCCCGTGGGTACGTGCCACACATCTACTCAGGAACGGGAGAACAGACATGAATAATTTTAATATGTTAATACGTTAAGAAAACGCTTACACTGGCAGCCTTGACCCGATGAATGCAAAGAAAAAAAACGTCAGGGCCCCACGAGGAATCAAACCCAAGAATTCTTCGTGGCAATCAAATATATTACTACAGAGCCACACCAAGTATCAGAATTTTTCAAATACACTCTAGTGTTCCTGAAACATCCACTGTGCTTGCAGTGCTGACCATCTACTTTTACAAACATTACATACGTACCCCTATGACACAGCCGTAACGTCGGGTTAACGTCAATTATAGTTAAGGGTCATCCGCGGAAGTTGAGCTATGTACCAGTGTTCTGGGCTACTATCATCGCTAGCACCAGCGCTTCATATAAGCTTACGGCTTTTAATAATAATAATAATAATAATAATAATAATAATAATAATAATAATAATAATAATAATAATAATAATAATAATAATAACATTCATTGCTCATTTCACACGAAAATAGTACACATATCGGGCCTGCCAAAGCCATATAGGGCTCGAGGGGCAGTGCCTGGCAGCGGCGGAAAACAGCAATTGGTGAGGTTATACCTTTGCTTATATAACAGAAATATAAAAATAAAAAAGCGACACACAAAAGAGACCTACCACTTTGCCTAAAGCGATAAATAAATTATTTTTTCGAGAAGTTTTTTAAACTTATGTTTAGTGCGCAGTACACTTGGAGGCAGCTTATTGAATTGCAGAGTAACGTAATAGTTTCGTATTCTTTTACCGTACCTTGTAAAAAGGCTGAGTAATAAAAATGAATCTTCTGGATCCAAAAAACGTGCAGGAACACACTTGGTTTAGAAGCTATTGCTACAAAAGTACCTTATTACTACACGTTTTATTAGCAAGTCAGTAATGTCCGGTATACATAAAGTTTTAAAAGCACCATAATTGGCATTCTAATGTTTCAATTTTTAATGCAAACTGTTTTAATTTTTTTAACATATGATGAAGAATTTGGTTTGGCCTGGTGTTGCTAGTGTCCATGTTGATGTTGGCATCGTAATGCAACTGTAATTAGCTGGTTATGTAGAGCATATGCGGTTGTGTAACATATGTTCGTGAGTGCATTTGTACAAATATTTAGCGCCACTTCGTCAACGTTTTACACAATAAAAAAATTACTACAAAGTCACCTCGCATCGCATGCTTCGCGTAATATTGATCCCAATGCACATGGCTCTGCTGTTTGTTTAGTTAATTAAATGAAAAAATTACTTCTTTAATCAGTATACTCTATCATACTCCTTTAAAAGGGTCCTCGAACACTTTTCTATGTATAGCCATGAATTCGACTCAGTAAAGGAGCTTATCGTCTCACGAATGCACCGCTTCCAATTGTTTTTCATACTTTCTCTTTTTTTCTGTCCTTACCTTTTTACCCCCATAACTCTTTCCCCAGTGCACGCATAGCAAACCGATAACGTTATTCTGGTTAACCACTTGTCTATCACCTGAAACTCCTCTCGTTTTCTTCATGCATCGAAGCGAATTGCTATCATGTGCTGCAGTAACCGACAAGGCGCTCTTGTGAAGAGCCGACTACTTCATCGCTGCCGTTCACATGTATTCAGAAACCTGGTACGAGCGCTTAACATTTTCTGCGTGAAAATGTGCCTGTTTCAAACACGTTATTTATAAAAGCGGTTCCACTTCTACGACTACGTTTCTCGGCTTTCCAAGCGCAGTTGATCCAGCTTCTACGGCTAAGTGAGTTTTTCCCCGAAAGAACCCTTATGGCGAGGCTGTTTTCATGTCTGGCTGCACCAGAGATCGATTTCATTTTTGTGCTGCATTGAAAATGTTTGAGATATTGAGCAAGATCGCCACAAAAAAGCCACAAAGCGATGATAATAACGTCCACGCAATGCTATATACCCATAGACTAATGAAAAAAAGGCATGAAGACGGAACAATTATATGTCCTTTTGGCCCGGCAACGTTGAATTTTTATACTCATAGGCGAAAGAACGGTTGTTCATTAATGCAGTTTTTCGCATCTTTATGCATTATACCAACTATAAGTGAAATAGACATAAACAAAAACACAAATACCAACACCTACTCTTGGCAGATATACGCCGAAAGAGAGAGAGAAAGAAGTAATACAAGCAGGATAACTATATAAATTGTGCGTGCAGTTTGCTACCATGCATGTGAAGAAAGGGGAATAATAAAATAAAAGAGAGAAAAAGAGAAAAGGGGCTCCACATTGCGCACCACACACACAGTGCAGGGTTTCACAAGCGGTCACTCAGTGATGTTGCCCTCAAAGATTGTAGAAGGTTTAAAAGCACTGAAACTTGGGCGAGTTTGTAATTGAACATAGTGGTATTCAGAGCGCATAAACAGACAAGAAACTAAAGACAGAGCGCTCGTCTGTACAACCCTGTTTTTCGCTTCTTGTCTGTTTACGTGCTCTAAGTACCACAATTGTAAAAGGGCTCGTGTGGCTGTTTGGGATGATGTACTTGAAGACCACGCGCCCAAGATCTTCTCCCAAGTAAAGGGACGAGCATCCAGTCGCTTCAAAGCACACTGGAAAGTCCGGCGATCTTGTTCAAAGTCGGGACATGTAGTGGCACAAGACGTGGTCAAGAGTTTCTACACAGTTGCAGTTGTCACACTTGCACAAGTCAGCCATACTAATGTGACATCTCAGTGCATTAGTAAAGGCTACGCAGACCCACAGCCGACACAGCAATGTAGTGTCACATCCCGAAGTTTTTGATGGCAGCTGTAATTAGAGTAATAAACAAGGGTCTGTGTGCGTCGAGTGGAGTTCAGTGAAAGATGTCAATGCGTAAGCATGACATTATACGCGATGCGCTGAATTTCTCGTACAGCGTCGACCCTTTATGGGGGTATGAGCATGTGTCGCTGCTCCGTCGTAAGCACATCGGGCAGCGTTGCCGGCGAGGTGGTTATCACTGATCTCACAGTGACCTGGCAGCCATTGAAAGACTAAGTCATGTCCTTCGTTAATGGCGCTTTGGCTGATTTCATTCGTTTAAGACAGCAATTGATAGTAGTTCCCGCGTCGTAGACTTTGCACACATTGAAGGGCCGCCTTGGAATCGCAAAATAAATCGCACTTACCTGGGAATGCTCGCATAACAAATTTCATACGTAGACGTATTATTAATGTAACAGCCCTCATTCACAGTGACAACTTAGCAATATAAATCTAGCATCAGTCGTTCAGATGATAATACTGATTGGCTAAGCGAGCGCATGACATCTCCAAGTAGACGTGGCAATAGTGAAATGTAGCGGGACAAAGTAAAAACTGTCAATAACAGCACTTCCTGCAAACATGTTCTACGCTGACCCCCGGCATTTTTCTGTGAGGTTCCCGCAATCACTTCATTAACGTTGCCAGACTGTGCTCTCCTTTCTCGTTTGTTATTATTTTGCTGAATTCCCGCAGTCACTGTGGTGAACGCTGCTTCCTTGTGTGTTCTGTGCAACACTTTCGTTCTCTACGTCTTGAGTGGCTGAGCTTTGAACGATCATATGTATTGAAGAGGATTTAGCAACAGCCTTCTGAAACATGTTGCAACACTACAGCGTCCACAAATGCGCGCTTGAGCAATCACGTTCGCTTCTGAGACGACCATGACACTGCTTTATTTTATCGCATTTTGCACGGTAACTGTTTTATTCAAAATGAAGTGTCTCTGTCAGAAAGGTGCAAAAAGAAGAGAAAAATATTTTGGAGGCCATCAATGCATATATGCACTTTCAATTCAAGTGAAACTTTGCTTTTCTCTGGGGATCGGATTGGGCAATGCTAAATTCGACAGTACAACTCTGCGTCATGCTATTTCCTTCGGACGTAAGTTTTGCCGTATTGTAGCAAGGTTCTAAATGCTCTCGCGTTCTACGAAGCATCCTATCCGCGAAAGAGTGTCTTGAATGACTAGCGCTATTTTTCAATAACGCCACTGTGATGACTCCCCATCTCTATGCAGTATTCGCAAGCAATTTTTCTACAGGGAGCCCATTAAGCAGGTATTTTTTATCCGCACTGCAGCCTACGCACAATCTATTACGCCTTGGTTCATGTGCCTTCTCGTTAATGAGACTAATTCATTGCACGTAGTTTATTCGAAGAACAGCAAGCTCAGACGAAGAAGGCAGCTTGTTCTCGTGCCTCTGACAACGGGCCTAGTCGCTGAAAGAGTGAGAGAGAGTCGAGTGTTACGCGGCCGTTTTCCCAGCCGCACCATCTATCAGGACTGTTTTTATCAGCGTCCTCCCAGACGCGCGTCTTTGCCCCTTTCCGCGGTCGGTGTAACGGAGTGCGCAACCGTCGAAACGGCAGCGATGTAGATTGCGGAAAGCACATAGCACGGCACGCGGCCATGGCAGCCACGCTTACTGTATAAGGCTTTCCACGGCCTCGCATGCCTGCTCAGCCTCTTTGGGTATGACTCTGCAGCCCGTGGCGCAAAGGAGCTATCAACGCGCGCACCTTCGAGCTAGATGGCGTTCGTCGAGGCCCGTATAACGTCCTCCACCAGCGTCTTCCTCTCCTCCCATTCACATTTCGGCGCTCGCTCTCCTCTCTCGTCCAACGCATCCGTTACGCTACACCCGACAAGGCTCTTCACAGCCTGCCACCTTCAAGGATGAAAGTTCCCCCCTTTTTTTTCTGGGAAATAAAGTGCCACTGCCTCGCTGGGGGCTATGGACTGCTTCGCCCACTTCTTTTCGCGTTTGGAATGCAGCGTGAAGTTTTGCCCCACGACGTCTTCGTTGCATGTTTTTAGTGGAGCTTCGCCTTGTTCATCTTTCTTGTCGGAAATCGTATGTCGCCCTGTTTCAAGACCTTCAGTTCACAGTTTCTCGCTTGTTTCTTACCTCTCTACTTGCTTTTTATCAGGTGACCGCCCGCGGGCACATCGGATGGTACTTTATCTTCCTTCGCACTGGCTTCTCTTGCAGTGCTTTTCATGTTGATTCCCAGGTGTTAGATGTCCAGCCAAGACAGACTTTTTCTTTCAATCTGGAGTTCTCGCACGGCGTGTTTGTCAGTTCGCTTACTTTATATTTTTCAGTAGCACTGTGATAAAAATAAATGACGAGCTTATCAAGCTTGAAGTTAAAAACTGTTTACACTAGACCTTTCGTTTGTACATATATACGTTTCGTAATAAATAGAAAAGTATAGCTGCAATAGAAACCACAAGCGAGGAGTCTATCATAACAACAGCGGAAAGATAACTGCTGGAACATATGACTGTAGCTTTATAAGCCAATCAAGTTACAGTAAACGCTGGCTGACTGTTCAGATGAAGAGGAATGGTCGTGCCAGGCTCGAGTTCATACGCATGAACAGATCTGAGTTGAAGCCCGCGAACACTCACTACCAATGCTGGCTATGACAAGCTAAACTACGTGTTGTTGTTTTTGTTTTTTTGCCAGGCACAATATTCCTGTCATCGTTCTTTCCGTACAGTGCCACGAACTTCCGCGGCACTCCATAAGTGGCATTCAATGAGAAGCCAGTATTCTAGTGTGTTTTAAAAGAAACAGCCGTTTTAGAAAGGTAGGGTTCGTAGGTGACGTCCATTACTTTTACGTGGTCACTAATAGAAACCACACTCAAAAAATATTCCTTTCATTTTATCCGTTTTAAACGCTCATAACGGCCTCTAAGAGTACATGGTGTGTACCAGTCTTCGTAACGCTGTTCTTACGAAACAGCGTCCTTAGGCGATCTGCAATTTTCCCCGAAGGAAGTGCTAGAAGTGTGTCCGCATCCCGAATCATGTTATTTTAAGACACGCTTCACGAACAGCACCAATAGTCAGTAAGGTTGTGTGGAACGACATTTCACACAACACTTTTACGCACGTTTTCATATGTCTGAATACTTATTTTAAACGCGAAGTTGCGTGCAGCAGTCTTTATAATACTCTGGCACATAGTGGTTTATCGAACTATCTCATTGCTAAAAATTATTCGCTCCAGTCACTGAAACGATCAAAACTTTGGTACTTTTCTCAAGACGAGTTCTGTTCCACGTCTGACTATTACTGTTACTGGCTCTTGATAACTGCTATATGATACGTACGCCGAAACAAACGGAAGCAACAACACGGTTAGAGTGCCCAGTCAATAAAGGACCCGAAACGTGTTCCGAATGCTCTAGTTTTTCGAAAGCGATATTGAATTCGAATGCAGTGCACAGATGTGCGTAGCGTCGTTTTTTACAACTGTTACTTGAAAGAACTTCGAGCCGGCGAGCTCTTGTCACTTCGCAGTAAGCGTGTGTTGATTCCAAGTAAAGTATAACCTTTCAACGTAACCTGGCGATTGAGCGACGGGTGACGTTTCATAACAGCAGCCTTCTTCAGAAAAAGGCAGGGCCCATTGTATTTCGATTTTGGCGACTGTGATGGCTTTATTGTGTTTAGAATTATTGTGCTAATATATACGAAGCCGTAGATATTGAAACGGGTAGTAATCTAGAAGGAGAAAAGTTGAAAATAGTGCGATACGGTCCGTTTGAACCTCTGTGCACTTCAGAAAAATTTTCACTATGAATTGTTGGTTCATGTTTGTCTATTTTTACTACTTAATTAGTTCAGTTTCAAAAGTATCTTTAGAGTGCAACAATGAATATGCATTGAGAAAGGTTACGTGTTTTCGTTCACTTATACTTTTTTAGGAACGTTTTTTGAGTTTATTTCTTGTTTTAGTCAAACGATGCGCATCGACCAAATGATCTATTTCAGCTCCAAATATTTCAAAGGTATGCTTTAGTTTTTTTTTTAAATATTTCTGTTCGCTTATGTTTTTGTAAACGCTTATGTTTTGTGACAATGTAATAATTGTTGAAACACTGCTTTTGGCCCACCCTGTAGCAGCCGACAAGACAAGATTGTGAGTAAATAGGTAACACTTACCTATAGCAAAGTTCGCAAGATGATGCGCGAGCTGAAATCAAAAAGCAACAACAAACCAGGCTACACCTCTAGCTTGTTCACTAGACTCTTCTGCAGCTTTTCTGTAAAATTTTAGCTATGTTTGAATATTACAGGAGTGAAGTTTTCTTGATTTGCTATCACATCAAAAGAAAGTTGAATTGTCCACATTCCCAGAAATATTGGAGATATACACGCCTATTTCTTTGCTCTAGAAAAAAAAAACTTGAAGTTAGAAATTTTTGTATCAGCGAAACTTTGCCTTTGTTGCTCAAGAAGTTATGCGTAACTCGCTCAACTTTATTAATTATAACAGGCAAAGAAATGATGCCCAGCATAAATGAACTACTAGTTCTTCCGTGTCAGGCATTTTTTTCTCACGTTCCTCTACCGGAAAGGAAAGGAAGAGATCGTATTTGAGAAAAGCAGCTTTCGCATGATGTTCCATATGAAAGTTTTCAAGAAATCCATGCAAGGCTAGAAACTAGAATATTGCCGTGGAGCGTGGTCAAGCGTTCGGTCACAACAGATCATAAAGAGATAATCAACTAGTACTGCGAGAACTACTTCGTAATCCGATTTCTTCATTTTCCTACCTTTTTTGTTCTCTAGCGCTTTCTTCCTCACGATAAAGTTGGCAGGCATTGTACCCCTCTGGCTGTAAGTTTTCAGCCTGCTCTCTTCCACATTTCCTATATGTCCTCGAGTAAAAAAGTAATAATAATAACATTAACCAAACGTTTCAAATCACGCCGAACAACCATGGGGTCTTCGTACTGGCGAACGAAAAAAATAAAAACAAACACAAGCAAAGGCTCATAATCGCGCTGAAAATAGATCAGCGCGATTTCGTCGGGAGCAAAGCGATGGCAATGATAATAATCCAGTTACGTTAGAACGAGATCTAGAGTCATTTCTAGCAAAACGATGGTTGTAAATGCTTAGGAATTTTTTCGGCACTAGCTCAATGGCATTGCTGCTGGAATTAGGAATGCCATTTTAGATCACAGGCGCATACTCAAGTTGAGGGAGTCATGGCGCGGTGCACAATTTTCGGAAAGGCACAGGCGAACGGAATTCTCTAGACATTTTGCGAACACAGCCTGGGGTGCGAAGACCCCGTGAAGCAACACGCTTAGCGTGAGCATAAAAGTGTAAGGTGCAATCAAAAAGAACACCTCGATCATTGATCTCGCATACCTTACATAACGACCCAAAACTGACCGAATATAAAATGGCACACTAGCTGTTTTTAGTGTGAAACTCATTACCTTGGTTTTTGAAATAATTAGGGTGAGGTTATTGCTCCTGAACCATTCAGAAAAAGAACACAAATCAGATTGCAGCAAGTGGCAATCAATAACTGAATGAATTTTTTTTAATATCTTTATGTCATCGGCATACAAATGTAGAGAAGAATTATTAATGACAGAATGAACATCTTTAACACAAATTAAAAAAAAGAGGAGGGCCAGTAGCGATCCTTGAGGAACCCCACTAGTAGCTTTATACAAAAAGGACGTTTGGTCATTAACGGCAACATAACATGATCTATCAAGAAGATAGCTACGGAGGAGATTCCCGATTGAAGAATCAACATCAAAGTGTGCAAGTTTATCCACAAGTAGCGAATGGCTAACAACATCAAAATTTTTGCTAAAGTCGCTGTAACCTATTTTCTCTGTGAAAGAGGCGTAGATACTTGCATCATAAAAGTGGCAAGATATGTGACAGTTGAGCGGCCAGCGAGAAACCTAGGCTGATTCCCAATAAATGAGTTTTTTACATCAAAAGACAATATTTTATCAAGAGCAAGCTCGAAGATTTTTTATGTGGCACCAAGAATGAAATAGGGCGGTAGTTCTAGACGTCATTTTTACAGCCAGACTTAGACACTAAGAAACACAAGCAGTTTTCCACATGCTAGGAAAAGTTGAAGCATGCAGACACCTTTAAGTATGGTAGTCAACACAGGTAAATATACTGCCATAGGTTTTTAGTATTGCATAGGGATGCTGTCTTGGCCAGATGAAAACGATGGTTTCAAGCGCTTAATGCATTCTGAAATGGAGTCTTCATCTAGTGGCACAGCATCAGCTGTGGCAACTGGCTTAACCTGTAGACCGTTACTACTTACAGAGGCTAGAGGCTTATAAACAAATAAAAAAGGCATGGTGAAACAGTCAGCAACGGCTTGAACTTCTACTTCATTTGGGTCCAGTATGCTGAAGTACTCGCCACTTTTGCTTTACCATTCGCGCACATACTTCCAAAACTCAGTTGGCCTGTCAGACGCGCTTTTTTCTAAAAATGAGATATATAGATTGTGACCTCGCTTGTAAATCCATTTACAAAAAGTACGAAAATGGCAGACTTCCTCCTTCAAATGAGTTGATAAAGAACGTTTACACCTCCTGTGTCCACAATTTTTATGTTTCAGGGCACTTCTGATGAGAACCAGGAGGGATGTCTGCAATGATTGGGTGTATACTTGGGAAAGAACTTGCGCATGCTGGTCAAGATAAGTTCCGTAAACTGATCGACTTGTTCATACACTGGGTTGGTCAGTTGCCAGTGACCATTATGTGGTGGACAAGTCATAGTTCTGGTCAACGTACTCAACTCGGTTAAAGGCAAATCTGGACGTTTTTTTTTCGATTTTTTGGGGAAAGCTTGGCTTTTCTGGTGAAATACAGAGTGTTAGCTTGAGTGGTGGGTGAAATTTGTGAGGACGAACAAGAGAGATATGAGATAGTGATACTTCGATAGGTTGAATATTAGAAATACACAGACCCAATAATAATAATAATAATAATAATAATAATAATAATAATAATAATAATAATAATAATAATAATAATAATAATAATAATAATAATAATAATAATAATAATAATAATAATAATAATAATAATAATAATAATAATAATAATAATAAGAAAAATAAAAAAATAACAATAATATTAATAATAATAATAATATTTTCACGCTGTTAACCTTAAATAGGCACAACCAGCTAGCCCAGTCAGCTATTTCTAGAACGTGCTGTTTGATTGAGGTTCGGTTTACTTAACCATACCATAATTAGTACAGTGGTGAAGAGATGATACAGACATACTAGCAGCCCCTCCAACCCGTGACACTAGAAACAACGTGCGGCTCAAAAAGAGTTTTATATGCGGCAGATATTTGTACTCACACTGCAAAAATGCAAAAAAACACTCTAAATGTCGTTTTACGTACTAAAAGAAAACATTCAATGATGCCTTATTCAAGATTGAATTTTAGTCATTGCACATAAAGTGTCATATGTAAATTTCAACTTGTTGAGTACATTGGTAGGCAATGTAGTAGGTGTTTTCACTAGAAAACAGAACACTCAATGATGTCATTTTAAAATTGAACTTTTAATCATAACACTCAAAGTGTCAAATGTTATTTTGAATTTATTTAGCACATTGGGTAGGCAATACTGTAGTGATCAGCAGTTTGTACACGGCCGTGGAAGGTGCCAGTGAACAGTGTGTGTCGTCTAACATGCAAAGGGCTGTAAGGCTGCTTTCTAACGCACATATGTAGATACTAACGCCAATTACTTTTGTTCTAAATGTTGTTCGGCCTTTTTGGTATGAGCATCACTTAGTCTGTGTGTTATTCCCGCGTCTTCCTTTTTCGCTCAGTTTTTCAGTGGCAAAAACATAGCGGCAGGCTCATTCCCATATACCCATTTGCATAAACGACGTCTGCATCTTTCTCAAAATGCTGCAAACTGCTTGCCTCAGCCAACCATTGTACCCACTTCTACTCTTATCATACTTCTGGTCCATCGGCTTCTTCGCGATGCCGTCTGCTCCGCCAAGCATGCGCCTCCCAAGATGACAGCGTCAGGAGGCTGCATATATTTCGGGAAATACTGCTGCTGGAGCCAAAAAAGTGCGTACAGTCACAGGAGCGGGTCGATGAGCTCCGATTACCTGATATTAACGCTGCGAGCCACCTGTGACAAATGCCATCGCCATTCTCTACGCCGACAATATAGTGCCTATGGGATACCAGTTGTTGCGTTTCCGCCTTTCTCACTGGCTTGCAGGCTGCGTGATCGTGGCTCAGGTCACTGGCCCAGAACAACGGGAACCTATGCCCGAAGGTGCTGAATCTTTTCTCGCAAGTGCGTCAGCGCGTTGACGCCGAGGATAACGATAGCATTAGTCACCGCCCGCCCGTGCGTAAATTGTGATGAGTTGCGATCCTTGAACTCGCACCCCCTCTGTTCTCAGTCTTCAGAAGTCGTATCCCTGTTGAGAAACGCGTTGTGATCGACTCTGCCAGTGCCATAAATTTTGTTAATTTGATTTCAAAGTTCTGGAGACTTTGTTCAAACAGAGTCAATAGTGTGTATTTATGACAATTGGATGCAAGATACACAAAATTAATTATCTAATCATGTTACCGTTGGTCACATGGTATTTATTGAAACAATGAATTCAACAGATTTCCCAAACCATGAACAAGTTTTTTTTTTTTGGCTGTGACAAAGGTACCTAAAAAGTCAAAACACATTTTCTTTTCTAATTCACGCTGAATCGTCCATGTCGCACGGTATACGTCCTCCATCAAATGGATCATCTGTTGCAAAGCATCCCCCTAAATGTGATCTAGAAGAGCCCAACTAACAAGAAGGTTCAATCTACATTAAGCTCAGGGTTAAGTATCTTGTCCCTGATTATAGGGCACAAAATGGGTCAAAGTAAGCCCCGTCTACGAACGAGGACGAAGTGTCGCAAAGGAACATATGAGGAACACTGCAATTGTTCAGTTTCTTGACCGAAACGGATGGGCAACTTTGTCGAACGTGCAGTGAAGTGACTGAATGTAAACATGATCAAAGTATGCTGACGTAGCGTATTCAGAGAACGAAGCTTACTATCCGCGTCAGCGTGCATACCGGGTCAAAGTTGTGAGACAGAATAATTGTCTGGGAAGTCCAAACAAAAACATAATCAGGTGTAAGGTCTGTGTTTTGGTGTGTGGCTAACCGCAATCTTGCCAAGACGAGTTAAAACTGATTACAATTTATATAAAGTTTTTGTCCATTAAGGTTCGCTTTAGGCCAGATGTTTCTTGGTGCCCTCAAGTTCTAACAAAATGAAGCATCCGGCATTTGATTGAACCTTGAGTGCAGTAGATTAGCTGTAATCTCATGGGAGGTATTGCTAAATACCCATATAGCTTAACATAATGTCTAGAAATTGATTTTTGATATGTGGGGTTTAACGTCTTAAAACCACCATATGATTATGAGAGACGCCATAGTGGAGGGCTCCAGAAATTTCGACCACCTGGGGTTCTTTAACGTGCGCCCAAATCTGAGCACACGGGCCTACAACATTTCCGCCTCCATCGGAAATGCAGCCGCCGCAGTCGGGATTAGAACCGGCGACCTGCGGGTCAGCAGCCGAGTACCTTAGCCACTAGACCACCACGGTGGGGCATATAATGTCTAGAAAGGCTCGGTACGGGCAGTTAATTATCACACAGAATTATGTATTCTTCCATTGGCGTTCACTTGACAGTCGATATTCTTGTTTACTTCCTGCTTTTTTTTTCAATTAATTCTCTCTCTTTTTCTCTTCACTGGAAGCCACCCGGAAATATTGTGGTTTTACGTTTTGGCTACAAAACATCCTGGTACGTTCGCGCATTCTACAGCGAATTTGTCACGTCATGTTTGTCCTGGATTCATACTTATTTTCATACTTGCAAAGATATCACTTGGATCTCGCAAAACACAAATCTGCCGTTATTCGAGCTTCATTGTTTTAGGCCGTTTTACATCCCTGTAGCGACTTTGCAGAATGAATATACTACAGCTTCTAGGCCTCCTTTTCTGTTTTCTTACAGAAATGAGATACTAGTAAAATACGGATGAAGTTTTCCACAAAAAACGCAGAAAAGGCTTTTTTGCCACCAGTGACAAAGGCATTTTTTCCCTGGGCTAGTATGCAAGTTCCAAGGTGCCAACAAGACAGAATTTAGACCTAATCATAAAGAAAAATGAAACACCATGCAGGAATGTACGTCACGGGAAGTTAACGACAATGTCAATTTTGTGCTTATCGTTTCTCACTTTATTGGCGCTCAGGCTTTACGCACCGGTTTTTTTTTTCTCGTAACACAAAGTCACTTCGGCAAACTTCCTAATCCTTCGCGGCTAATTAGCCGATCAGCAAACCACGCTGGCCTTGAAGGAACTGCTCCCATTACTCTATATGCTGCTTTCTGTGTGCTTTTCGGCTTCAACGCGACGTGGTGGAATATACTTATAGCCTAGCTTGCTAGAGTGACCAATAAATAAATCTCAAAGCCTCTCAAAAAGAGCCGAATCCTCACACACAAGTACATATACGTGGGCGTTCGTAAATCAGCAAAATGCTATTAAAGAAAAGGAACATTTTCGCGATGAACTTATTTAGAGTGGAATTTCTATCTTGTGTATTACTAACAGGACGACTTCGGTGCGCTTACCCCGGGCCTTAGGCCGGATCCTGGAACGCGCAGTCGTCGCCTTGGCATCATCTCGTCTCATTTCCTCCCTGCCTCACCTGCTTGCAGCGAAACTGCGCCTGTCATTAAGGCAGTCTTGGTCATTAGCGTACTATAGGACGCGCCTCTAAAGTTCACGCCCCTGTTCTTTCTCTCTGTACGCTCGGGGCGCTCGTATACGCAAACGCGTAAACGGGTAATTTAATTTGCCTTCTAAATGCACTAAACGAAACAAAAGAGGCAACTAACGAAATCGTCGAAAGAATTATACACACTACCCCTCATTTCGCCGGAAGGCATCGACCGCTAGTTTCCCTCCGCGATAAAAAGGTCTCTCCTGTGACCTTTACGCACCGTTTTCTTCTTTTTTTTCGAGCGAAAAAGCGCCTATGGCTCAAGCTTCTGTTCTCTCTCTTTTCAAATCACAAGCGTACAGAAAATGTGTGTGGGCAGGACACAACCGTCTTAGCTAACAATAATAGGCGCGTAAAGAAAAACAGTATGCCATGCCTTTTACGCCATGAAAACGTAAGTGCTGTTGAACTATAGATAGGGTAGAGTGAATCTTGAGCTCGTGAAATGCCGTGATCATAGAGCGCAGATAAGCTTGTAAAGAAACCACGTCGACGGGGTCGTCAAAGTAACATGGCTGGGGACCGCTTTTAGGCACGTGGTACTCGAGAACAGTGTTATGATCTATATATGCCGCTCCAGTGGCACACGTTGGGGGCGTGGTCGTCTGCGGTAGCTATTAAAAACTTATATTCTAATATCTACGGTATATTTCACATGTCGCGTCAGCAGTGACTGATAGACAGATGCCCGTGTCGCCTGGGTTCATGGTCGTCGGCGGTATTTTCTCTCAAGAAGTACAAACGAGTGTTGCGTGGTATCTGGGAGAGGGTGAGAGTACTGGTGTTGTTTGGGTGAAGGCAAGTGCTGGTGGGTCTTGAGGGGTCCCCCTACCAATGTCCATGGCTGGGTTATAGGTCGATGTCGTACCTTTTGGCACGAGCATTGCGATTTATGAAGCAGTAAAGGGGGCCATCAGCGGCGGTTTTCCACGCAGTAAACAATTCGTAAATTTGCAGCAAAGCACTTGTATATGTGTAGCCAAACAGTGTATCAATATAACTCGTCTTATTTGCTGCTTTTAGTGGCCCTTTGGCAGCCAGCGTTCCAGTCACACCTAATACACTGACACACCTTTGTCGTTGGCCATGGTTTTCTTTGGAAATATTTTATATTGATGTCTAGACTTATAAGCAGCCACGCTTTTCATAATATCGCGTAAAAAGGAAGACTTCCTCTTACGAGTGTTTTAGCGTGTGTGTGGGTGCGTGCGCATGCACATACAAAATATAAATATTTTCAAGAGAGGGGGTATGAATTAAATAACCGACACCCTTGCTGCGCCAATAGTTCGAAGGCAGTTGGCGATGTCTTTAGTATTCAGGTCAATTTACACACATGATGTGAAAAAAACTTACAAATATTATAATACCATACATTCTTGTAATGTTAAAGTATTCTTGCGTCATAGTCGCCTAAGTCATGTTTCTGAGTTACTCGCTTTATAAGCCTATTGGCGTGTTTCTATATAGCTTTGCACGGAATGTAGTGATCACAAGAGGTTGCGTTTTGGCATTACTTTCTGTTCCTTACAACTAAGCAACGATGCCCATATTTACATCTCGCTTTGCATTGCCCCGCATGACGATTAGCTGAAATCTATGGTCGGTCCCTGAGTAGCGCCTATATTGTTTTCTAACAGAGTGAATCATCCAGTCACCCCAACGGTGTTCATATTTTCTGCACTGCTTCCATACAGGATAAATGTATGGATGGATGGATGGATGAATATGGTTGTATCCTTTAGATCGGGTGATGGCTAGCGCCACCAAGCCGTAATACTTAATGAACCAAAAACTAGATTTGTTTTTTTTCTTTAAAAAGTGAGTTTGAGGATCCACACTTTGCAGTGAATGGTTTAATTTTCACTCGTGCCTTGACTTTAGCCACCAATCAGATAACCTCCTTCTAGTTAAGTCTACCCACTTAAAGTCTATTTTGCCCTCCCGGTCCCTAAACCCCAGTGCTTTGAAAAACTCTGCGCCATCATCCTGAACTATAGGGTGAAGCCCTTTACAGAACATTATCAAGTGTTCGGCAGTTTCTTCTTCCTCTCCACACGCACTGCATACTGTGTCTACCCCTTCGTGTTTGGCCCGATATGTCTTGGTTCGCAGGCAGCTTAATTGCGGCGCCCTCTATGGGCTAGTCATGTGTTTACAAAAGATAACCTTTTTAGTCCCAGTGAGCTCATTTGGGGCCTCCAAAGCGACTCGTGGCAGCCTATGCCTCGTGAGCTTAACTGTTCAATCATTGGCCTTTAAACTTACGGATGGGCAGAGATGGGGCAGATGTTGGACAAATTTACAAATACGACAAGGTTGCGCGATTCGTGCTAGTAGAAGTTTCTCACTTGTGTGTCAAAAAAGGTCTGCGTAGCGTGCCTCGTGTAGCACTCATGTTAAAGCTCGTTCGTCGCACCATTTTTTGGAGGTAAAACAGTCTGTAACGAAACGCGCAAATATCAAAAGCCAAGCTCCTTAAGCCGTCAGCCCTGCGTCCTCGATGTATGTGGTACGTAGACCTTTGTTTACGGAGAAGAGGATATCCTCCTTTATGTGCTTTTGCACGAAAGTACAAAACCCAAAGTCACAGCCGGCAGTGCTCGGAATAGGCCGCCTCTAAAATGTTCTTTTATGCCCTTTTTTTAGTTAATTAATTACAGCTGTTCCATGTTTCTGAAACGAGCTGCTCATGAGAGCCATGTTGTCAGATGGAGGGTACACTTTGGAGGGTTGCTTTGCTATTACAAAATAGTAACTACAAACGACGTGTCTGCTTATGTTAAACTAAAGAGCAGCACCAAATGATACCAGTTCAGCAGCTGTAGTTGAGGTTGCGCCAAACGTTTTAGATTGTATTGGGATAGATCATGCTGACTAAATATATTGGCGGTCGAGCTTGTAGCCATGACTGAACCATCAGTGTAAATATGTGTGTGAGCACTGCACACCTGATGTAGATACAGAAGTGGCCTGTTTAGGTGCAACCGATGACATGTCTGTCTTCCTCGTAACCCCAGGTATGTTAAGGCGCAGTTGAGGCCGGTGTAGGCACAATAAAGGTGGGGGCTGTGTTGCTGCAGGGGTATAATGCGAGCGCTAAGAAGTGAGGTGGCCACCAATTATGTTACTGAATATTGTACGAGGCAAAGATGCAATATGTAGCAATGGTATAGCCGGGCAAGGTGTCGAATATGTGCCCTAAAGGGTATCAGGGCTTATGTACGTGGTCAAAGATGATCTCCTGCAATTAAAACTGTTGCCGCTTAAGACGCAGATTTTGAAAGACTGAGAAATGGTACTTGTCGAGGCAGTGAAGAAACGGACCGCTTCCACGTCGGGAGACGTAGGCCGAGCATAACCGCCACGTCGCTATGACCATAATATGATCCAGTAGGCCTGAGCTTTTAAGTGCAGAGCTTCATTCATCTTCAATAATATTCTAAAAATAAGTTGCTTTCATCGAAAGCCACAATTAAAGAATAGTTGTGTAATAAAGTGTAAGTGACATAACCGATACTACAATTTATATAGACTTCGCAAAAAGCTTTAGAACGTTCCTTTGAGCCGAATATGGCTCACTGAATACTTGCAAAGTTCATCCTGGGTTTAAGCCTTTGTAAGTGAAATATGTATGCTTTGATAAAGAATAGAAAAGCAGTGAAAGCGTGATATGCTGACCCAGAGCTACAAATAAGAAAACAAAATAAAAAAACAGAAGCATGTTTGAAGGGCTGAACAACGTGCGCTGCGCTCCATCGGCGGTGTCGTCATCGCGAAATGATTGCGCAGCGAGACAGCAACAGCTGCCACCGACTCAGAATGGGCGCTCTCTTACAAAAAGTGCCGCCGCCTGCATGACGACAGGACATTCGCCGGCTTAGCCACTGAGTGTGGCAATACTCGCCCTATTTCCCTGACTCAACGTAAACCTGTGTCGAATATCTTGAACTCTGTGCGACTTCTGGGACTTCTTATGAAATAACCGTGTAATAAATTGTGCTGCCCCACAACTCATCCGATTAACAACTACCATCAAAATTATTATTACAAATCTAGCTAGCAATTTTCGTATTTATTAGTTTTTAACGTAGTTTTGGCGACAAAATAGTTATGAAGCCTCAAAACAAGGCTCGTCAGCAAAGCTGCAGGTGACTTACATTCACAGCATATTTATAAAAGGTCTACGACTTATCTATAAAATCACATTATAAGGAATAGACATTGACATCCTACCATTTCTTTGAAGTGCCATACAGCCACGTGATCAGACAAAAACAATTTAAAGAACAAAATGCGTGACGTAATCATATTTACGATCGCACATTAAAAAGCGCTGAAATTGTTCGAATCCGGTGTATATATATATATATGACAAAAAGATCGCATCAATGAAGCCAACGCCTCTCTAATACATTTGGCATACTGAACTGTGGGCCTCTGTAATACACATTAGTATGTATAGTACAGGCCTTGCAGCACAAAGCTTCAAGCCCCGCCGTGGTGGTCTAGTGGCTAAGGTACTCGGCTGCTGACCCGCAGGGCGCGGGTTCAAATCCCGGCTGCGGCGGCTGCATTTCCGATGGAGGCGGAAATGTTGTAGGCCCGTGTGCTCAGATTTGGGTGCACGTTAAAGAACCCCAGGTGGTCTAAATTTTCGGAGCCCTCCACTACGGCGTCTCTCATAATCATATAGTGGTTTTGGGACGTTAAACCCCACATATCAATCAATCAATCAATCACAAAGCTTCAAAGATGTAACATCGTGCATTAGATCCACTGCCTCATTTATTTATTTCGGGAGGCGTACGCTTGTAGTAGCGTTTCAGCGTTATTTATTTCTACCTTCAGGTTATTTTGCGAGTGTACTTGAACATGCATTAGTCTCACATGTTTTCTTCAGTTTGTAAATTGAAAAGCTTTCCAAGCTTTACCTCCTAAAAGAGATAGGGCATGCAAGTAACTGCCATAAAACAGTCTTTACACTCTTAATTTAGGAATTCCTCCGTGTCGGTCCAGCAACACTCGTTGTTTTGTATCACGCTTAAGGGACAGAAAGAAATGTGTGAATGTTTAAACATATTTAATTCGACGCATTCTTTACGTGATTTCCTGTTACCCTTTCTTGCACTGTTATTTGTTGCTTGGTTTCATTTTTGCGACAGCACTTACAATGTTGTTCGGAGCTTACTGGGATGGCATTCAAAGCCAACAAGAGGCAATTGCTGCACAACGCTTCTTTATAACACGTCGCACTCAATTTGTTCTTCTCATTCTGTCACGGTTTGAATTCTGTGTGCTTGGCTTTGAGAATAAAGCAGTGGAAGTTCTTTGCGAATTGGGATATTCTAAGTTCTTATGTACCAATCAGTGCACGTGACTGAGTGCCTACCCTACGTACTGGCGTTGAATCAATGCCCTTGCATAAAGAAGGAAGAAACGGGCGTAAAGATAGGGAGGCTAGACAGTTGTTATAAACAGACAGACTCACCTGCGCTGGAGAGAGGTGAACGAAATATGATAAACAAGACGCTACAAAAATGAACGAGATAGGAAGATAGTATGCAAACTTTCAAAGCTTGTTTGTTTTCGACACGAAGATTTTTCGCAATGATTGCTTAGTAGTACTTTTAATTAATTTTTTTTTCTTTTGATTGACAGATATGTGGGGTTTAACGTCCCAAAACCACCATATGATTATGAGAGACGCCATAGTGGAGGGCTCCGGAAATTTTGACCACCTGGGGTTCTTTAACGTGCACCCAAATCTGAGTACACGGACCTACAACATTTCCGCCTCCATCTGTTAAGAGAGTGTAATGATCTCTTGATAGAGTGAACATGTTTATTCAGTGAATCGTGTATGCGTGCAAGTCATAAGCACTGTAATCAGAATACAATAAACAGTCACAAGAATTTCCCGGAGGGTCTGATGGCTACCCGCTCTTTCACTGCTTTTCAAATGAAATGTCTCAGTACTTCTCTTACTTTCAAGAGGCACTACAACGTCCGTTTCCGTTCCTTGCCCGCGATCGCCGATTGCAACACCTTTGTTTCCCACAAATTGTGTACGAGACGGCACCTTCGAATATCCACAGGGTAGTCGTGCACGGGCGTGAAGGAGGGCGCAACGACTCACGCAGAATTCCACATGTATCTTCTCGCGAAGTTATTCGTGTCCTTTCTCCGAACATCACGTCGGAGCAAAGCGACTGCACACAACGAAGTTTCTCAACATTCTCTCAGGATGCTGTCCTTATATATATCGCGTAAAATATTCAAAATGAGATACGCTGTGGCCGGAAACCGGATAGCTTTGGGAAGAACACGCCTGACTGACCAAGATATCGACCACACGTCCGAGCACGCTGGACCTAACGAAAACGAGCATATGCGAAATAAAACAAGAGACAGAGAAGAAACTAACGCAGCACGTTAACATGGCCAACGGACTCGGAACACGGACAGGGAATCGCATAAAGTATGCATGGTTTTGTTGTCTCAGTGTGGCACGTGTATTTATAGGTAGGAGACGCACGGCTTGCGAGGCGATGGTGTACGGCACGTCTGGGTCGTTCGTTTCTGAGGGCAGTGAAAGATGCACCCATCTACACCTACACCGCGTAGAGCGTAGAGTTTGTGCTTTTGTCGGGTGTTTACATGCACAACAAAAAAGGAATAATGCATTTAGCATTGTGAACAAAAAGAGGGGAGGGGCTGAGTTACGAGCAGAGAAACGTAGGATCACGTCTCAATCGAGCACGCACTGACGAAATGAAACAAGAGAAGCCAAACGGAGAGGCGAGCGATTTGGTACTGAATCAGTACTCACAGCTAAAACCTTTGATGCTTGAACCGAAAACATATAACCCTTACCCTTACTATAGGTGCCCAACAAAATACCGCGCATGCGCATCGCGGGCGAAAAAGAAGGCGCTAATACAAACCAAGAACACACCTCCTGCACCCCCCTCCCCGTTTTCGTTATGGTTTATGAAAATAAAACAAAATTCAGCAGATCCCATGTTTCTTGGGAATCGACTTTAGGCGAAGCATGTGAACGGAAGGTGGCAATGTAATTTTTTCTTACTAAGCGACACGCTATTATTTACAATAAATATATGTACGAATGTTTCACGCACAGAGATATATTGAATGGTTGCAGACGCCTATATAACCAGTTCTTTGCACTTGCGCATGGATGCCAACAGGAACATGAGTATTGGAACACCATAAGCGATAAGCTGATATGAACCGCTGGTGCTCCCGTGGATTGTAGCCCTGGACAATCCTATATAAATCACCTTCTGTGCATGGCATGCAACCCCATTGAGGTTAACCCGACTTGAGAGCTGAATCATTATGAGTACACATGTAATGTTTATAAAAATGGATAGCGACCACTGCAACCACAATTGTCATTGCATAACGATGTGCGTCTATTTGAAAATTATTTACAGACCTAGCATGGCTCTGTCTTAGAATACTTGACTGACGCGCTGAATGCTTGGGTTCGATTCCTGTTGGTACTCTGACATTTATTTTCTGCATTCGTCGGGTCAACGCTACTGATGTGAGCTTTTTCTTAACACTCAAGTGAAAAGCTTTCCCGTGCCAGTTCTCGTCTTTCCTTGATGTATACCAAGTGTCACTCACATGTGGCACATACCCGCCCGCGGGTATGTGCCACTGTCTGGCGGAAGTGTTTGACGACGTACGCGACTGGATTCGTGCTTCTCTTTTCAAATGCAATGCATTTTTTAGTGAACTTCGGTGACTTTAACCGTATCTATCCATCTAGCCTCTTGTGACTTATGGCTCTCCTGGCCGTGTTGATAATGATATCAAAACCGAAATTTGTATGACTTAACATGACTGTAGGACGAGAAGAAGTGACTAGTCATAATATGAAAATAATGACATGTAGGTCATGATTGTCATTATTTTCACTTCATGGCCTTGCTGCTCTTGTGGTGGTTTCGTTCACATGACATGTAGTAAATCTGGTATGATATGACATGACTGCATGGTGAACACAAGCGACAGACCCTAACATGAAAATCATGATATGTGTGTCATGTAACAACATGAGTACATGCCCCGCTCATGATGCGCTCACGGCCGGTACGCTAGCTTCACATATACCAAATTTGGTATTACGGGACGTGAATGGATGATGGAGGTATGTGGCCGGTGGACATATAATAATCATAAGATGCGTTTCATGTAACAACATGAATATATGCTACGCTCATGATGCGCTCGCAGCCGTTTCACTAGCTTCACATATACCAAAATTGATATCAGGTGACGTGAATAGATGATGAAGGTAAATGACACATTCAAACATGGTAATTATGACATGGAAGTCATCTACAGCATAATTTACTTCCGCCTCATAACGTTGTGTGGATTTCAAAGTCCCATATCAACCTTCCTCATTCGTGCTTCGCATATCGTCGATTCCCACTGTACATAGGATCTACCATTTTTTTTTTTGACCAGCGTGTCATACTCGTCAAACCATCTTACACTCTCATACTAATTTTGGTTTACGCCAAGTTAAGGGTGTGATCACGCGTGAGCGCCCTGACATAAGTGGCTAGATAGATAAATATATACGCAGATAGACGCCAGAAGTGCTTGCATCACGGAAAGAAATGCTTCGCATTTAAAATCTAACATGATACAATGGTAGCTTGGGGTAATCAGTGATTTAGCATCGGTACATTTTTTGAACAGCGAGAAATGAATGGGAACAGGTCAGAGCACACAACACACAGCGTCTGTATGCTGTTATCTCACCGGTTTTTATTATTATAACGCTGTACAAATGTGCTGATGCAAAATCTGACCCTCTGATATATAAATTAAGGGAAGCAGTACTACTTATCAGGTAACAAAACGATCTGTGAGTACAATCCCGTTTGGCTGTTCAATCCTGGACGTCTTCGATCTCCACTTTGGGATTCATGTTGTAACACAACCAATAAAACTGCAAGTATCGAGCAGTTTTCCCAGTTGAGAAGATTCTTTGCAATAAAAAAATTACTTTTTCTTTCAGAAATTTTTGCAATAAATAATGACAGCATTTCACACTCTGTACAACATTGGGAGACTAAAGCAAAGTGCACAGTTCGTAATAAATTAAGCTATAAAAAGAAAACCACAATCGTTACCTGGGATACGCAACTAGCCGCTGTGTGAGATACATGTACGAAATAATTGACATTCTCAGTCAATTCCATTGTGGATCCTGTCTCTTCGACTGAAGCTTGTGCACTGCTTGGGATGTTGTTGCAGTGCCTTCATCATTGGCCGCCTTTCAACGACCGACGACAAAAATTGACGATTTTTGATGAGACGCCATGTAATGATGTGATCGTGTGATATTATGATGTGACATGATGTCAAGATAGGACGTGGAAGGGACGTCGAAGTACGTGACACCATGAAACGTGGCAACTGTACTCTCGACCTGTAACGTCATAATGACATAATGATTTGACATCATGTTTCACTCGGAGAAGTTCACGTGACATTCGAATGATTGATATGTGGGGTTTTAACGTCCCAAAACCACCATTTGATTATGAGAGACGCCGTAGTAGAGGGCTCCGGAAATTTCGACCACCTGGGGTTCTTTAACGTGCACCCAAATCTGAGCACACGGACCTACAACATTTCCGCCTCCATCAGAAATGCAGCCGCCGCAGCCGGGATTCGAACCCGCGACCTGCGGGTCAGCAGCCTAGTACCTTAGCCACTAGACCACCGCGGCGGGGCTCACGTGATATTCAAGTGACCGTGGCCAACTGAAGGAGACATAACTTCTCGAGTTTGCCAAAGTGTTCGCAGCAGCCCGCAAGGAAGCGTCACGCCACCCCACACTTCTAAGAATATATCAATTTCGCAACCCACAACAAGGGCTCTGGAAACATGAGTGCACATTGCAACTGGTTTTAACAGGATCTGGTTCCATATTGCGAAGAGACTAATGTTGAATTACAATGGCAGAATGCGAACACAGGGCCGGATTGCGAATGGAGCGCGCAGATCTGAGCGGGATTGCTCTCCCCAAATCTGCGATTGGAACGTGCGCATCTCGACGGGAGCTGTTGGTGAGCGGAAATCTAGCGAGGGAGCACGAGAGGGTGCGAGGGAGAGCAAAGCATTTTCTGGACATCCATTGGTGATTGGATAAAAAGCGGGCGCACATAATACGTCACTTGAACTTCCGGTCATATCCGCCCATTTCGGCGGAGCGAGAATTATTGCTCCACGGAGCAATCCGTGGTCTGTGGTTGCTATCAATCTGCCATTGGAACACACGATTCGCGCTACCGATCCACCCTTGGAATGTGATTGCTCCTCTCGGAGCAGAAAAGCTTGATCTGGAACTGCCATTGGAATTCAACATAAAACTTCAGCCTGTATGTTTCTGATGTGCAGGCCCTTTTTCATGCTGAATATTGCTGAGAAAAAACAACAGAAAGAAAAAGACATGCAGCTAAAGGCGCTGCACAGTAACGTGATACGACGGCGTTCAAATAAACCACTCTCTGTGATTGATTCATGCGTGTTGACAGGCTGTGATGCTTTGTTTCTTTAGTTCTGAGTTTTGTGTATTCAATAAAGTGCTTTCTTCTTGACCTTCTTACATTTTTTTAGCAGATTAAGTACCACGACTGACTTGCTATGAAGTCTAGCATCAGAACACAGCGGTCGCTGACTGGATTCCCAGTTTCGGCAACCGCAATTCGATATCCGGCAGAACTCACGAATGCTCCACTTGCCACGCTTTTGATACCAGCTGTGTCGCTTGACCTTAGCCACGTTGGTCTTCTAGGTTTTGCTGGCATTAAAAAAATAACTGATGAATAATAAGTTACTCGACTGATTAATAGCAGTTTTAATCCCACGTGCTATGACAACGTTCGTGATCTCGCGTTTTAAACTCTTGCTCTCTTTTTCTGCTCACTATTCCAGTTGATATATCTGAAGGCGCAGTGTTTTACACGTTTTATGAAACCAATTAGACTGACAGGTGTGGTGAGAGTATAGCCGCGGTGCATTACGAAAAACACCGCCCACCTCACGAGCAGTTGCATGCTCTTCCGAGTTTGCCTTAACGAGGATTGCAGGATGTTCACGCAGTCATCCTCTGTCTCTTCCCTCTCGCTCTTCTTTGAAAGGATCCCCATTTCCCACAGACTTCATAGGTACACAGGATATGTATAAGGCGAAAGCATGTTGCAACGAGCAGTCCATTGTGTAGAGGGCCACGCAGCGTATCGCTTTGCGGTGCAGGTCATTCGCCGAGATTCGTGGCCCTCTACTTTCTGCCTGAGCATTATGCATCGCCGCGTGTCCTGAGTACACATACAACAGCTAGGGCTTAGCCCAACTGCCTCGCATGAAGTCTGATCATTTCACCGCGTTGATTCGGGGTGCCTTTTGTGGGCGGCCCCGCTAATGAGCATTCGTTCTTTCGCATGCGACTAAGCGAGCGCGTGAGTACACTACAAAGCGCTTTACTTTGCGAGCAACGTCACATGGCGCTGCTGTACGTTAATGCAGTGTGTGCCCGACGGGGATTATGTCTGCACGTGCTGGTTGGGCTCAGCAATCCTCCTTTTCGCGGATGAAATTCATCGTGCGGATGGCGAACACGTTGAATCGTTTCGGTCTCCACCACGAATACAACATGCCAGAAACGTCTGCGCCAAACTTTCGGAGCATTATAGATGGGTTACATTACGATGCTTCTGTCGCGCACCACAGGGCAAACACTCTGTATGTAGCTGTATGTATACACGTGCGAGAAAAGCTTGTCCCGATTTGTGTAGCCACTGTGCTCGTGGTTCTCACATTACGATGCAGGGCTGCTTGAATACTAGTTATACACATTACTGGTTTTTTAAGTAGCCCGAAGTTACATTCCCGTAAAACTAGGTGGATTTAAATCAATGACACAACTTTCCACGTGAGTGCAGGGTGGTGCCTGTTGCTGTGGTAAAAATACTGACTAAAATAGCACTGTTTGAAAGCGACTGAACAGCGGTTTGCACCAAAAAACTTTAGTTCTACGTTGCTAGAATGGGAGGGAAACGACCGTAAAAAGTACGAGACTATTCACTGCTTTCATTACAAGTAAAGTGAGTAGATGAGTTGTGCATCTCACAGGCACTTTATTCACTAACGTAAATAATATTGATACACTACTGAAGTTTCCTTGCTAAAAGATTCTGTGACTAAATATTACTCCTGTGTAGCAGTACGCACACATCTGTATGTGTGTATGTATGTATGTATGTATGTATGTATGTATGTATGTATGTATGTATGTATGTATGTATGTATGTATGTATGTATGTATGTATGTATGTATGTATGTATGTATGTATGTATGTATGTATGCATGTATGTATGTATGTATGTATGTATGTATGTATGTATGTATGTATGTATGTATGTATGTATGTATGTATGTATGTATGTATGTATGTATGTAAACCCAACAACTACATTACAACTAAACAGTACTGCTTCACGTGCATTAGTTTCAAAATCAAACATTCTTATAGACAGAGACTAGGGCACCTTGATCGACTGTGAAAGTGTACCGCCACTGAGATTCGATCTCTCGTGCGTAACGTTTTTCTCGTTTCTCTATTCCTCAGTACAAGCTTTCAGTTTTCAACAGCAGAATTGTAACTTCTAGTTTTTTTTTTTCTGAACACTCCACTTTCTCAAGCCACCCAAGTCATTCCGTGGTCGAGAGAAAAGCGGCGATTCTAAGCCACGCTGATATAAATACCTAGAAAGAAGTATGACACCGTACGTTAAGTACGGCGATTCTGTCCAGTAATACGTGCGTATCACCGTCGCTAATAAGGAACAGGCGCGCAAAGCTGGCCAAATTTCAATCAGGGGTTTCGAGGCACAAAGGGCGACAGCGCCCTCACTCGTAGCGCTTTCTAAACTGTCAAATCCGCGGAGCAGGAAACCAGAGCTTGACCTAGGCAAACACACCAATGCATCGCCTCCGAAACCATGATCCTGAAAGGCACCATGCGCGTTTTCAGACTATCTGCGTATCGATTTCCCCTGCCAGTTGCGGATAGAATCTCTGATCCTCTAAAGGCATCACTAAGCTTTTGTTCTTTGCCGGTAGGCTGTGCGACCTGTCCGTTAGGTGTGAACACCATAATTTGGAGTATTCGAATTTTGTGAAATGCGACTCATATCTTAAAGTTATTCCAGAGAGGTAAACATGTATGCGACGTAAAAAATGAAACTCGCAGAAATAACACACATTTAAACAGGGTAAACACACTAAAGTAGAAAAGATTGAATACAATGCAGTGTGGCCTTAATGTTTTTTTTTCAATAATTATAAAGAATAACTAAGCACGAGGTTTCTTCTTTTTGGGTCATAGAACCTTATTATGAAAATGATGATTGGGTGATATATTGAACTGTTCAGAATTTTTGCGGAAAGTCTAGCAAGCGACGACAATGTCTGCATTTTAAAAGCAGTTGTTTCAGGCCTTGAAAAACAAGCATTCAGCATATCCAAGTGATCCGATTCAATATATATCTCCGTAAGTAATAAAATTCACTATCAACTGTTATCACCTTTGAAATAACTCTTCTTATTAGGGTTTTACCTTTCAAAACTTGGATATTAATATGAGCCTTAGTGGAAGGTTATGGAAGATTTTACCATCTATAGTGTTATTTAACGACCACCGGCATCACACAGTAAACGAGCCTCCAGTGTAACACCTCCATCAAAATTCTACCGCCGCCGCCGGAATCGCACTTGTGACCTTCTGGTCAGCATCTGAACCCCGCAACCACTAAACTACCACGGGAGAAGTAAAGCGTTGTAATGCAACTCTAATATTCATCATAATCAATTCATGATGCGCTCAAGCCCGGCATCGTGACTTCCTCGTTTATGTCCAAGTTATTTTTGTTTGTTTGTTTGTTTGTTTTGTTGAAGGTCCTTGCCGTAATTCACCTACAACACTCTTCAGTACGACTCAGTTTGTTTGTACTAGAAAAACACTTCAGTGACATGCATCCGATCATCGACAAATAGCGTCTGATCGCTGAATGAGAATCTGCAATGCCTTAGTAGGTGACTTTGCAGCTCCTGTGTACTGTTTAGGTTACTGCGTGACTTCCCACGTGGTTGATAAAGAGTGTGACTTTACAAGGACGACGACAGAAATATACATGCGAATTTGGTTGCCCGCCTGCATTCCGGCGCTGAAATAATACGTGAAGTTTTCAACAGGAAAGCTGTCTAAGCTGTGGGCAACTTGCACTCCGCAGTAAAAAACTGTCGTCCTTATGGGCCATCTTGTAGAAAGTCAAGCACGAGAAACAAAGGACCCTTATGAGGTCCATTTAACAACTGAAGTTCAATGAAACGAATTACAGTAAAGTGATTGAAAATAAAGCTAGAGGAACATTGAGTGTGGGCTGCATGGCGAAACATCGCAATCCCGCCATTTCCTGTGCCGTTGGTGTGGTCTATAGGATCTCGCGGTCGTATGGAAAAGTTTATATAGGTCATAGTGTAGTTTTCTAGCGCACTAGGACGGAAGACGAGGAAGAAGAAATGCGTTCGGGCATAATTCTGCCTTGAACAACTATCGTTTGTTTTCTTAAACTGTCAGAATTCTTGACTTTACCTGAACAAGCGGAACGGAGGACGTCACCCCCCGGGATGGGGGACCATCCATCCAACGAGACAGCGGGCCCAGGCCGCTTGCCCAAGGATGGACCGAACGTGGGTGACCGCGTTGGCGCATCTGCTCCTTGTGATGATTCTACCGAGAGCTCATCAGTGGAAGAGATGGAATCGGAAGCCGACTTCAGGACATTCCATACCCGCCGGTTGAAAAGGAAGCTTCGCAGGACGTCATCAACGACGGAGCCACGACCGGCGCTAAACAAAGGCAAGCGATGTTTCACCATCTCGTATGTACCTATGTCTACATCAGACAACCTGAACTCACTAAACAGGCAGTCATTGACTAATTATTTCGAGCGAGTTGCACCTGCTCAAGTGAATGAAATTCGCATAAATAGCAAGAAAAACATATTGTCAGTTGATGTGACAAACAAAACCATTCTTCACAAACTGAAGGCCATCACGCAGCTCGGAAGTATTTCAGTTCGCGCGTTTCTCGCTCACGGGAAAGGAACAACGACTGGCGTGATAAATGACGTCGACGCTGACATCACAGACGCTGACCTGCAGAATCTTGTGACGTCGACAGTCAAAATCGTCACCATACGCCGCTTCGGGCAGTCTCGCTGCATCAAACTAGTATTTGATTCTGAGACTCGGCCCCCTAGCGTGAAGGTTGGATACGTGAGACATCCCGTGCGCCCTTACGTGCCGCGGCCTTTGCAGTGTCACAAGTGCTGCAAGTTGGGACACGTCAGCGCAGTGTGCAAAAGTGAGACAACTTGCCAGCGGTGCGGCGGGTCTCATAAGGTGGAAAACTGCGATACTGCTGTTCCATTGAAATGCCCAAACTGCTCTGGTGCACATGAAGCAACGTCGAAAGAGTGCCCGAAGATCAAAGAAGAAATTCGCGTCCTGCGGAAGATGGTCAGAGACAACTCGACACACAGAGAGGCAGTCACGTCCATCCGCCGACACAGACGTCGTCTAAAACGTAGGCACCAGCGAAAGCATAGTGGGCATAGGAGTGATGCATCACCATCAGCAACAGATGAAAATACACGTGTGCATTATCAGGCCGCTACACCCATGTTGTACGCACCACGTCCCAGGGATGCAGAAAGTGGACCAACGCCCGCGTTGCACGCCGATGCTTCAGATACTGAGTGGCCTTCGCTACCGACCGAAGCAATAAAAAAGAACACATCATGGGCTACAACTTCCAAGAGGCTGCAACTTCCAAGGACTGAAAATGATAGGCAAGACACTGAGAAGAGCCAAAATATGCTGAAGCATGTACTAAAATCTATTCGTGAGATTCTAAACGAGCTACACACACCAGGAGCGAAAACAGCAGTGCAGATCCTCAACGTGCTGGAACCGCTACTGCTGACCCTTTCATAAACAATATGGCGAATTTCTACGATGATTGTGTGCGCACCTCTGCTATAATGCAGTGGAACGCACGAGGTTTGCGAAGCCGAATGTCTGACTTTCGACAATGGATATTTAAATACAAATTTCCGTTGGTTGTAATATGTGAGCCGAATATGATGTCGTCGTTTCGTATTTCTGGATACGTCACTTTGTGGTCACGTGATGATCGAAATGCGAGCAAAGTAATTATATGCGTACGTCAAGATTTAACGTACGTGAGACATGCCGTGGCTTCTCATGCTTCTAACGACTATATTTGCCTATCTATAAAGCACAAGCGACGTTCAATATCAATCATTGGTGGATACAATCCTCCTAGAAGCCTCGTGGACTGTCCCCATCTCTTGTCTGTTCTCCAAGCTTGCCCTGGACCACATGTATTAGTTGGGGATTTTAATGCACATCATCCCATGTGGGGTTCTGCCTCAATGAACACCCGTGGTAGGGACATTGCCGATTTTGTGCTCAATCAGGTTCTTATGTCCATTAACGATGGCTCGCCTACTTACCTCCGTGGTGCATCGTACAGCAGCTGTCTAGACGTATGTTTTGTGAGCAGAAGTCTCTTGCCTACCACCTGTTGGTTTGTGGACGTTGAAACACATGGAAGTGACCATCTCAATACATATATACAGCTAAAAGGATTCCGTCGTTCGTCTCCCCGGTCTGTGAAAACCGTAGACTGGCCAGGATTCCAAGCTTCTGTAAATGCTCAGTGTGGGAACATTCAATCTATATCTGAAATAGAAAGCCTAATTGCATCAGCCTTAACAACGCATATGAAACTTGTGAATGTGTCGCTACCAAGATCACAACTTGACGCACAATATGAATACCTTCGTGCAATTCGTCGCCGGGCAGAGAGAAAATACAGGAGGACGAAATCATCATTTGACATATCTACAGCACGCCAAGCACAACGACATGTATTGCGACACCTCGCTAAGCTCGATAGGCAACGGTGGAGGGTATTTTGTAGCTCTCTTGATCCCAGAAAACCCCTGTCTCGAATATGGCAAACTGTCCAAAGCCTTCAGACGCCCACTCAACAAATGTTCCCTTTCCGATCTTTGGCTCTAAAGCAAGGTCGACCTGAAGTAGAGGTTGCAGAAGATTACTGCCACTTACTCGTAGGTATGTCCTCCTCATCAATATCACCTTCGTATTTAGCCTCACCGCCATCCAGCGACGATCGCCTCGACTTGCCATTCACAATGCACGAACTCGACGCTGCGATTTCTACGTCCCGACGGTCGTCAGCACCAGGGCCTGACGGAATCACTTATTCGGCTCTATATCACCTCAGCCAGGAAGCAAGGCAGGCTCTCTTGTCGTTCTACAACTCTACGTGGGAAACAGCGACAGTCCCAGAGAGTTGGAAGCGCAGCCGCATAGTGGCCTTACTGAAACCAGGCAAGTGTTCACACGAGTTGTCTTTTTATAGACCCATTGCCCTAGCCAGTTGCATCGGTAAGGTGATGGAACGCATGGTGCTGGCAAGATTGGAATGGCTGCTGGAGAATAATGTCGGCTTACCAGATTTTATAAATGGCTTCTGTAGGGGTCGATCATCTATAGATGGTGTTGTAGATCTAGTTTCTTCTGTTGAAAAGGAAAAACAACGTCGGAGATTGGTAGGGGCCATTTTCTTAGATATAAAGGGCGCGTACGATAGCGTCTACCATGAGGCCATTCTTGACGCACTTGAAGACATCGGCGTAGGTGGCCGACTACACGCATGGATAGGGAGCTATCTCAGAGGACGTACCATTTTTATGTCGACATCCGTCGGTGACACGGCCAGGCACCTCGTAAGCCGTGTAGTTCCGCAAGGCGCCATCCTGAGCCCAATGCTTTTTAACATAACACTCATTGGTCTTGAAGCTGAGCTTCCCGACGTTGTCAGAATCAGTGCGTATGCGGACGACATATGCATATGGGCATCTGGAGCAACGCGACCACAACTGCGAGAAAGGCTATAACAAGGCACATCAATAACATCAAAGTACTTACGTCGTCAAGGCCTGGAACTTTCAATAGCAAAATGTGCTGCATTGGCATTTACGAAGAAATCAATGTCGCGGTACCCAATCTTCGCTCACGGAGCAGTGATTCCCGTGGTTAAGCACCACCGCTATTTAGGGGTCGTCATTGATCGCAACCTGTCCTGGTCAAAGCATGTGACTGTGCTGCGAAACAAACTAATCAGTTTTGTGTATGTCCTTCGTGTTATAGCAGGACTGAGATGGGGCCCTTCGGAGAAAAGTCTTCTGCAGCTATACAACGCATTGTTTGTAGGCTATATAAGGTACAGCTTACCTGTGCTTTCCAGCATGCGGGCAACGTGCCTTCGTACTTTAGAGAGTCTTCAGGCACGAGCACTGAGAATATGTCTTGGCCTGCCACGGTGCACATCTACCTCTGGCACTATAGAGGAGTCACGCACCTACCCTATACAGGTTTACACGTCCTGTGAGCCTCTTCGAGTGCACCTTCGTGTTCTGACCCGACATGCACAGCACCCTTTGTCTTCGCTACAAGTGGACCGACCAGGCTGTACCTATTCGCGATGCCTTGATACGCATAGGCACATTATCCCGTCAGGCTTTGCACCTGCCGTAATCCCTGCAGTGCCTCCATGGACATTGACTAAACCACTGGTGTGCCTTCACGTACGTGGAATTTCGTATAAGTCGCGTGTTCTTATATTGCCCTCAAGCAACTCACCTTGGCACATTTGGATGACTGATATAGCGACTCTGTGCCCATTTACACCGATGGATCCGTAACTTCATCCGCCTCAGCTGCAGCCTTCGTGATCCCTCAACTCGGTATTTCCCGACAATACAAATTAGATCATAGGTCTTCTTCGACAGCTGAAGAACTTGTTGCTATACAAGAAGCCATAAAATTTTTGAACAACCAAGCACCGCGTAAATGGACGATTCTGTCTGGTTCAAAATCAGCGCTTCAAGCTATCCACTCTTGCTCAAGAAGAGGCCAATTTTACGAGTTAACGTTAGGAATCGTCCAAGCATTTGACCTAACACACAGGAGTGGTCACTTGGTTACACTCCAATGGATTCCTGGACACTGCGGCCTGGTTGGCAACGAAACAGCCGATAGCTAAGCAAGAGCGACAATATACAACGCTCCTATGTACGTCAAAGTACCCTACTCGCGAGGGGACGTCAACACGTTGTTGAGATCACTCATGCGCGAATGCGCTGCCACTTACTGGTCGCTACCAGATCACCGGAACAAGCGCCTGCGGGAAACAGACCCCAATATGACTTTTCGTCTTCCAGATAAAATCAGCCGAAGACATGCTAATATACTGCACCGAATTCGCCTGGGCGTCGCCTTCACTCGCCACTACACCCCCCTAATCGACCGTGCGGACAGCCCAAATTGTGAACGCTGCCAAGTGCGCGAAACGATAGCTCACATATTTTGTGACTGTGCATTATACGTGGCGCAAAGAAAAATGCTAACTGCAACGTTGGCAAGCATTGGACGAACACCATTAAGTGAACAACACATATTGTCTGCAATGAACGACCAAACAGTGTCAAAAACTGCTACAAAGGCTGTTCTAGACTTTCTATAAACCACTGGACTAGAAACTAGACTGTAGGGTACTATGCTAAGTGGCTACTGTACATACGCACCACCTCTTCTTGTCCCCATCAACACCCTTCATCCCTCTTTCTTTCCCCTTTCCCTTATCCCCTGTGTAGAGTAGCAGGCTAGAGCGAACTAGCTCAGGCCGACCTCTCTGCCTTCTAATAAATGCTCACTCACTCACACTCTAGCGCACTAAAAGACACACGGACGGATGAAGACGGAACAGGCACTACTTGCAGCAACGTTTATTCCAGAAAAGAGGCGAACATATATATAGGCAACATCGCTTTTCAATCATCATGATTGCACGCACTTAGCCAATTCACATTATTTTCCTGAGTGGATATGAAGTCAGTGAGTGAGTGAGTGAGTGAGTGAGTGAGAAAAACTTTCTTTGGTGATCCGGTGGACGACAATACTAGCCCCGCGAGGGGAGGCTCATCTTGATGCGGCCACACATCACCGAGGCGTGACGTCTTCTATTCGGCGAGAAGTCCTCGCTACTCCCGCCTTCTGGATATCAAGTGTCAATTACCTGGGGCACATATACCCGTTTCGCAGTGGCACATACCCGCTCCTATAAGGGCTGCTTTACAATATCTCATTCAAGAGCGTCCAGGAAAAGGGGTCATATTCTGTGATTCGAAGGCAGCGCTTCAGAGTTTGCAGTCTGCCATGCGTAGGAGGAATCATGACCAATTAATACATGCAATAAGACATTGCCATCATGAAGCTCTAACACGAGGGCATGATATTGTCACGTGCTTGCTCAAGAAAGACGATGGCAGTTGTGCATGTGCCACGAAGGACTACGAAATGGACGAAAAAGAAGAACTCGCTTGCGCGTTCTAATTAAAAAGATCGACTTCAGACCAATTTATCTCGTAGAATTCCTGGCTATTACATTGGCTCTTCGAAAACTAAATTATCAGCAATCAAAAGCTATTAATATTTCGGATGCTTTGTCTGTGTGTACACACCTAACGTCCGCAAAGCAGTCTCCTCTTCTCAGGATATTTTACGTACGCCCAATTCTGGAGTTTGGTTGCGTTCTGTTTTCCGGAAGTGCTGAGTACAAATTAAGACCTCTTATATTGCTAGAAAGGCAAGCTCTGCGGCTGTGTCTCGGGCTTCCTAGGTGTGTCGCGAATAGCGTGCTTTATTTGGAAACTAGAGTCATTCCACTTGATGCTAGATTTCGGCAGCTTACTGTGCAAATATTCTTAAAACTTTACGATGCGCCGCTCTTCTGTTCATAGACAGTTTTCATCAAACATCCAGTTTCTTTCTTTCAGCGCCCGTGATTTCGTTATCAAAGACCCCAAGTCATTTTCGTGGAGTCTCTGCTATCAAATCTTCACGCTTTCCTCCAGCATTTCACTCCCCAAACCCAATGCTCGGTGCCAGTTGACCTAATTTTCGATGCTATTTTTCCGAAAAATGCCAAGTTACTTCCAAAGCATGTTCTGGAGGGCCTCCTTCAAGACTATCTCAGTCATTTCCTAAATATATAGTATTTTGATGGATCCTACGCAAAATCTTCAGAAGGCTAGAGTAGGTATTTTTCCTCATCAGCTTAATTGGTCTTTTGCGCTCCGATCGCCTGACTCCACACCAAGTTATCTCGCAGAATTCCTGGCTATTACATTGGCTCTTCAAAAACTAAATTATCAGCAATCAAAAGCTATTATTATTTTGGATGCTTTGTCTGTATGTACACACCTAACGTCCGCCAAGCAGTCTTCTCTTCTCAGGATATTTTGGTCTCTCGTACCGCATAGCCTATCAGGAGTTCGGTTTTTTGGGTCCCCGGGCATGCTGGAATTGTACTAAATGAAATTGCTGATTCGCTCGCTTCGGCATCTTTAAATTTCCCGGGAGTGCTAGTAGCTCAACAGTTTCCTTTTATTACTGACGAACGATTCAAACGCCTGTTAATCTTAAAAATCAACGAAACGTCTCTCCTACAATCTGAAGAATTTCGGCACTTACAATTCACATGAAGCACCGCAAAATGCCTTTCTCGTCAATGTGAGGTGACCCTCAAAAGCTTTCGCTGTAGAGTTCCTCGATTAAATTTTTATCTCATCAAATCAGGATTTTCAATAACTAACCTATGTGCAGTTTGCAATGAACCAGAAACAATAGATCACTTTCTTCTCACATGCCGCCGCTTCGCCTCACTGCGCAGAATGATTCTTGAAAGAACGATTGGTATGCTCAGATTGCCAGTCAATACATCCACCCTATTATCGTTTTGAGCCAGTCAGTTGGGTGTGGGCCGCAGTGCTATTCTGTCAGCGCTACATAAATTGATTGATATGTGGGGTTTAACGTCCCAAAACCACCATTTGATTATGAAAGACGCCGTAGTGGAGGGCTCCGGAAATTTCGACCACCTGGGGTTCTTAACGTGCACCCAAATCTGAGCACGCGGGCCTACAACATTTCCGCCTCCATCGGAAATGCAGCCGCCGCAGCCGGGATTAGAACCCACGACCTGCGGGTCAGCAGCCGAGTACCTTAGCCACTAGACCACCGCGGCGGGGCAGCGCTACATAAATTCATTCAGGCAACCGAAAGGATACGCTGCTAGTGTTACTGCCAGATATATCCTATTCTTTGCCCCCTTCCTCATTCTTGTTAATTTGTTTTATATATTCTGGTTTATCGCATTCTTCTGCACTTTTTCACGTTTTTTCAAAGCAACATTATTATTGTTCCTATTTAATTTCTTTTTCTTTTTTTGCAAGCGTTGTGAAAAAATTATCTATTATGAGGTACAGTGTGGCCAATCCCCCATGTGGGTATGAGCCAAGATCTCCTAGGCGACAAGACAAGACAAGACAAGACCTGCTTCTGGTGTCTCGATCTCTGCGGCAAGACCTCTGTTTTGATGTCGTGACACTGGTAGAGGTGCTGGAGCCTACAACCGGATGCAGGAAAGTCTTGCTCGGACCCGTTCACCTAGTCCAGAGACCCAGCCCCTCGTCACGACTCCGGTGCACCGATTCAGTCGGCGCCTACAAGGCCTAAGTCCGGAGTCCGCACCTGTTCCGCCTCTAACCAGCATGACAGCTCTTACCACATCCACGGCTACCCTCCCATCGCAGACCACTCTTCCCTCCCAGGTGACTCTTGAACATCCTCGCGTTCCTGATGTTTTCCATGGGGAAGAGTACGAGGATGTCGAGGACTGGCTCTAACAGTTCAAACGGGTCGCTGTATCTAACCACTGGAACGAACAGCACAAACTTGGCTGTGCATATTTCACTTTGGAAGATAGCGCTCGCACGTGGTACGAGAACCACGAGGCTACTTTCCAATCTTGGGAAGATTTCTGTCGAAAGCTCCTCACCACATTTTCGAACACGGACCGACGGGATCGCGCGCAGCAACTGATTGAGGCTCGCGTACAAAAACCCAACGAAACAGCCGCCATGTACGCAGAGGGTATGATCCGTCTGACGGATCATACCCTCCGCGTACATGGCGGCTGTTTCGACGAGCTGACCCTGACATGCCCGAGGCGAAGAAGGTGCGTCACCTAATGCAGGGTGTCAAAGAAGCAGTGTTTGCGGGCTTCGTACGAAATCCACCTACAACAGTAGATGAATTCATGAGAGAGACGACTGCCATCGAGCGCGCACTGCGACAACAATACCGACACTTTGACCGCCTGCCGAACCACATGGCAGTAAGTGCTGCAGCTGAGAACACTGCCGTATGTGAAAGTTCCCTAGGACAAATGATTAGGGAAATATTGCGTGAGTAACTTCGGGCCCTCTTCATCCCTCCTACCTAACCGGCCGTCGCATCTGTTGCCGAAATCGTCCGCCAGGAGTTGAGGCAAGCCGTTACACCACCCGTGCCAAATCCTGAGCCACATCCAGCGACCTACGCTGATGCGGTCCGTCGTCCTGCACCGTCATTTGTGGCGACACTCTTCCAGACACGACCCGCTGCCGTACTTTGGCGGCAACGGGATTCCATGAGACGACCACCAGTTCGCCGAACTGACTTGTGGCGCATGGCCGACCGTCGACCTATTTGCTTCCGCTGCGGAGAACCAGGTCACATTGCCCGCTACTGCCGTCATAGCGATTCCGGGTTCGGGAACTTTTCTCGTCCCAATTCTTTCCGCTCTAAAGACCGTCGTGCCCACGATGTCAATCAACTGTCGACTGGCCAAGCAACTACACCGCGTCGCTGGCGATCTCCATCTCCTCCGCGTCACCGTGACTTCCCTCAGAGCTACGCGGACGTCACCAGAGGCCATTCGCCTAGCCCGCGCCGGAGAAACTAACTGCTGCGACCTCCGGGGGCAAGGTTTCCAATCGTCGAGACACCGAAAAGTTCTCCCTATCATCGCAAAAAGATATGACGACAACCACGACGAATACGACGACGAATACGACGACGAATACTAATGCCGGTGAAGTTGTACGTGCTGATCTTGGCGTTTTCATTGACGGACATCACGTTACAGCACTGATCGACACTAGCACCGACTCCTCAATCATGCGACAAGAACTTGCCGACCGCCTTAGAAAGGTCAAGACACCATGGACAGGGCCGCACATAAGGAGTGCTGGTGGTCAGCTGATGACTCCCACGGGTAAATGCACCACTCGACTTCGCATTGGGGATTCTAGCTTCGTGGCCACTTTTGTCCTGGAGCCAGACTGCTGTAAAGAGCTAATTTTTGGCATGGATTTTCATCTAGATCATGGCACTGTTATCAACATCCCTCAACGTATGGTGACGTTTTGCGCACATTCGTATGTCGACGACAGCAGCGACGAACTACGCGGCCGTTTGCGAATAGCCGATGATGTGACGCTCCCACCGAGATCCTGCTGCCTTGTGTCTGTGTCCAGTGGGTGCCCTTCCTATAGAGATGTGATAGTGGAGCACATAGTCACTTTTTTGCTCACGCAAGGCATTTCCAACGCGAGAGGCATCCTAACGCTTACTGGTGGACAGGCAGAAGTGCTCCTCCCAAACTTCAGCAACGAGCACCGTCAAATCCAGAAGGGTACCGCAATTGCCTACTTCGACAATATAGACCAAGCCGGGGATTACTGTGCTTTGCAACCAGACGACGCGACAGTCCCTGCCTCGAGAACTTTATCGGTGGACATCTGCTCCACGCTACCGCCCTCGGATAGGAAGCGCCTGCTTGGACTTATACACCTTTTCACGTACGTCAAGGGTCCAGCGGACACCATTGACCAAGCACTACATCATTACTGAATACAACACGCGACCGATTCGGCAGAACCCCTACCGTGTGGCTCCGAAAGAACGCGAGGAGATTCAGAAGCAAGTACAGAAGATGCTCGTGGATGACGTCATACAACCTTCGAAAAGTCCTTGAGCGTCCCCCTTGGTTTTGGTCAAAAAGAAAGACGGCAGCTTGCGTTTCTGTATTGATTATCGCAAGTTGAACCAAGTCACGAAGAAAGACGGCTATCCACTGCCCCGCATAGACGATTCACTCAATCGACTGCGTCATGCGCGCTACTTCTCTTCAATGGACCTCCGCAGCGGCTACTGGCAGATAGAAGTCGACAAGAGAGATCGTGAAAAAACGGCCCTTGTGACGCCTGGTGGCCCTTACGAATTTAAGGTGCTTCTTTTTGGGTTGTGCTCGGTGCCAGCCACTGTTCAGCGTCTTATGTACACCGTACTATTGGGCCTGAAGTGGCAAACATGCTCGGTCTATCTGGACGATGCTGTATTCTCAGCATCATGCATCAGCTGAGGAACATCTCAGCCGTCTATTCACCGTACTCCAAGCCATACGCTTGGCCGGCCTGACTTTAAAACAAGAAAATGTCAATTTGGTTTCAACGACCTCAGCTTCCTAGGCCACGTCGTCAGTCACGAGGGTGTTCGACCTGACCCGGCCAAAATAGACGCCGTAGCGCAATTTCCTGCACCCCATGACAAAAAGGCTGTGAGACGCTTCTTAGGGTTATGTGCCTATTACCGGCAATTTATCGAGGACTTTTCGTCACACGTGAGGACGTCCCCTTCTTTTGGGGTGAACAGGAGCTAATGGCATTCAATGAACTACGACAACGCCTGCAAACACCTCCAGTTCTGGCGCACTTCGACCAGGACGCCCTTACAGTACTTCACACTGAAGCCAGCAATGTAGGTCTAGGTGCCGTTCTGGTGCAGTGGCAAGACGGCTGCGAAAAAGTGATAGCCTACGCCAGCAGAACTCTCTCTCGCACGGAGGAGAACTACTCGACCACCCAGAAGGAGCGTCTCGCCGTGGTGTGGGCAGTCATCAAATTTCGTTCGTATGTAAATTTCGATGGCCGCTCCTTCAAGGTTGTTAGCGACCATCACTCTTTGTGCTGACTCACCAACCTTAAAGATCCATCTGGTCGTTTGCGCGCTGGAGCCTAAGGCTTCAAGAGTTTAACATGAGCGTCGTCTATAAATCTGGGAAGAGGCACACCGACGCTGACTGTCTCTCACGGTCGCCAGTGGAAACTGTCGCTCCTGATGACGAAAACATCGACACGGCATTCCTGGGAGTTGTCAACACGGCCACTATTGCGCGAGAGCAGCGCAATGACCCTGAGCTGTTACCACTCATTGAATATTTAGAAGGACGGCGTAAAGACGTGCCGCGGTTATTTGCTAGAGGACTGCCATCTTTTTGCTTGCGAAACAATGTTCTCTATAAGAAAAACTTCTCACCAGCCAGTAACCCGCACTTGCTCGTCGTGACTGCTTCTCTTCGAAACGAAATTATGGAAGCGTGCCATGATGAAGCAACTTCTGGTCATCTAGGCTACACCCGAACATTGTGCCGACTACGATGCAAGTACTACTGGCCAGTGTTACCTGCTGCTGTTAACCATCACTTGCGAACTTGCACCGACTGCCAAGGACGCAAAGCACCTCCCAGCAAGCCAGCCGGTCTTTTACATCCAGTCGAAGCACCAGCGAAGCCGTTCACTCAGATTGGAATGGATTTCCTGGGTCCCTTTCCAACTTCCACATCAGGGAACAGATGGATAATCGTGGCCACCGATTACCTCCCCCGTTATGCGGAGACTAAAGCTATGCAGCGCGGCACAGCAGCAGAAGCTGCTCGGTTCTTCATTGAAAACATCGTCCTTCGGCATGGCGCTCCGACAGCAGTGATCACAGACAGAGGACCTGCCTTCACCGCAGAGCTTTTGGAGTCGGTTCTCAGACTTAGCGGTACAGCTCACTGGAGAACAACTGCATACCATCCGCAGACAAACGGACTGACGGAGCACCTCAATAGGACCCTCACAGACATGATCAGCATGTACGTTGACATGGAACATAAAAACTGGGGTCAGATATTGCCGTACATGACCTTTGCTTATAACAACGCCCGACAAGAAACCACTGGAATGACACCGTTCAGTCTGATCTATGGTCGCGAAGTCACGACGACATTGGACGCCATGTTGCCGCATGAGTGTGACGACATCCATGAAGACGCCGAAGAATTTACTCAGCGTGCCGAAGAAGCCAGACAGCTCGCGCGCGTGCGCATCTGTCATCAGCAGCATCGAGATGCACAACGCTACGACACCCGACACCAGTTTATTAGCTACACACCAGGTGACAAAGTGTGGGTATGGATTCCGATACGTCGACGTGGACTGTCTGAGAAACTGCTAAGACGGTACTTCGGTTCATACAGCGTCACGCGACGCTTGAACGACGTGAACTACGAAGTTATTCCCGATACCTATTGTAGTTCTAAGCGCCAAAAGCATTTGCCCGAAATCATGCACGTCGTGCTTATGAAACCGTATTTATCGAGTTAATTAGCTCCCGGTTGCCGTTTTTGTACGACCACTTCATACCCCTGGTAGAGCACCTAAGTTGCGCATCGGAACGATGCTTCTTTCGGAGGGAGGCAAATGTCCCGTGCTTGCTCAAGAAAGACGATGGTAGTTGTGCATGTGCCACGAAAGACTACAATATGGACGAAAAAGAAGAACTTGCTTGCGCGTTCTAATGAAAAAGATCGACCTGCTTCTGGTGTCTCAATCTCTTCGGCAAGACCTCTGTTTTGACGTCGTGACAATATTATATATCAATGGCTGCCTGGACATATCGGTATTACCGGAAATCAATAAGCCGATGATGCAGCTCGCTCAGCCAATGAAGAAACCCGTGTGGTTCCTAATCCTCTATCAAGGAATGATGCAGCAAGACAACTTTACTTGCTGGCTCGAGATCTTACACGCACGTTCTGGTCGTCTACCAGCTTCCAAAGGTGTCAATTATATGAACTGGATCCTTTGCTCAAGATACAGCTACCATCACAATTTTCCCGCTCCGATGCGGCACTGTTATGCCGCCTTTGGTTGGCTGTTGCATTCACAAAGGTGAACTCCTTTCGCATTGGTATGGCAGACACCTCTACATGCGACTACTGCGGAGCTGAAGAGACCATTGAACATGTCCTGTGCCGCTGCGCTTGCCACGACACACAGCGATGCCAGCTCCGGATGGTTTTGAATCAACTTGACTTCAAACCATTTTGTGTGCAGAAGATTCTAGGACCTTCTATAATCTAGAAAGAAGATTCCAGGAAGATTTTAGTCGCAGAAAGCGACTAAAGCACTCCTACTTTACTTAAACAAACCTGAGCGACCACCTGTAGACTGTGTGTGCTCCCCGAGTGTGCTCGTGATTGTGTGTACCTTCTTATCTTTCTGGAACCTCTTTTCTCCCCTTCATTCCTTCCCCAGTGCATGGTAGCAAACCGGATGTGCGTCTGGTTAACCTCCCTGCCTTTGCTTGCATCTTTATCTCTCTCTCTTCATACCCACCCGCGCATATGTGCCACTGTCTGGCGGGAAGTGTTTGACAACATATGCAACAGGGTTTTGACTTTATTCATGTCATGACCATCGAGTCATAATCATCAAACTATAATACCCTCCCAAACTAATTTTCTTTGACCCCAACATAAGGGGGTGGTCACGAGAGCACCAGATGCATGCGGCTAGATAGATAGATAGATAGATAGATAGATAGATAGATAGATAGATAGATAGATAGATAGATAGATAGATAGATAGATAAATAGATAGATAGATAGATAGATAGATAGATAGATAGATAGATAGATAGATAGATAGATAGATAGATAGATAGATAGATAGATAGATAGATAGATAGATAGATAGATAGATAGACGTACGCCAAATGTGCTTGCTTGCTGTACGCAAAAAAAATGCTTCGGAATAAAAACCTTGACGTTTGTCGAGAATGTGCATGACTTTAATATTGGAAGTGTTTGATTAATCAATTAATTACTTGATTGATTGATTTATTGATTGATTGATGTGTGAGGTTTCACGTCCCAAAACCACCACATAGTTATGAAAGACGCCGTACCAGCTGGTGTTCTTCAAGGTTCACCCAAATTTGAGCACACGGGCTTCAGCATTTTCGCCTCCATCAAAAATGCAGCCGCCACAGCCGGCATTCGATCCCGCGACATGCGGGTCAGCACCTTTTCCAGCAGACCACCGCGGCAGGGCAAAATATTGAAAGTGTATACGTAGAGGAAGCAAATCTGCCTTTTCCGTTACTTTTGAATGCTTGGCTGCGTTAACCAACGTTGGTTTAGCTCCAGTTTAGTTATTACGTTGAGTGCGGGTCCTCGTACACATTCGCAAGAAAAAAAAAACATTGTTCTTCAAAGGAGCTCCCCCCCCCCCCACCCCAAAAAAAAAAGAACCGCAAGTTCTGTCTGAGCGTTATTGCAAGGAAAGCATCCGTGAAATAACGTTTTCTTTTTTTTAGAAGCAGCAGCGTCGCTGTCAGTATTTTGCCTGTTTATCTGGTTGGTGATCTTGCGTATGAATGGTGATAGCGAAGAACACGACTATTGGATTTGTGTTAGCAACACGTCGGCAACGAAAAAAAAACACATAGGTGCTTGCTATTGCAATATTATTCCAGTGGACACCTAAATACATAACATTCATGCCTACGTGGCAGCTGATATAGCAGTATACAGGTGAAGAACAACGCAAAGTCAACATATTTCTCTTCTCCGTACTGTTAGGCTAAGTTAACTGTGGTTAAATAATAACAGAGTCTGCAAAACGTCAAAAGAAGTGGCTCCCGAGAAGTTTGTACAGCTCTGCTCTTTATAATTTCGAGCCCGTAATTAGGTTTATCGTGGTATTATTTCACAATGAAAACAAGTAACTGGTTGTTACGACCACAGCCACCGCTTGCATGATGCAAATTATATTACCGAGTGTGAATCGCCCGTACTTGTAGATGAAGGCTCGTGCTTTTCTGGGAATCTTATGACTCGTCTAGTTGACAAGCTTAGTTGCTTTTGATTGCATCACATGGCAGACCACTCAGCCTAATGAAATTACTCGGATATTGTGGCCAATAAAGGCCTTGCAAAACCGCACCCTGGAATCATTTTGAATATTTCTCAAACACATCGCCACTGTTCATATTTCTTGGGCATTCAGCCCCCTGTTTTTACCTTAGCATGGCTGTTTTGGCCAATATTTCTCATAAAATTGTCATGCCTCAATTGATGAACATGTAATACAACAAACGATGCCCTGAGTTTTATCTAATTCAGGAAGTCGTTACCAGTTCGTAAAACAAGCTTCAAGAATGCTCTTTATGCGACTGCAAGAAAGAATTCTTAGAACTTGAAATTTACAAATTCATGTTCAAAGAAGTTTTATTTTGACAAATGTTGTAGCAAAAAGAAATATAGAGGATGCTTGAGCTTTACCTTCATGTGTAGACGAGGCAGCTCATTAGCGCCCTTTGCACAGGGTCTTCTCAAACTCTTGACAATCTTCACGTCTCAGTGTATAAGTCAACCGGGCCGCAAAAAAACGAACCTCTGTGCGCGTAACATTTGTCATTTTTTTAAACTATTTTGTATTGTCTATTGCAAGAACAGTTCCGAATTGTCCACAACACCAGAATTCTACTTTTTGAGAACTGCCAAAGTACCCACTGCACATCCTTCGAGCAACACGCACACCTTCGCAAATACACACCTTGTTGGTGGTGATAAGAGTTAATTACGCCTCTGCACGTTGTGAAGGTTCGGTCTTTTAAACAACTTCCTAATAATAATTGTTGGGGTTTAACGTCCCGAAACTACAATACGATTATGAAGGATGCCTTAGTGGAGGGCTCCAGAAATCCGCCTCCCCCCTGGGCTTCTTTAACATGCACCTAATTTTAAGCACACAGGTCTCAAGCATTTTTGTCTACGTCGAGAATGAGAAACAACAAATTCGTTTTTCAATTCACATGTCTTGACGTCTTGCTCTATTAACGCTTCTGCTACGCAATATAACATGCGTTAAGTAAACTTCTCGCACAGTTTATCATTTGGATAGTCTTTTTTTTTTGAAACGATATCAAACATGACAGTAGAGTTGGCGTAGAACTCGTCCCTACCACGAAGAAGCCCTGAGTTCAATTCCCACATACAGCAAAGTTTCTTATATATTTCCTTCTATCTTGAATTTTCACTCATTGACGACAGAGCCAGTGCTGACACCCGCAAATTTTGCAAAATGAGCTTTTTTAATGTTATGGCTTTAATAGTCAAAGAAGTGAGACCATCGTAGTTATTTGGGATAAGTAAAATGATCTAAGAACATAGGTCCACGTACATATCCGATTGAAAAATGCGAAGTTATAAACAAGGTTCGCGAACACATTTTGCCTCGATATCTTTCATTTACACTGCACTATGGATGGATGGACCCAAAAATTTATTGAATGTACTAATGTGCATGACTAAGCGCACAGTGATACCGCTTCTATGCTGGGACAGTCAGACCTATTCTTTCTGACACAATAAAAAGTGAAGAATACAAAAAAGCTATTAGAAAGTAAGCAATATCGTATAAAAATGTTGTAGCCTGAAGCTAGGCTCGTTTACAGTGAAATATTCAACCCCATGTGACAACACCTCGCCATGATCGCTCAGTGTTTACGGCCGTCTATTGCATACATAAGCAACACAAGAACAATTTTTCAGGACCCATAATAACCATACCCAGCTAGCTCTAGGGGCCCGACAAAATGTATTGATCGTTTCGCGGTGTATGCTATTATAAGACGCAGGCGTGTTATGGGGTCGTCAACGCGGGGACGCTCTGGTCGCACCCAACGCGCAATGACTATACGTGCAAGGACAATCCGTTTAGTTTGGATGGCGGCACGCAGGCTTTTATGAGTCTTTCTTGCAGCGAAGAACGGCCACTTAAGGTATTGCGAAAACGTCAGAGACATCGTATATCTCTATGCATGGAGATACTATAGGGCTTAAACGAGCACTTGTTTAAGCCTTGAACTGTAAGTGGGTGTTTATAGCTCTTGAATGGAAAAACATGCGACTATTTTTTAAATCGTTCTCATCACAATTTGTGGTTGGTTGACTGGTCGAGCTTTATTAACTGTGCCGTTAAATAGTGCATGCAGCATTGAGATAACTCGCACACATTAGGAGTGAGAAAGCGATGGCATTTTTGTAGCGGCAGAAATGAAATATATTTCAACTGAAAAAAGTAAGAACACCTATTTACTTACAACTCAAGTAGAAGACGCTGCATTTTTTATCATACCTGACAAAAATATTTAACAAAAAGTTTTTAGTATTAAAATGAAATTCAAGATATATGCGATTTGGTCTTGCTAGTAAAACTAGATCGGGGGGCTTCCTTACAGCGCCAAAAAATAATGATAGAAAGGTCCATGTGTATAGAGTGAGTACACGGGAAAAATGGCCTGTGTCTCTATGTAAAACCACGTTTGTCCCGTTTTTTTTTTTATGCGCACTGCAAGAAAGACTACTGAAAATTAAACCGAAATTGAAGAAAAAAAATGATTTGTAAGTGCTGGAGCGAATGCTTATTTCACGTAAGACAATTTATAGAAAAAAAAGGTTGTGTAAAACTCGTTAACTCGCGCTCAATGACTGCCGCTAATAAGTGAACAACACGTTGTTTTATTTCAATAAATTGTGGAGAACATCAAATGAGGAGAGTATAAAAAACATTGTTGATATCTGCGTTATAGATATTGTATAATAATAAAGTGCAACGTACCCTTACAAAAGTATATAGTTGAATGTTTACTGTAGATTGATATAAAATAGCTTTCACGGTGTCTCTTAGTGGTTGCAACAATACACCAATAGTGTGGGTGGTACATTTTCATTTCGACGACCAACCTCCATGACCAATGAATAAAGAAACCATTGTGGTAGCTGAAGCAGTGAAAGGGGAGAACAGATCACAAAAATGTGGTTTGACAGCCAGAAGAACATCGCTAATAAGGTCAAGTCACCATTCCACGGCGAGTTAAATACTTATTGAGCACCACGGCCACACTATACAGAAACGCAGCGCGCATCGTATCTGCTCTAACGCCACAATTTTTTCCCGGGCAAGCATTTAAGTGGGGCACGGGTTGTTATGGGCAAGCAAGGCAGGCGCGCATTGTTGAGCTAGTGTTAATGTTAATGAATAATATCAGTATAGTGAACTAGAAATACACACACACACACACGTGTGTGCGCGCGTGCATGCGTGCGTGCGTGTGTGTGTGTGTGTGTGTGTGTGTGTGTGTGTGTGTGTGTGTGTGTGTGTGTGTGTGTGTGTGTTTTCATGCGTGATATAGTTCAATATAGCTATGAGTGAAAGGTCGAGGCTTGGGCTAAAGTCGCCCTGTCACGGTGTCTTAAGGCAAAGACGAAAATGCACTTCTCCTGTTCGAAACATCCCGAATGGAGTAAACGCGCAGCAACGACGTGTTGCAGGAGCTAATCGAGGAAGCCACGGTCACAATGCATTAGGCTACTGAGGTTTACCCTTTCCAGACGCCAACGCCACCCTGCTGACTAAGAAACAGCACAGTGAGAGGAAAGTGTTAGATATAAAAGACACGTTTTAGAAAGTGTTAGACATAAAAGAGTCGTACTGCAGCCTAATGAGCCTGCACTACGTATGACCTTGGCATAGAGCTTCATACAATAATACCTAGAGGCAAATCTGTTGCTAGTGTCCACGTGGGCTCCCTCAGCGGCGCTTGTACCCCCATGGGAATTCAGGGAAGTACACGCTTCGTATCTACTTCGGACAAGGAGGTTCTATAGAACTTCTGGAGTGGCAGTCGCAGCCGCCGCCAACGGGAGCAAGTGAATCCGCCGCCGGCCATATTGCTAGAAGAAAAACAGGGCGGAACCGCCATAGACCGCAATGGAACACGCGCGTTGCGCGCGTCGGTTTGCAGTTCTACGATTAAAACAATATGTTGAAAACCACTTTTAGATTACACCAACAAATAAATGCCTCTCCTTGTTAATGAAATAAATTATTTCATGCGCCCATTGTCAGCTGCACGCTTTCAGATCAATCTGTTGTCGAGGGATGCATCGCATATCGAGCTTGCTGGCGCAATATTGTGGTACAAAAGGGTTTTAGTATATATTGGGTGTTTTAAGAAATATGCCTGCAGATACTCAAGATCAAGGAGAACGCGACATTTGTTCGCCACTCTCATATATGTGGTTGGGTGTGTGTCGGCAGATTACCAGAGAATATATAAGGAAGTTGTAATGATTAAAGCTAAAGTTAGAAAAGAGATGTAAATAAGTAAACTGGGAGCCACCAGAAATTTTTCTAGAGTTATCGAAGTCTAACCAGTTTACAGGGGGAACCAAATCCTAAGCACCGATGTCGCATGCAACCGACAAACTCCAGAAGACGTACCCCAAATGAACCGTTTATAAGAACGATTGCAATAGCGTTAGTTATGCATAATATTTATCAACTTCCGTTGCCGACGTATGTTGTCATGGCAAGCGCAGCCTTCAGAGCCTAAAAACGAGGTAGCTCGATGTTTGATATAACGCCACTCACTCATTTTGGAAACTTCGTCTATCGGCGTTTTGGTTTCGGTTTCGTCGGCAAAATAGAACGGATTTCAAAGGTGTCTCTTCTTGTTTTAGACGCAATTGCTTACTTTCGTGACTACATTCTTATTGAAGCTACGTCAAGGAGGTAGAAACTAACAGGTTTTTGCAGATGCACTCGGAAAGCAGGTAAAATTGAAGGTGCACTGTCAGGCTGCATTCTGGTTGTCTGCCCCGTCCTGTCGAAGCAGCATTCTTCGAAGTAAATAGAACAGAGGTGGTCACCGTCCGTAGCCCTCCACCTATTTCTTCGAACAGCACGTTCCCAGGCAGAACACAGCGCACTGTCTTTCGGAAACCTGTAACACGGATAATCACGGCATAGAATTGTTCTTTACGTTTGTGACTTCCTAGACAAACATGCACCGAATTCAATATACACTGGCCAAAAAATTATGCTTGCTCGCCGTCAGTCTTGCCTTAAAAAACAAGACGAAAATACTTGGAATTCAAAGGCGATTCAGACGTCCTACTCATTCGAATGTTTGATACGTGCAGCCACAGACCACAAGTCCTTCGTCCATAATCTTAAAACTCAAGAACAGCGTCGTGTCAGCGAACATTTAAAGCTTAAAGTTAGCTTTCATACAGCTATAAGCATGTATTACACGCATGCGCACCTTTCATATTGTTTCTAATTTGAAATTATTTCTAATACACAAAAAAACAAGCGATCGTCAGCGAACGAAGCGAGAATACTTACACGTGAAAAGCGATCCGAGGCGTCTTCTTGATGCAATTTGTGCAGCCATAAGCGGCGCACGAAGTCACCATGGCCTTGTAAAATCTTTAACTGCTTTACAAACAAATGTCACAGTCTCCAAAGCCCACTGCGAGGGCGGAGCTACGAAGCGCACTTTGTCGTCTGCTTCCGAGCCTTTCCTTTTTCAATATGGCGGCAACCGGCGTCACTTATACGGGCACACCTCCACTCCAGGAACCTCCTTTGCTTTAGATGAATCACGTTCTTGAGATTCGCGACTCTTGTTTGCTGAGTGTAAAATAAAGTGATTTCAAGTTATGTCTAATTGAAACTTGCTTCATTTTTGGTACGCAAACTTTAATGCAAAATGTTTTTTTGACTAGGCAGTAGAAGTGATATCTGGACCAAATTAACTACCAGGGTATGCATTGTATAGCAATTGCGTTTCAGATTTGGCTACAATATGTAATGGATTATTCTTTACAACTTTTAAAACAATATTCTTGTTTTGCTCTCGAAAGTACGCAATATAGATTTCGAAAAATAGCAGCACATTATTAACTGAGAAACACAACGTTTCGTATGCTGCGATGCCAGGTGCGTCTGCTCAAGTGATCTACCCCCAACGCGCCTCTCATTTTGTTGCGAAGTCGAATCAGAAGAGCGTGGTGGTGTGTCTAACTTCGCCTCGCCATCGTTTTGCAGTTCATTTTAACGAGTTTTTGCAAGGTGCACTCACAACAAACGTGAACTCGATGCAATATTCTGCACGGGCATTGGACGCTACATCGATGCACCGAGGTGAGTGGACGACGCTTCGCTTAAACTGTCAAACACGGCTTGTACAGCTCCAGCGTTGCAATAAATTCACAGGCCTAGCAGTTTTCAGCTTTTTTGAACAACGAAAACGCAGTTTCAGTCTTTTGCACCCACCCCACTACCGACTCTACGCGAAGAACGAAACTGAACCTGTAGAAAGAGATCCGTAGACAGTTCGCTGGCTTACGCGATCCAAGCCGAAGCCTGTACTTCCCATAATTCCCATGAGGGTACACGATCGCAGCGCCAGATTCCTGTCTAGGTATTAATGTATGAAACTCTATGGACATTGGTTAAGGGCACACCCAATATTCCTTTCACAAGGCAGATATACTATAGAAGTGAGATCCGTGCAAGAATATTTATGCGAGTCTGTGCGCCGTTTTCTAGAAGAGCTGAAAGGGCAGGAGGATGTACTGGAGAGTTTCGTGAGTGGAAAAGTGGTTAGGCATGCCACACTTCTGATAAGCAGTCAGCTCAGAGCTTCCGGTTTGTCATTGCACTTTGTAGTAGTACTGCTATTCTGTTGTATTTTGGTGAGTTAGGGAACAGCATTGTATGCAAGGCATTAAGTAAAAAAAAATGACCAAGGCAAAGCGGATTGCGGCCGAGCCTCTGGGACCGAGAGCTCGTGGGTTCTACTGCTGTTGACAGAACCATTTTTTGTTGTTGTTGATATGTAATCAAGTGTATTTTCTTGGTTTCCGTGAAGAAAATACGTAACTGAAATCTTGGTAAGCCCCCGCATAAGACGCTTTAGTGATAAAAGACAAGCATATTTATCAGGTCATCTCACCTAACAGATGATCGGGAGATCATTGGGGTGACCACAAAAAGTTACAAAACTGCACTTTTTATTTTAAAACATCACCATCGAAAGCTCGACAGTGTCGCGGTAGAAAGAATATTTTTTGTGCTGGTGATTCTGCATTAACAAGAAATTACGCTTAGAATATACTCCACTTTTACAAGTTTCGTTCTTGTAGTTGCATTATTCCCCCACGTTCTTGCAGTGATGCACAAGTACTTATAGAATTTTAATCTTAATCAGATGGAGAGTGGCCTAAAGTAATTGTTTGTGTTTTCCTTGTCATAGTTATGAACGAATACGAGTTTTTGTAGACATTTAGTGTCGCTTGTTCATGCTACATATTTGAAGAGGGTACTTCAAAAGGCCTCAGCTCTGTCTTGAGATAACTGGTTCTGGTGTAGCTTAAACTCCCACCTCTGCACAATAAAGTGCGTGCAAAGCAAACAAGGATCGGGAAGCTAAAAGAATTACTTTTTTTTAATTCATGTGGTTCGTGAACATGGCGAGAACTATGCTGTCGTAAAAGTTTTACGAGCTCAAAGAACCCGCGCTCATAAAAAAGAAGTCCTTGTTGTTAAAAGACATCTCTTTAAATTATGAAAGTGTTGAACGCAACAGTGACAGAAAAGCCCGTGAAGATAGCAAATAAACTGAAATTTTGGTGTGTTGTCTCAGTCGCCTGATGCGTGCCCATCCTCCTTTACAAGAGAACATTACGACACACTTCCATGTCCTTCCTCGTCATCATAAATAATAAATATATTTGAGGTCCGCTAACCAGCCTGAATTCTAGGCTTGTTACAAGATCAAGAAGCATCTAACATGGTCATAACGATTTCGAAGTACACACACACGCACATACACAAAATAGAATTACTATACACTGTATTTGTGAAATAGTATGCCAAGTATGAACGTTTTAGAACTTTAGACAATATTTAAGGTATGTAATGAACGATGAAAGAGTGAGCGTAAAGAGCGCCACATTTAGTATTACCTCAATTTTCGTTTAGAGTATGAAAGTTACATGCAGTGGGCACAATATTGTTTAAGGTTAAGCAATGAGTACATGCACACACAGTTTTTTTAAGTCACAGTGTGAAACGTCCCCCTCCATATGGGAATCGAAAGTTGTTTCTTTTTTCAAGGTTCAATATACTCGACGCGTTCCGAGGCATGCACCACGATGCTATTTCTATTTTTCAAGTCTCTCGACGTCAGCGTTTTTGCTTAGAGTAACGATACGAATACTTCTGAAATTTTTGCGAGTACGCCTTCAAGCATTTTAGCTGAACGCGTGGGTACTCAGCTCTATAGCATGAGCCTATGTACAAAATTAACATAAGAGTTGCATTGTGCGTCACTTAACTACTAGAAAGAAAGTACATGAACGAGATTTGATTACACACAACATATACTAATAACTTTGAGTATTGAAATATTTTCTGAAAGAGTAGCGCATGTTTATGCTTTTGTTCTTGTCTTTTTTTACTACTAGTTCGCAAAAACAGCCGGGAGGACGATGTCCGGTACCTCATTGTTTTGCAAAGGCTTATCGACTAATTCCATCTATTATACCATGCATGGAACGCGTCTCGTTTAATAAAATTTGCGTAACAAGTGAAATACACTTTACGTTACTTCTTGAGCATTATGTAGCATATGTTACAGCCACATTGGCGATCTTGAACTGCATGAAACATGTGTTGAGCACCAAATTGCGCAAATCGTTTGAAGAACTCCTAACACTGTCAAATAGAATTCTAAGTGGCGTGAATTACGCATAGCGGACATTTTTTGTTGTTCTTGCTTACGGAGTTAGGATGAGAGTTCTTGAAGAGTATTGTTATCCTAAAACGAGCACAGTACACCGCCTTACTTCACAGGACAAAACTGAAAACAGGCGAATAAGACGTCATCTTCAAAAAACCAGTAGTGATAATAACAATATTAATGGAAATGGATACTGAACGATTTTCACAGTAACAACGTAAGCTCCAACCCCAAGTTTAACGAGAGTTTAGGTAGCCTGAAATTAGAGGCAATAAACGGAGCCCAGTATTTAAACGACGCCACCTTTTCTGTCTTTTTTTATTATTATTACCCTTGGCGACACATAACTCTCTGCTCGCCGAATGACGTAAGTGAAAGAGGAAAAAAATTCTCCATTGTAGCGGAAGTAATTCTTAAGGACTTCTCATGGAAGATGCAGAGCGTAAATTTAATGCTAAACACTATAAAACAGCCATTCACGTCCTTTTTCTTATTCTCGCTTTTAGCAATCCGCCATTCCTGTGATAACATAAGTCCACATAGTGGCCTCAATTCAGTGGTGCGGAACTACTCATAATTCACTCTCTCAAAAGTGCTCGAAACAATTCAGGCTATGAAAAGTTTGCTGCACTAAATTGCACTCAGTTATCTACGTGCAGTTTTTTTGGCTCGCTTTTTTTTACGTGGAGGGCTTCGGTCATTCATATTTTGTTTTTGTTTTTAACCCTAATTCCAACAAGTGAAAGTTTGCGGCTCGAAAAACATGGCTACCTTTTCATTTTTTTTTTGTCTGTTGTTCCTCTTGCTTCTTCAAACAGACATGTCACTACAGAAAGAAGGACAAAATAACGCTACATTTCAGGTTCTAGATTTTTTTTATTGCCTAACCATAGATTTTCTACATCACAGGAAATTGGCCAAAAAGCTAGCGTTTTTACGAGTGTTCTGTAATAATTTTGAAATAAAAACGAACCTTTCCACATTAGAGCTGCCGTTATCACCTGGATTAAAATTCACGCCCTGTTGATACATCACCATCAAACCTCATTCTCGGTGGAAGAATCACAAGCATTCCTTATTTTCATTTTTTAGAAGGCGTTCCTAAAGATATATTCGGTGGGTTCCATGGCAACACCGCGCTCTTTCTAAAGTTAGCACCTTAAAACCCAACCTTAATTAGAGCACTAATATTATTAAAGTTCTAAAATTTCTGTCGACGCTTTGAAACGTTTTAGCTAACCTTGTAGGCAGCTAAGTGAGCCAATAGTTAGATTTTCACTAGCGCCTACATAATTATTTTGGCTTGTACAACTGAGTAGACGGCGTCACGCTTCTTACACATTGTACAAAATCACTGCTTTACGAAAGGGCAAAATAATCAGCAAGCTCGCCTATTCTCTAAGTATTACAACCACTCACAAATGCATCTGAAGAACCAAATGGAAAAAGTACAAAAAGCAAGGAAATAAATGTTAATTGGGTGAATCAGTGAGAATTAGTATACTTCTTTGTACACCATGGCGGTGTCCTCATTTGTAGAGCGCTCATGGATTGAAACTCGAAACTTGTGGGCTAAATGATGTGCGAACGTTGGTTTCCAGTGCCTACAGCTCCTGCCGCATCCGCCCACTTTGGACTTGAAGACTTTCATCAGATCTATCATTACCTTTTTTTGCCCAGATTTCAGGAGTACTTGCTTATAGCAGTTATTATACAAAACAGGTAAAAAACGATGTCATTCTTCAATCTGAGAGTAGTAGACATCATTCGTTGCTGGTTTTATGCCCTGGTTTTCTCACATTGAACCAGCAGCGCTAGGCCGGCATGTTGAAGCTTAGTGGTCAGAAATTGTTTGTACTACGTATACAAGAGGCAGGACGGCTACAGCGGGAAGAGTGAAGGAAAATAAAGACAGACAAGCACAGGCACTCATCTATGTTTTCTCTTGTCTGTGTCACTCATTATTCACGCTATGATTGTTAGGCACAGTGCCGTGCGCCTCAATATCGCAGAACTCAAAGAGAGGGGAAAAAAAAAACAGGCAAAGGACAGAAGATGAAGGCGCAAACAAAACCCGCGAACAGTTGGGAGTTGGCGTTGGAAGAAAGAAAGCTGAGGGATTTCCATATTTGCGAAATGAGAACTATCGAAGATTTCACCCGAATTGCTCACCAAGCAAGCGGCAGCTCCTTATCTACGCTTCATCATTGTAGTACGGAACGATTAAAAGTTGCGTAAAGCACACGCTTGGATGACTTACGAAATTTCTATTTGGTGTAGTACAGATTTCGACCACGTGTTCTTAAAAGGCTGGTTCCCTAAAATATTCTTCAACCTTCCTGTTTACTTTCTTTATTTTTTTTCGTGACTCTTTTTTCGCTACGAAGAACGTTGACGGTTCTCAGTTCTCGAACAAATAATGCGATTTCATCCTTCTTTCTGCCACCTCAAATTACGACCCCAAAGATCCTGCACACTTCCATCAATTATTCAAACGAATCCGCCAAAAGTGGCTTTCACATTCAGAAATGTGACAGCAAGCTTCATCACCACTAAATGGAAACGGAAATACGAGAGGCCACGAATACGTTAACCTCAAGGGGAAAAGCGAAGCAACCCTATTGTGGGGTTCTTTTTCAAATGTAGAGATCTCAAGAACTGAACTGGTTTTGTGGAATGTTTTGGCTCAGAAATGCAAAAAGAAATTTGCTGTTTATAGTTTTCTTATACTTTCGCGAGTTTTATTTGCGAATACGCGCGGTACCTAATGGGATTCTGTTCTGGTTCCATCCTGTCTACGACGGTGGTAAGAGAACGGCTTTTTATTCCATCCTGTCACAGCTGTTGACGATCTCCGTGTTCGTGTGACTGCAGTGTTCGGTAGGAAATAAATCAAGACAATGGCGATGGGGGCTTCAGGACCCCAAATATGGAAGTAGGCATTGCAGTAGGGCACCCATAACGCGCATACCGAAATAGAGATATGGTCCGCTTCCGAATGAGTGCCATTTGCGAAATGGGTATGCGTGAGAACGTTTTGTGTGTTTTCCTTTTCTGTGTTTTGACGAGAAGTGGTCGTGTCGTCGCGGTTTGTCGCTCAAGTATGCAGTGCAAATTCGTTGTCAATGTCATATGGGAGAAGGACACCCAGATGTCTTTGGGTTTGCTTCCGTGTGTAAAAAAAAAAGGAAAGAGCAAATGGAAGGCCATTTACGCAGATTGAAAATGACTGAACAGGGGCCCAACCCCATGATCTGAAAAATAATAAAAAGATGTAGAGGTCTGTAAGAAATAGGGCATTGAAAAAAAAGCCTACTTAATACCCCGTCTCAAACATTCTGAGAGAGCTGATGAAATAAGAATGTACGTTTTCCTGGAACCCATACCAGGTTTCCAAGGGAGGGTGCATTTGGCGTAGACAGCAGGAAGACGGGGTTTGGTAGGGTAAGGCGCAGATTGCTTATTTCAGTTTTCGCTGAGTAAAGCACGAAGTTTTATGGGAGTGTACTCGATGTCGCTGGACAAAAAGATCTATGATTTTTCTTCCCTTTTCATTTTTCAACGATTGAATGCCTAGTATTTTAGAGACTTGAGAGCAAAAGAAACATATGTAAGCGTCCACTGTGCTGCTATAAAAAAATGCCGACACACGCAATGACGACACGCTAACATGCATGTTGTTGACCGTTGGCTGGAGTGAATCAGATCATTCTTTGTGTTCTGAAGAATTACTTAATTAGCTCATCTTTATTAACTAACTTTTTAAGCAACAAAACTGAGCCGGACATTACGATGAGAAAGTTGTTCATCGGTTTGCAAAGCGTCCGATTAGACAGTTTCTAGCTTTGTTTCTGTTAGTTTTTAGTCTTTATTTAGGAACTGCTGATTTCCGCGAAATGCAAAATATACCACGTGACATCTCCGCTCGCGCGCCAGTACGCACGATAATTCTGATTCTCCCTAACGTTCCGCGTACGAAGAACCATAGCATTTGCTCGATTGAGCTGTCTCGACAGGGCCGTAACGAGGTGGTGGCTTTGCAGTGACCACGTTTTGCTATCAGTCACAAAAGCGATAACCGCTGTGACTACTTACCACTGTCATGAACCGGTGCGAAAGAAGCGTGTCGTGTGTACGCGGAACGTTGGGGAGCTCCAGAATCACGGCGCGCTTCTACGCGCGCCAGTGGGTTTTTCACATGGATTTTTTTTGTATTTCACGAGCATATGTAGTTAGCAGAAAAAACACTAATAATTACTAGATATAAAGGTTCATACTGTCTAATCAGAGGTTTTTCAAAGCAATCTACAACTTTCTCAATGAAACTTTGCACCCATCCGGTCAGCAACATGCATTTGCTCGCATCATTATTGTGCATGGCGGCATATTTTCAAACTCTGGCTAAATTACTCCCTTTTATAACGCTTCGGCCATGACGGTGCAATAAATGAGATAGCTGGGGCACCCGGCCTCTATATGTATTCTTATTTACAGACTCTCACGCTGTATTAGGATCACCTGTGGTTAAGCTCAATCCATTGAAAGTGATTGAAAGTTTATATCAACCAAGCAACGGCGCGAACAGATTGGAAACTTTACTTCGAGAGTGTTGAGAAAACTCAATGCATCTCCACGAAGTGAATGACAACGACTGGGCGAAGCTATAGAGCTTAAGGTCCATAATGTCAACGTTGAAGTCGCCGACTGGTATAAAGGACGGATAGATGAACGCATGGGCGGATGGACAGATAGGTGAACAGACAACAGAAAAATGGATGTATGGATGAATGAATGAACAGATGCATGGGCGGATGGACGGCGTGGGTGGTCATGTATCGTGCTGTCGTGTAGTAGATTACACGCATAATCGTTTGCTTACACATATGTTTTTTTTTCGTTTTTTGTTGTGCAGGTGCTCAGTTTGGGATTGTGTTTTGTGGGGCGTGATGAATGCCAACTATGCCAGCCTTCAAGAGCTTCGCGCTTAAAAGCTGGCTTTGGCAGCGTTGACCCAACGAACGCGTAGAATAAATATTGTTGTACCAGGAGGAATCGGATCCCACATTCCGCGGGGCAATCAAGCATTCAACCACAGAGCCACGCTAGGTCTCGGAAGTGGTTTTCAAGCAGACCATTATGTTTGTGAAACGTTAATAGTGATTGCAGGGCTGGTTATCCAACCTTATAAAAAGAACGTACGTACTTCTATCATACCGTCATCGCGTCGAGGTAACGGCACAAGCGCCATCCACGGAAGCTCATTTGTCTAGCAGTCTCCAGGGCCACAATTCTCGCTGGCACAAGCGTACATATTTACCACTTCTCTTCATTGCTGGCGACTTCAATGTGGATGTTCTAAACACAGCCAGATCAGATGCACATAATACATGAAACACGTTTTCTATGTAGACACAGCCTTCCAAGATCTCGTGCCCACGACGAGGAACGGAGGTGTCATAGATAACTTCTTCATAACAATTTCGAGCAGCTAAACCAATACTTCAGTGTACATTAGCCCCTCATCACTGAATTAACGGATGACTATAAGAACAACTATACTTCAGCTGATGATGCTGACACTTCACAATGATTTGGCTTAAGTTAGGAAGGCGTCAACAACCCGCTCGACGCGTATTCATCACTCATCGACACATCGACGTCACAGATACGTCACAGATGTACGTATATTCACTATGTGTGCAAACGTAACCACGATCACGGGCTAACGAAACATTTCCGTGCGCCACAGTTCAAGCTGGTAGTGCATTTAGTGTTTGTAGCTAACATCCTTCTATGCGCATGCTTCGCATAACGTCGACTCCCAACGTACGTGCGATCTGCCAATTTTTTTTTTGTGGTACGATAAAAGCCGGCTATAAAAACATTCTAAAATACCCGTGATGAAAGCCTTTTTACCTTCTTTATCAATAACTTGAAACGGAGTGTCTGACAATGCGTAATGTGCGATATGGTCAGCCTTCATATTGTGTAAATCAAAGGCTTCGACATGGTACAATTGAAAGTTCTTGTAGTTTGTATTGGTTAAAGGCATGCTGAATTGCAGGCCTGCGAACACATGCAATTATACCGAACAACTTTCGAGTCCGTCTTTACGGTTTTACATAACTGACACTCGTAATCATACAAGGCCATTCGCACTCGAAAAGAATGATAATTATGTGGCATTGTTTCGAGCAAGTTTCAATCGCATATACAAAAGGATACGCACGCCAAGCCAAACAGATTGTTACGTTCACATTATCTTTGATTCGACGTAATATGGATCGCATCATCTAGAACGGGAAAGAGGGCGGGGCGGGAAATTACAGGGACATTACTCAATGGCGTCGATTTTGGCTATCGTTTGAACGTAAAACACTAGCATCGTCGACTTGTTCATTCATTAGCAGATCGAATGCGCATGTTCACCCTACACAAAATTTTTCTTACGACTCACTGCCAGCGAGAAAGAGAAGGCAGGAAAAACAGCCAGATTCCATCCCCTTCATTCTACCAGACGGGGAAGAGTGGACGGGGGGTAGGAAGAAAGGTCCGGAGAAGCTAAGAATAATGGCTCTAACGCACGATACAGTGTCCTGAAGAAACGCTTCCTTGTCATTTTGGTTTCGCAGTTATAGCCCTATTAAGTTGCAGTTCTTGATTACTCTAACAGCGTGGTGCCACACCCTATAGCATCCCTTTACTTCGTTCAAAACACCGTCTTTCCGAACAAACGTAACACTTCTTAATGACGTAACGCGTCTTTAAGACTCGAAGTAGGGCGAAACACGCGAAGGAGTCAAGGTCACACTAATGCCAGCTATCCTGTACCGTTACAGTCTTGTGCTCGCAAAATCGAAAACTACAGCCTGGACTTCCTCTGCTGGTCGATTGTTTGAGAACACTCAAGTATTTCTAAAACGAAAGCCTTAGAAGCTTCATCAGATGCGAAAAGTCATCGTGGGTGGTGTCGGCGCCAACATGAAAACTGCAAAAACTTAATCAGGAATGATCTCACCATATCAAGGTTTAAAAACGGTGCGCCGTACTAAGTGAGGACTTGTCGAGATTTGTGACTTCTTCAGGATATAACTACGACATTCTATAACGTGACGTCACATAATGACTACATCTCGTACCATCGTCGCTTGGTCAAAGGCGGGCCGATCTCGGATGAACTGTTATATTACGTGGGGTGCTGAACGCTTCCATGCGGCGTCCACGATCCCGGAGGCGAAGCAAGACTACTCAGGATGCAGAAAGCTTTCAGGGCGGATCGGGGGGTTAATACTATAATGACTAAGTATAAAACGAAGACGCTGGCTTTCACTTAAGAGTCCTCTTGGGCAATTCTATAAGGGATAATGTGACTTAATATGAAGTTGCAATATTTAGCCAACACATGGTAACACGTCTCAGCCTTATCGACACAATAGGCGTCACACGAAGTCAATTAACACTCATTACTGTAGCTTTAACTAACGACCCCTGTTAGTGATCATTCACTCAACACTAGCTAAAACTAGCCGACCTTAGTCACAGTTTCACCAACTTTACCATACGCTATAGACGTCACATAGCGAAGGTTAGCCGACACTGTCATATATATAGTGCGGTTAGTAGTGCCCGAAAATTTGGACGTAGGGTGGATGCCCGCTGCGAGAAAAACGTGACCTAAGTAGTTTAAATGGGGTCAGATATCAAGTCACACGATCATGATGATCAGCACGTATGTAATTTCTTTATTGGCGGGAAAGATAAATTAATCGACATCTGTTTATTTTTATGGCGAATACGTTGATGGAATTGGGGTGCCGCTGCAGAGATTTTACGACTTACCAGACAGCGAACGGTTTGGGCCTGTGAAGAAGTATTGGGGCAAATCCTGTATACCATGAGAGCGATCGCTGTAAAAAAAAGGCCTGCCGGAAACTACCCAAAAAACAAGCTATCTGAACTAAAGTCACTCATCCCTAGAGCTCTATAGAGAGGCAATGAGCACAAGTGCAATAAACCGATAAGCGAAGAGCCATCGCACGCTTCAGCCCTAACCAGCTGATGTAATGGCCTTCTTCTTTGTACGGTCAACAGAACTTCACCGTTATTTATGTGCTCTACGTGGAATAAAGGAACGTTATACACCGATAGTGAAGCAAACTAATCATCTTAGATTCAATTCTGCATACCATGTTTTTCAAGCTTAAGCGTGCTTTAACAACTCTAGATAAATTGCTCTGAGCATGTCAGAAAATTAAAAATGGCTGCTCACTGGCTCTTAAATACACATAACTCTGATAACGGCTGCATAACGCCGTATTTCACAGCCGATAACAATTCTGTTTTTTTTTTATTCTTTGCTCTAAAATGTCTGTGATCCAGCGTATCGTAAAGGTTTATGGACGTTATGTGCCCACATTTTTTGGAGTCATTAATCACCGTGAACTGAACTGGGCAAACACAAATCTTCCAAGCACGTATTATTTGAATTGTTACTATTATTTAAAGCAGATTCCCACTTATAGCTTTGGGTACAGTAGGAAATCATTTTGCATGGTCGCTTGTAACTTTATAGCATTGTCCTGCACGGTTAGTTGACCGGGGCTGAGGAATCTATTTGTATTTATTGTTTTTTTAGCATGGCCAAGCACCAGCTTTAATTTCCTGTCCCTGCTTTGATTATGAAAGTTCTTAACACTTTAAGGCCCTATATCGTCTCGTGACTTCAACTAACGATCCTAATCAAAATGCTTGAATTAGTTTTTACTCCTTTTTTGAGACACACCAAACTAAATTAGGATATAATACTTCGGACACGTCAATTCATGACTCTGCCTTTTTTTTTCATGCACTTGTGGAGCAAGCGAGAAATAAAGACTCCGTGCGATACGTTCGTCGGGCGCTTTCCTTATTCTACATGGACTTCACCACTCCCATTAGGAGCACCATGCCGGCGTAATCGTTTTCCCGTCTGTAAGGACTTTTGCTGCTTGAGGGGTCCAAGCCTGCTCGAAGACACGTCAGTGGCGCAATTTTCGTAGAGAGTCGGTATGCGTTCCACGCCGCATTGAGCAATTGCTGAATGTAAGGGCAGAGTCATAAGTCATGCTGTTGATGTACAAGTGCTCTTTCGTACCAGACAATCACGTCATTGCAATTTTTTTTCATCGCGTACGGACACTGCCAGGTTTTATAGTTGTGGTGTTGCACATGGAATTCTGGTCAAAGGTTCGGACGTCTCGTGGTCAGCGTGAAACAGTTTAAAAAACGCAAATGATAATTCACATCTTTTGTTGCAGTGCCTATATGCATACACACCCGCCGCGATGGTTCGGTGGTTACGGTGTGTGACTGATAATTTAACTGTGGTCGCCGGATCAAACCCGGATGCGGCGTCCACATTTCTAAAGAGGCTAAGTTATATTGAGTACCGTGTGCTAGAAGTTATGCGCATGATTAAAAATTCAGTTAATGGGCTTCGAAGGCCGTACATATGGTTTCATTCATAATCATATCGTGCTTTCGAATAGTAAACCTAAACAACTGTTATTATTATATACATGCAACAGCAAAAAAATATTTTCACGAAGTGAAATCGAAACCGGACTCTTTCTCAAAATAAAAAAAAATTTTATTTCAGAGCATGGTAAAAAAATAAGACAACCAAGCCTTCAAGTGGCTCATCGGAACCATCTCAACATAACTATCATTATATTGATAGCCTTTCTATCACATAATCCTTCATATATCTCAACGAGGACCAATGAGGTAATAAAAATACAATTTCTTTAGCTTTAAAACTCCCTAAATAATGTGTTCACGTTTACCTCGTCCATGCCTTATTCATCGCACAGGCTAAAATGCTGTTCCTTAAATCTCCACATTACTCGAATACATGCCGCAACGAATTCCATTAGCTTTGAAAGTCTTTATATTGAAGTTAACGCTTTGTAATAAAGTTATCGTAGGAGTACTGCATGCAGTTGCACAGTAAGTTTATATTTTAAGTGATGTGCTCATGAAAATCTGTTATGAACTTACAGATTATATCACCATCCGAATTGGCTGCTTGGTTTCCTAAGCTACAATAAGGAAGCCATCGGGCTTCCATTGCAGACGCAGTTCGCCTGTATAGATGCCTTTAGATGTGAAACCTTACGATAATGTACAAGCAAACCCTAAGGTGGGTTATGAAACCACCACTCGCCTTTACTGCGCAGCTAATAAATGTCGGGGTGCGGCAATGTCAGCGGTGTCACGATGAATTATTGAGGCTTTAAAACTCGTATTCAATTTCGTACAGAATACAGAATCGCGGTCAAAGAGACCCCGTTCATACCACCTGAGCTTATGAGGATTCACTGTGTCAACGCAAAGTTTCTCCTGACGTAGGAGTTCCTACATTATTGAATGCGCGCAGCCTGTACATTTAATTCAGATACGTATCGTAGAGGATTAGAGACGTCCTCTTGATCAAAACATGTAACGGCGCGACTGATAAGGTAACTATAGATCTCGGATATTACAGTACGCAGTTTTTTTTTTTTTGTTGGGGGAGTGGGGGTTGCGATACACATGACGGCGGTTCCACAGCTGCGTGCTGCCGCATAAATTACATGTACGTTTCTCGTATATTATAGGATTTGAAATTCTTCTCCCGATTAGCCTTGATTGAATATTAATTGAGTTGTGTAACTTTGCATATTCCAACACTTCACCATGGCGCAAGACCTACGTTAGTCGGTAACTGCCCCTGCCCACCTAAATCAAGTTTGTAGTGGAAGAGCTGTAAACGTTCGCAAAATGTGACCGACGATATTTGTAATTCTTCCTTTTTTTCATTTTATTATGCTTGAAACACTTCTATTTGATCATCTTTCTGTTTCCAATTTCCTTTCTTATGACCTGCCTACTATCCCACGTCCAAGACGTGCCTGCTCCTAAAACGATATTTTTAATGTAAACAAATCAGAATCTCCTTCAAGAATTACATAACTATCGTTTTTGTGACAGGCTTTCCAGGTATAGACAGTCCTTCTCACCGGGCTCATGCCTCTCATAAAAAAAATGAACCTAAAAACATAGAAAAATTTTTCGTTAAGTCCTTCTGCTTGTTTTATTGACCGCTGCAATAAATACTACAGTCACTGCCATTTATTACAAAGAGCCATTTGCAAAAGTAGGGTTTCGCGTAAGTCATGACGGCTTTGCATCCCCGAAAATTATTTCTGAAGCTATATGTGAACATGCATTGAGAGTCATATTAACGCGATAGCATTAAAGAGCTTGTTTCGCAGAGATGCAAGCGTCGGCATCGGTGTCGGCAGCAGTGTGGGCGTCGCCGGTTGTGAGAAGTTAGCATCATGAGCGTGATCAAAAAATTGAGAAAAACTATGCAAATACAGTAAATAATAAACACTTCAGGGCCAGAGTTAGCATCGCACACATGCCGTCATCGCGGCAAATGCGTGCTCTACCACAGAATCATGATACCGATTGAAGCAGATCTGGAAAAATATACTGTACAAATGTCGTCTAGGAGAGTCTCCTTTACGCCTTCTTTACGCCTCCTTTACGCATCTCCTTTACGTAAGTCTCCTTTACGCATCACACATTGCACGGCAGAAGCGCAGGATCGCGCCAGGCGCAAGAAAACATCAGAATTGAGCTACGAGTTGTTTTGAAGGCCCACTCATTACGAAGCGATTTATTCATTATTAGAAACAGAACCATTCACAACGCGACCAGCTGCGTAGGCTTGCATGCTTTCCTGCGCACACGTGGTCCCTTAACTGATTCGCAAAACGAATAATTATGGCGTAGTGGCACATAACAACTGTACTTGCAGTAGACATTCAATGACACTTTGAAGCGCTCAATGTTACGCGCAGAGTCGTTTGTTTCCTTAAGGCATGGTTGAGGCATGCCTTACAGAGAATCGAAGCAGGCTGGCAGCTCAGAGCGCGACGAGTGCAAGACCCAATTTTGCTGTGGCTATCTGCTTTTGATGGCGAAGCTCAAACGTCCTCCAATTTTTGCGCTCCTTTACTCACCACCGCTGCTGAACTCTGGAGCCCTTTGGTTGACATCTGTGTTAATGTCTTTCTTGTGTTAACATGTACGCAGGAACTGGGCCTATTGTGCACAGGAGTCCATTTTGTGAAAGCTTGTTGATAATCCCTGCCATTACTTCTGCCATGAGGCTATTCGCGTTTTCTTCGTTCCACCTCTCTAGCTTATTCCCTCATATTCTTTCTTTCTTTCTTTCTTTCTTTCTTTCTTTCTTTCTTTCTTTCTTTCTTTCTTTCTTTCTTTCTTTCTTTCTTTCTTTCTTTCTTTCTTTCTTTCTTTCTTTCTTTCTTCCTTTCTTTCTTTCTTTCTTTCTTTCTTTTTATTCTTTCTGCATTTGACCTAAGTCTGTACTGGCGTTGCCACACTCATTTCCGATGTCCACGCTATGAAGTCACCACCGCTACCCCCAATGTTCATGCTATCTCCTTCTTCCAAGAAGACCTTAACCGAGACTCAATAAAGCGTGAAAAAAAAATCAATGCTAAGTTCACCAGTACGAAACGTCAAAGAACTGGCTCTGTGGAAATGAAGACGACGATGTTATTTCCGGTTTTGTTTCGTTTTTTGCAGAGGAATACCATATGCATCCGAATGGCTCTCGCTCAGAACTGCATAGCAGTAGAACAACTGCAAAAAGAAATATAGTAGTAACAATTGTGGGACATCGTCTTATAGCCTAGTAGTTTTGGCGTTGCGATGCTGAACCCGAAATCCAGGGTTTGATTTCCGGCCACAGTAGCTGGAAGTGAACCGCGCCAATAAATAGTGTTTTATTAACGTCGTACGTGAGAGTAACGTGAGAGCACTATATTAGTCAGCCAGACTCAGCACTGCGTGCCAAGATATCACATTTGGACGCTGGTTCACAAAATCTTAGTCTTAAGTTGTTTCCCTTAGCAGCTGAGGTTGTGTCATTTGTTCAAAAATATATGTTTCACTCTAGCTTCAGTTTATACTTTTCTAAATTAAACAAAGTTGGCAAAGCTTTTCTATTACAATGACATTTTTTCATGCATCGAGAATGAACATTAGATAACCAAAGTGGACGATTGATTCAATTCATGATTCATGATTGATGTATACTGGGCGGTAGAAAACACTGGCGGTAAAAATACAAGAACGAGTACTGCGCTCACACATACGAAATAGACAAGGACAACTGACTACGATTGCACTTTTCTTTTTCCCGTCCGTGTTTTCTACCACACAGTACACATTGATAGACATTAGACAATTTTATTTTGCTGTTAGCGAGATAGGGGTGGTAAAAGGAGCGCCATAACCATGCTGTAAACGCTTGTTGCGAACAGTGCATTGCACAAGAGTGGTATAGTGTTTGTGGGCTCAAATTCTAATTGCTGCGTCCCCTAACGAAGGATGAATGCGCTAAAACAGTGACAAAAACTGAGAACGCTGGCTTGCATTCCCGCATTAAGCAGTATTCTGAGTTCTTAAAACATGATAAATGTAAATAAATATGAACCACACCAAAGAGAACAATGTTTCTGGTGCTGTTATTTTATTTACAATTTTATTTTGCTGTTAGCGAGATAGGGGTGGTAAAAGGAGCGCCATAACCATGCTGTAAACGCTTGTTGCGAACAGTGCATTGCACAAGAGTGGTATAGTGTTTGTGGGCTCAAATTCTAATTGCTGCGTCCCCTAACGAAGGATGAATGCGCTAAAACAGTGACAAAAACTGAGAACGCTGGCTTGCATTCCCGCATTAAGCAGTATTCTGAGTTCTTAAAACATGATAAATGTAAATAAATATGAACCACACCAAAGAGAACAATGTTTCTGGTGCTGATTCGTTTACACCAACCTCCTTGCGAGGCTTATGAACATTCGAATTGAGAAGCGGTCTCTAAAACTCCGCTAAGTTCACCGTAACAGTCAATTGTCAAGTATATATTTACAGACAAGCAAAGTTCTTTAACGCAGTCTTTTGCGGTGAACGACGTAAATCCTTCAGCAGCAACGCCAAACTTCAGTTCGAAACAAGCCAGCCAAACAGCCGCTATGCTTTACGTGCACTATACGATACGTAAACAACGCAAGCATGGTAATGCTGGATTTGAAAAAAAAACAGCATGCCTGTGGTGAACACTATGGGTCGTTTCATGTACTGTGCATGTGATTCGACCCTATAATGTTCCGCTGAGCACACTGTTCCTCAAAGCCCATTAAAACTATCACTTTCGGCCCACCACGGTGGTCTAGGTGTGTTGTTGCTTGAATGCTGACTCGCAAGTCGCGGGATCGAATACCGGTCGCGGAGCCGCATTTTCGATGGAGGCGAAAACGCTGAAGGCTAGTGTATTTTAATGTAGGGGCAAGTTTAAGAACTCCATGAATTTCCGGTGCCTTTCACTATATGGCATCTCTCATATTCATATCATAGTTTTGGGACTTAAACCCCATGAATCTTTATGATTAAACTATCAATGTGGAATGTTTTGGAAGTTATACATCCACAACAGTAGAAAGCGGAGCAAGATTTAAGGGATCCATGATAATGAAAGACGGTAGACGGCAAACACTAACGCAAGAGAGAAGTCGGAAAAATACAAACACCGGCACTTGTATTGTCTTGAATTCTTATTTCTGTACATGATGCACGCCTAAGTTTTTTTTAATTTTTCATTCACTCACATCCATTCATATTATTTGATCCCCATTTAGTGTCTTTTTAGTAAACAGTTGAGACAGCACAACACACAAACACACACATACACACACAAAAGCGCGCACGCACAAAAACACACACAAACAAAACAATTCCGAAGGAGATCGCAAATAAATGGTGAACTAGTTTATGCTTGTCCTTTGAATGAATTATGTAAACTCAGAACATCACACTGTTAAAGAGAAAACAGCTAAAAATACAGAAGTATCGGTTTTGACAACACCAGAATAACTTATCATCGTGCCGTTTGTATCTGCAAACAAAAACGTGTGCGTTTTGTTAACAAATGTTTCTCTGACAACACGAAGAGGTTTATCGGGCACCAGTGCGCTTCTCGTAGGAGCAGCATCTTTGCCATTGCAAATCGATGCGACTGCGTAGAAATGAGATAGTCGCAAAGTGAAAGACGAGAAACATACAGTGATGGCGTTGCACTCATACACTTCATAATCAGCCTAAGTAAACAGTTTTGCTTCATCGATGCTCTGAGCGAGTCACGCGGGTAAATAAATAAAACTAGACCCGAGACATGTTTTTCTGACGCAGCCTCGCGTACTTTCCAAATGAAATTTGGATAGCGCAAGGGGTGTTTGTAGCAGAAGACTATATGCAAATGAAAAACCGTGCGCAGATGTCACGACTGTGTCATGAAATATGTAAAAAAAAAGAAAACACGCCTATAAAGATCGAAACGCAACATTTATTTTTCTTTTTGTATTATGTGTATTTCTCCGGCAGTGCCCATGCCCGTTTTAAGAAAAATCACTGCCTCACACACCGTGGAGATGGCTGACAGACTAACGTAGGTGAAACGGGCAGACCTGATGTTTATCGTTGTGTTTATCACGACATCATTCCACTGTGTGAAGGAAGATAAGCAGCAAATATCTGTAGCACACGGCTCAGAAGTGACACCGCATTTTGATCAAAGAAACAGAAAGGCGCGAAAGTCTTACAAACGACACAAAGAATCTGCTTTGATTGTAGCATGAGCTTCCATAAAACTGGCTGTTTCAGCAGCATGCGTTTTTTTTTTTACCTCAACATAAGCTAGGCCTTTCCGTGCATGTCTTACAGGGGATCTTCGAAGATATTGTGCATATATTTTCACCCCAATATCCATAGTGCGAAGCTTTAGTGGACCAGCGGCAAGCAGTGAGTCTTGTCCAGTTTAGTTGTTAAATGTGCTTCGACCCCAGGACTAAAATCGACTCGCGAAGACGCGAAGAACACGTTGATACCACTTAAGCAGTATTTGGGGAGACTCGCAGGACGCAGCGACCCTGAAAGCCTAGAACCACCAGACAGCGCAACACTATAGGGGGTGCTGGCTCAAAGCAACCAAGGTGAGACCACACCTACGGATAAGGTGTATCTTAGCGCGCCAGGCAAACTGCCGGTGCGAGACACTTGTGCGCAATAACGCCTATAGAGCGTATATAGCACGCGTATCGTTTTAAATATTGAAATGCCTTAATGCCGTGAAAACACCGACATTTAACCAACCATTAATCAGAGCATATACCAGAAGAAAAGGCTACCAAGAACAGAATAAAATGCTCTCACCTATGACAAAACAGAAGGCCACGATTCTTAATCCTTTGCCCACCGCTTCGCCCTATCAACAACATTCACTTAGTAAATGAGCGTTACTTTTGCACTTGGTACTTGGATCAATGCTTCAATGACCGGGACCGCTTCCTGCCCTCCCGTAGTCGAGTACCTAGTACTCTAAAACTTTACCAACTTTTTCTAAACGCACACGGTTTTTAGTGGAACAGAGGTTGGCATTGGGGCTTGTTCAATTTATGTGGCGTATGCCTGCGCTAAGAAACAACTTCTAACGCCCCCTGTATCACGTTCGGTACATTAAATATAACAGCTTGATAAAGCTAATAAGCAGCTATTGCAGATTTCTTTTATTATGAATAAGGTACAGTGGCTTACTTAGGATCAGATAGGAATTAAATATTTTCAGTTTTTATTCATGAAGGTGCCTCAAACAAAAATTCATTCATATTTTTCTTAAAGTGAACAGTACAAGAAGAGTAAAAACAGTCAGCGTTTCCTGGTGATTGGCCTGAAAGCATAACTGTTTGCGGGCATTACAAGATTAAGGCATCTGCTTCGCTTGGACATGTGCAGCTTCACTGTAAAAGTTTGACAGTGCCTGTGTACACAAGTGCTTGAATTTATATTGGCTGCAGCTCCTGTTTGGTCCCTTCATAAACAGCTGCTGCCGTGAGTGATCTTGGTCACAGTAGCTTTTCGAAAGGTAATATAGATAAATAAATAAATAAATAAATAAATCATTATATAATTAAAATAAATAATATCTCTTTAATATTGCAGTTTAGTTTTTTAGTGATATCAGTTGCAACAAAACTACAAAAAAACAGTGCAGAATGAATCACTGCTAGCAAACTATCGACGAACTGATGGCGGAAGTATAGAAGACGCATCTTTCAAAATTTAGAAAGTTGTGCTCACGTGCCAAAATAAAAAAAAACAGCAGCAATTACGTACAACATCCATGTAGCCTAATATACATAGGTATTCACTCTACATTCAAGTTTTATGTAAACTAACGAAGGTATTCCTCGTGCGGCTATCAGTGCCTAGAAGTAAAGGCAAAGTTTTCGCAACATTATGCACGTTACTATAAAGTAGGTGGGTGCAGTTGTCCGTACGAAGACAATAAACATGATATTGGTAATGCATCTGACGTATTAACACAGTCAGTTAGGGCATTGTGGTTAAGCCTGATAATATATTAAGTAAGTACTTTATTCTATACTATCATTCATCATATTTCGTAACTCAGATTTCTGAGGCTTCTACACTATGACCTCAATGTGACAGTCACATCGGTGTATGTCAATACATGAATATTTTTTCATCAAAATTACTAGCTCTTCGGCCGTGTCTCATGATACATAGGGTTTCAGGATTGTGTTTTTTTGGACGGCTTTCTCAGTGGCCAATATTGCTGCCTCAATATTTTTCTATTTATCGAGAGTTGCCCTTCATGGACCCGCGTCAACTATTAAACCATTTAGCTAACACCAGGTGTTCCTAGTGATCGTCAGAGGCAAGGAGGATACGAGTAACATAATATCATGAATTTATAGATGCAGTAGTACGTTGATTTGAATAAATGCCCTTTACTTTAAGCCCCTGTCAACGTATTCATATTCAGAACACATTAAAACAAATGAAGACTAAGGCACCTGCAATACCTAATCCGCAGGAGTCAAGTGTCCACGACAACTGTCATTATACCAGAAACTCGTTAGTGAGAAGGCCGTATGTGAGAAGACTCTGCTCGGGCTCATTGAGTGCAGAGCATGGGTGCTAAATGTCTGACATCACAACTTCACAAATAAGTCTTCGGGGGGGGGGGGGGGGGAGGTGCTTCATTACAGAGAGGCGCTGCTCCCTTCCGCGGTTCAGTTTTATCTCCATAGGTGCAGACGTGCCTTCAAGTGCATAGCGGTTCTCCTATCACATAAATTCCTGAGAAAAAAAAAACTTCCTTTTGGTCATTAGAATGAATGAACTACCGAACGGTTTGGTAAGGCTAGATGATGAAGCGGCGCTAATACATTCCCGTTGAACGATGTCCCAAGGACGACGTTCACCTTCACTTGTCTTCCAGGGGCTGTGAGCTGTAAGAAGGCTTGATGTTCTACGGATAAATTATCTTGCACTTCGTCCTATTGAACGTCTTATAATTCTGCTGTCTTCTAGAACGTATATTTTCTTCCATTCATTTCTTTTATTTTAAATTGGGTCAGCAGGAATTTAACAGAGAGAGGGACATGACATAATAAGCAGGGATATTTTGCCGGTCAACGTGATAGCTAAACCTCTCAAGGGGAGTCGGAAGGGGGTTAACAAGTTCTGTAGAACAACGAGGGAAATCAATGTAAAAACAAACATTAAAATGAGCAAATTGAAAAGACATTGATATATTCAGGTTAGGGTATGTTCGACTTGTTTCTCGAAACACTATATATCACTAATGACGTTCCAATCTAAATTTTCGCTACATACATAAGATAAGTTACGGAAGCAGAGACGTTACATGTGGTGGTCGTGGTACAAACATTTAATTCAGAAACAAGAGAGGTATGCAGGGACCACCCCATAAGAAGAGAGCACCCACAACCAGTAGGTGGGGAACACTAGTATGGAGCCCCATCGGCTTAGGCTGTGACCTGCGCTCGTTGAATTAAGGGCTTTTGGGCCTGCAAGTCAGAACAGCTATGCAAGTTCGCCTGCTACTCTTGCGAGTTTGGGTTGGAGATTGCAGCTAAAGCATGGTTGGAGGGTTAGGCCCACATTGAAGTGAAGGAGATGGCACCCACAGCCATTAGGTGGGGTTCCCTAGTATGGAACACCATTGGTTTAGGCTGTGACCTGCGCTCGTCGAATCAAGGCATTTTAGGCCTGGAAGTCAGAACAGCTATGCAAGGTCGCCTGCAACTCCTGCGAGATTGGGTTGGGGATTGGTGGTAAAGCATGGTTGGATGGGCAGGCACACACTGAAGTGACACCAGAGCAAGGCAGCTCCAGAAATTTTGGGAAAGGACAACAAAGAAATCCTTGTGTAACTTTTGCACAAGGGCACTAGTATGCAAGTATTACTTTTCTTTTATGATGGTAATTGTGGCCACCCAAGTAAGTCACTGTTTAGTGAAAACAAAATGGTCCTTGCTTTTCCACGTCAAAGATACATGGCCCGTTGTAATTTTTTTTCTGTTTTCACTATTGCACGTTGTATTCTGACTGAAAGTACGTCCATTTAATTCTAGCTCTCCAATTTTTCCATGAATTCTGATTCAAAGGACATCTCAGTCAAAACACTTTTCGTTGGAGGACACAGTCATTAAGTGGATCTAAGATAACGTACGCGAAGATGGCATTCGTTGGGTGTGCAAGTTATGTCACTTAACAGAGGTAGCCAACAACAGTATGTGTGGTTATATGCCTCGAAACTACGATGTCATTATGGAGAGCACCATAGTGGAGAGATACAAAAATATCGACCGTGTGGTGTTCTTTATTGTGTACTCCCTTCGCACAGTGCCCGCGCCTTTAGTATTTCTCTTCTATTCTAATGCGAACGCTGCTGCAGGGAAAGTTAGCCTTTTTGAGAGTATCGAATATCTGCCGAGATTCTTTCGACAAGTCAATTTTTTCAACTCTCCGAAATTCGTCGGCTTAAGCACGCCACTTTACGAGCATCTTTTTACGTGGCCCCAGAATACTGGGTGAGGGGCGAAGGCACTGCTATTTTAAGGGTTAGCGTGCAGCTCTTTCGAAAGAGTTGCTGACAAAAGCACTGCCATCGTAACGAATTTATCCCCAACACAGGAAAATGCCGACGCATATGTGTTGAGTGATCTATGTGATCATTTTATGTTATCAGCTTTTTCTGTGATCACTGTAAAATTTCGCATTAGTCTGAAAAATCTTTACATTGTAGAAGCTTATTCCCCACGTTGAAGTTGATGCCTTTGCTTTGCATTAGTTTTGCACGTAAGCAGTTGTGCGTGGTTGATCAGTAGATCTGTAGAGGCCGAATAGGAGCGAGTTGTTCATGCATAGTAAGCGTAGCAAGTACTTTTGACCTGTTTCCCGCTTGGTATGTTCCGTTCGTCATTTAGCGGCCACATCACCGGAAGATATGCCATCACCATCTTCATCACAATAATTACCACCACCGTTAACACCATCATCGCCACCTTTAGAAATAACAGTGGCAGGCTACATATGCTCATTGCAAAACGAGCACCTAACCCGTTGATCACAGCATGTTGCAATGATCATGCGAGTAGACATATGGTAATAAACTACGATACAAAATAACTCTGAGTATCGTGTGTTTCAAAGAGTGGCCAGCAATATAGAAAACTTGCTACTGTACACTACGGTAGAGCACAACACCGTCCCATGGACCTCACCCTTGAAGAGCCGTGTTGACACAACATACAAGTGGACGCATCGTGACTATGGTGTGAAAGTTTAAGCTACCCGTATTTCATTAAACTCGATGTGTCAACTGCATAGTCTAAACGTGGAGTTTCGACAGCGACTAACGAACTCGTTTATACTGGTGTCATTCTGTACAAACAGCATTACCAATGTCCACAAAGTTCCGAACAGTGAGTGGACACGTTTATATGAGTTTGCTCACCGTCTAGCCTGAGTTGCCGTAATAATAACGGCACGTGTCGGCATCCGGAGGGGAATAATCCTAAAGCTTGATGCGAAAAATGGACTGTTAAGTAAACACTTCACGAGCAGATGTTTTTTTGTTCCTTGGCGTTACTCGTGGCTATATATGAGCCATGAATTGTTGGTGCTTTGTTTTAAAGACTAGTTGACCCTATGAAATAATATCTTTTGTTACGAACAGTGTTTCAATAACTTGTTATGAAAATAAACAAACAAATTTAAATTGAAGAACACAGTTGTTTAATATCAACATTTTTCTTTCCTCGGCTGGAAAATCACATATGACGGCACAAACGCTCCCGTTACTGGAAACCAGTGCCTTAGCCTACGCTAGGTTTATTCTCGTCGCTTCGAGTAAGTTTGGAGAAAACCTAGAAACAAAACAACTGATAACCACGAACAAAAAAACCCATGAGAAATATTATGTAAAGACAAGACCTTCATTATCGATGGCGGTATCGCTAAAATAACGCCAAAAAGGGTTAGAGCAGTGGACCCTGGAAATAACTTGCTAGCTCTTACGTGCCAAGACCATCGCATGCCTTGCTTACACCCTGGGCCTGCCGGACGGGCCATCGCACAGTATACAAGTCTCTAGCGTTCAGTCTTCATATAAATTTGACCGTTGCGGCTGGAATCAAATCCATGACTTCAGGTCAGCGCCGGGCATTGTTGCCGCTGTAACATCGAGGCACCTGTGCTTAAATACGCAAAAATACAGATGTTCAGCATCAGAGGCTTCTATGCCGAAAAACGCGAAGCCGCAAGTACGAAGATTGGGAGATCAATAAATCTCAGTACCCTGCCAGTTTGGTCAGTATGTTGCTTCAAACTTTTCGACGTGTATTTGCCCGCGTTGATGGTTTGACACCTACTTTACTTTTCATTAGAGAGCTACCTCTTACAGCAGCTTCGTGCGGAATTTCATTGGGTGATGAAAGTAACTTGCCATTCAAATGCGTCGACGTTGCATTGAGGGTTACAGAATTGAACAAAACACGAGGGAAGGGAAATGCAGGGACGTTAACCAGTCTAGAGCGATTGGTATTCTACCCTACACTGGGGACAGGGATGAGGGAGTTTGAACGATTGCAAGAGTAAGAGAAAAGCGAGCACTCAAAGTCGCACGTCACAGTAATCCTAACACTATTTGTCTATAACCACCGGTGCAAGTTCGTTGCATTCAAGGAGCTGAGATCTGCTTTCGTAGCCTTAACTCACGACATTCCTAAATGGCGTCCACCGTCATTGGTCTGCTATCTATGCGAACTGGCGCAGCTGCACGTGATTTTATCAGCGCATTATAGCGAGAATAGTCGTAAAAGTTATGCTGCAATGTCGCTTCACTATCACAGTTGTGACAGAATAGGTTGTCAGACATTTCGGTACGAACTCAGAATGACTAAGTGAAAGCCACTGTTAGCCATAAATGGCAAACTGGACTGGCATCATTTCGGCGTAGTCCAGAAGGCGTCTGTAGTCGTAAAGTGTCCGGGCTGTAGTGGAGTAATTGAACTGTCAAGTAAAGGGGAACAAAATAACATACTCATTTCGAACACCAGAAACGTAATGAAAATCTTAAGCACCATGGTTTAGTCATGATCAGACAGCTTCGCTACGTGTTAATTCGTGTTTTGTTTTCGTAGGTATAGCTGAGACACACTTTAAACATAAATGTCTTGACTGAAGTGCCTTCATAAGAAGGAAGATTAGTTTTGATAAGTGACAAGGAGCTGCAGTATGCAAATCAGAGAACTTCAATAGAAAGTCAGTGGGTAACACGCTGAATATTGAAAGTAGCTTCCTCTTTTGACCGCGTATGGATAGGGAATTTCACTGGAATGTGCAATTCTTAAAACGCCTTCGTTTGGTATTCTCTCAGCTGCTACCCAGTTAACGCAACAGGAAGAACCTCTTTACATGAGACAGGTCTCAAAATGCCTGGTGTTTTGTGGAGTAAAAAGTAGTCTCTTTTATAACAGAAGCACTTCCTAATTTTTTTCAATTTTATGTGTCAAAGTGATGCAGTCGGATTACAGCTGCAGTGGCTGCATTTTTGATGGAGGAGAAAATACTCGAGGCCCGTGTACTTAAATTTAGAACAGGAAGGATGAAATAAACTTTATTAAAAAAACCTACAAGGTTACCGGCCCACGCTCAAGCCACTCAGACATTTTTGTGTGGTGAGGCACAGCCTTTCCACAACTGTCCGGGCTCCCTGGATTGCCCACAGTTGGTCGTACACGTTAAAGATGTCCAGGTGGTTGAACTTTTCGGAGTCCTCCACTACGGCGTCTCTCATAATGATGTCATGGTTTTCGTATGTGTAACTCTTAAAATATTGGAAACGATGTAGTCGTTCGTGAGGCGAACAGCGAGTTATTCTTCTACAGGAGAATTCTTGAATCATAAAATCTTAAGAACGCGAATAAAACCCTATATCAAACATTAAAAGGGGCAAACATTTTTGCTCTCCTATATTCTATTTCTGTTTCGACGAAAGAAGACCATTTATTAGCTTCTCCTAAAACACCAACACGGTATCTTTTAACTTAGCACCGACCTCTGTTGCTTTACGCCTGCTGAATCATCGTATGTTCACTCATGGGTGTTTCTTTCAAACATTCAACAACAAAAAGCACTCCATAACATTGAGCAGTAGAGTACAGGTAGTACTTCCTTTTCAGGCGAATGCTTCAGTGCATAGCCTGAATTGGCAACATTAAAGAGTGACACATGGCGTATTTCACAAGTGTAAGACATGTTCGTGCCTGACAGGTAGTCTCGCGATATTTGTGGCAGAAGAGCGTGCATCGTTTTGTTTCCTTTAGTCTGTGTATTGACAAGTGCCGGCAAATGGAACTGTGGCAGTGGACCTACACATTTGCTTAGCCTAGCGTGTAAGGAGAAGCACACCAGTCGTGAACATGTAGACGGCCAGTCACATTCAGCCCTACTACATCTCACCATTTTTCATCATCATCACGGAATTTCACCAGCCGATGACTGGCGCTAAGAATCGAATAGACATTCTCCTATCTAGTTCCTCAATTTAGGAGAGCGGTACGTCCATGTGACCTTGTTTCTCGGTGTTTACGAAAGTAATCGTAGGAAAATAGTCCCTTGCAAAGGGATGCTATACAAAAGACAACGTAAACATCATTGAATGAAATGATATGCTCCTGATTTTCGCATTCCTTTATCCGAAGTACCTCAATATTTGATCTGCGAAAGGAATGAAAGAATGTGGACATTATAGGACAGCAAAAAAAGTAAGCACGGAATATCGCCTGTTAAACCAAGACAAGGAGCTCTTTGTAAAGCTCCCTACCATACCCACTATCATGCTTGTTTTCTGCGCCTGCACCAACTTGTTGGAGACTGGTAGGTAACGCCTTTATTGTATATGTATAACCTTGAACACGTGCAAAAGAAAAAAAATACTTGCTTTAGCCACAGTTGCTGTACCTATATTCCCCCGTTTTAACAAAAAAAAGCAAAGAGGTAAGGGTGGAAAAAAAATTGGCAGCATATCCACGAAGTGAATGATGGAGAGTGGGGCGAAGCATTCGTCTGTCCATTCGTTCTTGCTTCCTTCCGTCTGTGCGACCGTCCATGCGTCCATCCGCCCGTCCGTGCGTGCGTCCGTTCCTGCGTTCGTCCATGCATCCGCCCCTGCGTCCGTTCATGCGTCCATTCATGCATCTGTCTGTGTGTCCGTTCGTCCATCTATTCAACACTCCAAGTACCACCATCTCGCATCTTTTCATCATATATTCCCCATATAGAAACACCGCCATCCAGCGGACATTCCAAGGAATAAACGAGAGGTGGCACACGCACACTTTCTAACAGCTTGCGCTTCGGGTCTACTTCCCACCTTCAACCACCTTGAGTTCACGGTATATACTAGTTCACTGTATTCATGGCACTGCGGCCCAATGCTCGCTAAACCTTTCTAAAACAAAGGAGGTTACGCCCAGCGAGTATAACGTAGCAACCTTTTCCTGTCAGATAGTGCTCAATGTACATGCCAAGGGCTGCTAATGGGAAATGAGAGGCGAAGAATTCGGCTTTTACTTTCTTACGGCTTGCGCTTCGTATCTACTTCCCATTTTTAACCACCTCGAGTTCATTCATGGTATATACAAGTTCATTGTATTTATGGCACTGCGGCTCAACGCTCGCTAAACCTTTCTAAAGCTAAGGAGGTTACACCCAGCGAGTATAACGTAGCAATCTTTTTTTGTCAGATAGAGCTCAATGTACATGCCAATGGCTGCATGGGAAATGAGAGACAGGAGAATTCGGCTTTTACTTTCATTAAGGCTTGCATTTCGTACCTACTTCCCACCTTTAACTACCTCGAGTTCATTCATGGTATATAGTAGTTCATTGTATTCATGGCACTTCGGCTGAACGCTCGCTAAACCTTTCTAAAACTAAGGTGGTTACACCCAGCGGGTATAACGTAGCAACCCTTTCCCTTCCGATAGTGCTCAATGTACATTCAATGGCTGCTAATGGGGATCGCAGCGTGCACGTTAACTACAAGCAGATTGCTCCTGTCTCTCATACCCCATTATCAGCTATTGGCATGTACATTGAGCACTATTTTTTGTTGTTCAACAACGCACAGAAGGAATCTCTCACCGACACCACCTTGGAGGTCAAAATGTTTGGAGGTCAAAGCGTAAGACTGGTTACATACTACGACGGGACGCGGGACGAACGGGCGCCGCTATAAGGAGCTTCACCCCTAAATATACGATGGAAGCTCACTGCACCACGTCGCGTGTGGCTGGGCAAAACTCTCCTGGATATTGGGAGTTCGAACATTGGCGTAAGCATTACCATTTTATTCCCTAAAATCTTACGCTGTGGAGCACGACAAAACCACAAGCAGAATCCGGATTCTAGGAGTACATGCGCATACACATTCTTACTTCCCTTGTGCGGTCTTTCGGCTTTTTCAGCGGCGAACATCACAGGTGAACATAAATGCATGTGCAAAACATATGCAAACAGACTGCACGCAACATTCTCCACATCATGTTCCCGCGTGCTTATTTTTTTGTGGTGGGACGACATCTCGAGAGATTATCTTCACAACACCCATCTCGGGTGAAGTCTCTAGCTCATGACTTCTTTCTTTTCGCTCTTCTCTAGCCCTGCTTGACTGGCTTCTTTCTCCCACTGAGATGACTTTGCATTATCTCCAGAAAGAAGCCATTGCGTGTATTTGACCAAGCAAGGATGTCACATAATGATGTCACCAGGTGACATCTTCTTATGTGAACTCACAGTGCCGTCATGATGACGTCACAAACTTTGTTGATATGTGACGTCAGGATGACGTCTTATGGTGATGTCTTTCCTTCATGACTCTGCCTCACTCGTGTTGACGCCGCCGACGTGGGGCGCCGGTAAATTTTGCTGTTTGATTCTCTTGTTCCAGTGCATCGAGACTTTCGCCTCATTAGATTAGAAAATACAAATTTTCAGGGCAAAAGGTCCTGGAAAAAAATGGCAGCATATCCACGGAGTGAATGATGGAGAGTGGGGCGAAGAATTCGTCCATCCATTCGTTCTTGCTTCCGTCCGTCCATGCGTCCGTCAGTGTGACCGTCCATGCGTCCATCAGCCCGTCCGTGCGTGCGTCTGTTCGTGCGTCCGTCCCTGCGTTCGTCCATGCAGCCGCCCCTGCGTCGTTCATGCGTCCATCCATGCATCTGTCTATGTGTCCGTTCGTCTATCTATTCAACACTCCAAGTACCACCATCTCGCATCTTTTCATCATATATTCCCCATATAGAAGCACCGCCATCCAGCGGACATTCCAAGGACTAAACGAGAGGTGGCACACGCACACTTTCTTACGGCTTGCGCTTCGGGTCCACTTCCCACCTTTAACCACCTCGAAATCATGGTATATACTAGTTCACTGTATTCATGGCACTGCGGCCGAACGCTCGCTAAACCTTTCTAAAGCTAAGGAGGTTACACCCAGGGAGTATAACGTAGCAACCCTTTGTTGTCAGATAGTGCTCAATGTACATGCCAATGGCTGCTAATGGTGATCGCAGCCTGCGCGTTAACTAAAAGCCAAATGCTCCTGTCTCTCATTCCCCATTAGCAGCCATTAACATGTACATTGAGCACTATTTTTTATTGTTCAACAACGCACAGAAGAAGTCTCTCACCGGCACCACCTTGGAGGTCAAAATGTTATACTTGTTACATACTACGGGGGACGAACGGGTGCCGCTATAAGGAGCTTCGCCCCTAAAGATTGTCCACGTATCTGCGTGTTTCACTGCCAATGTAATTGAAATCTTCTGGCGCACAAGCGGACATTTCTGTTTTGTCGTCAGTCAGACGGCGCCTTCTCTATGTTAATTAGGCCGCCTCTGGCGGGCATTGTTGAAATAGAGGATGCTCTGGATATGGATGCCATCTGGCGGTAACGTCGAGAAACAGGAGCTTGCCCAGAACCCAGGGCCACCGGCAGGTGGCAACACCAAATCGTCGGATGAGCCCTCTTTAGTGCATAGTGTCGCATTTGTAACACAACATATAAAGAGTACTTACAGTTGTGTGTTGAAGTATTTTCTAGTAAAAGAATGTGCAACCTAAGGTTTACGTATGAATGTTTCACCTCAAACATGCGTAATATTTGCCTTTTAAGGGACAACGTTCACCAATGTGAACACAGTCAGCAGTTAAAGATGGCTTGTCGTTCAGCAAGTGCTTAAACTTTGGCGGGTGACTAAATCGTGCGAGAGATAGGCAGACAAAAATACAGACAGAACGACCAAAATTTATGCATTCAAGTATCCTAAAAAATACTAGCGTCCTCAAAGAACCCTAGACGTGGCACATCATCCAAGGGACGCCGGCATTGTTAATCCTTAAACTTGAGCGGCCTTTGCGGTCAATCATTGACATATAATGAGCAGGCACATACGTTCCACTTGGGCAGCATTTTTTCGCTCTTCTTTCTTTTAATGTGTTAATTTTTTTTCACAAAGCAGCGTAGCCCGCGGACGTGCGTTTGGTGGTCTCTTTGTCTTTACCCCCTTTCCTACTTTTCCTCAATTCTGAGAAAAATGTGCTACGTGGGGCTTTGTTTTGCCCTCTGCCATCGTGCCGCAGCCTATAATCGCAGGTAGTCATTTTTAGCATGGTCGAGTCGTATTACCGTAGTGACGTGCTCTTGCCACCCCGCAACACAGCTGCGGCCGTGGTTGTACAAAGTCTTACATATAAGAGGCCATAAATTTACTAGAAACACGTCGCGTTGCGCTCTAAACGTGTGCTACACACACCAGCGCGGCGAATGGTGCGGAATAAATGGAGATCGTGACGCGTTCAGCAACAACAATGCGCAGCTTTAGAGAAACAGGCAGTCGTACCATGAAAGCGGTGCCACCATTATTCGCTTGAAAGAAATAAACGTAGGCAATGCTGACTCATGTATTGTAAGCACGTCTGAACACTTTTTTTCTTGTCTGAAGAGACTGACATCGAAAAGCCACAATAACGTTAGCTATTCGCTCTATTTGTTGCCACGTAAGTACAATAACTTCAGTATAACGGCTCAATGCATTTATAGTGTATTTTAAGTAGGTTCAGCTCACCGTCAAGTCCTAATAAAGTGACTCATTGAAAAAATTACAGAGAAGCGTGACACTACGGCTTTGATACTATACGGCACGAGCAGGACGATTAATCGGTAACCTTGTTTATAAGCAAGAGAAAAAAAAACATGGTTGATTCCTTTATCATAGAAATCAGATCTTAATATCACAGCGAACCTTTCTTCAAAGGAGTATACAGAAGACTATTGTTTTTTTTTTACACTGGCGTCACATAACTTGTACAATGGCTATTGGTGTTTCACTGCAATAGCATCGTTCGTGTTGAATGCACTCACGTTGACGCCTATAGTGACACATCTCTCTCACAACTAACATCCTTGATCGCGTTGTCCCTTTTGTGGCAGGTGAAGTATGTAAAATACACAAGGCAACAGCATATGGTCAATAAAGCTCAAGTATAGCATAAACAAGCACGTAATGAAATCTAGTACTCGTTATAAACTGGTTCAAAATGTCTTCATTTGACAATACTAATGACAAAGCGTAATAGGGTAACCTACACCTGGGCACATGCGCGTGCCATACATCGCTTCAAGAACGCTAAAAATGAAGATCATAGCTTGAACCATGAACAAAGAAAGGTTTCTTGCTGGCGTGTCTCTCGCTGCACCAAAACACTTACTTGCACGACATTCGCCCGTCAACGTCGTTGTTTTTCCACGACACTTATGCAGTTCTTTTCTTAGTCTGTGCACCTCACTCGGAGTGGTAAGAGAAGAAACACGATTGGAGCATGCGGAAGGTACAGTATACACCGGCAACCAGTCATGACACGCTGATATGAAGCGAAAGACAAAGCAAGTACCGTTGGCAACGCCGTATTCAATCCACACGTAAGCCTCATTGCACCAACCGTTGAGCCTCCTGCAATAATACCTACAGCATTCATTACGCTTAGACTACCGAAGGGCTCTTTGTCGACCTTCGTTATTGTCATAATGCAGCACTTCACCACTCCTAGATAGTGACATCGCTCCTGCCAACATAGATCACCGTGAGATATATATGGTGCGCTTCTGAGACGCCCTGCGTGTGAGACAATAGCACATTTAGTTGAGCGTCTGGAATCACTCTGCTTGCTCATCGCACCCAACCAACCGTCTAGATGAGCATTCTCAAACACGCGGCTCGCACATGGCTTTGTTCTTCACATAGATTTTCTTTTATTTTAATAATAAGCGTGTACGTGAGTTACACTGCCCTGACTGGTCCAACGCATTGTTTTCGTGAGGCAACCCAAGTGGCAACCATGTCTTGAAACATAACTGGGAAACAAAAAACTTTGTTTCATCAACGGCGTCCAGATTTTACTCGCTTTGGAGATAGGTATCGACGTGTTGACCGGAATCTTAACCTCATATCTTGAAACAGGACCTGTATGTGAGATATGTCAAAAGTTGTCTTTTCAATACTACCATTTGGTGACAGTGTGTACGGTGTGTATAGCTCCTGTCCCCCACTTCCCGACTCTCTTAGAATCTTTTCTGACCCGACCTTTTGGTACTCTTTTCTGCCTGCGGCGTCCTCTTGGAGTGAGTTTGAAACCTCTGATATTGATCATCGCAGGCCGAGCGTTCATGGGTTCGACTACCAGGTGGTCAAAATTTTACACTATTTTTCTTGGCTAATCTTAGAAAACAAAAGTGGTGCGATGTATAACACAGGGACAAATTAAAAATATGACGACACCTGCTCACTAGCGGAAACGGCATCTATAGGCCAAAATTTTCTTAAATTGCTGTTTTACCACAGTATAGCTTTCTCGGTTATTTCTTCGTGTACATTTTATTGACGTCAGTTTCGTGACGGAAAGGACGCCACTGAACTCTTGGTAGACGCTGGCATAAATCACTGTCGTTTTTTTTTAAAAAAAACGTCTATGAACGAATTCTAAAGAAATATCAGAACAATATTTGAACATAGCATAACACTGGGAAAGTGAAGCTATATTGGTCTTTAAAAATGGTCAGAGGAGTGCGAGGAAAAATCACCTGATACGATGCAAGGCTCTCGAATATAACGCACACGTTTTCACAACGTGGTATTCTCGACCCTCAAAAACACCTGTAATATGTTGCACACGTTTAATGATCGCTGACGTCACACGTATCTCTGTTCTTTGGCTGCTTTTGTGTGTGCATGTTGCGCTTACATTATCTTCGAACGCAGGGGTCAGCTTTCAACTCAGTTAAGTAGCTTGTGCTTTAAGCTCTCTTCGGGGATGTTCTTCTATGTGAACTTCTTTTCGGCCTGTCAATGTTTGCTTTATTTAGTCGCATAACCGGCGCACTTCTCTACCTTCACTGAACTTATCGCCTTTCTCGCTTGGTCATACTACTACCGAATGTGCAAATGCGTGGTAATAATGGATATCGATGAAATAAAACTGAGTCCTAACCCTTCTGAATAATCAAGAGCTCGTGTAAATACTGCTTGTACTAACTTCGCACTCTAGAAGGAATATTGAACGTTCTGTTTGTACAGAAGATATACACGAAGAGAGTTTCAAAGTACACGTCGCATGCAAGGTGCCACAATGAAGAACTTCTCACGGCCGGTTTTCTGAAGATAACCTTCCCTTGCTATTCTTCAGTGTACTCCCTTTTTATACGTGCATTGACAGGTAATTATTCTGACCCTTCATCTACTGACGCAGAGACTTACTTGGCAGGAACTTGTTTCAAAAACAAGTGCTTTTGACAGGGTCAAGGAAGCGCTGAACTTTCTTTCTAACAGAGATCAAGTTAATTACACTCTCTAGGATATGCTTCCGTGCCCATGACCAAACAATTGCAAGCGTTATGAACGCAGAATACTCACAAAAGCACTGAAAAATAAAGAAAATAAATCTTAATCCTCGTCAAGCGGGCGTCAGACATTTTAAGGACAAAGGCGTTCTTTGTCATTGAACTTCTTAATAAAATAAATAAATCAGTGGATAGTAGAGTTCTTGTTATTACTTGTTTTTGATGGGACAAAGAACTTCAGCTTGTCACAGCGATTCTTTCGCCATTGTAGCACATCAAAGGCTTCTTCCCGGCTTGTTCCACCACCCAACCTTTCCTGTAAACTTCTCGTTGCGTTATAACGCTTTTAAGTATTCACCCACACAGTTTCGAAACACGCGATTACATGGCCGCCAGAAGAGCGATGCAAACAAGCACTTGTCAACTGTGTAAAATATCAATAAAGCTTGTCTCAATAGCAAAGAGAGAATGCTCTTACGCATATAAATGTAGTAATGCGCTGCCTTGGTCTAATTTCCGTATACGTGTGCAAACGCATCGATGAATTAAGGTTCTAGTGAACAGTGTCACTGTTGCATTATTTTAAACAAATGAGTCCGGTGTACAACGAATGCTTTTGTAGCGTGGTACATGACAAAGTATGTGCGTTGGAGTTCTTGTTTTGTACGATAGCGTAGTTGCTTATGCCAGCTGCGGAAACTTTGGTGTCCGCAGAATACCACCAAAGAGTGCGTCACGGCGCACGCTGTCTTTGTCTTCTTTTTCATCTTATGCTTTGCTTCCCGAACACGTCCGCATATGTTTCGACGTGCTACTCAATGAATCTGATGACCGAGACAACGAGTAGAGAAACCAAGAAAGAAAGAGAATGAGAGAGCGAAACATAACTCAGGATAGCTGAAGAGAGGAATTGCAGGGTTAGTTTTTTTTTTTTCGCGAGGCGACACTCGAACATGCGTATGTACTATCCTGAGAGTGAGCGTTTTAGCCACTCTTTTATTCAGAGCACAGCATAGCCTTGCGTTATAACTAGGACAGCAAGGGGTGGAAAAGAAAACTGAATATGACGAGTACAGAAAGTATGAGAAGAGAGTAAATCATAACATCAAAAAGGACAATTGCCCGAATGGAGTGAATTAAATGCATGAAAAAAAAGACAGAAGGAGATGGTAAAAATGAAAATAGAAAGAAAAATAAGAAGAAAGACAATGAGAGTGAGAGAGAAATATAAATAAACGTAGACAAAAATTTCATAACCAGAAACAGAGAGAGAATATGAAATTTAAATAAAGTTTGGAAAAGCATACCAAAAGAGTGATAGCTAGAACTACTATCAGCTCCGCTGTCTGTTTAGCATAGCGCCTTCAATGAAAGGTATGCGAAAGCTTTTGTCTCTCAATATTTTCATTAAACTTCCCACCTATCACTTCCATCTGCCTGCAGTTGGAGTGCTTCAGACTCGAGATAATAGACAAAGATTTCCTCAAACTGCTCTATCATTGATGCTGCTTTCTTTTAAAGCAGCACTGCCTCGTTTCCACTTTCTAGTATATTCTTGGGTCCTTGTTTTTGGCTATGATGTTTTGTTTTCTTTTTTTTCGTTTCGTCCTGTACGCTGTTGAGATGCATCGCCAGCAATGCCACGTCATCGCTGCTTACATAGCTAACGCCCCTATATAATTCATCGAGAGGCCTCGCACTGGTGAGTGAAGCGTCTGGTATAGCTGCCAGGAGCTGTTGCGCAACAGATAACGCCCTACGTTATAAATCACCTCCATAAGCATGGGAGGCCTGCGTATTCATTTTGTATAAGTCATCTGGAAAGCTTCAGTACAACGCTGAGCCATTATCTACCTTGCGCGAGTGTGGTGTCTTGATGTCTCCGCATGTCGAACGGCATTAGTCTGGCGCAGTTTTGTGAGCTTCTCGTTAGGCAAACTCCTTTACCTCAACGGTAAAAGCAAAAACTAGCTTACCCTAATTTGTGATGCGAAAGAAAAGCGTCTTGATCTTGCCAATGTTCACGCCTGCTCAGCAGATAATGTAATCCGTTTAACTCGATGCAGATCACACTTTTCCCTAAAGGAGGTTGGATCAATCTTCGCGCAAGCTCACGCAACAAGGCCTTATCATGGTCATCAGAGCGAGCATGATACGCACGAATGCCTGGCTATGAAGCCGCATGCCTCACACGCCACAGCTGTCCCGGCTATTCATTCGTTCCACGCGAGCTGATGTATGGCACCTCAAAAAGCATAACCAAAACGGGTGCGTCAGCAGTCATTCCACATGACGCCTTAACTTTTCAATCTAGTCCTTATAACCACGTGCCTGAAAGAAACAGAAAAGAGGCACACGCGTGCCGAAAGTTATTCTCCCTTCATCTCTTCCACCCTTTTATTCCGCACCCTTACTGTTCCAATTTCCGGAGATCCCGCTCTGGAGATATGCAAAGAAACTCTCAATGAAAGAACTAGACAGTACGGGAGTTCTGCTATCAGACTTACAAAAGAGCAGACACTGTCGCAAAAGAGCAATAGAAAGCTCGGCAACGCCAGCGTTGTGCACAATACCAGTAGTTCACTATACGCCGACTTCGTCAGTGAGCACTAAAAAGCAACCAATGCTATTTTTATCATCTTAAGAAGTGCAACGAATGTTCTTCCGAATCATGTGCAAATCACGAGGGTAAATGTTTTTTCCTAAACTTATTGTGATTGTATATTCAAGTTATTTATCCTACCACGGCGTCGGTGGTACAATAGATATGCCGATGCTGCGCTCTGTCTTTGCTCGCTTCTACGCCTGGTGAAAAGGTATAAACTAAAGTTAAGTTGGCTAGCTTGGAAAGTCGCATGCAGTTTTACGCGTGACACTTGTGAAAGCTTTGCATGGGGCTTGCTTGCTGTAAGGCCTGGGGCGGCCCAATGCGCTAAAAAGAAAACAAAGCCTGTCTGTCTTAATCGAAAAAAGAAGGATACAGGGCTAACAATATCTATTCAATTACGTGATTATAGTAAAGTGTCAAGGATGTGAGGTTTAGTTACTGTGTATCTATTCGGCTATTTTTCAGGCCGGTAGTGGCCGAGCAATTGTCTCAGCTCCTTGGCTCTTTTTGGCGATTTTACTGTTCCCTCGATTTCAACCAAGTTAGTAACACCTTAGGGTGCCACATCCGGTGTGAGTACGAAGTGTCAAAACCTGAAGATTAAGGCGTGTTTTTCACATTGCGAAATTGGATTTCGCCATTGCATTACGAAAAGTATATTGTATTTGGTGTAATGGCTGAGACTCGGAGAACACTATTTTTTGGAGCCTCATCTTGCTGGCGCCCTATATCTGAACATGACAGTAGGTGGAAGTGAACAGGGCACTAGGAAGCACTACTCAGCGAAGTTCTGCGCTTATTGACATCGCAAAGTGAATATCCGATGCAGCGTGTGCCTTCTTTCTGAATATTAGAAACGCACTGTTACCCGGAAATACTAACTGCATGGATTTTGTCATTAGGAACGATCTTGCAAGGAACTACAATTTAGGCTTCAATATCAGCAACAGCAAGTAATAGCACCTCTATAGAGCACTCAATTTTTATCATCGTCAAAATGCTTTTAGTTCTTTTGAGAAAACCGACACTATACAAGTGAATAGACAGCTATTTCGGTGACAGTGCATAAAACGTTGTCATCATGCACGAAATTATTGTGAAAGTCAGTGATGTATGCTTCACTGTCAGCAATTGTGATGTTGAAGAGCTCTTAGTTACCTTTTCATGAAAACACATCAAGTCATTTCGGTGAAAACATCCCAGTTGGCTTCGTTACGGCGTAAATGTCGCGGCGTAAATATAGCACAAAAAGAAAAAAAAAACGACGGGGACAAGAAAGTGAACACAAGCGCTTATAACAACTGAAAGCTTTATTGCTTGAACCGAAAATATATAGCATCTAAACTTGATGCTCGGCTGAATTCCCCGCATGCGCAGTTTTTGTGAAGCAAAAGGCAAGAAGCCAAAACAAGAACACACCTCCTGCACCCCCTTCTCCACCAGCATATCTCTCGTCTTTTTTTTTTTTTTTGCGCTACTTTTACGCTGTATTGTATCAGCACCAACTCGCTCCCTTCTCCATTTTTTTCCAGTTGGCTTCGCCCTCGTGGGGCTACTTTCGACTACATATACTGCCGTTGGCTGCAATTTGCTCCTTGTTGACTAGCGTTTTTTTTTTGTTCTTTTGAAATTTTTCGATCATTTTTTTGCCTTTTTGTCCTGCGAAACCTCGCATGTGCGTTACGCTTGTGTCAGGGTTATATCCATTCTGCATACGCTAACTTCATAGTTTAAAACTCTGCATACGAACACAAGTGCCAAAAAAAAACGCATCGATGAGTGTTGTAGTATATTTGGTTCACAAGTGCGTAACCTAAACAATAATTTTTAATGAACTTGTTGTGGTTACAAGTGACTTCACCTCCGTGCAGTGCCTGTCTGATGTGGGCAATTCACAACGAAGAGCGTCTGTCACCGAAACTGTTTCTGAGACCTCTATGAGGCGGTGTAGGGCTTCGTCACTCAGAAGTGAGAACCTCTGCTCCTGACAATGTTTGGCTAACAGACTGCTGTATAAAGCATTTCTTTTTTCCTGCGCAGGGACAGTTCCCATCTCGGGTCGATAGCACAGGCCACGATGGTATGGTTATCGAGTATGAAAAACAGGACGTAAGTGCACTCGTGTTGTCACCTTCACCTCTTGTGTCCTTCGTTTTTCTGCTCTTTATACCACGGTTGTGTTTGACGTGCGAAGAACAAGCTCTAAAGAAAGAAAGAAAAAATAAAAAAGAAAGAAAGAAAGGAAGGAAGGAAGGAAGGAAGGAAGGAAGGAAGAGAAAAGAAAGAAAGAAAAAGACAGACAGACAAATGAAGGAAAATTCTTTTAATAGATGTTTGTAGCCTATAAAATAATCGCTCTTTATTCGCAATATTTGTGCAGTAATATTGCACTATATGTTTACCTGACTTCTGCGTAACACTCTGGAAGTGCTGGAACTATTGCTTGAAAAGTGCAGGAGCATTTATAACGAGAAAAAATATGAACGAAGTCTTCAGAGCTCGAAGTTTAAATGAAAGTGAAGAAAATATTGAAAACACGGTTTTACAGGTTGAGACCACTTAGAAATTTATTGTAATCACTTTTATTGTCATATGAAATGTACATGTCAACTTTTGTTGATGTTTTCTTTCGTAATGGTGACACTTGAAATGGCGAATGGGTTCTTATTCAAAACAGGAAGACGATCTGACAGAATCGAATCGCACTTAAGCACATCGAAGTGACATTTGACAATGGTTCAACAGGTGCGACCTATGTAGAAGGCAATAACAGCAGTACACAAGCGTTCGGAATAACTTCTTGAGCAGGTAGCCCATCTAAGGTTGCACAGATGGGGTGACATATGAAACGTCATCAAAGCAAAATGTGGGTGCCAGAAAAATGGTTCCGGAACTGTACATTTTGAACGCACTTCTCTTTATACCATCGTATGCCGCAGGATCCGAAATGCAGGCTCAGAGCTTTTTTTTTGTTGTTGTTGTTGTTGTTGAACCCACGGGGACAACACACGCAAGCAGCGCCCGCCTCAGAGACAAGCTTAAGGTAGTTTCACACTTGAGTTTCATTCACGATTTTTTTCCAGATTATAACATTTGCATTAATGGCGCCAGGGTGATAACAACCTGATTTACGACGAGATACAGTCGTGTTCATCCAGTCACATCACGCAACATGTAAGGCGAAATATGCGAACACTTTTCAGTCACCTGTAGAATTCACAGAGAACTTAGCTAAATGTGCTCATGCGGTAAGCAAACTAAAGGAAATGGGAAAGTTTAAAAGCATGTTCTACATTGAGAAAGACCAAATTATTCGGTTGAGTGTAATCACCGGCTTCGAATAACCACTGCTGCACTTTACGTATTCGGGCTCTCTTCACTGAGCTTTGTATGCTGTAAGTATTACCTAAATTGTTTGAGAGTTTATTTACGAAGCAGATGAGAGAAGACAAGCGTGAGCAAAAAACTTATTCCGAATGCTCCAATCCTGGTTTTCGTGTGCGCATAGCCACCAGATAACTTGTTTGGACGAGCGAACGTCGGTGGACGTTGGTCACACGTGAGATGCCACAACAGTGTTCCCGTTAATGGCGACCATCGGTATCTTTGTGACGCTGCCACAGGGCCGACCACTTTGGTGGCAGCGCGCTTTGCTCGTCGGTGCGAGGCTGTTTACAGAACCGGCATCAGGCGCCAACGACGTCGTCGTGAGAAGGCCGGTGGGATAACGCGTGGTCGAATCGCGACCGCTGCACCCCCGACCACGACGACGACGACCACAGGGGAGGATGTCGCAGATACCGCGGCGTATGTGCACGTTGAAGAGCCCGTAGAACACCGGGTTCACGGCACTGTTGAGCAGGGCCGCCGTTTCGGCCAAGACGATGGCGGCCCGTGGCACCTTGATGCAGTAGTGGCTGTGGATGCGTACGTTGTGCACCGCGAAGTACGGGATCCAGCAGAGCATGAAGCTTGCTATGATGCACACCTGCGAGTCAAGAGCGAGGAAGCTGGAGAATGACGAATGCAGAGGAACATCGGATTTTAGTGAGGTACGTTCCGGTGAAGCCACAAGATGCATAAAAAAAACATGATTTACCAAACAGAAACACTAAAACCCTCACATGCCACACACGTAAGCTCCGCCAAGCATGCGAACGCACACTGGAGCACAAACGTCAAGGTCATCTTCATTTTCTTTGATAGCGCCACAGAACCGCGATTCCTGACAGCCAGGCATATCTCTGTAAAATATGGAGCAGACTATGGCGATGAACATACATTTCGAGCATTCTGAAAACCTTGACGTATTCTTTAAGGTAATCCCGATGAATCTGTTTGACTCATTTTGCCTACACACGCTCAGCTATCCTCCTATTGATATACTTAATAAAAAATGCGTGATAAAAAACAACCAACAAGACCACTCAATCGAGGAAGAAATTTTGACGAAGGAAGAGAAACCCAAGATAGAAGAATTAACGCTAAGATGTTCATCCCAATACACATCACTTATAGTTTCGTGGCCGTCTTGATGGGCTTGTCGATGCGAAAAGCCGTAAATAATGGAATAAAAAAAACAACTTTTCATTAAAAAAAACATGTCGCCACCGATGTTTTGTGACATGCAGGCAAACGTTTTTAAAAATCTGCGCCTGCAGCATTGAAGCCTCCCTGGTAATATGCGTTCGTGCTGAAGGCGTTATCGCACTAAACCTGGTCGTGAAAGAACTAGTTCAGAGTAGACACAACAAAAAATTACACTTAAAGATAGATAGATCAATAAATTTTTTTATCATGGAAAGGGAGGGCCGAAGGTCACTGATGGGGAGACTGGAGGAGGGGAGAGGGGTGATAGGCACACAATAAATCACACGTATCGAACCGCTGCTTATTTCGAAATGGGCTAATGTGACAAGGTGATGAGGGTTTTTGAAGGGGCCTTTTTGTACCGCTCCCGAATCGGGATATGAACCAAAAAAAAAAAAACTTGGTGCTGGGATTGCGGCGATCACTTATGGCCGCAGCGCGTCCCGTGCGCGGGACCCTCTATTGAACAACCCTTATAAGAAAAAGTACATAAAGACGGTCGCAGTTTCTTTCAACGAGAAGAAGCATAGATAGGTGCAGACAACTAAAAAGTACAAGAGGTAGCATTTCTTAGCAAAGCTTAGTTTCTGACAGCTCTGACATCGCACTCGTCATGAACACCAAACCTCTTCAATACGTCCACTCATCGTGCTTTATTCTTTACGCCACTGTTAGCGCGATTTTGCCATAATTATTATTTACACGTTTTTGAAAAATTAAGGCATGCTTTAGAATAAGCATGACAAATATTACGTAATTACAAAACTAGGCGTTATATTCGTTTAATAGTTTATGGCACCAACTTCTTATCTGCAAGTTTATGCAGCCTCTTAAATAGAAAAAAAATCATTATTTGAGGAGTATACTGCACTGGCGGCAAGCTTGTACTTCGAGTACAAAACTTTACTGAATACTTCAATGCCTTGATCTTAAAAAATGCTATGTATCAATTGCACACTTCGTTCCTGTTAATCTTTCCCTGTCAATAAAATGTGTAGTTTGAATGCGGGCGAGAAGGTAGAGGCATTTTGTACTGCAAAAAAAAAAAAAAACGTTACGGTACTTCTTTTCGCCCCACTATAAATCGATGAGCGCAATATATTCAGTGGTGAAGCCGCATTGCCTGCCTTAAATGCAAATACATCGTGAACTCGCACGCAATGCCCCTAACTTTGAACCAAACCAAACAGATTGCCCCCAGCTTTCAAAGAGCGCCCCAGAATAATTATGTGGAGTTTGTGATCTGGTGTTTTCAGGTGGACTGTTTTTTTATTTCTGTGATTTTTTCAAATTAAAAAGCATACCCTTGCAGAGTGCCCGCACAAGCGCTACGAAATTTGATAGGCCAGAGCGCTTTGAAATAACAACAGGGATGGTGCTTGCAGGAAGTCAAAATTGACTTTCCGATGATAAATGTACACTGTGGTGTTGAGGGGCAAGGTCTTCAAAAAAAGATACCTGAACCAAAAGAAATCGTAAGAGTTCTTGTTTCAAATTACTGTTGTATCATGCATTTTTTCTAGGAGCATGCAGGCGTCTCTGGATCTATCGTGGCCCTATTTCAAAATTCCAGTACATTTCATTTTTCCTGAACGAACCCATTTTTATTATGAATGTTTTTGTACACGTTGTGACAAGGAGTGTAGACTGCAAGCAACGCTAGAGAAAAATAATCAAGTAACCTCGTATCGGCAACGAGCCCGAAACGGTTTCCGTGACATACGCAAAAGCAATAGTAAGCTAAGCGAGCGCTTTCAGCGTCTTGACAGCTGCATGTGACGAACGACCTTGCAAATTGCCATTTATTAAAGTCGCGTTTGCTTATCTTGATTCTATTATGAACTTAGGTTTCGTGCGCGAAGTGTCATGTTTAAGTGCCTCGAGTTTTGTGCTAAGCACACGGGGACGTAAGTTCGCTATAACGAGATCAGCAAGTATACGTGACTGATAAGGAGGTTCGAGAGCTCCTATCTTCAAGAACAGCAGCCTCATGTTCGTACCGTTAAGACATGTTAGCGAGCATGCGGCCTTCGCACTGAAGTTGAAATGGTCTGGCGCTTGTGTTGCGTGCGAATTTCAACGCCTATTACCCCCGCGGAACGTAGCGTTATGAAAAATGCGCTACGCTAACGTACCAATTCATTTTTACTGCGTAACTCTTACACCGTTATATATCAACGAGGCTTACGCGTACGGGTGTTTGAGACGTATCGTTAGCTACAGACGGGGAGCGTAGCAGGTAGACGACAGCAACGGAGACCGTCTGAGGCAACTGTATATACTTCAATAAAATGGCCCAGAACTTTTTCCCCAACAACTGCAAAAACTAGGAGCATACCACGACTTTCATGTAACCTACAGCATCGACAAAACACCACTGTGACCTTCTTATCACCACAGCGTCACTTCCGGCGGCATCTTCACTTCGTACGCGAAGAAAAAGAACCGAGGTCAGTATAGATACAATGATTCACCTTTTATTCGTCAATATGTCAGTCAAGCAAGGAGCTTTCCCGTGCTCAAACTTCGCAGTGTTTGCTGTTAATCTTCTGATTGATCAGCGCATTATAGTGTAATCACCGCCGGTTTTCTTGCTGCGCATGCGCTGTCGAACGAGAAGGCCAAGCCATGGCGACAGCCGCATCACTCAGAGATAACACACGATGCGATGAAGAGCCTAATTCAGCCTGGCTTCTGCTGCAGGCGAAGCGATAAGCGCTAACTTCCCGACAATATGAAATGTCAGGCGTCTCACAGATGACATCGCCGGCATACGAGCCGTTGGAACCATTCTCGCGCCGCTACAGCAAACTGCCCAGCCGGAGCAACGCAACCATGCGCACGTTTTCAGGAAGATGTACGACAACGCGAAAACGGGGCATACATGGCAGCACCTAGAGAGGTAAGGAGGAAAGTTTGGCATGCTTCACGGTAAGTGCATGCAGTACGTGTCACGCATGTCGCACCACTTTTCACACCTGGACAATGTTAGGCGAGCACCAGACCACGTCGCTCGCTGAAAAGGGCTGTTGTTTCCAGAAGTTGATCGTTGCGTTTTCTATCGCGTAAACCTGCTCGTCGTTAACGCCTTTCGTATGCGAAGATAGCAGTAGTTTCCTGCTCTTTGTTAATAATACGTATTTATGTTTGTTGTTGCGCTTCATATTATCTGGTCGCGCTGAATTTCGCTCTCGCCTTCAAGAACACCACAGCTGGCACAGCCGCAATTTCAGTTAAAAGTGTTCATTGGCACGGCACTTTTCACCACATAATATTGGCAGGTGCTGCAGTTATAGTAGTCAAACTTGCTTCCTGCTCACTATTTTTCTGTAAGAGCATTACCAAGAAATACAGAAAACGGGAATGATGAAATAAGGCTGCGGATTTTATTATTCATTCTTTATCAAATAATCAAAACAGGATCCTTGTATGTTTAAAAGTTTGTACACTGTGAGCGAAATACAGTGCTCGGATAACTGCATCAACAGTCCTCAGAAACTTATTCTGCATGAATATAGTGTCACAAGCCGCCTTAGAAAAAATAACCATTGCACAGGTACGCTAACCTACTCAAAGCACATTTCTCTAAAAGCAAGAAGAATATTAGAGAACATAGTTTATAAGTAAGGGTCTATGTTTCTGGATAAATTTATAAAATGCCATAAATATACTTTGCTAAAATTTTTCACACTTTCCGGTCTTAAAAGGGCATTTTAACTATTCAAAGGCATTTGCAAAGCTGTGAATCATCAACTAAAAAGCACGGACGTGGTTGCTAAGTTGAAGCAGCTTCGTTAAGCATGTTTGTGTCTATTACAACGATTTTTTTTTGACAAAATGGCGAAGCCTTTTGCACAAAATGATATTCTGGCAAGAAAAACAATTGCAATTATAATTCAAAAGTATCAAGTTGGTCTCCTGATGAAAGTACTATGCAGTAATTTTCTACTAGTCCCTTTTGGGGAACGACAAGCTTTTCATTACTACAGTCCTTAGCGTTAGCTACTTCTACAACATGCTTTTCCTGCAATATCAATTCACTAAGAACAGCACATACTTACATTTCTATATAAAAATATCTCGGGTCCATTGTTTAGCGCGCCTTGAAAACGATGGGAGCCGGAAGAAAGAAAACGTAACATGCCACATTGAAGCTGCAACGAAGTAGCCTCGTATTTGTCAGATTTCGAAAAGCTTTAAAAATGTGCGCCCTTTTAAATCCTTCACACGAGGCTCACGTGTTTCAAGATGAAAAAAAAAATGGCTACCAGGGGTGACCATCGTGGTGGAAAGACTTGTGGTTGCGATATGAACAAATGTAATTCGAGTATTTGTGCTTGTGTGCATCTGTGCTAGCACATTCAAGCCTTCGAGACATCCGAAGCACACTTCGTTTGTTCGCAAGTTCTTCAAATCAGAGTTAATTTTGCCTAATATTTTGGAGTGTTGTGAATAATACTAATAATAATAATAATAATAATTACAATACCCCGACATATTACGTAATAACATATTATGATTATTATTAGGTTCGAACGTGCCAAAACAACTACACACAAGCACACATACTCGAATACAAAACACTTACTTTTTTTATGAAGATGACAGGGACTGAGAGAAAAGGCTGAGAAGCAGCTTGACCAGCTCCTGCTACTTCCTAAGGTACCCTTCAATAAGTTTATAACAGTGCACACGTCAACAGCCTTGCACACAAGCTAAATGAACATAAGTAAAGTGTGGGATTGGGCTAGTTGGTAATCCATATAAAACTTCTAGGCGCGTAAAACTTCAGACAACTAACATAAGAGACAAGGACGAGCGCAGACTTTCAACTGATTTTATTACTACTACGACACACATATATATATTGGAAAGAAGATAAGCAACACACAAAAAAAGGCGAAAAGAGAGATTGCAAAAAACATCACACAAAATCAAAAGGCGAAAAGAGAGATTGCAAAAACATCACGTGCTCACCCTGGGCCCTCACGTGCCGAATTTAAAAACGCCAATTCTTTCCCAGATAATGCTATCGATGGTTTGCTGATACAGCTACCTCGAGCAATTGCTGCAGCTTCAATTACAAGTCTTGTGCCTTCATTAGGGTGGGACGCGAGAACCCTTGTCTGTTCGAACAAAGGCTGGCATCCACATTCGGAACAATGAGCGGCCAAAAAACCGTCCCGTCCTGCATTTCTTACTTTCTGGCAATGTTCTTGAAGTCTTACATTGAGGCACCTGCCCGACTGACCGACGTACTCAAGTCCACAAGACAAAGGTACGCCATAAACAATCCCTGTTGCACACTCAACAAACTTCTTTCGGTGCTTAATTTTGCAGCTACTCGTAGTGGTTCCTACGGGGCTTGTTTGGACAGATAATTTTGACAATTTATTCGGTGCGGAAAAAACCACTGACACGCCCGCTCTCTGGCCTATCTTCTTGAGTTTATGCGAGATACCATGTAGATACGGTATCACCGCCACCCTCTTGGGAGTTGCTTCTTGTAAAACGTCCCCATCGTTACCGGCCCTTGATTGTCTGCGCAGCTTCTCACACACAGAAACTAGCAACGAACCGGGATAGCCCGCTGCCTCTAGACGGAGAATCTGCCTGTCGAAACTTCGCTGGACTGAGTGGAAGCAAGATTTTGTTAAAGCGTTATATAAACATGCCTTTACAATTCCACGCTTCACCAGTTTGCTGTGAGAAGACGCGTACGGTAAAAGGGGTTTTTTCCCCCGTGGCTCATACGTCCAACACACGTGCCCAGCTGAAAAAGTTAGTATTAACTCTAAAAACCTCAGGGAACCATTTTCCGGCAACTCATACGTGAGAGACAGTGGTTCAAGGCATTCCTGGAACACTTGCAAGACTTGCTGAAAGCACTCACTAAGGACCTCAAGATCGCAATCAAACAAAATTAAGTAATCATCGACAAACCGGAAGCACTTACTGACATTCATTTGTACCAACCGTTGATGAATCTTTCTATCCAAATGAGCGAGATATAAATCGCTCAACACTGGGGCGATGCATGAGCCAATGCACACGCCTGTTTTTTGCAGAAAAACTTCACCATTCCACTCCGCAAAGGTGGAGGCAAGGTAAAGCTTCAGCACATCCAGGAAGCCAGAAACAGAAATACCACACTCGTTTTGAAAGGCAACAGCACCATAATCAGAAATTGCTTTTTCAATGACATCAACAAGTGGTTTTTGAGGCAGAGAATAGTAGAGATCCTTTATGTCGATGGAAACACCCACTCGACGAGTGGACACGTGTTGACGGAGGAAGCCAACAATCTGCGAAGAATTGTTCACTAGAAAAGGATCATTAATCGGCAACAGTTTTAGGTACCTCTGAAGCCAAGAGGCAACACACTTCTGCCATGTGTCCCGTTCAGAGATTATAACACGAAAGGGCATATCAATCTTATGCGTCTTTGCAGAAAAAAACAAATTAAGCGCCAGTCTTTCTTGTTTGTTAACTGATCTCACGAGGCTACATAGATTAAGCTTATCAAGCATGTTGCACGCTTTTCGCTTCGCATCCTTCAGATTAATTTGCGGGCAAAGGTTAAACACAGAGTCAATAGCCGCGTGGCCTTTACTCATGAAGGTCCGGTTTCTTACGACACAAAACCCACCTTCTTTGTCCGAAGGCAGCAGACATAGTTTGTTGCTCTTTAGGTAGGAGACGACTTTCCTCACTGGAATGGTCTTTCCTCGAGGCGCATATCGGTAGAGGACATCAACACCTTCTGAAACACACCTCTCAGATTCACTGTCCGGGGCAGCCCTTGAAACGTTCCGCACTAACGAAAGCAGTTCCGCAGGTGAGTTTTTCCTTTCCACGGCGAACTTTGGTCCCAGGGATAGCGTTGTCCTGACGTAGTCTGGAAGACTAATTCCCTCTTCAACGTGGAGCTGTCCTGCAGAGCGCACTTGGGGACGCCGTTTTTGGCGCCGAAGTAGAAGCAGCTCTTGTTTCCATCTGCTCTCTACAGCATGGTCGATCAGCTTCGTCCATTCGTGCCGTTTTTTCACCCTTGCAGACCTTTTTTTTTAACTGCCTGTTCTAAATGAACAGGCAGTTAAAAAAATGAAAGCATGGCTAACAGGGATTATCATCATCAATGCAATACATTTCACTTCAAAATAATATTATTAAGAAGACATTGCAAAAACTAATAATAAAAAAGTAAGCGCCAAATTTCGAAGAATCGGAGATTTACGAGAAATACGCTTCGGTAATCGCCGAATTTCCCAAAAAAACAACAAAACTCCGAAAAACACCCTCCGAAGTTAAAAAAAACGTAACTCCGAAAACATGGAGCCTCATTTATAGGGCAATCTATATAGAGCAACACGGCTATGCTGAATCTCGTTTGAGCAGGTAATTCGCATAGATCAAAGCTCGACACACTTAGTGCCGGTGAAAACTGCTGACCAAACTAGTGTAGGAGGAATTTCTGAGCTCCAAGGTGTAATGAAAAGTCATAACCAGAAATGCATTAGGAAGACAGATGGGGAAATCTAAAGGGAAGAAAAAGAACAGCAGTTTACATCAGAGGCGTGGAGCCTAGAAAACCAGCGCATCATTATACTGATGCTGTTTCCGTGACAGAAATAACGCCAAGTTTTTTGTGGGACCCGAAGTCAGAACACTTTCGTTGTGGAAGAATCCACAGCGTTGGTGTTATGAAACTAATCTCAAAGCAACTGAGGCGTACCGTAAGCTTAAGTGTCTTCGCCCGCGCCCTGGGCAGGAGTGGATTTCCCTGAGCGCATCGACGGAGCAAGGGCGGTGAAGATTTGCCGTTGGCTTTATCGCTGTCCTTGCTTCTCTGCGATGACGTGCTTGTAGAGACGAGACAGTTGGTGCCTTCTGAGCCAGATGCCGCCCACACAGCTCGTAAGAGCCGCAGATAGCAGGCCGAGATAAGAATGCCCGGCGCCACAAGGATGTATAGGGTGAGCCAGGAGAAATACAGCTGTCTCTGCCAATGACTTGTGTATCCCACACTGAGACACTCGTAATGAGGACGGCCAGACGTGGTCACACCTGTCTGTACCTGCGCAGTACGCGAAAATGAAAAGACACGAATCCAGATTTACCTATTGCAATCTGAACACAGTACATGCAGGTCACCTTCAGCTGCTAAGCAAGTTAGTTTTTCCATTCTCGATTGACTTGCGTTTTTGGTGTCGATCACATTTTATATTCACCTAATGAAGATACTCGTGGAATGCCGAAACGCATGCCGCATATTCTAGCGAACATTTTTACAAAACAGGTAATATTTTGCACAGGATGGGACTCAAGTTCAATCCGGCTTTTTTGTGGGGGGGGGGGGGGGGGGAGGGGTTGGCGGTACTGTAACAGGAAGCATGGAATATCTAGTTTTTTTTAAAAGAGCGGTGCACAAATATAAAAAACAATCTGGTGTGACCATCCACTAAAAGCACTTCAACCCAATTTGCTGCTACAAGCAGCGTGTAATCTTCTATGTTACATGCAAAGATAATGCGAGCGCAGACCTACCTGCACGAAAATGAAGAGTTGCGGCAGTGCAAGCAGAAAGGCCAACGCCCAAGAGACCGCCACCATAGCCTTGGCGCGCCGCAGACCCGAACGTGACTCAAGAGGTCGACAGATGGCGGCGTACCGATCGTAGCTCATCGAGGCCAAGATGAACGTGGTCGAGGCCAGGGTGACCATTTGCACGTACACCACGGCCTTACAAGCGGGGCCTCCCAGCACCCAGCCTCCTGAGATCTGTGAGGCGAAGGAAAGCAACACGTGCGACTCACGTTTCGTAATTTCCTTTTTAATGCGAATACCTTAGATGCCTCTCAAATACAAAAACTGATCGCGAGTGTCATCGGTGTCCCGTGGACCAGGTGTCAACACGAGTGGTCAGAATTCTCGGTTCCATGCGACACGGGCATGCTTGACACCTTGATATCGCGATTTCTACACGTCGGCGCCACTACGAGGAAAAAATAACCATCACGAGGTGGTGTCACATACTATCATCGTGTCACAAATCACCAAATTTTTGTGACGTCACTCTGAATTTACGTGGGGGCATAATACGATGACGTTATGTGAGATATTGTCACTGGTTAAAGGTGGGCCGATCACGGAGGCGAGGGAAAGACAGGTGACTTGCGAAACTCATCAATTGGCTCGGATCTCTGAGGCAGTGCAAAAAAATGGCAGCATATTCACGGAGTGAATGATGGAGAGTGGGGCGAAGCATTCGTCCGTCCATGCGTCCGTCTGTGTGACCGTCCATGCGTCTGTTTGTGCGCCCGTCCCTGCGTTCTTTCATGCATCCGCCCCTGCGTCCGTTCATTCGTCCATCCATGCATCTGTTTGTGTGTCCGTTCGTTCATCTATTCAACACTCCAAGTGCCACCATCTCGCACCTTTTTTCATATATTCCCCATATAGAAGCACCGCCATCCAGCGCACATTCCAAGGACTAAACGAGAGGTGGCACACGCACACTTTCTTACGGCCTGCGCTTTGGGTCCACTTCCCACCTTTAACCACCTCGAGTTCATGGTATATTCTAGTTCACTGTATTCATGGCACTGCGACCAAACGCTCGCTAAACCTTTCGAAAACCAAGGAGGTTACGCCCAGCGAGTATCACGTAGCAACCTTTCCCTGTCAGATAGGGCTCAATTTACATGCCAATGGCTGCTAATGAGAAATGAGAGACAGGAGAATTCGGCTTCTTCTTTCTTACGGCTTGCGCTTCGTATCTACTTCTCATTTTTAACCACCTTGAGTTCATTCATGGTATATACAAGTTCATTGTATTCATGGCACTGCGGCTCAACGCTCGCTAAACCTTTCTAAAGCTAAGGAGGTTACACCCAGCGAGTATAATGTAGCATCCCTTCCTTGTCCGATAGTGCTCAATGTACATGCCAATGGCTGCTAATGGGGATCGCAGCGTGCGCGTTGACTAAAAGCCGAATGCTCATGTCTCTCATTCCCCATTAGCAGCCATTGGCATGTACATTGAGCACTATTTTTTATTGTTAAACAACGCACAGAAGAAATCTCTCACTGGCACCACCTTGGAGGTCAAGTGTTATACCTATTTCGGTTATGTGCCACTGGTGGTTACGTACGAGGGACGCCCAAGCCACGCCATAAGGAGCTTCGCCCCTAAAACCCCTTTTGGTGAAGAAAGCTTAGGGCCGGAAATATAGATCGACTGACGGATACAATGAGGATTAGTCTCTGCGTGTTAATCTCTTATTTCGTGTATATTTACGCAGGCAAGTCGTTCAATTATATGTATTGGTTTACAGTAAACAGCAATCAATTTTAGTGAGAATCGTGGGGAAAACATGACATTGAAGAGCACACTTGCAGGCCACGCGTCGTTAAGCCACCACTCACTCACCTCGAAAAGCATTTCGGATGACTGCGTGAAGAGACCGACTGCCAGGTCTCCGATGGCCAGGTGTAGGATGAACAGGTTTACACGCGAAGCACGCTTGGGAGCCCTGGGTCGAGCCAGCACGGCAACTATGGCGGCGTTTCCGGCCAGCGTGAAGAACATGATGACCGACAAAGGCACGACGCGCTGCACCAAGGACGCATCCCACACAATGGCGTCTGGAAACACGACCGCTTCGTCCGATTCGTTAGTCCAACTCGCCACCGTTCCCGGAAGTGGAACACCTCCCAGTCCACGCTGGCCGCAGCTGCCAGTTCCCATGTCTTAAATGCCGCCTACTACGCACCCTCCTCTGTCTGCACCAACGTCGGTGGCTCTTTCATTTTCTGTATCAGCCTGGTACGCAAAACGATGTATCTGGAAAAACAATCGCATTGCGTATGTCACTGTTGAGGAAAACGAAGTCCATGAGAGGGCCACACAAAAAATATTTTGAGCGAAGTTTTTGTTGCAGAACCTTATTAGGTATGTTGGCCGTGCTACTGTTCGTTGCTGCTGTCTGAAATATTAGGTTGGTTGACTTTGTTCAACTTTATTAGCAGTTGTGAAAGACGCGACTGGCGCGCGATAGTTAGGTCACAATAAAATATTTTGAGACTGCTAAACGTTAATTCAATTATGCCACTCTTAGTAAGTTAGGTGACACGCGCATTCACACTTCCAGTCCTGCGTTTGCATCGTCATTTCTGTTGTAGTCGATAACTTTCTCACTGCCTTTCTGGCAGCCTTTCTTTAGATGTTTTTAAAGAACTTAGTCAATTTGCCAGCTATCTGCCAAATCGGGAGCTTAAAGGGGAGCTGAAACACTTTTTTGAGTCACCGTGGAATTATTTACAGAAAAAAGCGTATTGCACCACAAGTTCAACGCCACAAAAATATTCACAATCCGTCTACTACGAGTGGAGTTATAAGGATTTGTCACACGCTGCAATCGCATTCTGTCTTTTCTCGTCCCGACGAAAGCGCTGGAAGTTAAGCAGGGAGGGATTGGTGGGGCAAACAAAAAGCATCATGGGAATCTCGTGACTATGAGCACTTTTTTTCTTTTTTTCCCCCTTCGAATACACGAATTTTCGAGAGCGATCACGCGTGGACAAGTGACATCCTCTTGCAGCGATCTCTGTAACAACCAAGCGCGCCATGTTCAAATCAGCCAATGGCTGATGAATGCGCCGTCTACGTGGGATTTTTTCAGTATCTTCAGTCATTTCTCAAGGAAAGAAAGACAATTTTTAGCTGACTTTGATAATTTATTGTAAATTCCATGTCGCGTGCTGCGCTATAACATTTGGCTCGCGTGTTTTCCGGAGCCTCCACTACCGATCGGCAGCGTTTTCCGACCAAGCTAAAAAAATGTTGTAGGGCCCATTTAACATGTGCAGTGGAGGGTATTTGCAACAGCTTCCACTTATTGTCGGTAGTGAATCATTGTGCCATAGAGCAGTAATCTTTACCCTACGTTGATTAAACTGTAGAGTGTCTCATTATATCCGCTTTACTCCTAAATTCAGCTTTGCTGTGAGCATTCGTGGGTGCACAGGGTTGCGGTAGTTGAGAATACCATCCTTGGTTGATTATGAACATAAACAGGTACACCGCGATATACATTGTAGTCCACGGTTCCACATATGTCTGGAGGAATGGAATAATAGCCTGCACTTGTGGTAGCCTATTTAGAAATATGTAAATACTACCTAACGCTTCCTTATTCAAGATATTGTCACAATGTCGTGACGTGGCTGAAGGTAGAAGACTGGATGGTCAGATAATAAACTGTTTATTCGGGCCTGACTTGTGGCCACGCAAAAGCAAAATCAGATTACAGCAAGATAGACACTAATAGAGGTTGGCACAGCATCGGCCGTCCATCAACTGACAAGCGGCGAAGCACGTCGGCATTTATACTCTTGCCATGGAATGTTCTAGGGTTATCATTAGTGGCGCCGTTGGTTCCAGAATAATCTGTAATGTTGACGAAGTGGGCGTAATCTTAACAAAAGAATCTACTACAGCATCGAAGCTTTTATAACATCGTAGGCGTGGTTTGCACTGAACGTAGTGTAACGGGGTGATAACAAAACTTGAGGAACGTGGCAATATACACAGGAACATCACTCGTTAGAAGTCATTCAGAAGAACAATATATACCATAAGAAGGAGGTGTTATTTCTTGTCAGAAACCTTAGACTATTGAACACCTATTTATTAACTGTAATATCGTACAATACTATTTTTTGGGGAGAAGTTACAGAGAACTATAGGTATAAAAGTACCCCCAATGCCTACAAATCTTGTTTCCTAGTCCTCGGAAAGTGAAGTTTAACAGATTAATTTTATCCTTTTACTCTGTTTACATAGGATATTGCGTAACTTTTTGGCATACAGGCATTGACTATATAATATTAACGTTCAACGTGTACGAGCATGTGTCACTGTTTCGGGGAAATTGCTCTCAAGGTGGCTAGGGCATGTAGGACTTAGTTGCGAGTAAGAGGTTATATAAGTGTTGGATGCACAAATGCACAAAAAGAAGTATGATGTATGAATACAAACTATTGCTAATTGTAGCCAATCAAAGAAAACACAGATATACAGTACTAACCTTTTTTTTGCTATGTGTACATATGTTGACCTCTCTAGTTTACATTTCAAAAGATCTAGCGTATAATCAGTTATTCTCATTCAAATTCTCTTTAGACAACCTTTATTTGCCACTTTTAGGCATTCTCATGGGGGAAAAAAGACGTTAACCACATTCTTTTTTTTTTGCTTTTGTGTGGTTTTGCCTTTTAAGTAAACGAAATAAATCAGCCGAGTAGTCTAAGAATGGCTAACTTTGAGAATATGAGCTCACGAGGCAGAATTCCACAGCCGACACTAGAGCACTATTTCTTAGTGGTAGAATAGTTTGTATTTGTAGCCTGCAATAACGCTATTGATACTAAAAGCAGATTTAATTAATGAAGCAGTAACTTACGTGCTTGCAGTATACAAGTAATAAGCAGTTATAAACTCAAAACTAGCAATCACTGCAAGCCTTTCTAACAGCATACGTAACCAGTGAATTCAATGCTTTTTTCTATCTTTTCTTTCCCTGACACGTACTCCAAAAGTAAGCATGAATTCCAGCCACGCTGGTTGCGAAGGATGCGGTTATCGACGTTTCAATCTGAAGCAAAGAGGTGATCTCTCCCCTTTGTGCTGCGTTGTTTCTGTGTTGGTTACGATTTACTGCAGCGCATAAGTTGCCGCCACCTTTTGTGTTGCTTTATCGTAGAATGAAATTTACTTCTACTAAAATCACGCTTCTCTATTGAATTTCGACGCTGAGTTCTCCTTTTGCAAACACTGAAAACTGATAGTGCACTTCAAATCCTCCGTATTTAAATACAGGGTGCAGCTGGAACAAAATTTATTGTCGTCTTTAAGCCTCTTTTCACAAATAGCACACATGGCCCACACAAGTCTGCAGGCGCAAAAAAAAGCCTTACTTTTTTTTGAATGAGCGCCGAAACTTTTCATGAATCGCCGCTGAAACTTTGACGTAGTCGTGCCTCCATGAGAAAAGCTGACTTTGTCGTGAGATCTTCACCTTGGTTTTTCTGTAGTAAACGATCGGTTAATACCAAAATGCGTTCAAGAGATCTTTCGTGGTTTATTTTTCTTTTGCAAAAGAAATCAAGTGCTCAGTGCAACCGTCTACAACAATAGGAAGAACCGCATTTTTTTCTTTTAAACCACATTTCGACACGTGATCTGCGTTCCAGAGCACTTTCCCTTAATTCAAGCCGCTTACCAAGTGTTTTTCTAACTTAGGATTTTAAGCTTTCAGACGGTTTTTCGCGATGTGTGAGTTCCTTTGTCCAGGCTTAGCAACTCGAAGAAAGTTAGATATCAGAGTTCTCCCCCATGCGAACGAACGCTGCAGTTCTTTAAATGTATCCCTGATCATTCAATACGGAAAGCCTGAAGAGAACGTAAGACCTACTGAGACCAAAGGGGCGTGCTTGAGTACTTGTGCCGTTATGTCAGGAGTGGCAGCCTGCCGATAGAAACGCGGTATTTCATAGAGGTTGTAAAGACAGGAATAGATTTTAACAACGCGACATGAGTGGCAAGGTGCTTTTGACAAACATATGTTCACCTATTCTTGTCAAACAATTAGCCTAAATAGTTTTATATTTTTAATACATTTATATTCCTTGTTCTTTGCACTACGCAAACAAAAGAGCAGTGTGCCCCTTCTTCATATTCCTTTTCTGACACTATGAGGACGTCACGCAATCGTAACTGACAAACAAAAATAATTATCCAGGCTATGGTCGTTATTTCCTTTAAGGCTAAAATAATCTACACCTGAACGCGCATGAGCAGTGTGTCGGGTTTTGCTTATCGACCAAGCAGTAACAAAGGTCGTATAGGAAAAAGTTCAATGCAAGGTGCCATAAGAGCTCAGCCAACTGAAAATGAGCTACCATTAGGCTCCCAAGGTCGGTGCTTCCGAGCTATATTCATATGTCACACATGCATGAAATGGTAGCAGTGATAACATCGTTGAAGTCAATGCGAAATGGATTGAGACCGAGTGCAAATGTCGACACGAAGTGCCATCACAATAAATGCCTGACAGACACCAATCTTATTAAATGATGTCATGTGATAGTATACAGTAGCTTCAGAGCACTGTACGCAAGGTCCATATGAATTACCACCTAGCACGTAGTTATTCCCTACTTCAGAGCGCTCAATTTATCCTGATACGCAATACAGTAGAATTGATCTCTTCCTTTCAGAAGTACGGTCACTTATAAAATGTCTTTTCAATTGATAGTTCCGTAAATGTCAGTACACTACTCTAGATCAAAGGTGCGCGAGAAAAGTGTACGCGATAGAAGCACACTACGAAAGATATCCTTTCAAGCGTACCCTTATCCAAAGACGAAAGCTTCCCGAGTTCGAAATGACTGTGTCATGAAAGCGTGGGAACTCGTATACTTCCACCGAATCTTCTGAAATTGAAAGGTATAAACCTTTATCATGGCTTCCCTCCAGGCTGGGACTATTTCACTTATCTATATGGTTACTGCGAGCGTCTTTATGCCTTACTCTTCATTTCCTTCGAGATTGAGCCAACGGTTCATATAACACCTCCATCAGATCCCTAGGCCCGTCAGGTCTGAGTATTTCGATGACAGTCAGGGTCTTGGAGTGCGAAGATAGAAAGTTGGTCATCCTCCCACCATTTATCATTGCCAGCCAGGCGGCAAATCAGTCAGCCTGAGAATGACTTCGAAGTCACCTTGAATCTAGTGTGGAATAAACAAGCGATATCTATTTTACCATTAGGGTCACCGAGCTCATGGCTGATACTTTTTGCTGGGCAGGCCTTGTCCTGCAAAACTGTCAGAAAAAATTCAGTGTAGCGATTTTTGAAACTGGCCTCACTATTTCTTTCTTTGTCATACGGCAAAAAATTTCTCCCCGCTTCTTTTGTTTTTCGGAAATTCTGAAATCGCCATCGACAACGCGAATCCCGTGCCAAATCGTCATTTACTGCTAGAAGTCATATATATTTCTTTTTTGTTCCGAATGATTGCTTAGCATGGTGATCTGCATGCCATCACGTTGGCCATTGCACTTTTTTTCAGTTCTGTGTATTTTCCTTACAGTTTGCAGTTTCTTTTTTTTTTTGCAAAGTGCACTGCATTGAATTTTAAATGCATCTTGGATTTTAAATTCCTTAACGTTTTTCTTATACCAAAAAATCGCATTGGCTAACTATTTAGTACATCAGTACCTGACCAAATGAAGAAAAACGTAGTTTACTGCTTTGCATCGCATATTTTCGCATATCATTACGGGGTCATGGGCTACTTTAGATGTTCTCGCATTCTAAGTGTACTGCAGACACTGTAGATTTTTAAGCATTAAACATAACATATAAGCTGACCCGGGGCAATAGAAGACAAACTCCTTGTCATATGGCGCTAAGTCGTGAGATTCTTGAGCTTAAGTCACTGCACGGGAACTACCCAATTTCAGAAACTTCACTTCGGCAAGACTGAAGCATCTGATTACATATGAAGCAGCGCACGACGACAGGCACAAAAGGAACGAAAGGGACAACGCTGCACTCTCAACTAGTTTATTTCGCAGAAGAACGTGGTTACTATACAACAAGATGGTCTACCACGTGCTACAGTGACGTTCAGGCTACAGCATATTTTCTAAAAAGCACACTTCACAATCGCTCGAAGTAATCGATACTTGGCTAATGCAGTGGTCTTTATTTTGCGATGTGGAAGGCCTCGATCACGTCCCTGGTCACCTGATCTCTGAGACTGAAAGAGAACGGCGGAGAGCAGCCACACTTTAAGCCATATCGCCTTATGATTTGGTGCCGTCAGAGGTTTGGTGGAGAATTGGTGGACGTTGCGATTAGCAATAATCTGCGTTTTGTTACTTCTGACAAGGAGGATTGTTTGTTATTTTATCTCATGGGCTTCTCCGAACAAAGGAGTTAAAGGCAGTTGAAAAGAATTCTGTTCTTGTTAACGAGAGAGCTAGCAAAGTCATGGATGAAGTTGTTGTGCTACTTTTTGAACTACAATCTCCAAAAGCTTGCTTCAACTGTAAAACGTTCCGAAAAATTGCACTTGGGGCTGTTTTTTTGCAGCTAAAACATATGAACCTGACGTTCCGTTTAGGTGTACTGTATCAGAAAGGGACTCATGACAACTTAACCTTTTTTTTCCTTTCTTCAAGAGCAGCTAGTTAGCCTGAAGGTATCAGATCCTTCTGTGTACCGAACTCGGAAGCGTTGATTGCCTTCTTGAGAACCTCGAACCGTGGTAATTGCAATTTGTAGCATTGGAAACACTTGCCTTTTTGAGCATCGCATTGCACTGTCAGCGCAGCGTGATAAACGCTACGGTCTTTAGAATTACTTGTGCGCGCTTTCACTAGTTTAAAGGCGCACATGCAAAACATCGACGTGTTCTTATGGTGCCTCAGATATGCGCAATAATTCCTTTTTAATTGACAATCGCACAATTATGAACGCTGAAACGAGCAATATTGGTGGGCGCTGCGGATGGGGTTGGCCGTTTGAGGTATCGTCAAATCGTAGTATATAGATGTTTCGTTGTATTGTTTGGGCCTATTAGGGGGATTGTTACCGCGTACAAACAGACGCATGTACAGACAGACCAAAATTTTAGCGTCGACGGTCCCCAAGAAAAAAAAATGGCAGCATATCCGCGGAGTGAATGATGGAGAGTAGGGTGAAGCATCCGTCTGTCCATGCGTCCGTCTGTGTGACCGTCCGTGCGTGCGTCTGTTCGTGCGTCCGCACGTCCATCTGTGCGTCTGCTCCTGCGTCCGTCCATGCGTCCATCTGTCCGTCCAGCCATACGTGGGTCCGTCCATGCATCTGTGTGTGTCCGTTCGTCCACCTATTCAACACTCGAAGTACCACCATCTCGCATCTTTTTATTATATATCCGTCATATAGAAGCACCGCCATCCAGCGGACATTCCAAGCACTGACCGAGAGGAGGCACACGCGAACTTTCTTACGGCTTGCGCTTCGGGTTTACTTCCCACCTTTAACCACCTCGAGTTCATGGTATATACTCGTTCACTGTATCCATGGCACTGCGGCGCAACGCTCGCTAAACCTTTCTAAAACCAAGGAGGTTACGCCCAGCGAGTAAAACGTAGCAACCCTTGCTTGTCAGACAGTGCTCAATGTACATGCCAATGGCTGCTAAGGGGGAATGAGAGACAGGAAAATTCGGCTTTTAGTTAACGCGCACGCTGCGAATTTTTTATTGTTCAACAACGCACAGAAGAAATCTCTCACCGGCACCACCTTGAAGGTCAAAATGTAAGACTGGTTACACACTACGACTACTACTACGACTACGAGGTACAAATGGGTGCCGCTATAAGGAGCTTCGCCCCTGAAACTATCGTCTCTAAAAAAAAAAGGGGGGGGGGGGCTTCAGCAGCCATATTGAACGGCGAGGTTGCGATCACTGGTGCGCGCGCTAACTCGGCAGCCACCAGCGGGCGGCTCGTATACTCTTCTACGTGCTGCACTCTCAACGCGAAGAGGCTGTGAGGAAAGAGCATGCCTCCCTGGAGCGGCAGTGTTTTTTATAGACAATAGTCTTTCTTGGGACCTTCGACGCAAAAATTATGGTCTGTCTGTCTGTCTGTGTGTCTGTCTGTCTGTCTGTACATTTGTCTGTTTTCCCCCTTAACAATATTTTAAAAGGCACCAGGGTGACCATACGATACCCCAAACGACCGACCCCATCAGCAGCGCCCACCACTGTTGCACAAGATTCAGCATTCGTACTTGTGCGATTGTGAATTAAAAAGCAAATATTGCGCATATCTGGGGCACCATAACAACACGTATATATTCTGTATGCGCGTATTTTACTAGAAAAGGCATACATAAATAATTGTAAGAAACGTAGCGCTTATCACGCTGCGCTGACCATGCAACGCTTGCCCGGAAAGGCGAGTGCTTCCAACGCTTTCCTAAGACGACACGGCGGTGACACCTACCCGTCGCCTTGCGTTCCACACCTTATCACCTCTGAGACGGTTGCGCATGCCCATCTCGGAAGTGATAAAAGTAATTTTGCAAGAAAACTGCCAGATAACGCTCATGCCTCACGTGCGACGTGACGTGATGCACTCGTTCTCCTCCGCTGCACGCTCGAGGCACTCTAACGCAGCGCCTCCATAATACCATTTACCAATTTCTTGCGCAGAACACTAAATAAATGTTTTGTTCTTTCTCTCCACACGCAAGACTATCGTATTTCGACGACGTTTGCAGATTAACATGCAGATACGGGGCCTAATTTTTACTACAGCCTTTTGTGGCATTACGCGAGATAGCATTCAAGAGTTAGCTGCCAACCCTCACTTCGTAGACCAGTATAATCCGCAGCGATCACATTCATTGCTTCACCCATGCGGTGAAACTGTGACTTATTGATTCATTGCAACTGTTTTCACATAAAATGCAACAATTTTCCGCACGCAATCAACGCTGCCTATGCAACATATGCAACATATGATATAATTCTGCAACATATGCTATAATTTTACCGCGTTCATACGTATGTCTCTCAGTGTTAGAAGACTGGTGCCGGATACTTTCGAAAAGAGCGGCAGCGCTATCGATTTTTAATTCCAAAAAAAAAATACGTTTGCACTCTGCAGGAACTAAGCAAGGCTAGTTTACTTATTCTATGCTACTATTATGAAAGCTATACCATTTACCTAAACTCCGCGATATATGTATAGATCCTCATCACAAAACAGTACAAAATTTTCGCACTGATTCCTCGCGCTTTCAGTACCTCCACGAGAAACAAATTCAAACAGTCTATTGCATGCCACCCAAGACACGGCGCCTACTAATTAACCCCAAGAAACCTCCGAAAGAGAAGGCATTAATTAACCTTGTTATCGATCGATCTCTCCCGAACCAATGGCGTCCTTCCGCTAGTGTAATCCGTTACATGATGTAAGTTACAGAGGTCACTGTTGGATTTAAGACCCCAGCTTATTACGCTCCACATCATAGTTCGAACAGATGCTGTCCATTATAAAAAGCATGCATTCGCTTTTGGTTTCCTTTTATTCTGGCCTAGTCTGGAGTAACATTTTGCTTCGTTGATTCTTGACAGAGATGAAAAAGTGTTGGTTGATGAAAAAGTGTTGGAGATGAAAAAGCGTCTGATATGACGGAGAAAACAGGCTTCATGGCTATTGGGATTATCTATTGTAATAGTGTTTTATTTTATTTCGAGCTTCCAAGGCATCGCTTTAAACGCTGTTTTTTTTCTTATGCCTAATTTAGTTCTTTGCAATACATAATTGCTAATTAGTGTTACAACGACTGCAGCTCGTGCGTCTTTTGTCTTGTTTACGTTCTATTTAACACTGAATCATCCGGGTTTAGGACAGATTATCGTCCTACCTTTCGCCTGTAACATCTATTTCATTTTCTTAGCACGTTTTCTTCTGAGCACGTTCTTTTTGGACCCAATGATATTGCTTCAGCGAAGTTGTATAGCTCACTAGAAAATCACCTAAGAGCCCGTTGATTATGCCTCTCCAAACAGCGCAAAGGCAGCCTTAGATAAATGTGCATGACGCATACACAAAAATACTTTTTCAGCCGATGTCATAAGTACAAGTCATTCATACCTGGTCTAGCATTTTCTTTTACGTATTACGGGTGAAAAAAACACATGATTTTCACTCATTAGCACTTCTTTTATTATTTTGTTTGTTCTTCAGCGCACATCAAAATTGTAAGAATTACAAACTGCTTTCATCTCTTCGCTCTTATAATGAGCTCTGCTTGTACCAGCAGTACCAACATTTGCACGATGCTCCGCAGGTTGTGTTTTGATGTGGTAAATAAAGGTGTCCCAGACTGAATAATAAACAAATAAATTTTGATCGGTTTGTTGACAAACACTAGCTGTCATAGGCGTTACCCAGAAAAATTTCGCGTATAACAGCAGTTATGTGTTCAAAGTCAGGATCGTGTGTGGAGAGAGAGAGAGAGAGAAAGATGCAAGGAAAGGCAGGGAGGTTAACCAGACGCACATCCGGTTTGTTACCCTGCACTGGGAAGGGATAAAGGGGAGACGCACAGGATCGTGTGTAGCTGTTCAATATTCTTGTAGTACTCACTCTGCTGTTGTGCCCACGGGAACACCCAGACTGCTCATACCTTTGTCAAGAGTCGACGCTTCAAGAGAATTAACTACGTCTCATCACGCATAAAGCCGCACTTACACGCTAGAATTCTTCACTGTGCTATGTTTCTCTTTTACAAGACCTTGAATTGCTGCTCCAACTAAAACCTGCATCCAAGATTTTGCAACCAGACGCAACAATGTTGTGCCTGCTGGAGGTTGCTGTAGCATTTACTAGCTCATTCACCTATCGCGTTCACATGGCTGACTAATTTAGGTGCGATAACTGCAATCCTGCAGAAACTATTGGCCATCTCTTGTGCCACTGTACCCAACAAAAACAAGATCAGCGGACTCTGCCAAGTGCATTTTAGTGCACGGTGAAGTAGCACACCTTTCACCAAGACAGAGACAAGAAAGACAGGACACTCGCAACTGAATTCATTTCAGAAAAGGAAAAATACCCTTATCTATATGCACCCAGGCACCCTCGAGCAACACAGAAATTATTGAACAATCAAAACAAACTTATTCGAGACCCTTTAATGGTTACGATGACCGCCCCTTTACTCAATAAAAGGCCTTGAGAGCATAAGCTCTGACACCAGCGCAGAAAACCACACAAGCCCTCTAACAGTACTTGAAGGCTGAGTGACTGTCGACAAAACCCTTGAACCGCGTGTCTGGTGCGCAACGTATCTCTTTCTCTCTGTTTCTTTCGCTCTGTTAATCTTTATGCTCCTTTCCCCACATGTATAGTAGCAAACCGGACGTAGTTTAGTTAACCCCACTGCTGTTCTCATTTTTTTTCTCTCTCTCTCTCACATGCACACATTATATAGTCGCACCACAATTTCGTATTTTTATAGATTTCCAGCATAATGTCTCCACGCTATGTCGGTAGCTCTTGCTGCTTGGTTTCACTTCAAGTACACTAAGTTAAAGAAAAATACCCTGAATACACGTTGTGTGACCACTTAGGTTATATATCAAAGGTAAGAATGACATTGAAACATATGAGTAGCAAAACAAGAAATAGTTTTTATAGGTGTACACAGGGACGACAATGATCCACGGAAAAAACTCAGGCTTTTGCTTGGTCAGCGCTCTTACTGGAGAAGTTTCTGCTTCGCTCCACGCGGGTGGTCGCAAAATCGACAGTAAAAGTTGCTTGCAAGACACTAAAAATGACAAGCAATGAAACGATGCTGTCCAGCTTCCTTCTCCAAAGCGATAAACTATTTCTCAAAAGAACGCTGTATATATTCTCAGCTGCATAGACACCTGAAAAAAAAAGTCAAAATAAACATGTCAAATCTCGGATAGCTCTTTTTGAAGCATCGTTCGCGTTTGCAGAAATGAAGATTTTTTAGTTTGTTTTTTTTTTGGGGGGGGGGGGCACAACCAGCGCAGTGTATATTCGTAAGGTATATCCAGCCAACACCGTGAATCAGTGACTGCTAATGCCTCCGCTGTCGACAAAGTAGGAGGAATGCGATGAAATAAGTAGAATTTTCAAGTGTTACCATGCCTACCAATACCAAAAACGAATAAAACAGCCAAAAAGCACGAAAGCTCAAGTCAACGGCTTTGAAGGGGAAAGCAGTCAGCACGTGCAAGCATTTTTGGACAGGAGTAAAAAAATAACAATACGCTGAGAAGACTTTTGATACCACAAAGGTGGGAACCATGGTAAACGTTTGTTTATTTATGGACGAAGGATAAAGATTGCGAAGAAAATCTCAATATTTGGTACTTTCTGCAAAAAAAAAAAATAGTACATGAGGCAATCCAGGGCTGTCCTCTAATGCATCTTTTGCAAAACCTAGAAAAAAGCCTTGAAGCTTTGGTTCTGCAGGTGTCAGCTTTGCTGTAAGTTAATGATTTCGCACAAAAAAAAATTTTGAAGGCCACGTCTAACCTCACATATGCACTCATTAGTATATCACCCTAGCACTATTTCGAAACTATATTTTTACTTTTCCCGAAAGCGCCGTATCCCACTTGAGAAAGCTGTGTTACAATCATTGCCCTTTTAATGGCCGAGCACTTAAAGGAAGCGCCCTGACGTCATCTCATTCATTGCGTTGGTGTCACAGGATCCACGTTCGACGCACAGAAACCGAGCAGGTTTGCAGGTTTCGAACGCAAGCGCATGCTTTCCCGCGAGCTCCAGTCTCACCGAATTGCCAATTCGTCTGTCCGAGCCACTGAAGCGACTGCTAGACGAGAGCGTCGAGAGTCGGACAATGATCTACGGAATAGAAATTCGGATGCGAAGTTCCATCGCCACGAGTTAAACAATCCACGCTCGAAGCACCCTAACAGTAATAACAGTGAAAAGGAGCTAATAAAACAGGGAATGTATAATTTCAAAACGGAGGAGATGATGAAAACGAAAGTACAGAAAAAGACACCCAGTATTACATAGGTCGAATACAACAAAAGATAGCATATAAACACATATATGCACGCAAAGCATATGCACGCAAAGCAAATACAAGCCGAATATTGTTCTGTGGTTCACACAGCTTTCCCTTGGAGAGGAGCTGGTTTGCATTTTAAAATTATGAATAGCTGCGTCTCTAAATTCGAATTGACGACCTTCTTTTACAAAACCAGACGCTAGAAGCATGGTGGTAACTTCTTTCACTGTTCAAGGTAAACAGCGCAAAAAACGAAGACGGAGAAATAGGAAGACACAAGACGAGCGCTGACTTTCAGCTGTGCGACTTTCTTGTGTCTTCCCATATTTCTATGTCTTCATTTTTCACGTTGCTTACCTCGAAAATTGAATCGTTGCCAACTTGCCCAGTTTTCAATACTACTGAGGGCAACTTCTTTGTTAGGTGAGTGCTGAGAGGTCCGAGCCGCGCGCTCACGCAGTCGTACTTAATCACGAAAAGAGGCGTTCTTTTGGAGTGAATAGCAAATGGGTGACATGCAAAGCATCTGCAGTTTTCACAAACACATGATCGTTCGTAAAGCTTGCTGCAGCGGTAGTACGCAGCATACCTGGAGCAACAACGTGTTCTTTTAACCTTCGCTAAACTTGCTAACAGGGTAATCAACCTTCTAAAGCTTGCACCTTTCAGCTCTGATGATCGCGGTTGGGTCGGATTCACCAAAGTAATACTGAACTTAAAGGGACAGACAACTCTGCAGAAATTTACTCATTGAAAGGTTGTCCATCGCCTTGACTCAAGCCAACACTTTTTTTTCGTGAGTTGTGGATTTATATTCTTCATTTCTTCATTGAAGCAATAAAAATATCATTTAATTAGTAAGAACTGCAATATATATATGTACATATATACAATGTAAGCTGAACTCAAATACATGAAAGATTTGAAATTCACAGCAAACAAAATGTTAAAAAGTTGCACAATATTCACATTACCTTTCATCATGTTAATCATTGTGTAAGCTGGAACAAAACATGTCGGAAGAGGAAACTATCTCGTTGAGTTAGAGTTAGTAGTATTCGGACGTGCATCGCGCAGTAAAATAATAAGTGCTAAATAGCAAGTGTCAGTGCAGCAACTAATGACGCGTACTTTAGGGTGATGATCTCAGTGAGCTAAGCGATAAAATGGGGTCGTGACGAACTGACCAATCGAAACTCAGCTGACTTATCGGCTACTATTTCTTGCGTATGCTACCTTTTATTATTAGATGGAGGAATGATATGCTGCAACAGTGCTTCGATTCATGCAATACACAAATGTCAACTTGTGTGCAGGCCGAAAGCAAGCTTCTCAAACAGGTTATTTAGATAGAATAGACTACCTAATGTAACGCTACACAGGATTAGAAAGCATGTACATATTCATTTGCCCTACCTCAGGCCCTTATCAAGCACCTCCCGAATGCAGTGTTAGTTGTAATTATGAATGTTGACTTAGAGTATGGTAGCACATAATATACCATACTATTTAATAAGGTTCAATTCGAAAAAAAGACACAAACGGAGCTCCATGAATCAATGTGTTACGAGTCAAGTGCTCCTGCTCCTTTTAAATGGCTATGAATTTCATATCCTTGCTATTGCGGAAATGGCTGGTTCGAATCTGCGCTGTTGCAGGTTTTTGTTTTGTCAAAATTAACTTCCATTTATATATTATAATGAGACCTTTCTCACTGTTTTTTTCTTGGAATCATTACTGGTGTGATATGTCGTTCTAAGAAAAGCAGGCCTCTTCATCGATGTTCTCGTTCTTTAAAGATGTAGGAGTGATTTACGTTGTCGATGTCTGACACCTATTGATTGACCAACAAAGAGTACTATTGTTTCTACGGAAGCCCGGAATGGTGGCTAAATTCTCTCCTCATTTTCCTCTCTTCGTCTCCCACTCTTACTAAACTACGTACTTTGATTTTGCTTTCATTATCTTGACAGCCAAGCAAAGTTTCCCAGAGGAGAGGACAATGTCAATGGCAGAAGATGTTTTTTTTTTTTTTTGATGGCTCGAAATTTCTAAGTGAACCGGCAGTGGTTGCGAGGCACTGGTACGGTGATTTAGAGAGCGCTGACACCAATTTAGTTGATGGGCGGGCCTGACACGCCCGCCCATCAACTAGATCAGTGTCAACGCTGCCGAAGTGGTGCAACAATATCTGCCAGGTATAGATCTCTCGCAGCAACGTTTAAGTGGAAGTTTAAGCTGTGGACCTTCCTTTCTTGGGACATGGAAAGGGACGAATCTCTCTTCAAGGCAACCACTGCATGAAATGTGACTCAGTTTGTTTTACTTAAAATAGCAAAGGCATTGGAGCAGAGTGAAGAAAAACTTTCATTAGGCCTTCAGCTTGGTGAGAACTCAGAAGCCCGTAACCTAACGGGAAAATGGGGACAAGCAAGGCTTGCGTGTTCATGTCTGCTCTGCTATTCAAATCTGTTTCTTTCTTTCTTTCTTTCTTTCTTTCTTTCTTTCTTTCTTTCTTTCTTTCTTTCTTTCTTTCTTTCTTTCTTTCTTTCCTTCTTTATTTCTTTCTTTCTTTCCTTCTTTCTTTTTCGTTCTTTCTTTCTTTTGCTCTCTTTCTTTCCTTCCTTATTTTTCTCTTTCTTTCTTTTCTTCTTTATTTTCCTCTTTCTTTTCTTCTTTTTCTTTTCTTCAATTTCTTTCTTTTTTTCTTTCTCTCTTTCTTTCTTTCTACCATTAGCCCTTTCCATCTCTGTTGGAAGCCAAGCGGCTCTGATTGGTTAGAAAAATGTCCTGAAGGCACGCTCACGTTAATGTCGTCATCTCAAATGACTCACATTTCAACAATAACCCTGATTGGTTGCGGGTGTGGCGATAGGGCATACTTACGCAGTAGGTATTGTGTATAATGGTGGACTCAGGTGCTAACACTAGACCAGGAAACATTACTAAGAGGAGGGCGAATCGGTCTATGGTAACACTTGGAATTTCCTATCAGAGGGTCTTGCGTATGTCTGTGTTTTAACACGAAAGTGTTTTATGCCGCAGTCCACTAAGACTTCAGAGACGTATTTCGACGTATTTCAATCAAAGAAATGCCATCGAAAAAAATGTGCCCGGTTAGATTTCAACAAAAAAAAAAAACGTTCCATAAAAGGCATTGAACTATCGACATCTCGGTCCGCAGCAACAGACACCGAGCACGTTATGCATTGGACCACGGCCCCAGACCCAAGCGGGTTCAGAAACGCGCATTTTATAACTCACATTTTCCTCTCAAAGAGCTTTCATCAGTGGTGTAGTGTTTCCCCCTTGTTAGAGGTAATCTACAGTAATTTATCATTGCCACGTCCCCCGTGATTAATGCCTGCAACGCGTGGTGCTACGTGTCCGTCCCATTCGCCGCGTTTTCTATATATAGAAGCGAAATTTTGTCGACGCCTTGACAAACCGCGAAGTGCTTACCTTAGTTTAAGTGTCGGCCTTGCTCGTAGCATTAATCCGAATAAAACCTAGCTCTGCTCACTTGCACTCGCCCTGAGAAAAGTCATTGCCAGGCTGCAGGTGCGGCACAAAGCGCTGAAGACTTGTTCACACGGAAGGCGGGGTGGCCGAAGCGGCAAGGCGGAAAAAGTGGAAAGCGGAGAAAACCGTCTCTCCAGGTGGTGTAAGTGGGCGGCAAGTGCGATTGCTTCCAGAGCAGTTTTCTTGTGCCCACCGAAACCCACCGCTTTCCCGCAGCCAATCAAAACGCAACGTGGTAGAGTCGTGGTGGTGGCGTTGGTGTACCTTTGGGAGAGGCATTGCCACGTGATTGCGATACGTGCGCAAATATACGAGATGTCCTACACTTCGAGTGAACACCACGGGGACCGTGGTGTTCAATCGTACTTTAACTTGCCGTATGATGGCTACTGAAGGCCAAGTTATGCGTACACCAGACGACGCTATTCTGTCTATCACGCCTCTTTCTCACGATTACACTCTCGCCGTTAAGATCTACAGCTCAATAATCAATGTATAAACAAACAGAGGTTAGCTTATTTATTGATCATAGACTTTAGTCTTCTTGTTGTGTACGATTCCGTTACTCTGCCATTGTTTTTTTGCGCTGTTTACCTAAACCAGCTATGAATGGTTACCAAATTCCCCAGCTTTCATTACTACTCAGGACGTTAGTCACTGGAATCGAGATGTACTACCTGGCATAAACTTCAGTGCAACCACGTTAAACGGTGCTGTAGCAGCAGAACACTAATATACGCTGTGTTCACTCCCCTATATCAATGTTCAGTAAACATTTAATTACAGTTGTAAGGGCACGTGTTCCACCGATTCTTACGACGGAGGGATCAAACATGTTTTTGCCCACCTCCTACATGTGATGGAAGCTTACCTTTGCAGGCACTGACAATGCTCTGTCAGCTAGCTATATCGGTAAGTCATCAAAGAAACATTTACGAATGAAAGCTTCGAGAATTCGACCCAAGATTTTTATACTCGACGGTTGCTTTTTCCCCCATCACCGTACTGGGTGCCAGTGCGTTCAACAGAATTAAACTTTACGTACCACTATTTCTCTTTAATACTTGGTCATCATCAGTGCGAGATGTTCGGCGATATATATGAGAATTTCGCATGACTCGTGTCAACGTTCCCATTTCTTCCATAGTGCATCCCATTTCCCGCAGTCATCAAGTTGACGTCGTTTCTACAATTATAGTAGAAAGTTTACTCAAAGCACTTCCATGCATCTCGCATCTCTTGAAAACATATAACTGCCCTTGATGAGCCTCGTACGGATGCAACCATAATTTTCTGGTGGGAACCTCAGCCGAAGAAGTCGAAGAAACGAGCCACCACGTTTTCCCTGTGCAATACCGCCTTCACTTTCCGGCAGGCCTACTTTACGAGCGCCTGTTCTTTCCACATCTCTCCGTAATGAAGCTTTTCATTGCCCTATCGCCGGACGCGTAGTGTGCAAGCTCGCCAGCTTCTCTTATCATCAATTAGCCTGTCGAACCAATGCATACGAAAAATAAAATAGCAGCCCAGTCGAGGACCATAAAAACGATGCCAGTTGCTGACTCAGCCAGCCGTGCAAGCGAGAAATGCGTTTACGCCCTTCGCATCATCGCACTTCTCTCAATATCAAGCTCTAAGTCTTGCGAAGTGATATGTTCGTCGCAGCGTTTAAGCGCATATACATGGGGCGATACCGGCAAATATGTTGTGCACCGTTGTTTCTGGATTGTCTAGATCTGTTTGTGGTGATTAATTGAATGGCTGTCTATTAGTTGAGATATTTGTTCAGTTTCTTCTTTACCGTAAGCATTTACGTAACATCCCTAGCACCTATTTTTTCCAAGGAGTGTACCAGAACACATTCTCAGCCAAAAGTAGCACGTCGGCTCGAATGGCACAAAACCACTGCAAAAATTAAAGCTATACAAACTGTAAGAAATGATTTAGGAGTTGATTCCGATGCAAATGGTATTAGATCATAAGTTTCGCAACAATAGGAGTAAACTAACTATAAGACAGATATATTTAGGTGTCTTTTTAGAAGAAGACTGTTTTCCTGGGGCTATGGGACCTCCGTTGGTGCATGTTCAATACAGAAAAATATCTTCTTTCTCAACAGTTGTTTCGCTTCATAGAAAGCATCGTTATTGTTACGGCAGGGCATCGCAGTTTCTAAAACCAGTCTCATTTTATTAATTTTTCGGACAATAAAAGGTGTTGCCCTTAATCAGGACAAAAGGAGATGCTTTGCCTCTTGTAATGGTCCTGCCTGCGCTGATCGTAACACGGCAGTAGTGCTTGCTTAGGCCATAGAACGCGTTACGCTCTGCTGAATTTTAAGTCACGTAATTAGACGGGATGACTTTAAGTTCTCCCATAGTAGAGTACTTAGTACTCTAAATCGTTACCCACTTTTTCTACACACATGATACATAATGAAGGGCACCTAAAATCGGTACGCACGATTTTCAGAATTGTGCTCCCCCTGGATTTCTTAACAAACGGCACGTTGGTTGGCGATGTGCTTGCACTGACTACTGTGCTCTTATTAATAATGTCACAGTCATCTAGGAAGTGTTGCACTTTCTTATTCGAAGGTTTTCACTAAAATTTTCCATAAATACATTTGAAAACTTTTATTGCGTTCTAAAAATTAGAAAATGCTATAGACAGCGCTTATATTTGTGTTTTTTCGAACGTTTGTTGTGCCGCACTTATTAATAAAGGTTTAAAACAACTAAAAATCAATACCAAGTTCTCAATGAAAATGTCAATAATATAAACGAAGCGTAGCAGTCGGATAAGACTCAAATCTACTCAAATGAAAGTAAATACATTAAGAATGCTTCAGCTTCACCTTCAAGAGTGGAACACTTTAGCGTGAGTAGGCCCTGTTCAATAGGCCTGCTGTGTGCGTGTAAATTGGCCGTTTAAGCTAGCTTAGATGCCTACTGCAAGTACAGGTGCAAAGTGCTCACTACGACATAATTAACCATTTTACAAATCGCTTAAGGGCTCACTACACATGTGCACAGCAGTACGCATACCGGAGCAGCGGCACACGCTGTTGATGTTTTTGCTGATAACTATCACTAACTATCCCTGTGTATTTTGTAATTTCCGGGCCTTCAAAACAACAATTCATTGAACAATGTCCACGTTCTGGGTCCTGGTGGTACTGTACTTTTGTGCCATGGAAAACTACAAGCGCTAAGGGTCCCCTCGAGCAAAATGATAATCCTATGGTGTTTATTATTATTTTAATTAGAATCACTTCAAGCAGAGGTATGGTTATGTGGTAGAACACCTGTTTGCCACGTTGACGTCTTGAGTTTGATGCCCACTTGAATCGACTATTGTTCCTATTATTGACATAGCGTTAACAAGGTCGTATCGCAGAAACTCCGACGAGAAATTGAGAACGATTCAAATAAAAATAAAGAATGAAAAAAAAATCTTGGGTTGGAGTGCGAATCAAACCTAGGTCGTTTGGGTCCTGAGTTGGAATCAAACCCGGGTTGTTTGCGTGGCATGCTTATGTTCTACAACACAGCCAAGCATTTCTTTTTTTTCTTTATTACATGGATACATCGCAATAAAATATGACACACGTGTCTACAATTCATCGTTTCAGAATAGAGCCACGCAATTGCTTGTGAATACACTGCAGATAACTTCCTCTGCTTGCAAAGGCAGGGAAAGTAACTTTCATGCTTTCCAAAGACACCCATCCTGTATACATGATTCACAACACAACATGAAATACTGCAGTAATAATGCGCGTTGCAAACACTCATCACCATTAGACGTCAGTACATGTGATTACCATAATGACTTCGAGGTTTAAAGTAGGTCACCTAACCTAGAGATAGGTCCCCTAAACCCTAACCGAGAAGTTTTGTGCCCCCCCCCCTTTTTTTTTGTTTATCTGCATCGACATCGAGCTCTCACTCACGGACAACGCTAATGTTCCGCATACATTCAACGAAGCCAACACCGTTATCAAAATTTCTCTGAAATAACTGTTTAACGCTATATCCAGAAGATAGAGCTGTTTCCTGGAGCTCAATGGCGTCTACAGTTCGACGATATGAACATGGCCAGCCCCTTCAATCCTTTCAGTGGCTTCACCTGTAGTAGGCTATTCTGTAGGCAGAGCACGCTCTACAGGCAACCTAAATTATGTGTTTCAGGGGCAACCGAGATATGACGTATTAACTTGGTTAACTTGAAGCTTGTCATGACATTCCTGTAAAATCCCTCGAAGTGATCAAACTTATAAAAAGCACCCGCTTAAAGTGAAGCTACAGTAATGGCTAGTTGATGTGATTATTCTTAAACGATTATACTTGCGTTGAAGTTACTCGCGCTGCACAGCCTCAATGTCGACGGCAGTACGCGCAGGGACAAAGCCAAGAAAAGGACAGGGTGTGGCGAGGCAGGAAAAAAAAACGAAGCAGCTATTGATTTCGTGTGGCCATTGACATAATAATTTCTTTTATTTTTGTTTGCTTCGTGAAACCTTCATTTTATTGTTAAAAGTGAACTTTGAATATAGCCAGAAATAGTCACACTGAAGTGAGCTTTTTCTTCGCATTTATTGCATTCACAACTGGTGCCATCGGTAATTGAATCTCAGTCTTACATCATGAAAATACCATCTGAAAGAATGTAAATTAGGCCTAATCGTTTAATAACAAGGCTTAGAACGTTGCCTATATGTGTCATTATTTTTACGTGGGACTAGGGCATGTAGGAGCCAGGGTGAAAGACAAATATTATTATAAAATGCAAATCGTTTAACGCCAACCAAGATAGTATGGCTTGTTGTTTGCACTGCAGAATTGACAAAATCAATATTGATGAAAATAATGAATACAGTGTTGTTGTAATTAAATTTTTCGTGTGATCTATACCATAGGTCTAAAATGGCAGTATGGGGCCCATTTTGGCAGGAGCACAATCTAAAACCGAATAAGAAGCATGAAGGCTTCACCGAACACAGTGACAGCCTGTATAAAAACACCGTTCATGGCAATTTTTACTACGACCATTTTGATATTGTAGGCCCACTCGACCGTAAGATATGACTAGAGGCCATCAGGTGTCATGAGCGTAAAGGCAAAGGGGGATCGGCTGACGTTGACTCTCTCCAATTAATCTGACCAAGGTATACAAAGAACACGTTATGTGCTAAAATATGCAGAGAAACAACAAAATTAAAAAAATGCTAGCGAGGTTGACAGGATTTTGTCGAACTGGCTATTCTACACGTGGAAAAAGATTGCGATGGTGAAGCTTGCAAGCTACCTAAGGTGTCGTTGTGATTTTGCTCCGTCGTGTGATTGACTTGCACTTGTCGAAATTATTGCGAATAATTATAAGGGAAGGGTAATAAAATGCTAAGCAGCTCAGGTATAAATTGTGGTCCGAATCTGAACTGGTTAGTAAGACATTTTTTTGTTCAAGCGCGAAACACAAGCTGAATGAAAAGAAAAACGGACTCTCAGAGTTTGTTTCATAGTGCGTAGATACGCCATCTCACTAGCCATCTAGCACCTGATCCCCGTTCAGCACATTTCTTCACACAGGGCATCATTTTTTCTCTAGGCTAGCGCTCTGTGTGGCTTTTCTAGGTGCGAAGCACCGTAAGGACAAGGTTTGTCGTTGTTTCTATCACCATGGTGACAAATGTAATCACTGTCCTCCAAAAAAACATGTATGCACCACATTAGGTAAGTCCCACCCCTCGCCACCAGTCCGCTAGACATGAGAAAGGCAGTAGTAAGACAAACCAGTATAAACATCCTTCCTTGCGTGCCGTAGGGGAATAAGACCGCACGATTTGGGAAGAAGAGAGAAAATCATAAAGAAAGCTTCGTTCCGAAGCAGTTTTTCGATGATGTCCGTAGAACGGAAACACCCTTCGCTATATTACTGGTTTCGGGTTTAGCGCCACTAGTATTTCATGAAAAAAAATCTCTCCGGAAACATCTTACTGTAGTGGGGTTGAAACACCCATTTGTACATGTTTCGCCCCTCCCATTTTTTTTATGCAGGACATCCTTAAGCTCCCGTGTTCGACAGCCTTCAAGTCATCTTGAGCTTAAAGTCAGCACCTTTATGAGGGCACTCAGAAGAAATCACCGGACATGTGTTTGGCAGCCAATCTCTCGTGCAGGACTACATTATATATGATACTTACAGCAGATGATTTTACAAAAAGTATTGATTCTTACTGCTGGTTCACACTCTTACCGTAGTTGTAACTTTTAGCAGGCTTGAAGTTTTATTCGTCATTTTTAATGGCGATGTTTCTGAAACCGCGTTTCTTTGGGGGCGCGTTAACACCTGGCCTCAAAGAGGGCGGAAATGGCACAACTATCCGGAAATCTACTCATTTTGCCACCTAAGGGGCTGGAAAACAACAGCGGAAAAAATCTGTCCAAAACCAATTCCTCGTGGCAGTTTTCCGCGTGGAAAAAAAATTGTTCTAAAACCAATTTTGGTGACACGCATAAGCCCAACGTCATTTATTTTGCCGGAAGTGTTATTCCGGCTACATTAGCTTGTGAATCCCTCGACGCAAACAACCGGCAGCAATTTCAACGCGGTAGCTAAGGAGCCAGTGATGGTTCACAATGGCGCAAGCGCAAGCTACCCGTGCAGCATGGCAAAGCTCGGGGCCACTACAGTGACGCGTTCTTGAAGCGTTTAATTTGTCTTAAGATTGCTGACAAGAGTGGCAGTAGAAGCAGGAATAGCAGCAGCCAGTTGGCATTCCCCAGCGTATCTCGCTTTTTCTCAGGCTGCTGAATCCGCCACAGCCGCAACTGTGGGGTCTCTGCTTACGTAGTTTGACCTGATATATCTCTCGAAACAGCCGTTTGAAACGGTACAAACTTCTTTTCAGTGCTTTGCACTCCTAACCTGAATTAGGTACGAAATTAAGCGCTCAAGAAATGGGCAAAATGAAGTGAATAATTGAAATGGCGAAGGCGGTGATGGCATGCAGAAAGAGCAAAAGCAATGTGAATGCTTGGAAGCCTGTGAACATCGTCTTGCGCCGCTCCCGCGTCATCGTTCTTTCTTCGCTTCTCAAGTGCGAAGTCGCCATCAAACGCCATTGAAGCCGGGGCAAATCATGAAGGAAACAGTTTCACCCCGCGGGTATACGCGTCCTTCTGAAAATGGTGTCATGCTGTCTTGTTTGTCCTGTGCTTCGTAGTTCATGCTTTAAGCGAAGGCAGAGCTGCAACAGATATTTTGTTCAATCTCCTGAGATACACAACCTTCGTTCTATATCATGTTGCTTCAGTAAAACAAGTGAAAAACTAACTTAGTAGGCGAAAACAGCACTTAGGCGGAATAAATGAAACGCATTCCTTTAATGGTATTCTCGCCCACGGCCGTAACATTCAAAGAACCTGCACTGGCATCGAGTTGACGTCGGAACAGTATTAGTTTTTTTTTTCTTTTCTGGACTGAAGCTATACCTGTTTGGTGACCATCGCACTTCTGTGGAAAGTGCTTGACCACTCGTCAAGCTCACAGCCGTGACGTCTGATTGCTGTGTCCTGACGCACGTAATAGCACTTAGTGCGACCCCCTATTATTATTACACCTGATACGCGCCTGCTGCATCGGCACTCAAAAAAAAAAAAGACACTGGACGTTTAGATTGTTATGGAGAAGGGGTCTCGCCATTGGGCAAAACATTTATATTGGACAAAAGTTCTGAGTGTTCATTTTTGGTTCCTACAGTGCTATGAATGCAGCTACCATGCAGCACTCGGTAGAGTTTGTGAAAATTGTTGTTATATAAAAGAAGCCAACACAAAGCACCTCTTCAGAGCTTTTGTAAAGAAATCAAGTACACCTGCTACAACGTTTTTTTTTCTTTGATCATTAAGGCCTGAGCTCGTGCTTCGATTTCAGAATAAGCTTGACGCCTTTTGAAAACAATTGTATGTTTACAGATAACAGCAACTTAAATTTTAAAAATGATGGTTAAGGTTTAGGGTGGCACAACAATGGCAAGTAAAATTTGAGAAACCAGAGCTTTAGCATGTTTTTCATCGTATTACATTGCCTAAATGACACATATTAAGAATTCTCTCCGAAATATTCTGAACTTTAAATGAGTCGCCGATGCCATACTTATATATAGCGTCATTTGAGCATTTGGTCTCTCTTCTTAGGTTAACCATCGCAAAAGATCAAACTGAAGAATACTTTTACGTCATGAGTTCTGATGCTTGGACGATTTTTTTTTCTTGCAAAGCATTCTTTGAGTTGTCAACGTAAGGCTGTTAGATCTCTTTTTTAGTGTTACTAGTTAGATCACCCAGGCCTTTGAAGCAAGGAACTTGCTTCAGAAACGAAAAAGCATCGGAATAATAAATGGCCCTATTTCTGACGCTTGCGGCGGGTGTTATGAAACGATGAAAAATTCTAAGTTGCATGTAGTTAAACTAGAGTACTCGTACTACTTAACAAAGACATCAAAGTATTTACGGAAAACTTCAATGGATGTTTTTTGAATTTGTTCTCCGCTTGTACGCGCGAGATGTCGTTTAATATTTTGGCCTATTTCTATAAAAAATTTTTAGGAAGCTGCACCTCCTTCTGCTCACTACGTCAGTGGGCTCCACACATATAAACTGGCTTAGATGAGTTCTAGCGCAGATTACAAGCGGTGACGTGGAGGGCCTAGACCAGTGTCCAGATGTGGCGCATAAGTTTTGTCCTAGTGCGCTTATTTACGAATTCGTGTTTTCACTGTTCACCCAATAGGTGCTGGAGCAGTTGAATGGTCTCACTTGAATTTAAGGTAATCAATCGTTCATTACAGAAATTTTAAGAACTTAGAGCGTGGCGAACAAAACTTTTTGCGTGAAATGACTTATCTTGTCTTCACAGGCAACGTGTTGGGTCAAGTTAGCGTGAGAATTACACAAGGTCGCCGCTGACATGCTCACTGCTAACATGGTATAGCCATGGTTGCAATAGTAAATCAGAGAACATGAGTCATTACACGACGCTCTCTGGCACGCGTTAAAGTAACCCAATTGCGAAAAAAAATCAAATCTTTAGCGCCACTGAAACACTGTGGTGCCTTACTCCTGAGGGACGGCATGATGGCCGCGCAGTAATGGCTGTGCCATTAGCTCAGTCGTACCTGTATTCCTTAAAATGTCTTCGCCTTAAGAAGATGGTAATTTGTGGAGCTTGATAAGGTTTTGCGCGAGCGCTCATAGCCGAAATAATGCACGCAGTTCTTTTTTTCTTCTTTTTTGTTATGAATGCCTGCATCGGACAAGATGCGCGTTCCTTCGCGTTATATTTCACCCCCCGATTCAGCCTTACATAATATGTGTAGACGAGCATGTCTTTAGTTATAATTGAAACTATTTGCATCCTGTTGCTGATGTTCCCAAAATGTCTCCACGATCCATTCTTCTAAAGCTCTATACGTACACGCTTTCTGTACGTAAGTCAAAAAAACTTTAAATATATAATGAATTCTCCCTCCTAGTTTAACGTGATGGCGTTAAAAAGCTTCTGTCGCCTAAATTCCAGTTACAGCGACGTCAGCGGTGGCATCTTTTGGTTGTGAGCGAAAAAGCAGCGTTTATCGTGAACAAAAATTTAAGATGGGTGCGATGAAAAATAGGAGCCGGGGGCATTTGCACTTTGGCTTTCCTTGCATCACAGTTTAGGTCTTCCCCGAGAAGCGAAGGCGGGCTAGCGATTTATTGGGAAGGCGATGGCGTGCGTGTGCGCCTGTGGGCGCGCGCGTGCTTGTGTGGTGTTGTGTGCGTGCGTGCGCACGCCTATGTGTGTGTGTGTGCGTGTGTGTGTGTGTGTGCGTGTGTGTGCATGTGTGTGTGTGTGTGTGCTTGTGTGTGTGTGTGTGTGTGTGTGTGTGTGTGTGTGTGTGTGTGTGTGCACACATTTAGTGCTACTTCATAATTCATTTGAAAGTGGCCCTCAGTTCAGCGCTGATTGTACACATCGAAGAAATAAATTTACGAACTTGCTCGTTCTGGGCATTTTCCTCGTTATATTTTTTTCTGTCTCTCTCAATATTGAATTCTCCTCAACTTGCCTTTCCGAGTATCTTTTCTTTTTCTTTTTTCCCATAAAATCTTTTATTTTCTGTCCAATAACAATCACAACAAATGAGACGTCAACTGAGTGCGAATGCTCTGGTCGTGTCTGTCTCTCGTCCCGTCTTTGTGCTAGAAAACAGGTCGTTCTGTACACTATGGCAGGAATTCTTCAAATCAAGGGTCCGTGTTTATTTCCCGTAATATTGTGTCCAGACTTTCTTTTTGCATCATCTAATTATTACAACAGGAAAGCTATGTACCCTCTTCAGAATGCCGGCCCTGTCTTGTGAGAGGACATCACCTAACCATGCGATTTCGCGATATATCCGGCGAGAGTACAAATGGTGATATCTATTACATCACATCCCATAGCTGTATAGACTTTGATCGACTGAGGGCACTTGGTCTCTATGGGCGGTACATTGTTATTATCATAAGCACGATTCGTCTTGGCTAACAGGCAACAAATGCGGGTGTAAGAAGATTGCAACACAGTGTGCGGGCGTTCAATAACTAAAAGACCCAACAGCTGCGTCAAAACACAAGAGTGTATGCATATAGATGGAGAGTGGGAGAGGGTGGTGGAGGAAAAGAAGTTGAGTGCATCTGCGGATCGTTTTCCCCAAGCAAGTTTGCTGACGCAAAAGGACGCTTTTTTTTTCACGTGGCGCTAGTGGTTAGCACTACGTGACTGCCACGGCTACATTACATCCTCTACTTTTATGAGCTCGGCAGGACCAAAAAAGTAGAAAGAAGAGCCATATCACGTGCCTTTATGACGGTCAGCCTATTTTTGAGTAGTAGAGGTGGAAAATGCCTCACTGAACGGTGAATGTTTGCGAGACATGCGCAGACGATATGATGCACCGAAGCTTCTCGGCATTGATGCCTTGTTCCATGCAAAACTTCAACGGACGCCTTGGGCAGCATTGGATTGAGAGGCTGCGTTTACAAAGGGACCTACAGCTATTTGAAAGACAGAACCTTCTTCGTTCAGACAGAATATGGTGCAATAAGGCACCATCATACTTATCGCGGCGTACCTCAAGGTGGGGTCCTAAGCCCCATACTTTTCAATCTTGCGCTCATCGGCCTCGCTGACGTCCTGCCACACTCCGTACATCTGTCGATTTACGCGGACGACATCTGCATCTGGGAATCAGGGGTCACGCGTCTACACGTACGAGCCAGGCTTCAGACAGTGCTACACTGGCGTCAAACTACCTTCAAGGACGAGGACTGGAGCTGTCATCTGAGAAATGCTCACTGGTTGCGTTTACGCGCAAGACAATGACGCCATACCGCATCATAATTAATGGACACACGAGCAGCTATCAAAAGACCCACCGTTTCCTGGGAGTAATTATAGATCTTGACTTGTCTTGGAGCCCTCATATCGCTCACATGAAGAAGAAACTGACCATGATCACCCACGTCCTAAGGTTTCTTGCGGGAAAATCATCGGGTGCATCGGTACAAGCCATGCTTCAACTGTATGCTACACGTTTTCTTGGCTTCATGCGCTACAGCCTACCTGCGCTTGGCATGGCCCGTATAACAAACATACGCGTCCTCCAGTCAATACAAGCTCAAGCGCTGAGAATATGCCTCGGGCTTCCGAGAGGCGCAGCCTCAGCAGCAACTGTCGCAATCGCTCATGAACACCCTATCACAACCTACATTCGTGTCAATGCTTGAAGAACGCACATAAGACTTGCCACCTGGATTCAATCACATCACCTCGCCTCCCTTCCAACTTCCAGGCCATGCTCTGCGTTCTGCTCTATTATTGCCCCACATCGCACGGTGACTCCCACGAAACATCACGCACGCAGCAAGACCGTTGTTATCATTGTGGTGTCTACATCCACTGCAAGCCCTGACAACCATCCCCGGAATGCAAAAGAAGAAAAATCTGCCTGATTTGGCCCTAAAACAAACAACATTAGTGTTTCTGCATGAGAAACACAGTGGACGCATTCACACTTACAAGGATGGGTCGATCACTTCAACAAGTTCAACAGGCGCAGTGGTAATTCCGGAGAAATCCATCACGCTAAAGTTCAGAACCTCGCACCTGATATTGTCCACTGTGGTAGAACTCGCCGCCATTCGTGCCGCTCTGGAGTTCCTAGTTGAATAACCGCAACAGACATGGTCAATCTTCTCCGACTCCAAAGCAGCCCTCCAGGGCATTGCCTCGCCATATCGTCATGAATCAAACGAACAGCTAATTGCTGAAATACGACTGCTTCATCACCGGGCTATAGAGAAACAACATGACATAGCGTATCAATGGATACCAGGCCACTGCAGCATTGATGGAAACGACCGTGCAGATGAAGCAGCCTGATCTGCTCATGATGATGCCCCTTGTGCAGCTATACCATTATCAAGAACGGACGCCGCTGCAAGGCTTCGATCACTTGCACGAGAACTGACACTTGCTCAGTGGAATTCACCGGCATTCACCAACGTCCGCCTTCATAATTTGGGCCCACGCCTACAGCTCCGTCTTCCATCAGGAATACCCAGAGCTGAGGAGACACTTTTGTGCTGTGTGTGGATTGGGGTGGCCTTTACAAATGCTTATTCGTTTCGAATCGGAATGGCCAGCCGCCCAACATGTGACAACTGTGGCTGCGCAGAGACTTTCTCCCATCTTCTCCGCGAGTGTCCTCGCTTCAGCGTGCCAAGAAAAGAACTGTCGAAAGTTTTAGATAGACCAGACAATCGCCAATTGTCGGAAGAAAGGGTATTAGGACACAGGCCGAGACCGTCCTCTGCACGCAAGGCATTGAGAGCGTTGTTGTGCTTTCTGCGGGCAAGTGGTCTTAGAGACAGACTGTAAGCAGCGTCGTGGATTTTCTGATGATCTTTCCTCTCCTTTTTTTTTTTTCAACGTCTCTTTTTTTCTCTCATCTTTTATCTCCCCTACCACCTCCCCCAGTACAGGGTAGCCAGCCGGTCTGAGAACTGGCTAACCTCCCTCTCCTTCCTCTTTCAATCCTCCTCCTCCTCAACGGTAACGTTTCCTCGCTTACGAGCGTCTCTGCACAAAAGCAAGGATGAGATTCTACCATTGCAGTCGCGACTCCACTCTTTTGAGGCACTGCGCCGTGCTCCCGACCAGGTTGCAGAAATTAGGTGCCTTTTCTCATCTTCTAACCACTACCACCACCACTCCACTCTTTATATCTTCCTCCCGCTGTTTCCTTAAAATTTTCTCTTTCGACCCCTCCCCACCCCCTCTTTCTTTAGCCATTTTAAATAGCATACTGGTTATTCCGAGCTGACTAGCTTAGCTACCTGGATCCTTTCTCCTGAACCCTTCCCAACACTTCCTTCAGAAAATATAGGGAAAGAGAAAGGAAAAAATTTAAAGGAACGTGGCTGTGTAAGCTATTGGTAACATGTGCTGCGTCGTGATAAACCGTCAGGGGGGTATACGCCACTGTAATTATGAATCGGGCCAGCTCCACTATCGAGTATGGAAGCTTGCGCTAGTTGGTATGACATCACGATAGTTATAGCGCGAGAAGAGAACGACGACACGGAGACATCCTTCGTGTCCTTCTTGTCTCTGTGTCGTCGTTCTGTTCTCGCGCTACAACTATCGTCCACTATCGAGTAAGTGCACCTATGGCAACCGTTAAATGAAAACTCTACTCGACGAACTGAAGTACGTAAAGCACGAAAGAGAGCCAGAGACAAAAAAGATAAAAAGAACAATAAGTAGAAATATTAGAAAGAAAAAATTAGAGATAGAGCGATAAAAAGAGCGAGATGAAGATTGAGAGGAAGGGAGAGAAAAAATATTAAGAAAGAAGCCTCGGCAGGAAAAGGAGATGGAGATAATTATACAAGGAAGAGAGACGGAAAAAAGAAAAAGAATTGCAAAAAGACCAAAAAGAAAGAAATAAAAAAGAATAACAAATAAAACTGACACAAAAACGACATTCAAGACACAAAAAAGAAAAAAAAGGAAAAAGAGAAGAGAAAACTTTAGAGGAAAAAAGGAATGAAACAGATACAAAAGAGGTAAAAGAAACGGATAGAAAGTGTTAGAGAAAAATAGAAATCACTTAGGAAGATCTACAGTCCCTACTCTTCCCTCAGACATGAAATCACTAGCGCGAAGCTTCCTTAATTTATTGTATCTTATTGACATCATCTGGAGGATATACTGGCTCACAATCAATGCACCAGCTGCTTCTTAGTATTTGAACTGATCGAGCATGCGACACAAATAAACACACAAACATGAAACATTGTGAAACAGCGATATCCAAACGCAAAACAACATCCTCACATATAAGCGAAATGAGTCGACACATAATAAGTAGATCCTATTTATAAAAATAGGATGTTCATATTTTGGCACTCTCAAGCTACAAATCCGCCCTTCTGAAGTTATCAATATTTTTTTTCTTATTTTCACTTTCTACGCACTGGTTAAGGCTCTACCCCACTTTTTGCGTTTTTTTTTTGCTATCATTCAAGCGCTTGAGTTTCATGTGAACAATTCTTGTCATGCGACAGCCATATAACCATATGAATGCTAGAAAAGTTTTTTTTTTCAAGTGCCTGCACTACGATGCATGTTTCCTTCAAGGCACTGCCATACTTTCACTCAGACATCTTCGCTGGATTGACCTATAGACTCCCCAATAATAATCTCAACAACAATATTACGTGAACTTTTTATGAAGCGGGCATGTTTTTTTTTTGTACTTCTGGCATCTGCAAATTACGTTCTTCACATCGTGACGCGTGCGCTGAAGCAGCATATCAGGTCCCTCCTTATGTACCCAGACGCCATTACACGCCCCATTGAGTAAGAATTGAGCAAAGTCGCTATTTTGCACGCGTGAAAAGAAAGCCGTTTTGTCCAAATCTTAACGAAATCACGAAGCCGTAAAATAAAAACTTGAAGGAAGTGATTACCGTTGCTTTGTTTGTTGGCTTCTATGTTTTGGTTTCTTTTTCCTCGGGGACAGTAATGGTAATCTGGTTACGTTTGTTGTAAACGAGCCTTACTTGTATGAACATTTTTCCCTTTTTTTTTTCAAGCATCGTGACTTTTGGGAAGCGTCCGCTTTGTGTATTGGGATGCATGCTGCACTGCGATAAATATTTAGTGCAACAATTCACAAGCCCATTTCTGAAACACATAGGAAAAAACTCTTTTACGGCTCCAGACAAATCTTATGCCCAGAGCTGGCATGAGTCGTAATTCCTTTTTTTTTTCACAACACACAAGTTTGAAATTTTTAGAAAAAAAAGAACGTTCCTAATTATATATATTTCGGTCCAATTTCGTCATTATTGCTTTGCATGGCCCGAGAACAAAAAGCGTGTCTGAAAGAATTTCAGTCATTTCAAAGACAAAGGAGTTGCCACCTACCATATCTAATAAAAAATGCACCAAATAATTCCATAGAAAGCTCTAGATCATCGGGATTTAAAAAAAATTCATGCTATCTCAGTGGTTTTTTTGTCTAACCTTGTTAATCTGACTAGGTGCAACAAAGAAGTAGGTAACTGGAAGATATTTTTATTTCTTTGTTGCTTTTAGCATGCCTAATTTCAGCTCTAGAAAGCATGCCTCCTGATTGATTTCGCTTGGAAACAGCTACACTCAACAAAGAAGACTTCGCAGCCTTTCACTTTAGCGTAATTTCTGCCAAAAATAACAAATTCTGGGATAGATACCAAAGATTATTCATCTAAGCTTCGTGATGATCGTTCTACAGAAAATTATGCATATTCATACGCTAGAAAATCATCGCCGTCAACTATGTGAATGTTATAGACATTGGTAAAGTATTGTAGTGTATCATTTTGTGTGTGAGATAAATTGATAGCAAATTACATTTATTAACCCGGAGATGCAAGCCTTATACATCGCCTCACTTGGTACTGCAGCTGTCGAATCAGGACTAAACTACGTACAATGATTGCGTGTTACCACAAATAATAGGAGCAGTTGCAAACATGAGCCATAAAGTATGTTAACTGTTATTACGAAATTGAAAAAAAAACTTAACCCGGCTTTACCCCACGCCCCCCAAAAAATGTGGCCGAAAATTCGAAAAGAGACGGCATTAGAAGTGAGCACTTCTCTCTGTTCTAAGCGTTTTTTTTTTTGGTCCTCCTCTAATTTTCATGATGCCTATGGTGAATTACTATGACTCTCAAATATAATTACTTTCGTTAGCCCCTCAATCGCTCCTCCAGTGCCCGTGTTCGGCGCTTGAATTGGCCTCTTTCAGGCTTCACTACTTCAAGAGAACTCCGTCTCTCTGTTCTTTCTCTGCACAATCACGTACGCTATTAAGCAGTGTCCACCCTCTCAAACCACAAGTAAAATTAATAACGGTAACCAAGCAACACGCCAAAAAAAGAAAACCTAAATATAGAGTTCCGATGCAAGCTCACGTAACGAATCAGCGCTAACACCCACGTCCAGTAATACGCGTGTGAAAGAGTTCCATTATTCGTCAGCGAATTGAGACGACAAAGAAAACGGTATTGACGAACATGTTTTTCGGCAGCGAGCACCGGTACTGCTCGTATTCCTACCACGAAAGGCAGAATCGTCGAACAGGTTCCGTAGCGCGAACATTAAGACGTGACTCTTTTTAGAAATAGAAACGCCTTAAGAAAAGATGGGTTGTTTAGCGCCATTTCTTTCTTTTTTTAGCTTGGAGTGTTCGAAGTGGAAGATCAATGTTGCATTCAAACTGCGATTCATTGAGAAAGCATCTGCACTGAACCAACACACGGCTTTTGCACGGGAGCGACTTTCGCTTGGTGTGTGTAGAATTCAAACTATAGTTACTATAAATACGCTTTGTTTCTACAGTGCAGCTCGAGATATATACATAAGTTATTATCAATAAAGTTTGCTTAACTGCTGAACTATAAGAACGTTTTACCTGCGTTGTCTGTAAATAAAATGTCGACAACAAAGAAAAGTTCTTTCTGAATTTTTTTTTATAACCAGAGTACAAGCAATGTATCAGCAACACCACGAATAAAAAGCCGGATGATTTTCAAAAATGTTCAGCAGAGCAACGTGGTTCAAAGATTTTATCAATGTGAGCAGTATTTTAACGTGACATATTCAGTAGTGTTTATAGGAGCTTTATGAGGTTCAAGGAAATCTGCTTGAAAAAGTTGTAGAGATTTATTCAATAAAACAAAATGCAAAAATTGGTATAGAATCAAGTAAGAAAAGCGTGCGTTCTCGTTTTGTTTGCACTATTCTGCCCGTTTACCCTTTGCCTTTAATTGTTGTAGTCCATCTGCTTTTATTCACGGTGTCGAGGCAACTGTAGTCAAATACGTATCTTTGAGGCAGTAACGCAATGCTCTTTGCGAGATTCTAAGGAGATTGCCTTGCAGGCACACGATGCAGCTCGGCACATCACGTTCTTGAAGTCATAGCGGCAATCTCGGTTATTCGCGGTATAACGCCCAACGCATAACACAACGAATGTGCACAAAAGCAAGAACTGTTGAGTCAGTGGAAATCAATTTGCGAAGAGCCAGAACCTTCACAAAAAAAGAAAAGGAGAATGTTCGCGTGTATGACCATTGCTGATTGTGGTGTGCGTGGAAAAATTCTGGAAACAAGATTTTATTACCATCACTTTACGATGTCGCAGAGCTTCCGTGACTTATTGTTGGTGTTTTTCCTTCATTGTACTTATTCCGTCTTATTTTCACGTAGATTGGCATTCCTTTTTTTTAATACGTGCACGATTCTTTGGCAGTGTTGCTTCCTCAAAAATGCAATATGCTCGCTTAGGAGGTGTTGTCTGGGCTGTAAAAAGCAATAGGCTTCTTGGTGCATGCAAATTTCTTCATTCCGTTAATTTTTTTCTGCCCTGTAAATTTTAACGCACATATACTTACTCTTTCTCCTCTCAATGCTAAGTTAGTTATGAAAAAAACGCACTTTATTATAGAGCAATAGGCAGTCAAAATACAATACAGAATACTTCCCATGCCGCACTGAAACTATGTCGCAATCATGATACGTCCTAAAGAAACTCTTGTTTAGCCTTTGAAAAACGAAAATATCAGCGCCGGCGCACAAATACCGTTCTCCAAGCAGCACTCAAGATATATGACATTCAAATTCGTGAGTTTTTGTTTTTCTGATCGAAGTGGACCTTACGGAACGGAGCAGCACATGATCGACTCTGCAGAACAAAGCGGCGTTCCCCGAACAAATTTTCCCGTAACTTTCGCCTATCGCACTAAATATAACGTTCTCTTTTTTGTCAAAAAGTTCATTTTTAATAATGAGGGAGAGCTTAGACGAGAACAGTTATTGAGGGCTCCAATGTTTGGCCGAAACTTTGCGATGTATGCGGAAGCTGTAACCAGTAGCTTTGGCCCGCTGAAGCACATGTAAAACTGAGAATTATTGGTTCTATTATTTTATTATATAATTTTTATATATACGTTCTAGAAACTTTATAATTTTATACAAACACGAGATTAACACATCCTGTGAGGCTCTCATGTTTCTTTCGACATATCGATAATGATCGACTTCAGCTTACTTTTTCAACAAAATTAACTATTACCGTTAAGTAGCAATATCATAGAAAGAACCGTTGGAACTCGCTCATGGTAAATATTTTTTCCCTGAACACAGCTGCAGGCCTCGATCGCGTAGCGCTATAGTTGTATCTGAACTGGTCAGAGCCTCAACACAATCCGTCACGTCTACCGCCTCGACAGCCACCACTGTCATTATTGACGGGTCGAATGCTCCCTCGAATGACTGCTAATCAGACCTTCCCGTTTTCTCCTATACCCAGTGCAGGGTAGCAAAGCAGTAATTTATCGTATGGTTAGGTTTCTGTCTTTTTCTTATCCTCCATATCTCTTTGTCTAGTTGTCCCAGTCATTCTGATATAACGGTGCCCCTTCATTGATGTTTAAAGACAGTTAGCCATTCATTCTTCGTACGTAAGAGTACTGGCGCGAAAGCTGCCTAGTTCATATTACCATTCCTCTGCCCGCTTATGCAGGCAATTCGGGTCAATTTAGGGCAACAGTCGAGAGCTGATTTATTGCATTAAATACCTTATGCGATCCACGAGGGAATATTGATCCGCTTACATGGGCATAAAGTATACCGATCTTTAAATATACAGCATCAAATAACCTTCGTAACCTACTACTGAATTTGGTCTGCTTAACTGTGCAATAAGTTTAATGCGAGAACATTAACTTGTTGCAGTAAGCATCACTCCTGAAGTATAATCTGCTCTCATGGGCACAAAGTTTGATGCAAGAGCTCGTGTACACCTGTTTCAATTAATATCACCACTCAACTTCGATCCCTTCACATGGGCGTAGACCGGGTTGGATGGAATTAAAAGTCAAATCTCTCTACGTATGAGTAAGCGGCAATACATAAACTTGACAGTCAGATGGCATTTCACTCAGTAATAAGCTTAAACTGTCCAGGAATTATTGAGACTTGCTTTTCTGGTAACTAGCCAGAATGGTCTACACCGATGGCAGGCATAATCAGCATGATTATGGAGATGCTTATCTGTCGAGGCCACGTAATATGCACACTTATAGAAACACAAAAAAGGGTATACTTATTTTGCCACCGTGGTAAAAGTGCGCTGCTCGTTTAGCGAAGCCTCGCTAAGCCATTCTGCAAACGATTTGCCTGGTGCCAAGGGTGGCGTGCGAAACGAACCTAACGAGCTCACCCAATCCTAGCTATCTCGCCAAATCACCGAAACTCAGCGGCAGTCGCAGTTGCGAAAAGTAGCTCGAAGAAGTTCACGTGATTTCTCATTGCCTGGTTCACTTAGACTAGAGCGCAACTAAGCAGTCGCTGTAGAAAATAAAAAACTTGACCTTGCTCTGCTCTAGTGGTGCCAAGTCTGAAAGAAGTGTGGAAGTGTTCTGTCTTTCTAACCAGTTTTCTTTTTATTTTCTTCTCTTTTTGTTCCCAGCTATCTTTGGATTTTTTGTGTTTTTCTTTTGTTAACGCTATTAATACAATTGTATTAATTTTCTCTCTCTCTCTCTCCATTTCTCGCACCCCGCCGTGGTGGCCTAGTGGCTAAGATACTCGGCTGCTGACCCGCAGGTCGCGGGTTCGAATCCCGGTTGCGGCGGCTGCATTTACGATGGAGGCGGAGATGTCGTAGGCCCGTTTGCTCAGATTTGGGTGCACGGTAAAGAACCCCAGGTGGTCTAAATTTCCGGAGCCCTCCACTACGGCGTCTCTCATAATGATATGATGGTTTTAGGACGTTAATCCCGACATATCAATCAAATCAATCAATCTCTATTTCTCGCTTGCTTCTTCATCCATTATTATAATAATATGCATGGTTTGCGCTTTTGTGTTTGTTTTTTCTAGCCATAGTTGTAGTTTCCACACCTGACCACATTGTCAAGGCGCTCGGAGAACAAAAGAAAGAAGCCCTCTATTAGCGCGAGCACGCGCTCAATATGCTACATCTGATAGTGTGTCATGCAATGCTTGTATGAAAAGTGAATGAAAGCTTATAAACCACTGTAAGGAAGAAATAAAGAGAGCGACGCGAACGTCTTGAGAAAGATAGTTAAATAAAAACAAGCGCAGGAGAGTCGCGTGAGAAGGAGTGACGGGGACAGAGCGCGGCGGAAGAAGCAGCCACGCTGACGAGCAATCCCGGCTCCTGCCGTTGTCCTTGAGCCTACAGCCCTGAACGGTGGTCGCATGTTCTCGGACAATGAAGCAGCGCAACCACGCCCGCCTTACTGCGTTGAACCGACAACATCTTTGCGCAACGCGCCTCCCGGCCACCTGATTTCCAGTTCAACGACGACGATTCCGTCGCACCACTTGTGAGACGCCACCGACTTCAAGCCGGTGGCATTGCTGTTGTGTGCGCACTAACTGTTACTCCTCCATTAAGCCAATTGTGGACTACGTAGACTATCTTTGTTACTTGGTGTGGTTATAATACTAACTGTTTGTACCTTTATAAAGCGAATGTATGTGTGTGTGCATCAGAGGACACTCGCTTCGTCCTTTTTATTCATTCATATAACTCCTACGGTGGATATAATACATCATGGCTCTGCTTGCATTACGCCGAAATGACGAAGACAGTGTACGGCAGCCTCTCTCCCTCAAGTTCTCTACACTTAATGTAAAACAAACTAAATGTAATATCTCTCTAGTGTTTCATTTTGACAGCAGCTTTATTTGTAAAACAGTCCCGTCGCACGTTTTGTGCTACGTTTACGTTGATGATTTTATTTCGTAACTCCGCTCAGACATTTGTTGTTGGCACTAACGGTTACATTCTGCATTTTTCTGCATAGAGAACAGAAAAGATTGCAGGTACTTCATACGCATTTTCCTGCGGTAATTTTCACAGTGCCCTCTACGCTCGCAGGAGTCCTAATCACTTCCTACGTTTCTACGAAGAACAGATGCAGGCCATATCCTGTTGAACAGCCCTGCCGCGTTGGTCTAGTGGCTATAAGGTACTCGGCTTTGACCCGCAGGCGGCTGCGTTTTCGATAGAGGGGAAAATGCTGTAGGCCCATGTGCTCAGATTTGGGTGCACGAAATAACCCCAGGTGGTCGAAATTTCCGGAGCCCTCCACTACGGCTTTTCTCATAACCATATTGTGGTTTTGGGACGTGAAACCCCACATACGAATAAATCAATATCCCATTGAACCTGGTGGCTCGAAGTATTTCAAGACTGAAGAGCTACGTAATGCCTATTAAGTAACCATCTCAAAAAGAAACCTAACTAAGCGAATGGAGTTACTAATAACAATTTCGCCTGTCTTATTTGCGAATATTCTCATACGACTACAGTAAGAAGATTCCATCAATTTTTATTATCTGGGGTTGTTTACCTCTCCCCCAAATATAAATAGCTTTAGCTCCAGTACTCACGTGTACTGAAATGCGACCACCACGACGGGGTTGAACTCACGTTTTTTCAGTTAAGCAGCCGAACCCCACAATCGCTGTACCACCGCGGCGGCTAGCAGATGTAGGAACAAAATAAATACGATCATCGTCTTATTATATTACGTGGTCGAAAACGCGTAGTATTCTTAGATCATGTATCACCAACTGGCCCAATCATCCACTTTGATTAACCATCACCGTGTTGCTTACCAACACCAGCTTTATTAACGTTAGACTCTAAATTGATTGGTGTAGCATACGCTATATCGTTATTTATTTATTTATTTATTTATTTATTGCTATAAATATTTTCGCCGGTGAATACCATCAACAGCAACGAATATTGATTATGATGGTACTACACTAAAGAAGGAGCCTTTGCAGCAAGTACAAGTCACGTACACTTTGATAATGTAGCACCCTGTCAACACACAATGCGTTCCTGAGCACGAAACAGATAATTTCATCAATTTATTGTTTATCAGGCTGGAATGCTCCACACAACAAAAAGCTGTTCAATAGGTTTTTCGCAGTCACCGATTCACTGCTCAGTTCACAAAAGCTACTCGCTTTGGCAAAACCGAGTTTATGTTATTTGGCACTTTCGAAGCTTCTTTCGAACAGTAAGTCATAAAATTTGATGGCTTAAATTTTAAGGTCGTTAAAAGAAGGAGCGGAGGTGGGAGATATGTTATGGTTATCTGCCTGCGAGTTCGTAAATGGCCATGGACAACTCTTTATTGGCTCTAAACGTGAAGTTCGGTAATATAAATGACATAAAGTATACAGCCCATCAGTTGGCAAAAACACATAGGCAAAAAGATTTTTTGTGTGTGTTTGTGCGACCCCGACCGCTCCCTTCGCGAAAGTTATTGAAAACGCAAACTTCCCTTATCTAGAGTAAATGAAGGTTACCACCCCCCCAAAAAATTTTTTTTTGATGAAATGCATACTTACCTTGTGAAGTTAAGTTTCCTCTTTGTAGATGACACAAATTATTGTTGCTGGACAAGCTCAACAACACAAAAATCCGGCCTAAAAGGTAAAAAAGAAGGAAATGGAGCCTGATGCTGTCACAGTGCGAAAAGTGTGAATCCGTGGGCAATTTCCAGCGACCCCACAACCGGCGTGCGCAAGACGACCTGTGTGGCGATGACCCGCGGTGCGTACAGCGACCGGCGCCGCTTGGAGTTTCCACGCATCTGAGAGCCTGAGAGGACGCGGCAACTACAGCCGCGGCTCGCACCGTGTGCTCCCACTCACTCTCTCGCACAACCCTCACCACTTCATCTCGCGCACGCTCCCTCAAAACCAGGAGGTGGCGCTTCCGGCACAATGAGGGAAATCCCGTCCTTTGGTCGTGGCGCACGATCCACATCGCAAAGATCGTTAGAAAAGTCTATCAAGCAGTTTTCAACCTGTGTAAGACGTCTGGTTTTGAAAGAGTAAAGGAACGAGCGGGTGTTAGAGGCATCTCAGTAGAAATCAAGAGGAAATGGGCATAGGCGGCACACGTCAGCGAACTCAATCATGATTCGACTCAATGAGACTGGCTCATATTCAGGTGGAATCGTGAGTCTGAGTTGGAGTGGGCTATATTTTAGTGAGCTTCAGTCCGATTGATCCCTAATCCTAAAATGTAGTTCTTGAGTGAGTCTGAATGATCTCGATATTTTTTACGGACCTGCGATGAGTTGAGCGTGTAAAACGAAAGCAGGATAACCACTGATCATTAAGAGTAACAGACTTGGTTCTAGGGGAAGGCAAACAAATGAGGAGGAGGCCGAGAGCTAAGTGACCGATGAGATTAAGCAGTTTACGGGTACAATCGGGTCTCAGCAAGCACTTGTCCGTGTGTATTAACAAAATTAAGAGAGGCACTTTCCCTGTAGGGAACGTATGCTCAGACTGATTTTCATGATGATGGCGTTAGTGGTATAGTGAAGATGATGATGTTGATTAATTATCAAGCAGAATTCGACTACATACTGCGGTAAAACACTTTATTTGGTCAGTTGTCACTCTAAATGTGGTGCAAACAATGAAGAAATGGTATACTTTTCGCATTCAAAGAAACAAAATTGTGTCTAATTAGTCACAGTAGTTTTTGTAAAGTCAGTTTGATTTCTTCGTCTACTCTGAGCCAAGAACGCTACATTTATCCCAGCGGAAATCTATACAACGTGACATTCAGGTAACTGCGGCACCAGGTCATATCTCTTATCACGTCTGTTACGTGATGTGTGTGCCAATATTTGCTGGTTTTTCATGTTCCACGCGTAACCATTGATATTTCATTTAGCCATGCTGGAAGTAGACTGTCTTGTGCACCCTCCGGGTATGCCACCGCCAATGGAGGCCCCTTCAAAGAAGTGGAACAGCAAACTCAGTAACATCGACACTGATTCCACCGAGCTCTATTCGGGTCGTTGACGATTCTCACGATGACTTCACCCTTGCGTGCAGTCCTGACGCAAAACAGAGATATCTGGGGGCTTTACCGCCTTCAGCCGCGTCTACTCTGAAGCAGAAGGGGACTTCGATGAACTATATACACCGTCACATTTGTGCCAGTCCCACCATCAGACAACTTGTCTTTTAAGGTTACACCTACCATTTTTCTTTCCATTGCTCGCTGCGTCGTCCTCAATTTAACCTGAACCCTCTTTGTAAGTCTCCAGGTTTCCGCTCCGTAGCTAAGTACCGCAAGATGCAGCTGTTATATACCTTCCTCTTGAGGGATAGGGGCAATCTACCTGTCATGATGTGAGAGTGCTTGCCAAATGTGCTCCACCCCATTCTTATTCTTCTAGTTACTGCAATCTCGTGGTTATTGCCTGTGCGGTTATTGCCTGCCCAAAGTAAACATAGTCTTTTACGACTTTAAGTGCACTATTACCTATCTCTAAGCGCTGCTCTCTTCCGAGGTTGTTGTACATTACTTTCGTTTTCTGCAGAGAAAACTGGAGTATTTGGCGCCAAACGAAATAAATTATGTACGAGTCAACCCCCTCACGAACGTCTTGGCCATCGACGTAATCCACAAGACATCTCTGCAATCTCTGATCTGCATCACAGATCTCGGTGATATTAAAGTAAAAAACCATATTTCACTAATCGAGGAGATGGTCTTTGGTGTAATATACGATATGAACATTACCATTCCTTGAGCAGACCTTCCTATGCTCATCAAAGCAATGTGGGACAACGCCAACATTGTCGAAGTATCACACGTTGTTATGTCGCGTGGCGCGAAGATTATGTTCCCACGTGAAGGTAGGACAATTTCGACACGTTGTTCGTCTGTTTACACTGAAACCAGTAGAATGTCGCAAGCGAGAAAAATGCGTTAGAGATAAAAAGAGAGAGAGAGCTGCCCTGTGCGTGTGTCTCTCTCTATCCTCTTGTTAGTCTTCGTCTTCCTATCTTTTTACGTTATACTTGGTGCTACACTGTACTTGGTGCTTCTGTCACTGTGGGTCCTCATATGTACCAACAAATACTGTTTTAGGAGCCTCAAAAATTATTAGGATTTCACAACTTGTATACTTTTAAAATACTAACACATTTCCGCTGTTAGTAGGCAAGCAAGCATCAAGCTAAAAAGAGATTACACTTCTAATTATTCTATTCTTCTTAGAAAAGCAGTGAACTATAAACGCCTCTCTAACATTTCAACTTTCGTGGATTTGTAGGTTCTTTTAGCGCAGCGGTGAATATTGAAGGGGCCCAGTAATAGAATCTACTTCGATTATTTCGCGTCATGCACTTCGTGCTCTCGAACCAATTTCAAGCTAGAATGTCGCAGGCATTCGAGGAGAAAAAAACTTCACGGAAGCAATCCGAGTTGAAAACGTCGTTGACAGGAACGAGCAGTGCGACGCATTCGTCTTGAGCGGAATTGTTTGAGCGCCGACACTCTGCCTGGGCGAGATCCATACTCGGGTGTCGGGAACACCAAACGCTTTTTGACTTTTATACAGTGGCGTGGGTGTTCAGCGTTACGGATGAAATGCCATCACATACGTCTTCCCAGCAAAGCCTCCGTTGCTCAAAGCGAAGAGCTTCTTCTTTATTGACAGCATGCAGCGGCCGGCGTTCGTAGTTACGGTGGCTCGTATTTCTATGAAGCTTGCTAGCAGTGAACGGCGTCAACCTCCTACGCGTGTGGTCTACGCAGTGCACTGAATCACGAAACCCCTTTTAAGCCACACAATTAATTACTGTGCCGAGGCAACCTAGATGGTGTGCCACCTTTTCGATCTGCATTTTCTTACTTTCTTGCGTGTTCTTTGTTTTATTTTTGTGTGGGCCTGTGAGTGGTAAGCTGGCCTGCAATTCACGTCGCATTTTGTCTGCAAGTTAATGGGTCGCTGATTGAACACAGCTTCAGTAACGAAGAAATTGAATTAGCATAATTTGACACGTTTTTATGACATTGTTACTTGCGCGAAAAGCTTACAACCATAAATTTTGGGGAAGATAGGGAGCTAGAGTTAAACTTGAAGTTAATCACCCTCTCGTCTCCCTCACTTTTCCTTTGAGTATGTTGGCGTTATAACCAGTGTGTCACAGAAAATGCTAGTAAACGCAGAGTCTTAAAAAGGCTGAATAAGACATAAAGCCAACCTTCGTTTGTAGTTTATCTCCCACTAGCTTCAGTGTATTGTGAGAAGGATGATGTGGCGCGGTTAAATTGAGAATATAGATGTTGCATGCCACTGAACCTCCAATTGGTGGAATTGACATTTAGCGAGAGAGGGAGTTGGCAAAAAAAGAAAAAAATAGACTCACACGCATCTGCACTACTGAGCTCACGCATGGTTGTTGTGGTCACTCAGCGAGGCTGGTTGATTGCCGAAACTTCAACAACGCCATCGTCGCTCTCTGATCAGGAGCTCCAACGTTCCGGCAGTACGAGATCGATTGCTTGGAAAGCAGCTGGTCTTCTCAGTGTTGTTGAGAAGAACGGCCTCTCGGTACTCTTGTGGCGATAGTACTATGACAGACGACGCGTGCAATAATTCGCTCGCAGCCGCAGCGATATCGCCCTGTCTGCTTTTCCAATACGATCAGCAAAAGCGTTCCCGGGTGATTCTTCAAGTCGCGGGTAGCAGAGAATGATTGTTTCCTATCGGGATAGTCTACATATAATTAAAGTAGTAAGTTACGGGTCCATCTGTTGAAGGTGGGCATACAACAAACAGGGCCCGTCACGCATTGAATGTGCGACATCACGTGCGAATGAACAAATATTTGGTTCAGCGCCGGTTCGTCATAAGAGAGTGGCTTCATGCACGCCAGTTGCGTAAACACTCACCGCAACATATCTTCCTGCGTATAAATAAGCCGTAATGCGGGTTAATCATACGCCCTAGTGAGTCACTGCTTACACTGCGGAAAACTTTACGAAAGTCAGTGCGATTCTGCAGCCGTTTCTTGATGCAAACGTGCTTACTAAAGACGGTGCGTCGTCATTACCAAAACGTTTAAACAAACTTTACTTTAACCTTTTTTGTAATGCCCCTAATTAGGTTTAACGCAGTGCTTGATGAGCAGCAAAAAAGTGTCCTCCTAACTTATTTATTTGTACGTAGTACTTCACAGATAGGGCCTTCGCAAGATTGAGTAGGGTAAATATGGTTTACAAAAATACTGCCCAAAAGTTCACGTATTTTAAGTTTCGCCTTTAGGAGTTGAACGCGATATCAATACCTTGTCCCTATAGCTAGTGCATACTATTTATTGAATTATGTTACTCGAGAAGTTTAAGTTATGAATTTTCAATCAAATGGAAAGTGGTTTGTGTCAGTAAACCTTTCGCACATGCCGGAATTTCGCGTAATGGGTATCAACCACGAGCAATTACGCACATGAAATATTTTCAAACTTGCACCCACAAAATGTTTTTGGGAATGCACGCAGTAATATAAGTGCCTTGTTTGAAGGGGTGGCTAGCTTCAAACCGCAAACTTTTTTTGACAATCGCATGGTGTGGCACCCAATGGCATTGTACGCTTGTACAACGCAATAGTATTGTGATATTACAAGTTGTATTCAGAAGTATGAACATATTTTTTTTTTCTTTTTACAAGCATAGAAAGTTATTTACCCTGTGCTTGCAATCTTACGCATCGCTGTGTGGTAGAACACTTAGTTGCCACGCAAACATCACGATTTTGATCTTCACTCGAACCCGGAATGTTTTATTATTTATTTGATTTGTATATCTTTTTTTAATTTTTGGTGACGCACAAGATGATCATTTCCCGCTCACAACTACGGAAGACCACACCGACACCGACATCGACATCCAAGCAAAAGCCGAAATTTCTGCGAAACGCGCTCGTTAACGTTATGACGTTAATAAGCAAAGCATAAAATAAACTGCATCGTTGATGGGACGATGCGCGATGATGACGGAACCTAAGTTCATATATATAAAAGAAATTTTGTGGGTCCGGTGCAAATATAATTAGAAATAAAGGAGCACACTTACGAAAATTCCATAGTTGTTTACTCTACGTTTCGGCCGTGCCACGGCTGAAACGTAGAGTAAACAACTATGAAATTTTCGTAAGTGTGCTCCTTTATTTCTAATTATATATATATATATATATATATATATATATATATATATATATATATATATATATATATATATATATATATATATATTTATATATATATATATATATATATGTATATATATATAGATATATATATAAGACTTTTGTTGCAACGGATAACATCATGGAAACATGAACACCTTTTTTTACAAGAAGCAGGAAGAGAAAGACCATACGCACCTTAATTTTGTTTGAACGAAAATTATGATTTTGGTATCAAACAATTCAAAGTTTCTGCTTGGGCCTGCCTATACTTCGTAAAAGAACAGCACGTAAACAATGTAATTCATCAAAATTATTCTACAAGTATAAATCTAAACGTTTTGTGGTCGTTCCTATTTTCATACGGCGGAACAAATATTCGCGCACTCCTTAAGAAATCTGCTCGCTTGGCTATACTTTTAGCGAAAAAATAATATTTGTGCAGTCAGCTGCAAGTTTGCGAACAACGGGCTCTTCGCACTATCAGTGCTGCTTTTATTAAGCGTTCCTCCGCACATAAATCTACCCTCCTGGCAGCGTTGGCGCCTCACTTATCGAGATAGATGACCGCAATTCTGCGCACTCTGTCCTTTTGGCGAGGCATAGGGATTGATACTGATGCCGAATCTCCAAAGCCAGAAGATCATACTATGCGGTCCTTTCATTGCATTTTTGCACGAAAAAAATGTTAGAAATATTATCTTTCACGCACATAATATTGCGTCTCCATCTACTGTAGATCTTATTTATTCCTTAATGTTTTACTCCTTGATTCATGGTGCCAGCACTGTCACAGGTGGCGGCAATATGAGGGAGGCATTTTCAATACAACACACGTGGTTAAATATTCGGACTTCTGTTAGCCCCTACTTCACTTTCCCTGTTATGACTTGACAAATATTTCGATAGCTACTTCCATTCGCTGATGCAGAGCGCACCCTTACGTATGCTTCCCAGTGCAGTAGAGTTGCACAGTTATTGATTAACATGAAGCAGCGAAATGCACCAACGAAAGAATATATACTGGCTCCGTGCACCTTACTTCGAGTGTGTAAAGCACACAGCGTAATTTCGAATACAACGCGTGACATATCAGCTCGGTGATATAGAGGACACGCTCCTACATATTCAGAAAGAAGCGTCTTGTGTGGCTCTTAGGGACACGAAGAGATAGTGCTTTTGGTTTCTCCCGAAAGTCTTTGCTGACTTAGTGTAGGGCGCCATTGCTGAACACTTGATTGGGATCATCCAAGTGAATAATGTTGATCCTGATGCGACTGATGGTGACTGAGTGTGTGTAAGCTCAATGCCACCTACAGATAAAAGCTGTTGGCATCAGCGTTAAGAATATAAGAAAAATCTCTCGCACACAAAGTGACACGGCGAAAGTGAAACGTGCTGGCAGTAACTAGCGTGGTTCGTTATAATAATTAGTGTTCTTCTTGTTGATGTTGTTGTTGTTATGAACTGTTAGATTATGGCCTTAATCATTATACCGTTTGTGTTATCTTTCACATTAAAGCTTCTTAAAGCACGGTGATATTTTGCTTGGCGTGCTGAGTCTTGTTCCCAGTCTTCCAGTGGAAACATTCTTATTCATTCAGCTCCGATCCAACGGGGGCCTTAAGTATGACTCTAAAAAAAGAAAAAAGAAACAAAAAATGACAATAGTTAAAAAAGACGACAGATATCCAACTTTTACCACCAGGCAGCTTAGGTTAGAAAAACTAATTATTCTCAAAGAAGCGCTGTTCTTATCAACCAGTATTCCTGGCTACAAGTTTCATGTATTATATAGTGCCTCTTCAGGATTTGTTCCTGCAAACAGAATTGTTCCGCTTGCAGGGTGGCGATGAAGGGGCAAAATACGGGGGTGCCAAATGATCAGTTGTGACATATTCGCGAACTAAGCATCTTCTAGCTCGAGCCAGCAAAGCAAACAAGGCGTGTTCGCACCACGCTGCTACCATGACACACCCGACACCACGTTGCCTGGTGCTGCGGTCATCACGACAACGGTACAAATTGGCTGTTCACATCCTGTTATCCAATGTTCAGACGACGTGAAGGTGACTGTAAGCGTAGAAAAATTGCTTTTTTTCTGACTGAAAAGCATTAATTACCGTTGTGAAGTTTGGACAGAAGGTTGGCCCTATAATTGAGTAATTACTGGTCTTTCAGTGGAGCAGGCATCGGTAATAAAACAGAAGGAGTAACGTCATTGCAGCCGCATCGTGGTCATGTCGACACTAGTTGTAAATATGATTACTCTACTGGGTACTTTTTTTATTTCCCCACCATTTCTACTTATGATATCACCTCCTCGCGACCTATTTCTTTCAAAAGAATCTGAACAATCTTAACACATTGCGTTCAGCCTATCAAAACTTTGCGCTTGTCTGTCGCACGCGTTTATCTTGCTTGGCGCATGACGAAGTGAAATCGGTTGCTCGCACATGGCTTTCACGTGAGACAAAAAAGAGGGGGAGGGCGATTGCTTGCAAAAGCAGGGTAGAAAACAATTGACAAAAGAAACAAGTGAAACAACAAACATTGGAAACACATGAAAACGAGAGTTCATTCCTTAATTACGTCACGTGGGTCTCGTAGAGGGGGGAGGGGGGGTCACAAAGTACACCGACAGGACGAGAAACGCAAGGAGGAAGCGACGCGCTCGATTTTTGATTTCAGCCCCGTCGCGGTGGTCTATATAGTGTCTAATCTACTCCACTGCTGACCCGCCGTTACGGGATTGAATCCGAGCTGCCATGGCTGCATTTTTGGTGGAGGCGTTAAAATAACCCCAGATGGTTGAAATTTCTGGAGGCCTCCACTACGGCGTCTCTCAGAATCATGTGGTCGTTTTGGGACGTTAAACCCCACATATCAATCCATTTTTTTTTCATTTCGGTGGATGTTGAAGGGCCCCTACGACACTTTTTTAGCACGAAAGTGCTGTATGCCTGCGTCCACCAATATTTCAGCGATGTACTTATGTCACAAAAATGGCGTATAAAAAGTAGGGAATTTTCGAATAGCGAACCGCTAGGCTTTGCGTTGTGGTTGCTGCCACTGCGCATGCGTCATAACGCTGACCACAGTCGTTAGCGTTTGCGTTCTACCCGCGAAAAATTAGACATATCGTGAGGTCTGTAAGGCCCACAAAGTCCATTTGCTGTGGCGTGTGAAAAACACTATTCGAAAACTCATATGGAGCCCAAACGCAAAAGCTATGACCTCAACGCTAACCGCTCTTAGCGCTTTCGGTCCTTGCAAAAAGTTCAAAATAGCCTGCAGCCCACAATGCCCACAAAGCCCCTTTGCAGTGGCAGGAGATGTATGCTATTGGAAAACTATTATGGTGCCCAGACGCAAACGATACGCTCACAACGCCGGCTTACTTAGAGCACACTATTCGAAAACTCCCTAATAACACGATTAGAATACAAAGAAAAGAATACCGGTAACACAGTCGAACCCATGAACTCTCGGTCGGCGACAGCAGCTGCCAGCCACTGCGCCGTGGTCTTTCTTTTTTTTTTATTTCCGGTTAGACGTTACACATAAGGACAAGATAAATAGATTATATTACACAACACATATGACAGAACAAACACCAGATCGAGTTTGAAGCACTACTCGTGGACATCCCGCTTAGTAATGCTCTCATAGTAAGCAGGGCTTCTACCATTTCTAACTATAAATGAACACATTCATTTGTTCTTACCACCTCAAGAAGCATTGATATGGTTTCTTTAATATTTTGTTTTGCTGGTCTCCTGTCCGGGTCACAGTGAAATCGAGTCATTCGAAAGCGTCATATACTATGCAAGACAGTCATCACCATTAAATGAAAAAAGTAATAAGTCATCATTCTCTGTGGTTAAATATTTGATTCCATGAGGGTATAACGGAAATTCTTTATTAGTTGTCATCTGTAAAATATCCCAAAAGTTTACTCCTTCCAAACAATATAGAAAAACGTGGTCAATTGTTTCCGGCTGACTAGAGATTATATAGTCCAATCCTCATGACATAGAAAAATCACGTATCTCTAGAAAACGTCTTATAGGAAGGGTTCCGGTGTGTAATTAAAAAAAAACGCTTTTGCATTTCAAGCTACCCACATTTCTTCTATTTGTTTAAGCACATTCTCCCTGTTGCTGGGTGTATATAGCGCCGTCTCGCGGTGATACATCGTGAGCTGCATAATTACAAATGCTGCCACTATAGGCCACCACAGGCACACGTGCTTACTCGTGATCACATTAATTGTAAGCTATGTGTCCCCCCCCCCCCAAAAAAAAAAGAGGGGATAAATCTTATGATACCTGCGTGACGTTAATTTTTACCCCGTGCGTTCTCTGCCTGCTTAAGGTTCAGAGTGGTCCTCAGGACAATAAAAGAGAGAAAGCAATTACAGCATGTGAAAAATCTCGAAATCCGCTCGTACTTGACGCAATAAAAAATTGCGACTGTTGATGGGTTAGGGAATAAGCTCATTTAACGAAGCCACTCGATTTTTGCTTGAGAAGGTGCTGCAGCGAAATTCGGATTATTAGAAATCGTTGCTTGGCATTGATTCATAGGTCCAAATATTGGATAGTGCGTATTTGACACAGAAAGGTAAAAAAAAGAATGCCGCGTGCAACCAGTGTTCTTTTTTTTTCTTTTTGTCCCGTGTCGAAATCACGTCATCCCGTATATAATACCAATGATAAGTCTTTCTAACGTGTTTTATACTTACTTCCTTCACACACTTAAACGCGGGCACACTCAGAGAAGATGGGCGCTATTTTTGTTCGAGATACAGGTATTGCATGTAAAGTACTCGCCTTTGCTATCCGAATATAGTAGACATTAGTTGAAGCCACATCACGCCACGTGTGTCACAAAAGCATATCTTATGCTCCACATAATGTCGACGGATGATGGGGCGAGAGATTCGGGTACCACTCCAGCTCCGTAAATCCTTCTTTCTCCCTTCGCAACCTCAGGGTTGGCCACGAGCAAGAGATTCTCCGCATCTAATTAATGAAACATGGTTCTTACTTCTCACACATTTACGCGACCTAAGGCGCCATGCTAATGGCTGGAAGAGCGGGTCACGTGATACCACTGAAGTCATTAGAGAAGCTGATCGACACTTCCTCATTAGCGTTCATTTATCTTCTGTCCATGCTGTTGGCAAAAGACCATGTGAGCCATTAAATTGCTAGAAAATGCTCTCTTGGGAGCAACCTCTTATGGTTCGTGCCATCGAGGTCCATTCTGGGCTACAGCACTTATACACAGAACAGATTCTCGGTAAGAGGGTACTTTTCACTTGAGCGAGGTTCTAAAGGTTTCAGAAATTGTGAATATTATTTTTAAAAAAGATTCGCTGGTCTCTAGTCAGGGCGATCAATGGTAGTGTCGTAAGGTCAAGTCGCTCAGCCCTCCCGCTTTCTTCTTTCGTATATTATGAGATTGATGACGCTCTACGCAATTTGTTACCACCAACGTATAAACAGAAAGTGTTTTTGCTTATGAATTGTCCAAAGAAGATAAATGTGTCCCTCCCTTCGTTGGGTCGAAGGTGAGGACTTACGTATAATAAAATTGCCTAATGGCAACCTAGTGCTCATATTTAGGAGTGGTGCAGTTATGCTGAGTCACATAAAACATATATGGTGGGTTGCCCACTTATTCCTGTGCGACATTTCTTTTTTTAGGAGAATTTTGAGTCTGTTGTTCTAGCCTTTTAACCATGGAAAAGATGAAGCCGCCATTCCTGCGCAAGTTGTGCGCATAGACTGGGGTGGGTATGTGACACAGGAGTTGGGCGACCCAGGCTGCCGAGTACAGCAGGTGTGAGGAAGAGCGAAGACATTACAGAGAGAATGAGCAGATTGAAGTCGAGTCGCGAGAAAGGAGGAAGGAGGTTGGAGTGTGGGATGGGAAAGAGTAAAGCCTAGTAAAATGAGGGGCGCAGAGGCAAAGAGCTGGGAAGGAGGATGGAGGCGAGAGTAAAGCGAAAACTGCTTGGCAAAGTGAACTGGACGAAGTAAAGAAGTAGAAGAAGAAATCGGAAGTGGAGAGGAGGGGGGATGGACGTAAACAAAACGAAACAAATTTCTTGCCGAGTGGGGGGATTTGAAACAGCGTACCCCTGCTTTGAAGGAGAATGTCTTAACCACTCGGCAATCCTGGCACGTTCGCAGAACAAGCATTGCACGAACCATATGATCGCGTTGCTATGGGTGAAAAGAAAAAAACACACACAAAGAAGTAGACAAAAAATAAACTAAAAACTGAAACAAAAAGAAACAAAATCATAGAAAAACGAATAAACAGAACGAAATAAAAATATGGGAAAGCCGAGAAAACCGTGGCATAGCTTTGTATATTATAGTATAGCATAGTATAGAAACGGAGTAGGAAAAGGAAGACATGGTGGGGAGGAAGAGAAGCAAGAGAGACAGAGTAAGGCATATCATAACGATGTATACTGATGTATATGTTAAGGGGGGAAGAGGTAAATGATATTGAGCATGAAGAAAAGTAAGAGGCCAATGCCACCAGCACCACTGTTTCCGCAGTCCTCAGCTCTATTGCGGAGCTGCCCCATCGTATATTCCTTCAGCCTACTTACAGTCACGACGACGTCTGTGTGGAGCACGCGAGGAGCCGGTTTTCACTCTGTGGGGCAAAACCTCGAGGCAGTTTCGAGCTCTGAAGCGCAGTATCAGAAGCATGTATCAAAAGCCTAGCTCTCCGGCTGACCACATCAGAGCCCGAAACTGCCTTGAGGTTTCGTCCCGCGGAGATAAAACCGGCTCCTCGCACGCTCTACACAGACATGGCCGCGGCTGTACGTGCTTTAGGCGTCGTCGGTGTAACTGAGAAAATCGTTGGAGCAACGGAAGTAATAAATGGAGCGAATGTGGAGCGTTGTTCGGAGACTGAGTGACAGTGGTATGGGAAAGAGCGGCAAGGGGGATGTGGAGGATGGTATAACGGAAGACAGAAGAATGAAGCACAGAAAGAGAGGAAAGACTGAGAAAACAGTCTTGCATGAGCGAATGTTTCTCTGCTATGGCTAAGAGCTCGCACCAGAGTAGCTCGCTGTCATCCGTTCGCCACACTTCATTGGTAACATGAGAGCAGAGCGCGTCTGCTAAGTGTCACATGGTTTGTCATACATTTGCCATCGGAAGTGTTGACCATGACAAAAAAAAAAAAAACTCAAGCGACATCTCAGAGCGCCAATTAGCTCTTTTTTTTTTGTTTCGCGGTGCGTTTCAACGTTCAAGCGGGCATATCTGTTTTCTTCCTTGGTAAGTAGGTCGTATAGTTGATGTCGGTTTCACCGCAGTGCGAAATACCCCAGTTAAGGAGACATGGGGGCGTTCTGACTACCTTCCTTGCTCTGGACAGGCATAGATGAAACATGGGCCCATTTCGCTCGGTGAATAACAAGGTCCGCCTTTCGTGACATGTCGCTTTATTATATTATTACGTGTAGACGAAATGAGGACTAAATCCCGACTAATTTATGCATTTTCTCGTCAATTCATTGTGATTTTGCCACGGTAATCTTCTTCAAAATCCGCAGTTATATTGGCGAGATGATTCGCACACGCCACATTCAAAACTTTTATATTGAATGTTTTTTTTTTGTCAAGTTTCAACGTTGTACTGCATGTATTACAATGGACACATAAGATTTTGATGATAGAGTGACTTCCGAATTTGCTTCAGCGTCTTCGATTGTATGTGTTTCTGTGAAACATACAGTGCATTCGCTTTTTGCTCAAAACTAAGCTTGCTCTTTGTTTTGCATGTGTCCTCGTTCGTTTGTGTGACAATAAACGTCACGAATAAATAAAAAAATCATTATGAAGGGGGGGGAATTTCATTTTTCGATACTGCCCACTATAGTGGGCAGTATCTATAGAAAATGTCTTTACTCTCTAATTTATATATGCCTGTGCGGGCACCCTTTGTGTATTTAGGCTCTTTTTTTCATAACTTGCTTAGATTTAGAAACTCTGAAATGTTTATTTCACAATCTTTGTGTATGTGTACACATCATACTACCTTTCAAAACACTTGTCAGTGCCGACCACTTTGTTATTTTATATCCGTGAGCAGGGAGCGAGCAAAATGCAGGGAGCGAGCAAACAGATCCTGCGTATGCACGCAAAAATTTTTCTAGTGTTACCTTAATCAATCTGCTTCTTCTCTTCCGTTTTTATGAAGATTTGCATAATACGTTCTCTAGCGCATAGTTGCACGCCAATAGGAAACGCCCAAGATATAAAGAAATTCGAGAAAAAACCTCGAGTGTCATGTTCAAGTAGTCTAACCATAGAAAAACATACCACGTAAACGTTTGCCAGAAGGATAACTTTGCGGCCGAGTGAGTGAACGACCACCTGCCAAGTGGCATAGCGATGGCCGCTTACATTTGGCTTCAAAGGTAGAGAGATAATCATGCCTCTAGCGGGCTGCATCTGTGCGTCAGTTATTTCTCTATGGCGTTGCGTCTCCGTAGAAACGTTGATGCTGCGCCAGCTGCTCCGGCCATGCTCCCTTGTTACGCCCACCTTGCCGCGCTTTTCAGCACACTGGTTCACTGCTGCGGTAAGTTGTTTCCTTTTGTCTGCACAAACTACATGCCAGTTCCTGCGTTGCACCGATTCTTCAGACGTTCATTTGTTCATTGATGCTGGTGGGGTGCATTTTGCACACGTAGCATACATTATACCCTCAGCGCCCTCCAGGGCTGATTCGTTGAGCGCACGTTTTGCCTGACGGGGGACTGTCATCACAAAACTAAGCTTGTTGTGGCCTGAACTCATCCAGGTATTGCTTAAGTATTTAAAAATTTGAGGATATCTACTGAAATTTGTTGTTTCCGGTAGTCCTGGGTAATACGCTTGTCATATCGCCACTTTTGAACGTGATGGGTCTTTTGAACGAATAGGGCTTAGATCACGATCCAGCAGCGATTTAAGAGGGCATGTTTGCTTGCATGATACCATGATGTATGTGGTATTTAAATTTCTGAACAGCGCAAACCTGATGTAAAGGTTGTGTTCGGCCCTACCGTACGTGCACTTTTTACAATATAGTCATCCTTGTAATAATCGATTTTTATTATTGGGCATGCTTGCTTTTATGATATGGTGCGTGTTTTAAGTATAGGTCTGTATGGGCTTAAAATGCAACACCGAAGCTTCGCTAAAGATGACGTAGTTCAACATTGTACATCACAAGATAAACCATATTCAAAAGCGCTTCTGTCAAAACACGATTTTAAACAAAGGAAAATCAGACGTCCCAAATCTTGGAACGTGAAATTGCCGGTCTGACGAGCCGCTCGTCGCGCTCAAAATAGTGCCGTAGCTCCGCCACAGGGCCCTAGAGGAGTGTCCCTTTTTTACGTATATATGTCTACAAACAAACTTGGAAGTAAAACCACACATTACTTGGCCGGAAAAGTGCTGCAGCCCAACCGGCGCGAACCAGTGCGTCGTTCACGGTGAAAGTGTTATCGTCGCCTTTTTCATCGTCCATATTTCTCTTAAGTTTCGGTGGCAAATGGCAATATCCATATCATCCATATTACCTGCACTCTCGACTGCGTCCGAAGCATTTTGCAGCAAGGGACACTGCCCGTCGCTTTTACGCAAAACGGGAGGTAGTTTGGAAGGGAATCGTAGGAAGCCATCAGGACGTCAACGAAAAATGGTGCTGAAAAGCCTGGAAAGCAATGCGAACGCAGTGTTTGCTTTTACGACAGGTTCTCTATATAGGGCCGTGTCAAAGGCGGCAGCCTCGTCACCATCGCGAACAAAGAGCACGACGGATGTCAAGCACAGAGTTTGAACGGTTCAGTTAGCACTCTTCGATAGCTGCATTCGACATTACGTCATTGCTACGCACTTGCGAGGGTACACCATTTGTAGATGATGCGCAGGCTTTCTGCGCAATTGAGAGAACATTGCAATGCCTCCGCTGTGCGCACGCTGCATTTCATCCACATATACGTATTTGTGTTGTTTCTAACACGCACTAAAAGAAAAGCTTAGGCTAGTGGGGGGTCCCTAGTTGTGATGGCAAAACAGCGCTAAAATACTGATAAGGACAAGCAAGGCACGACTCTGGCGTGGACTTCATCGTTCTTTCCTTCATCGTTCCGCTGAACAGACTCCATGGTGTATCACGTGACTAGGTCGGCTGCTTGATATATGTACGTGCGCCTTCCCATAAACTTTAATGGGAGTCAGTGCCTGAGCCACCGGCATAGTTCTTCACGACGGATACCAACAGCATAGAACCGCAGTTTCAAAAACAGACAAACTTCTTAGCAACACAGTCTATATTAGGATATGATTGTAGTAAACGCGTTGCTTATAATTGTATCATGCTTGTATTCAGCCAAGCCATTTTTAAAACTGCTGTATTATCGAATTCGACTAACTCGGTGGCATAAGCAGGGCTAGCACGCTGTGCCCATTTACTCTAATCTCCCCATATTCTCTTCTGATGTTTTTTTTTTTTTTTATGGCAACCCAAGTACAAAATTCACTCCACCACATCCTTCTGGCCGGCCCTGACTTCATGTCAGAAAAAAGCCTCCCCCCCCCCCCCGCCCACTCCTTAAAAAAAATTCTGCCTATGCCCTTGCTCAGACTTACTAATGTTAATGTTTGAAGTTGGAAAGACAGCGTGTAGAAGAAAAATTGTCTCAGTGTCGGGAAAAGATGCGATTTCATCGCCATTCTATTTCGTGCGAATGAAGCCCAAGTCATTTTTCATACCATACCTTCAATCGTTGTCCCCATTCTATTACCATTCAATTCTGCTGTCCCGAAAATGTAGAATGATTCCAGAGTTATTCCGATTCCGGAGTGGCAACTTCGCAACTCTGCATAACACACCCGAAACAGCCTCAGCTATTTCGTCTGGAAGAACGAGTAAAGTAAATGGTAGAATCGATGATTCAGTCATTGAACTACGAATTTGACGAAAGCCAAAGTTTTGACAGGAAGCCGGCAAGTGCCTCCTTTAGCGGCATTCTTATGTATGTTTTGCTCTTACTCCACTTGGAAGCTACATGGAGAAAAGAGCAAGGTTGAAAGCAACATAGCCTTTCTCGTGATCCATCAGAAGAGCGTCGCTTGCCTTAATGCCAAACGATGTTCCCGAACAAACGCTCAGCGTCGCTGACGTTCGAATACATATGTCCGTGTAGGTAAGGCAATATCTATAGGTTCTATCACCAAGAGGATCCAACCGTTTTGGATATATAGAAGCAGAAAGTGATTGGTGCCACGGAGAAGTAGACGCACGTCTACTTCTCCGTGATTGCGAATTTCTTGGACTGTAGCATAGCAAAACTCAAGAAATACAGCTGCCGAGCCCAAATATTGAAATTACGTACTATCCTAATCATGGCTAAAGTTACTTAAACTTTTAATGCGATTTAATATGCAGGGCCATCGCAAGCCGAAACTCGCCTTTTCTCTTCCCCTATAGTATATCTAGTCAACCGGATGTTTCAATTCTAGCTGAGCTCTCTGTCTCTCCCTCATTTTATCTTCCTCTGTCCCTCACACAAGTGAACAATATCCCCGCTCAGTGATCTTCTTTGAATAACAAAGAAGGCGAGCCGATAATGAGCCACAAGACATAGCGAGTTGATGCGTACCCCGAACAACCCTTAAAAAACAATACATTAATTCCCTGAAGATAAACTCTGACCGTCACAGCATCAGTTATGCACATATTATACAAATTATTTTCGCGAAGCAACGTTTTTCTAATAGAGGTCGGTGGTCTTGGTCAGCAAACCAGGCCACTAACTTCTCGTTTGTCAACGCACTGCCACAACCATGTAGCTCAGCCACGTATTCACAAGCTCAAGGCATCGTGCTTCCAGCCTGCGAAAATGTCTACGAAAGCACCCTAAAATGCGCTAAAACTACATTCGGTCGCCACCATCGTCGTTGGTACTGTTATTTGTTTTGCCCATAGGGTATGCTGCCATTTGCTCAGCCAGAGCAATCTTTCCTAAAGTGACAGAGCGTATGAGCGCTCCCTAAATGTTCGTATGTCCCATTAACAGATATGTGGTTTGCTGTAGAGTGTATTTTGGACTTCGCGTGGAGTGAGCTCATATATATATATATATATATATATATATATATATATATATATATATATATATATATATATATATATATATATATAGATAGATAGATAGATAGATAGATAGATAGATAGATAGATAGATAGATAGATAGATAGATAGATAGATAGATAGATAGATAGATAGATAGATAGGTTTGTGTGTGTGTGTGTGTGTGTGTGTGTGCACGACGCTAGATGCTGGAGACGTGGCCTGGCTCATCTTCTCGGCTTCTATACTACAAGTCACTGCCTTCAACAAAACAACAACAATCAACAAAACAACAAAAAGCATAAAATGAAGAATGTCAAAATGCACAGTAGTTCGATTTCAGAAGGGAGTTTCTTAACTCGCACAAAAGCTTCACAGCAGAAGGCCGCAGTCCGGTCATATCTAGGGTAGCTCTGGTGGACGAGGCTGGCTGTTGCGCCCGGGATAGCATAACCCCACCCTGCACATCTGCACTGATGATGACACAACTTGAGGACTTGTGAGAAACGAACAGGGCTTGAAATCTGTGTAGCATTGGATTGACAGATGCCTTTGGCATCGGACCCAGCGCCGTCGTGGCAACAGACCCTTTGCTTCTAGTCGGTGTGCGTGAAAACCAAGGCTGATGGGACGATGTCTTTTTTTCTCCGTTGTATACGTGGTAGCTTCATGTCTCTTTCGTAACTTTCTGTGGCGTTATTTCAGTTTGTTGCATCGCAGACAAGGCCTTGAGAACTGGTACAGAAAATTTTGTCGACATTCCTTTCTGCGAAGAGGGCTTAGGCATTGACTGCCTTTGCTTCTTTATTTGCTGTTGTCGGTGATGACCTTTAAGCCACAAGTGTACTCGTGAGGAGGTTTCACTTGATCGTTGTTCTTGTTCGAGTAGCCGTTGTAGTTCCTGGGGTTCGCGGAGTTCCCTTTGTTGAAATTGCTCGTTTCTCTGCGAAAGTTGTTTAGATGGGCATCGTTCAGGAACATGAGTCTGCTTTTCTTTGCATGGTGATGTGATCAGTATATAGTCGGTAGTAGATACCGTACTGCAGGGCTTTTCTTGAGATAAACTCAGTGCGGCAGACTGATGAGAAAGCTTCCCATTTGGTTGTGTCTCATCATTCATTGTAAATGTTTCTGTCAGTTCACAATGTGCCGGCTTTGGTGGATTCGAAACTGCTGTAGTGCTTCGACTCACATGTGTGTTATCACTTGAAGATGAGAGCACAAGAGACATGACTTCAGGTGGTTCTGATGGCATATGTTTTCCTTTCTGCAGCGTGATTAGACTGAGAATGTTTGTCGAGCGACCCTAATTCGGAACGTCAGGGTGTGGGCTGGTATTGTGAGAGCTCACCAGCTCGTCACGTGTAAACGCCGTCACACGTTCGAAACCGTCTGGGCCTTGTGTGTAACACGAAGCATCAATGAATTCCGGTGGTTCAGTAACATGTGAGGTGTTGTGGTGCAGTGAACACGTTGAAAATGTCGATGTCATTGCTCTTGGGAAAGCCGGCTTTAGTTTGAGTCTTTTGGCGAAATCGCCTAGATTCCTTTCGGTATATGAAGGCTTTACCTTGTCTTTTGCGACGTGCAAGTTACCAGTCAGTGTTCGAATGCGTGACATTTTTTCGGAAGAGTCATATGATGGTACAATGGTGGTATATTTTCTCTGAGGTCTCGTTGGAAAATAGGCCTACTGCGGGAAGACTTCGCATAACTGTGATGGGTGAGTTGAAAAGCCTTCCGCTGATGAGGTACGGACTCGTCTTCATCGTATTCTTTGAAACGGGTGATCATTTCTTATTTGAGCTTTTTCCAAGACTCATCGTTCTCGAAGATGCGAGTGAGGTAAAACTTGAATGCCTCACCTGAGATGTAGTCTGTGAAGTTGGTGATCATCTCCCGTTCTGACCATGATGCAGCGGTAGCGTGAAGCTCGAACAGGTCGAACCAGTCTTGTAGGGGTCCATCGTCCGCTGCTCCGGTGTACTTGGGGATGGGAAGGTCAGTAGAAGCTTCTGACATGATGCTGGTCGATGCGTAATGGTAGGCGCTTGTACGGTAGTTCATGTATGCTCAGGGTGTCATGCGGAGAACTGCGTAGATAATGAGCGACTGATGAAGGGGCTGCCAGGTCTTCATCCTGTCTGTCGACTCGTGTGACGCTAGATGCTGGAGACGTCGCCTGGCTCATACGCCATGTTTATTCCATTGTCACATCTTCCTTCTCGGCTTCTCCTACAAGTCACTGCCTTCCTTCGTCATATATATATATATATATATATATATATATATATATATATATACTAAGAGCTTGCATGCATGTGCATATTAAAGCACCTTTCCTGCTTCACTTGCTATGCTTGCCCCTTCGACATTAGGGCAACCGCGTTCGAGTGCAAGGTCACTGTTGTTGTGAAATGCTGACGGTGAGCTTTTACGTTGAACATGGCCATGGTGGCCGGCCGCCACGTCGGCCGCGTGAGTGAACACAATAGAAGGCGGCGAACAGGCGATGGTGTTGTCTGTACAGTGCGTTATTACAAATATCGTGAAAATATTGGCACCATACTCATCCTATTCAGTGCATCGACCACGCGTTTTTTTGGGCTTGCTTCTTAGACGGTGAGCTGTTACTCGCAGTTCAATACGCGGACGAAATTATTTTGCCAACGGTGGCAATAGTATCACGTTGGCACAGTGTTGAGCCCCATTCCGTTGGTTTCGGATTGTCACGACACGCACGGCGCGCACCCCACGTGCTTTCAGTGTCATGAACACAAAACAAAATTTAAATCAGATTAAAAAGTGAAAAAGATGCTAAGACAGAAATTAAAAGCTGCAAAAAACAGCTTGACGAGATTCCTGATCCTGAGCAGATTGGCCGCAGACACGTGGTGATGCAAAAAAAGAAATAAAATACAAGCAAGTAAAACAGAAAAAGTACAAGAACGCATAACACAAGCAAGTAAAATATCAACAAATTTAGGAGCAAACTTCAACTGCAGACATAATGTAAAGTAGCAAACACTGAAAGAACGGAATGATATGAAAGAGCAAAGTGATAAGGAATACAAAAGAACATAATTTATATATTTAAGAAACACTACCTTGAAACAGTATGTATAATGAAAACACAAATACATGAAACAGTTCATGTTTGTACATGTGCATATGAAAAGGCAAAAATGCACTTCTATTCAAACGAACTATCAAATTGAACATGGTACTATAAAATAATACATAGTGAAAATGAACTCGAGAATGATTGATCACATTCCCAGACTCTCTGGGGTTACTAATTAAATATTCTTTCCAGTGCTTGTTTGTCAGCGTATCAGGCGTGATGCCTTTGTTGTTTAGGTAATTGAAAAAGTTTGTCATAATATGCTTAAGACTTTTAAGGCCGTAATTCGCTCGCGAAAATGATATTTGCCGTGTGTTTCTTTTCCTTATGTTGTAAGATGTTGCGGGTGACTGTTTGAGCTGACACAGTGTCAGAAAATTGGTTTTATTTTTGAAACCATGTTTGTGGGAACGGCGTTCGCGAACTTGTTTGGCTGTCCAGCGCTTCGCAAACTACGGGCCGAGCAGCGCTTGCTTACTAGGGCTCAGCAGAATGGTGAGAATTACACCAGTTATATCGAAGATGCGGTCGATTTTTGCCGGCGTGTCAACTCGGCCATGAGAGAAACCGAGAAGATCAAACACATCTTGAAAGGCTTGACTGACGACGCATTTCAGATGCTTGTCGCCAAATGCCCGCTACCGGTAGCGGAAGTGATCCAACTTTGTCAGAGCTATGATGAACTCTGGAAACAGCGTGACATCACTCGTCGTGCAAGCGCACCATGTGCAACAATCTCCGCTTTAACGTCGGCTGGCACTGGTATAGACCACGCCACTTTGTTTCTCGAGATCAAGCAATTTGTACGAGAGGAGGTCGCACGCCAGTTGTCCCTGGTGCCTTATACCTTCGAAGGTGCCCCATCTACTTTATCGCCATCAATACAGCGAGTAGTCCAGAAGCAAGTGTCCGAGGCGCTACCAACAGCTCACGCGCCACCTGTGGCTGCTCCATTGACCTATGCCGAAGCACTGAACGGAACCCGACGTCCGCCTGTCGCGAACGGCCACGTTTCTTTGTCGCGAACGCCTACGTCCACGCGCCCCTTTGTCGTACCGACTGAGCCTATGTACCAGGCTGCCCGTCCTTTCTCTCGGCCACCACCTGCGCGCTTTCAGAACCCTTGGCGCGCTCAAGACAACCACCCCATATGTTTCGCCTGTGGAATTGCGGGTCACGTGGCACGATTTTGTCGACGGCGTGAGTTTTTCCTGCGTGACGACGTCAGGCCCAACAATTATGATTTCCCACAACGACCAGAGCCTGCTGTATCTGGCGAGACTGCGACCACGGACACATTTTCACATCGCCGGAACTTCAACAGACATCGGTCGACTTCACCTCAACGCCGTTCCCTTTCCCCTATGCTACGTCGACCTCGCCTTGTCCCTGAGGAAAAATAGGAGCAGCAGTTCCGGTGGCAAGAACTGCTGATCTTTCGAACTCCACAAGACCTTGTTTTTCGCCGTCCAACGTCGGTGCTGTCTCCGTTGAAGGTATACCTGTTTTTGCATTGGTCGATACTGGCGCCGCAGTGTCTGTAATGACTGAAAAACTTTGCCGTCGACTAAAAAAAGTCACAATGCCTCTTCACGACTTCGTTTTGAGCACTGCGAGCGAGCGACAAATTCGCCCTTTCGTTGCATGCACAGCACGTGTCGCAATCGCTGACGATATTTATGTCGTCGAGTTTGTAGTGCTCCCGCAGTGTTTCCATGACATTATATTAGGCTGGGACTTTCTCTGCACTCATCATGCCGCCATCGACTGTGCTCGCGCCGAAGTGGAGTTCGCGCCGTTATGCGACGCTGCTTCACTCGACTCGTCCCTTTCACCTGCAAAAGTTTTCGTTGCCGCCGACACTTCGATACTCCCGTTCTCATCCACCCTAGTTCCTCTTTCCTGTGACGTCTCTAGTGGCTCAACTGTTCTTTTTACGCCTTCTGAAACCGCTGTTCGCCGCAAGTGCTTCCTGATTCCTTTCGCCGTTCTGAGTGTTCACGATACATAAAGTGCAATTTATGTTTCAAATCCGTTTCCCTCGCCTTCCAAGCTACTGTGCGGAGAGTGCCTGGGCTTTGCCGATGACATTGATCCCTCGAGTGCAGGTGTAGTTCCTGACCACTCGACTACGCTACCTATTGACGCTGTTGATAGCTGCGCGTCATCCTCTTCCCCATCATTCCCCGACGCAATTTCGCGCTACATCGACACCAACCTTATGGTCCAGCAGCGCACCGACATCATCGCCCTCCTCTAGCGCTTCCGCGCCAGCTTCGACCACCAGCAACTGACTTTGGGCCGTGCTTTCACAGTATCTCACGAAATCAACACTGGCCTTCACGCTCCTTTACGTCAGCGTCCGTATCGGGTATCGGCATCTCAGCGTCGCATAATCGCGGAACAAGTTGACGGCATGTTGAAGCGAGAGTTTATTGAGATCTCTAAGAGCCCGTGGGCATCCCCAGTTGTTTTAGTCAAGAAAAAGACTGGCTCAATAAGATTCTGCGTCGGCTACCGCCGGTTGAATAAGATCACGCGCAAAGATGTTTACCCGCTACCTCACATAGACGATGCCCTTGACTACTTACAAGGCGCGGAGTTCTTCTCGTCACTAGATCTGAGTTTAGGTTATTGGCAGGTTTCCATGGCTGAGGCTGATCGCCCCAAGACGGCTTTTGTTAGCCCTGATGACTTATACGAATTTAACGTCATGCCATTCGGGCTCTGCAATGCGCCTGCCACTTTCGAGCGCATAATCGACAACATCCTCCGTGGCCTGAAATGGCAGACATGTCTGTGTTATTTAGACGATGTCGTGATATTTTCAAGCGACTTTTCAACGCATCTTCAGCAGCTCGAGACTACTTACTTGCCTCACCTCCGCCGGTCTACAGCTCAACTTGAAGAAGTGCTGCTTCGGCGCTCGAAAACTCCTAATTTTGGGCCATGTTGTGTCTAGAGATGGCATTCTTCCGGATGCGACGAAACTACTCAGCTGCTGACCCGCTGGTCGCGGGATCGAATCCCAGCTGCGGCGGCTGCATTTCCGATGGAGGCGGAAATGTTGTAGGCCTGTGTGCTCAGATTTGGGTGCACGTTAAAGAACCCCAGGTGGTCGAAATTTCCGGAGCCCTCCACTACGGCGTCTCTCATAATCATATGGTGGTTTTGGGACGTTAAATACCACGTATCTATCAATCAATCGGATCCGACGAAACTCCGTGCCGTTGCCGAATTCCCTAAGCCGAAGACCTTAAAAGAACTTCGCAGCTTCCTCGGTTTATGTTCATATTTTCGTCGTTTTATTCGCAACTTCGCCTCCATCATATCGCCCTTGACTGACCTTCTTGCTGGCAACAATGACCTTTCTAGTTGGTCGTCAGCTTGTGATGATGCATTTGCCACACTCCGCCACATTCTTACGTCACCTCCTATACTGCGACATTTTGATCCTCTTGCCCCGACGGAAATACACACAGATGCTAGCGGAGTTGGCCTCGGTGCTGTGCTCGCCCAGTGTAAACCTGGATTTGACGAGTACGTCGTCTCTTACGCCAGCCGTGCACTCGCAAAAGCAGAAGCCAACTATTCAGTCACCGAAAAAGAGTGTCTAGCCTTCATATGGGCCATAGGAAAGTTTTGACCATATCTTTACGGGTGCCCATTCAGCGTGGTTACAGATCATCACGCATTATGTTGGCTCTCCTCGTTAAAAGATCCCACCAACCGGCTCTCCCGTTGGGCGCTTCAGCTACAAGAGTACGAAATTCACGTCGTTTACCGATCTGGCCGAAAACATTCCGACGCAGACGCTTTGTCCCGATCACCTCTACAATGTAGTGACAAGTCGCCGTCTTCGCCTGCCCCCAACGTATCTGCACTTAGTGTCAGCGACATGCTACAGGAGACATGAAAAGATCCTTGGATCGCTTCACTTATCAACTTGTTGAGTCGAGCTCCCTAGCAAAATATCCCTAGAGGTATGCGCCGTCAAATACAGCACTTCGTTATCAGAGATGGTTTGCTATACAGACGGAATTATCTCTCCGAAGGACGCCAATGGCTCCTAGTCATTCCCAGTCGTCTCCGCTCAGACATATGCGCCTCCTTTCACGCCGACCCACAATGCGCCCATGCTTGAGTGTTAAAAACCTACACCCGCCTGTCCCACTGCTACTACTGGCGTGGAATGTATCGCTTCGTTCGTCGCTACGTACGTTCCTGTCTCTCTTGCCAACGCCGGAAGAATCCCACTCCAAGTTCTCCAGCTCCACTACAACCCTTACCTTGTCCTGCCCGACCGTTTGAACGTGTTGGTATCGATCTCTATGGACCTCTTCCGATTACACCGGCTGGAAATTGCTGGGTAATCGTCGCTATCGATCACCTTACGCGCTACGCAGAAACTTCACCACTCTCTTCTGCGTCAGCCAGTGACGTTGGTCGTTTCATATTGCATCAGATAATTTTACGTCACGGTGCCCCACGCGAACTCCTGAGTGACCGAGGGCGTGTGTTTTTGTCGGACGCTGTCGAATCGCTTCTCAAGGAATGCCAAGCCATTCATCGCACCACCACCGCATATCATCCTCAAACTAATGGCATTACAGAACGATTCAACAGTACATTAGGAGATATGCTGTCAATGTACGTCGCAACCGATCACACCAACTGGGACAGTATTCTCCCTTTTGTAACATACGCTCATAATACTGCTGTCCAGACAACCACTGGTTTCTCTCCATACTTCCTCCTTTATGGTCGCCAAACCTCTTGCACGCTAGACACCATCCTTCCTTACCACCCGGATGTTGCTGAGTCGACGACGATGTCACAAGCTGCTAAATACGCGGAAGAGTGTGGTCAGCTTGCCCGCTCCTTCACACGTGCTGAACAGCGACGCCACAAACACCACCACGATAGCCCGACGCCTCCGGCTTCTTATGCATCAGATGACCTTGTCTGGCTTCGCATTCCTTCAACCAGCCCTGGTCTCTCAACGAAACTGACGTACAAGTATGACGGCCCTTACCGTGTGGTTAAGCAAACTTCACCCTTCAATTACATCGTCGAGCCGCTAGAGCAGCTTCATGATCAACGACGCCGTGGACGTGAGACCGTCCACATAGACCGCCTAAAGCCGTATTATGATCCCTCTATTGTCTCTTGCCCATGAGTCGCCAGGATGGCGCTTTTCCGGAGGGGAGGAAAATGTAGTGAAGAAGATGAGTGCTACTCAGAAAGGCAGGGGGTATGGCTTAGTCGGTGAAGAAGGCGACGTTTGGTTGGCTGTGTACTCAGACTGGTTCCGCCATTACCACATGACGTGTCGTGACCGCTCTCCTGTTTTATAAAATAGTGCCATATATATATATATATATATATATATATATATATATATATATATATATATATATATATATATATATATATATATATATATATATATATATATATATATATATATATATATGACATGGCATGAAGCTTGAATTCACTTGGCGCAACATGTTCTTAACGGCTATAGCAGTTATTTGGTGCTATGCGCATGCCGCCTCTGCAGTGCGATGCACAACTCTCATTATGCCAACAGAAACTGCAGCTTAACGAGCTACTGCAAGAGTATAGCGGAGTCCTCATTCGGTGGCTTTTACTCCCAGCTTTCCTCTCAACGCTTAACGGCTCGGCATTCCACACAATAAGCTGCACGCCTGCACATGTTAGGGCTAACAGCAGCCACAACTACCACTACGCACACTAAGCGCTTTCACAGCACCGTTAATGAAACTTTGATGCTCGGCAAATTAAGCAACGAAATTGTTCTTTTTTATACGACGCAGCGACTCCGAGTTAGCTGAAAATATTGTTAATAGGTCGCTATTTACGAACCAAGCCGTCTTACTTTATTTTTCTTTTTTTTTTTTGCGAAACGTGTATACTCAACAAGTGGTCAAAGCTTTGTTGGTATGTTTAAGCGGGACCAGGTAGCTTGTTGTGTGAACGTCGGCAAATTTCGGCTCATACAACAACTTTCTCCATCGATTTCTCATGTGATTGACAAATATTAGGAGCTCGTGTTAAGTAACGATTGCAACAAATTGCAATAAATGATCGGGGAACCAAACCGACAAAGTAGTAACGTGATGACGAAGATATCGCTGATGAGCCTGTCGAAAGGGGAACAGTTTAAGATTGAAAACTACGCATTTGGGTGCATACTAGAATATGTAATCCTTGAACTACAATTAACAGGACAAGCTAAAACGAAAAGGGAATTCACTGAAGAAAAATAATAGGTTGGAGAGCATTGGGCAGTTATTGGAGCGAAAAGAACAGAGATACCGCATACTGACAGTTTTGATATACCGTACAAAAACATGTAGAATAGCAAGAGCTGCAGAAAAGTTGCGGATTATTCAAATCTAAAAGTTGATTAGGAGTGCACAACGAATTGTAAACTGTTCGAATAAATATTAGGATATCGGAGGACACCAGGACGGGATAGGGAACAAAGAGGGGGTTGCAGATAAACTAGTTGACATCAAGCCAAAGTAATCAACCTGTGCTTGCACGTAATGTGTACAACAAACCATCAATGGACAGTAAGAGTAATAGCGCGGTCACCAAGTGATAGGAAACGCAGTCAGCAAAGGCAGAGTTTTAGACGAACAGACGTAATTACGACTTTATTAGGACGTAATCGTCGGCAGAACGTTTCGTCCTGTAGTGGACTACAACAGGCTAGGAATTATGACGACAATGATGATGATCATCATCATAATCGTTATTATCATCAGCGCATGCGGGATGAAATAGCACTTATGCTACAGTTGTTCGCAAGCTAAAACTTCAGCAAACGCTGGCCGTCATTCAGTATTTCACAGCCTTCATCTGTTTATTACAAAGTTTCGCCAGTCACTACTTTGTGTGTGTGCTCTTTGTAAAAGAACCTTGATCTGTTTAATTCACATGTTCCCCTACGTGTGTATGCTCTTTCTATAAGAATGTTTACTTCAAACACGTAAAACTGCGATAAAACAGTTGCAGTGTAGGCAGCGCCTAAAAACAGTCTTTACACACACACATATATATAACATATTGTATCTTCAGTAACTTTAAGATTATCTCATATGCCTACATTAGAGCTTCCCAATGTTCGCACACTGAACCCGGCCACGAAGATTGCTATTCCTCAAAGCAAGACGTGACTTTAATAAATAAAAAAATCTAAGTGTAGCGTGTTTCACTTGATGAATGTAACCAGACTTTCGATCCTTCCTCACAACGCTCGAACACCAAACTTCCAGTTCCTCGTCCCATAGCAGCAGCTGCTTAGTGGTATATGCCATAGCACAACCAATTTTGGATCCTGTAGTTGGGAATAGAAACACAGGGGGACCCATTTACGCAGGCGTTCTCCTAATGGCCGTCATCTGGCGCTCTAAGCCGTGCATGGCAGCTCTAATGAAAATGATTTCTTGTCTTTTGAAACAAGACGGCAGAATTCAGTAATAGGTATTACACTTGCCAAAAGCGGACAACAACGATCTCTGCTCAGAGAAGCGTAGCCTTCGCAGCCTTTCGCCGACACACTCACTCTGCAAATAAATATAGTAGAAAAGCTGGAAGGGTGGGAGAGTAGTTTGCAACGAACACGCAATCTATTTATTTGATTTGGCTTCGCATTAGGAAAGGGCTACGGTGAGGTCAGATGCGTATGTTGTTTTGATTTCCAAAACCCTTGATATAAAAGTCATCGTAGGTTTGTGAAAATGATAGGACCCAGTCTGAGAGCGATGTTCCAACTGTAAGTGAATAGGGCACACGCTAAAGTTGACTTATTATTATCAAGTTGCTCATAATGCGCTTCTTAAGCAATAACTTATAGAGATTCAGAAACTGCAGCAAATAATAAAAAGAAAGTTAACTAGGCGAATTCGCAGTAAATCTTTATAATAGAATAGGGAACATATTGCACATTTTAGAAAAATTTCTTCACAAATACAAATGAATAAACTGTGAGGCCATTGGTACAATCAGTTGCCTTGACGTATCTCCAACGTTCAAGGTAGCATGTAGAGTTACTCTACACCCTGCGAGCCCATCGCGCCATCTCGCTAGGTGAAAGTACTCTGAAGTCAATGAGCTCTCAGTACCGCCAACAGTGAATGATGTGTATAAATAGCTCGTAATCAGTATGCTGAAGAACCTCCTCTTTTTGGCAAAGCCGTTTTGTGCACCTAACGCTGAAACTTTCTCCGTATATATTTTTTTTCTTCTCAGTCAGCTTGTGTATACTCAACAACGTCATACCAGTAGGCGAAAATTCGTTAGCGGAGCCATGCTGAACCCCGGCATCAAACATTTTCGTGTTATAAGCTCAATATTCTCACTCCCTCGGCATGATATTCTTGAAAGTAGCTTTTTAGCCTGTTTTAAAGCGCACTGCAACATATCCTGCGCAGTTGCACCTAATAAAGTCACAAATTCCTGAGTATTTCGGAGTTTCTTGAGACTTACTGGTCTATAAACTTTGGACGCCGGCCATACACTGGTAATTTGCTTAGTACTGTGCGCAATGGGCGAGCAAGCTGGGCCACTTGATATTTCACTTCTTTCGTTACTTTCACATTGTGCCTTTTGGTGAAATTGCTTTTCATCATCTTATTCTTATTGATATTATTAACCCCGTCACCATCAGGATACTCAATAACGCATCTTTATTACATAGGGTTTATAACGCATGCAGTGCTATTACATTTCACCGTTCCAAGGCGTGATTATTTATGTATTTGCTCAAACCACAGAGTACAAGTTCCAAGCGGTGTTTAGGTCTCCGAGGCCCCACTGTTATTCGCGATCGAATATTCACAACCTTCGTATCAATTTTTCAGTCATACCGTCATACCATGCTCTCACTAAAGCCTTCCAGCAGTTCCTCCTTACTGGCGACATACTTTTTTGAAGTGCTTCTATCAGTTGAATGAGCGGACGATGCTTTGAAAACGGCCATTGGTACGGCGCCTACCATTGTCTCACTGTTGAAAGCCAAACCCCACCTGTTACGACAACAACACCACCACCACCGTAAAATAAACATTTCGTAAAACGAATGTTTAAACTCATGGGGTCACCGTGACAGCAGGAGCGCAAGTAGTATGGCGCTAAAAAACAGCGATGGCAACAAGCAGCAATAACATATTGCCAGCGTGTACCATTAGTCCTCAATTACATCTGTGAGTTGCATTTCGCTGAAGTGAGAAGATCTGCTGCCCGATGGTGAAAAACAATGCTTTGCGAAGCCTTCGCATGCGCAACTTAAACTGTTTGCACCGTTTGCTGAAGCAATGGCGACACGTTCGCGCAGAACGAGCTCAACGCATGGCGTGAGCGGTATACCTTCCATGTTGCCGTCCGCTTACGTTCTTGACGTTATGACAAAAGGCTGACATTAAAACTTTTTGGCGCTCCTTTGGGCTAGATGAGTACCGCTGTCTGGATGTTAAAAAAAGAGTAATTGAATCCTACCGTACACACGGTAGTTGAGCTTTCTATTGCTTCACATTGGAAAGGCTTTTTATATTAAAACGCGTGGCTCATGTTAGCCACTGACTTGTCGCGCGTTCACGAATATTGCGGTACACGTTAAGCAGTTGTGTGCGCAAGCGGTAACTTAATGCTCCAAGAATACCATTCCCAGCACACGTGAAAAGCCTGTGAAACCACGGGACGTAAACACTGACCGTGCACAGCTTTTTTTGCTTTAGTTTCTGTGGTGTCTTAGGCGTATAGGCGGATCTCTGAGTGATTAAATCATCTTTAAAGCTTCGCCAATGCAAAACGCTGCATCCTCGAAGATACATAGTCCATAATACGAATTTTTATTTTTTTTGCTGGCGTATCGAAGCTCAAGAAAGAGCTTTGATGCATGTTAGTCACGTCCAAGAAAAATGTCCATGCCGTTACTTTTGTGGTTTATAAACCATGAATATGTATCAACCACGTTGATATTGGCAATAAAAACGCATTGTTCTGCTGCGATTTTAGGTTGGAGTAGTGTTCCGACACACACGCTGAAGCAATATTATTATCTGGTGTTTTACTGTCCCAAAACCACGATATATATATGATTATGAGAGACGTCGCATGTGAAGCGCTTTGGAAATTTCCGCCATCTGATCTCGCTGAAGCAAATATCTCTAAAGTGATCTTGTCTAAGGAGTTCCTTACATGGTGCTTTCCAATAAACACTGCTTAAATGTGCATTATCTGAAAGCGTCAATGATATATTTGCACTAATCGATAATTTGCGCCATTTGATTACTTTGAGCTTTTTTTGGCATTCAAACATTGATTTAAAGATGATAGAGATGCAATACCTGTGACAAGCAGTCTGTTTGAAATTTTGCAATATCTAATAAGTTACTCTATGTGCTATAGACACTATATATACCACAACTCGTACTTGTAATATGCATCGTACTCCTTTTTTCATCTCAAAATAAATAGATGCCGACACCTTTAGGGCACCACATGTTACGCCTTCTCTATAAAACATCATTAGTGATTACAATGATATCTCAAAACGTAGTAGTCTGAATGAAACTGCTTGTGTTCTTCAGTACTGATGGACAGTGCTACCCTTTTCGTATCTTCGTGAGTGTTTTTACGTGTATATGCATGTATACACACGCAATATTGAAAAATTTCACAGGGAGGGTTGAGCCCCCTCCATCCAGAGTAGCTGCGCCAATCAGGCTGATTATAACAGTTGTGGCAGTGTTTCTTATTTCAACAGTGAAACTACTTAAACTATAAATTATTCGTGCTCTATTGTGCAAAACTGTACAGTTTAGTATGTGTCACATGAATTGGAGTGAGTCTCACTACTGAGTACAGCAGGTATAAGCAATAAAATGCAAGAAATGCGAGAAAAAATAGCGAGAGAATGCGAGAAAGAGAGATAGGTAAAACCTACAAAGACTTGAAAAGATAGAAATACTGAAAAATGCAGAGAGAGAAAAGTGACTCAAGGCAACATACACAAAGACGAGATGAAAAAAATAGCCAGCAAAAAAAATAAAGAAGCAGTGCAAGAAATTTAAAGAATTAAGAAGAATATATACATATGAGAAGAGATAAAGATGGGTAATAAATAAAGTAGATAGAGTGAAAAAAGTAAAAATATAGATAATGAATGAAAGAACTAGGAAGAAACAAATAGAAATACATACAATAAAAATACCGAGAGAGAGACAAGAAAATAGAAGAAATAAACAAGGAAAGGATAATTGAACTCAGATAGAAAACTGATGCAAATAAGAGATAGAAGACAGGAAGAGACAGCAAGGGAAAAATAAAGACAAACTTGGATATAAATGGGTACAAAAAAGAGATTCAGTTTGGTGAAAAAGATAAGACAGATTATAAAGAGAAAAAAGAAAGTACACCTTGCTGTGATCTTCCTTCAGAATTTGCACAGCTAGTGCAAAGATGCGATAAATTTCATTTTTGTTTTATGGTTTTCTATTTTATATAATAAAAAAACTCAGCCATCTTCGCGACAGCTTTGCCTATAAGTTTGTCAATAGGTTGCTACTGCGACAGCTTGCAATTTGGTTTGGAGCACCGTAGTGGCGCTTCAGAATGAAAATTGCTCATTTTAGACTCGTGCCGCAAGCATTCACAGTAAAAACAGTCAATTCCAAGCCGTTCAAGTAATATAAGCCATGCTACAAAACGGGTGTGATGCACTACATCGACACCCCGACAGCTTTTCCTGTATGAAAAAAAGGGCAACTAGCTCATTGTTCGGTCATTGTATAGAAAAGAGGAGAAAATAAACAACGGAACCGAATAAAGTTTACCTTTTTATGAGCAAGTGCTGGAGTTCACGTTGACAATCAAACACGAATCCGTCGTGTGAAAGCTTTGCTTTCTCTTATGTGCGAGGCGGCGGGACCAGCAAAAAATGTGCCTTTCTTCCTGTACTTATACTCTAAGCCCTTTTGTTCACAAGACAGGCGAAACGCCGAATAAAGGGGTGCGCCATTATTATTGGGGATCCAGAAACGCTGGCGCTGTAGTGATGTTGAAACACTCGTGGACCAATAAATTTAGCCCAGCTTTCATCCCAACCCCATAAAAGCCTTGTAATTTTAGCGCTGTTGAATAAAGAGTTAATTTCTTCTAACAGTGACACGTCCACAACTCTGCAAAAAAAAATGAAGGCACGTTTCGACGACTTCTTGTTTTCTTTTTTGTAATCTGATTTTTCAAGAAGTCTGAACGAGAGCTAAATAAAGTTTTTTCATTAAATAAAGTTTTTTCATTCCATTCCATTCTGAACGAGAGCTTGACTTTGACAGCATTCGTATCGATTTTATGCATACAAACAAATGTTGTTGTTTAAAATAAGTATCGTTCATATAGGTCAGTGCGCTACATTGACCAATCATTGAGGTATAACTACCGCCATACGTGTGGCCAAAATACCCTGTTTTTTACTTGGCGCGAGGCGTTTACCCTCCTCCCACCTTAAAATCAACGCACTCCAAGCTATCCATATCCTTCCGATGTCTCCAGATCATATTGTATTCCAGTCCTGCGTTTCTAACTCGAGATCTACCCATACGTCTCCCCGAACAAGCTGTGCTCGGCAGTGGCGGGACAGACACATTAGAGCATATATTAAGCACGTATCAAGCCGTGGACTCAAGTTTCACCTGAGAGGAGTGAGAGACGCTTCTATGCCGCAATCCCACTGCCAAGGATCAGCTCACGTTGATCGAACTGGCCCGTGAGGTGGCTGGTGGGCTAGGCTTGCCGATCCCTACGCGCATGGCTGGGCAAAGATAATTTGAAAATGTATGGCAATGCAATACAAGATACGCAGACAAAAATTATTGGAGATACCGATACAAGACACTGCCGTAGAAATTGTATCCTTTACGATACTTGGCAATTGTATCTTAAGATACTTCGATACATTCGGAAATTAGTGGTTATAGACAGCCACTATCCAGGCAACATGAGTGCACAAAAACGACGGCTTAAAAAACTCTGAAATGTGCCTAATTATGTTTTGTTGAAATGTTTGTTGGCAGCTGAAAAGATTTTGTCCCGAAGAATATCAGTTTACTTCCGAAGAGCTTACTAGGGTTACATTTAGCTGCTTCACAGAACACCTATAGACACTTCGCTGACAGTGGTTCTTGCTTATCAATTTGGTAATTGATGGCAGTCGCGTCTGAGCTTGCCGGCCAGCTAGCAGGGGGGGGGGGACGAACAACAAGAGAGAAGGCAGGGAGGTTAACCAGGCACATGTCCGGTTTGCTACCCTACACTGGGGGAATGGGAAGAGGGCATAAAGATGAGAGAGAGGGGAAAGAGAAGATAAAGAGAGAGAAAAAATGATTATCAGTCTATCGGCTGGCGCGTATCCAGTGGTGGCACTAAACAAAAGTTACAGGTTGGCACGTAGGCCTGTAGTCCTCAAAAAGCACAAGACAGCTTTGACTACTTTCTGAGCCGACGAAAGGCGAGGACGGTGTTCCAGTAGCATCTGAATAGAGAGTGGCCGATCGTCCAATTGTCCAATTGTCCAATTGTCCAATGGTCGCAATGCGTCCGAAAGCTTCTGTATTTCGGAGGCAAATCGAGGGCAATGGCATATCAGACGGTCCATGTCTTCTTTGGCGCAGCAGACGTCGCATTCCGCATTGTCAGTCAATCCGATGAAGGTTCTATATGCTTTTGTGAAGGCAACCCCCAACCAAAGGCGACAAAGAAGCGAAGCTTCACGCACACGAAGTCCGGATGGAGGTCGAAGTTCCAGTCGAGGGTTTATTTGGTAGAGTCTCGTATGTCTTATGCTTGGGGTGTTCCACTCCTGCAGACACAGACTACGTGCCAGGTGACGAAGTCGCTTTGCAGCGTCAGTCCTTGACAAATGAATCGGAAGGATGTGCTCTTCTTGGTGTGATGTGCGAGCGGCGTTGTCTGCAGAATCATTGCCACTGATCCCACAATGGCCAGGAAGCCACTGAAACTTGACCTCGTGGCCTGTTTCTGAGACGTGGTGAAGAATCTTGACAACTTCGCAAGTTAACTGTTCATGGCAACCTCGTCGAAGGACTGACTGCATGCTCTGTAGGGCTGGTTTCGAGTCTGAAAACACAGCCCGTTTACTCGGTCTCTGAGATTTGATGTACTCTAGGGCGCCACGCAGAGCCGCAAGTTCTGCCGCCGTAGACGTAGTGGCGTGTGACAGCTTGATTCGCAGAGTGATTCCTCTAGCTGGAATCACCACCGCACCGCCAGAACCAGACGCTGTGGTTGAGCCATCAGTGTATATGCGCACGTGGTTATTGTAAATTTCGTGCAGAAGATTCAAGCTCAATTGTTTTAGGGCTGATGAAGGCAAATTTCATTTTTTCTGTATTCCTGGAATTGAAATGCGTATTTGCGGAAGTATCAGGCACCACGGAGGATACACCAGTTTCTCAACAGGCGTAAAACCTGACGTAAACGACGCACGGTGTGCACAGACAATTGCACTAAATTTCGTGTGGGGCCTCTCAGTAGGGAGGGTTGACCTGCGGTGGGAAGGATTCCTAGCATGTTTCCCGAGGTACGTACGCATCTTTTCAATGGTGATGTGTGTCATCATCGAGTAGTCCTGTGCAATGGCATTGGTTTCAACTGTCGATGCGCAGCGGGGCAAACCGAGGCATATCCTAAGCGCCTGGGCTAGAATATTTTGGATTGTGCGCAGGTTCGTTTTGCACGTGTTAGATATAACAGGTAGGCTATACCGCAGAAATGCAATAAATAATACCTTGTACAGCTGTAACATAGACTCAACCGACCTTCCCCAACTTTTCCCGGCAAGAAACCTGAATAAGTGACAAATGGCCGTCAGCCGCTTTTTCACGTACTTTACATGGGGTGTCCAAGTCAGGTTTCGGTTGATTACGAATCCTAAGAACCAGTAACTTCAGCTGCATGACACCAACTGCCCGTTAATTGATATGCCGTAAGCAGACATTGGTTTTCTGGTGACAGCCACGACTGCACACTTTCCACTTGCGATTTCGAGCCCTTGTTCGCGTAGGTGGTGTGATGTCACTGATACTGCCTTCTGAAGTCGAGCATGAAATTGAAGTCGAGTCACACCTGATGTCCACACACAGATGTCATCAGCATAAATGGAAAGTCGTACACTGCTTGGTTGCTTGCCAACTAGTCCAATGAGTGTTAGGTTGAACAGCGTCGGGCTTAGCACTCCGCCTTGCGGTACTCCTTGGCTGCAGTAATACTCGAGTGTCGGGCCATTCTCTGTCTGCACGTGAAATGATCTATTCTGTAGGTAGCTCCGAACCCACGTATATATCCTGCCACCAAGTCCCACTCCTTCTAGTGCGCTGAGAATAGCTTCGTGGGTGACTTTGTCGTATGCCCCTTTAACGTCAATAAAGAGAGCAGCAGATAACCGTTTGCAGGCCTTCTGGTGTTCTGCATATGTCACCAAGTCAACTACATTGTCAATTGACGAGGGGCCTCGTCTAAACCCGGACATGGCATCTGGATATATTTCGTAGAACTCTAAGTACCATTCCAGACGCGTTAAAATCATTCTTTTCATAACTTTTCCCACGCAACTTGCAAGGGCAATTGGGCGGAAAGAGGAAATGTCCAAAAGTGACTTGTCGGCTTTGAGAAGTGGAATCAGGCTACTTGACTTCCATTCCTGTGGAACCATGCCAGTTTGCCAGGAGTCGTTGTACAGCAGCGAGGTGCCTTCCGAGCTTGATCTCCTAGGTGACACAGAGCGCGGTAAGTGATGCCGTCAGGTCCTGGCGCGGAAGAACGTCTACACAAAGCAAGCGCAGCTTTTAGTTCGTCCATTGAAAACGAAATCTCCATTCGGGGATCACGTGAGGATACGGAAAAATCGGGCGTCTTCTTCCCAGTTGAATTTGACCCACAGGCAATCTTTTGACAGAAAGAATCTGCGACATCAATCTCTTCGCAGCGTAAGTGAAGTGCCAGGGATTTTAATGGGTAGCGCTGAGTAATGGTTGTACGAAGACCCCGGACAGTTCTTCAGATTAGTGACAGAGGCTTTCTGGGATCCAAAGACTCGCAAAAAGATACCCATCGTTGCTTGTCCAACTTGTCCATGTGACGCTGTATTTTCTTTTGTGTGCGTGTGGCCACTCTCAGATCATCAAGTGACCTCGTGCGTCTATAACGTCGTTCTGCACGACGAAGAATCACTCGGATTTTCTTGAGATCAATGTCCATATCAGTGTGAGATGAGCTCACCGGAAGCGAACGCGTCGTTGACTGTAGGGCACTCTTTATTGCTTCCTCTAGGTTTAAAGGTGAAGCGCCAACATGGTCTTCTATGATTAACCTGTATTTTTGCCAATCGGTGCACTGGACGGCTCTGGAGGACTTCAGACTTGGAAAGCCGTCAATCTTCAGGTATGTTGGGATGTGGTCACTACCCCTTGTTTCCAAATCTGAAAACCTGTGCACTCTGCTGGCGAACGAGCGTGGGATGAAAGTGAGGTCCAGGCAACTGCTATAGGTCGATCCACGCAGATGAGTAGGGCTGCCGTCATTCACGAGGATAAGTTCACATTCAGAAGCGAAAGACACTAACTGTCTACCTCTAGTGTTGACCCTGGAGCTTCCCCATAAGTAGTGGCGGGCATTGAAGTCGCCAGTTATCACCCATGGCTGGAGAGTTGAATTCAAAATTCCGCGCAAGCACTCACGGTCTAGACGACTTGATGGATGTAAGTAGGCTCCGATGATGGTGAATGTGGTCTTCTTGTTTTTTACTGTTAGGCAAACGTACTGGTTTTCTTCTTCAGGGGGTACAGGGTGATGAACATAAGTTAAATCGCGCAGTATGAACACAACGACCTTGCTGCGCTCTCCGTGGGTAGAACACATATAGAGCTCATATCCAGACAGTCTCATCTGAGCTGACAGGTTCGGTTCACAAATCACAATTATGGAGAACTGGTTCGTGAATACATATTGCCGGAACTCGGACATACGCGCCCTAAGTCCTCTGGCATTCCACTGAAGGACAGATGCGTTCTTGACCTCCTCTCGAAAGGATAACATGTTGCAGGCCATCGTTTTACCTTAGAGCGGCAAGCACCGGACTCAAAGTGTCCAGCACTTGAAGTGCGCTCTGCGCTGATGGGGTGTTCATGTTGCTTAGGAGCATGCGCATTGCGCTAATAAGGGTCTGCAACATGTTGATGACCTGGCGATCCTCGGTTGTCTTTTCATCAGCGATTCGTGATGGCATCGAGGTTGGTGGGATTCGATGCACCTCTGAAACAGGCTGTGTTCGTGGAAGTGATGCCCACTCTTCACGAGGTGGGAGTCTTGACCCTGATTCTGTTTTCGGTGTATCCGTCTTCGCACAGCTTGACGATGGGGGGCCAGTTCTTCTTGCTTGAGACGACGTGTATCTATCGGCAGATGTCACGTTGCGTGATGATCTTCTGTGGTGATGCCGACGTCGCCTGACAGTAGCAGCGGCTTGCCTGTGCGTTGAATTGTCGCGCACCATGTGTTTCAGCACCGCGCGTTCATTTCGCACTCGTGGGCAATCTTTAGACGACGCTTTATGAGCGCCATGGCAATCGGAGCACTTGAATGCAGTTGCGTGGCAGGTGTCTTCTGAATGAGGTTCGGCACACCGCGGCCACACGACATTGCTGGTACACACTCCTTTGACATGTCCCATCTTGAAACATCTGAAGCATTGTAGGGGCTTCGGTATGTATGGACGGACCTGGTGGCGAACGTGGCCAACTTTGACGTGTGGGGGAAGACTACCTCCCTCAAAAACAATCTTCAGGCATCGTGACTGACCAAGCCTTGCGATGTGCTTGATGAGGATGTCGTCTGTAGCTGGCTTTATCAAGATTGGGAAATCATCAGTCGGAATGGAAATGTCCACGTCATAAATGACGCCAACACTACCCTTACAGTCAGTGGGGATCACTGATTTAACTGTGACTCTGTCGATTTCCGAGATGTTCTGTAGGCTTTGCAGCACACTACGGTGTAGAACATCAACTGCCAGAACATTCTTCCGTGAGTTGATCCTGACGTCTTTAATCTCATTTGGGGAGAGTCCTTCAAGGTATGCAGAGAGGACTCGCCTGTTAAGCCGCCGTAGGTTGGCTAAAGGGTCCACAGCCATGAAGAGTATAGTGTGTGGCCAACGCTGTGCGGTAGCCTGCACGGTGGAAATAGTCGCCGTCGACGATGTTCGTAGCATTCTTCTTTTTGCATTGCGGCTCATGACGACAGTGTAGTTGTCATCCGATGACTCGAAACTGTCGGAATAGAGCTCCGTTGCCTCGCTGTCTGTGCCACTTGAGGTGGTCCCACGTTTCCTAGCCGCTGCCAGACGTAGCGGTTGTCCACCTCGAAAATCCTGGGAGGATTCTTTATTCATTCTCGCAAGTAGGGAGTGGCAGCTCCCAGAATTCGCGGTAAAACAAATAGAAAATTTCAGACAAGGGTACAAGCGTTCTATGAAATAGACAGCTAGCAGATTGCCATCTAATCGCACGAGCTTCAATAGGAAGCGTTCGCATGATGGTGCAAAGACCGGTGTGTAGTTTCAGCTTCTTCATAAAAGACCGTTTTGCAATATTTAATCAGCGGTGTACAGCAGCATTAACGCCATTCGCGACATTTTTGTGGAACATTGTGTATAAATACAGACCCACATAGAGCACATAAATCTGCTATTACTTTTCCTGTGTTTTTTATCTGCTGGCGTAAACTGTTTGTTATCTGTATACTCACTAAGGGGCAATCAATTTCCTTGAGTGAGATAGCCATGGAGAAAGCGACAGTCACTTACGTCGAAACGAAACTCACAAAGGAGCCAACTTGTGTCTTGAAAACTGAGTAATTCAAGGTACCATCAAAGCGCGATGTACACTGCTAGTGGCAATAAGTGTCGTCAGCCTTTGGTAATTTGATCATTGGCAGAACACGTCCTTATACATAAAGTATTTATTGCACCTTTCGACATTATCGCTGGTGCACGCGTAAGTTCGCTAATTGCCAAGAGCACACATACTGCGCATAGTTTGAATAAAAATTGCGCCATTTACGTCCAAAACTATGATCTGATTGCGAAGATTGCAGAACTGGGGGCTCCGCAAATTTTTACCATCCTCTGTTCTTTAATGTGGAAACGAATCAAAGATTTAAGTATCTGCGTTTCGAGCACTTCTCCTTCATTAACATGCGTCTGTCGCTGCAGGATTGGCGTGTAAGCTCAGCAGAATAATGTGACACAATGCCGAAGTTTACAAGACATTGAAGGTGCCTTGCACCGAGTACTGGCAAGTTTTTGTGACCTTGACCCAATCACATCAATATAAAAAAATAGAGTGCGTGGCAGCGTAATTGCACAAATTGTAGCTGCACAACACTGATATTCACGCTATTGCGACCTATCGCGGCTATTACCTGGCAATTAATAATAGTATTAAAATAGAAGGACTAAAAAAGAAAAGAGTTACAACTAAAATTTAAAAAAAAGTTGTTGTTTCAAGCATTTGTGGTGAATAAGTTGATATGCACAATACAGGTGGCACTTCTAATAGCTCCATAACAACGTAAATGTAGCGCGAAAAAACACGAACAAGAAAGGGTACACCACAAGCGCCTAAGGTTTACCCTTTCTTGTCGGTGTTTTTTTCGCGCTACATTTACGTCGTTATGGATAAGTACCAACTTGCTCGCGTCTCTGTTTTGTTTCTAATAGCTATAGCAATTAAGCATAAAGTTCGTCAGCTTAACTAATAAGATGAGGCAATAAAAGAAAGTTACTCCCTATTGAAAATTACTTGAAATGACGTGTTGGGACGTGCATAAAACAACCACTTCACATAACAATGTTTCTCGAATCCCCTTATTAAAATTTATAATATGACTACAATCATTCACACTGTTATGAAGCGAATTAGAATTGAGCATTTTACCAATAGGTCAAAAGAGGTTTGAGTGCTGTATACTCAACGGACACCGACATAATTACATAATTGTTTCCCAAAACACTTTGGTAGAAAAGTAAACTCAAGTGAATATAAATGTGTCAGTAGTATGAAAAATGATGAACACAATAAAGGTAAGAATAAAATGAACAGCTTAGTGCGCCTGTGCTTTATCAAAGCCATATTGCATTCATGAGACCAAAAAAAAAAAACAGTTTTAAGCATGAGAAGGACATATGAGAAAGCACTTCTGCTAACTAATATATCAAAATTTCAAGAGTTACTAATAGAAGCAGCCGGAGAAAAAAGCGGCCTGGTACGCCAAGATATTGTCTAATAGGTAAATTCTTGTTCTATAAAATACAACATCGGTACTGGCGGTGCGATAGTTCCACGCTGTAGAGCGGTATCGGAATTCGGGGAGTCATCGCCGCACGCATTGTAGCGCGGAGTGCTTGCAAGTGGCTCAAGGTATAGGTGTCATGGTTCTGACACAACTAAAAAGGGAAGAAATCTCGAAAACAAGAAACACTTGCGCAAGCACGCGAACGTAATTCCTGTCGAGACTTCACGAGCGCTGTCCTGTTGCTCTGCTTCACCGAAAGGGACGCACATACTTCATCGCCTGTCCGCACTGGTTGAGTTGGACCAAAAGATGAACCGATGTCACTGCCCTAAGCCTTATTCAGGTGGCTTAGAAGCACCAGTACCAGCCTGAGCAGTGCAGTTAACTCAGCAAATAATGTTTCGCACGGTAGAGCATTGGGAGCACTGTATATTTGAATTGTATTGGCTTTATTTCTTCGGTTTACAACAGAAAGGAAGCAGAAGCCAAAGGCCATGTGGCCTGACTAAGGCTTCTGCTCCTGGTATCTCCTTGTATCTTGTATCTTAAAATGCACGATACATTATCGAATGTAATTAAAATGCAGATACATATACTGGTCTTGCGAGACGTATCGTGATACAAATACAAGATACCCAAAGAGTATATAAGATAGCATTTCAGATACATCTATCGTCGATACTGCCAAGCCCTGCCTACGCGGAACTGAGCTGGGTGCGCGACCCAGTCGCGTTTCGTAGGACACAATAAACTTATTTTTCCTTACATTCCATTCCCTCTGTCCAGTACAAAAAAAAAAAGCTGTTTCACGTATCAAAGTGCAAAAGTAACGAGGCAGGCATTATATACTATTCAACCATTGGTTACTGCCAGGCAACCAATTCCACGCGTAGATATTTTTTAACATGTAGATTGTATTTGAAACGTATAGCGTTCTTTCCATAAACATCCACCAGATGCACAAGATAACAAGCTCATGAAGGCTGAGAGCAAATGAAACCTACAAAGTACATTTTTTCAGGTAAAATGTATGTACCTTTCAAGAAGGAGAAAGCGCCTCAAAGCTTCTTTACAGAACATAGAAAATTTACCCTCTGTGATGGGTTTTTCCATTTCCATCAAAATGAGCACTAAGCAATTTTGCACGCGTTGTTATAGAACCCGCTGAAAAATTGCGGGAATGGCTTCAATTTCTTCAGCTCAACGGTAATGAGATCTGTTAGAACTGAGGATAATGACAATCAAATTTATTTCCAATCAGCAGCTGTATAGCATTCATGTTTGCATGTACATAAACTTATGGTGTTAGCATCAAACAACGAAGTATATGTTTGATTTTATGCAAAAACATGCGCGAATGTCTGCCATTTAGTTCGTTCCTTAATGCCTACTGGCACTGTCAAAAATCTCGATTCGGTATACTTGATTTCGCGTTAACATTGTAGCTGTTGCATTAACGTGAGATTGATGAAAGGTTTTTGTTTTGGGTTCCTGATACGTTGAACCACCCTAATAAAGCAGTAAACGATAACCAGAACAACGTGCTTTCGAATTATAAGCTGCTTGTGATATCCATTACAAGAGAAAATAAGCTAACTAAAATTATTCTTCTCTGTTCAGCCGTGGTTGCATGTCGTCTACGAAAAGGTACGCTGCAGTCATTGCTAATGTGTTCAGCCTCGGTGTCGTTTTAGGTCACACTCCCAAAAGGTTTGGTAGATGAGAAAATGATTTCACGAGCCACTGCAGCTAACCACAACGCTGAGCGTTTGTAACAGGAAGAAAACGGATTTTCTACATCATGAATTAAAAATGCCTGGAAGCACGGTTGCACACTCGATCCCTAACTTTTATCTTTTGAAGCGTAGAAGGACCAATCATAACCGGGGCAGAAGTTTACTCAACTTCGTGTTTGGACAAAGTTCATTCATCAATTATAAAAGAAAACCTGGACTTTTCACCGACGTTCACTCGTACACAGAGAAAACACTCTTGTGGATGCTCACCTGTGGGCCCGACCACAACATATATTCTCAACTTGCTTCAAAGCAAAAATCGAAGTGGTGAGAATGATGTTCAGAAGGGCATACTCGTATGGCGTCTCAATGGGTGAAACTCATTGTTTTTTCTATCGTGTGCCCTATAGACAGAGAAATATTAAAAAGATGTATGTGACTACAAGGCACCGTGCACTTTTGAAAACGACTACAGCGTTCGAGAAGAGGATGGCTCGGTCTAACGACACCTGAGAAGCTCTCCCCGTTTCGTAGACGTGTTCCGTTGCTCCAAGATTTTCTCGGAATTGGGGCCCACAGCGAAGTAACGCGATTTCTATTTCTGTCTTTTTCTTTATAGTGAGCCTATCATACAAGCGCTATCTCGTTACCAGCATGGATGAAGTGGGTCGTTGGGCAGACGGTAATCTAAGCCAGTGAAACCAAATTCAAAAACGAAGACGTCGTATCCGGCAGGTGGTGCAGTTAATGGAAGCTTTTGTTGTCTTGAACATCCTTCAGTGTGATAATGACCGGCACTTTGGGCAGCGTAAAAATGAATAAAGCATGTAATCGGTATTTTGTTTCGCAAATGGTCTGGGTTTGATATACAGGGACGCCCTCATAATAGGAGTTTGCCAACCTTTCAGCAGTTACGCGAGACGAAAAGCTTGAGCGTATTGCCTGAAGCAAACGTTTGTTTTTGGTTCGTTATGTTATCACCATGGGAGAGGGTCTGTGAAATGAATATAAATATTTATACAGGGTGTCCCACATAACTTGAGCCAAGAATTTTAAAGTGAAAAGCACTTAGGAGACGAGTTGAACCAAACTTGTACTACTCGCACTAGTCTGTAGATACCCAGGCTATTTTTTTATTTCTCCCCATATTAATTAAGTATTCTTTATTATTTACATAACTTTAAATTATGGGCTGGAAACCCAAACTATGAACATTGAGATGTAGAGGACTTTCCACGTTGTAAAGAAAGCCCGCAAAACGCAGCAGCAGCAGCAGCAGCTAGCAGCCGTCTCCTCCTCTTCCTCCCGTAATCCAACAGCCAATTCGGTCCTGTGCTTGCTGCTGCCACTTTATACCCGCAAACTTCCTAATCTCATCCGCCCACCTGACTTCCTGTCTACGCCTAACTCGCTTGCTTTCTATGGGAATTCGGTCAGTTATCCTTGATGACCAGGAGTTGTCCCGCCTACGCGCAACATGCCCTGCCCATGTTTATTTCTTCTTCTTGATTTCAACGATAATATCCTTAACCCTGGTTTTCTATTTATTCTACATAAATGTATACAGTTTTATAAATAGCTCCCTGTCACGCAAAAAAAAATCAGAAAACGCAGGCGTATCCATTTAACAAACCCGTTAAGTACATTCGAAGTGTTGTGACGTCTCACTCCTCCAGCTGCACTTATTGCGTCCCGCTCTTCCTGCATCTGCGTTTTGCTCTTGGAGTGTAAACGAAGGAGTCTGCATCTGAGTCACCTGTATGAGGGGAATGTGGCCGCAAAAATGTAAGTTCAAGAGCGTAGGAAAATTTGACGCAGTAGGTTCATTCCCTGTAGAAGTATATACGGCAAGAAACGAAGCCGCCAATATATGGCCGCATCTATAACTCTTGCGTAAAGAAGATGGCTTCTTTGCGATGAAAAAGATTGACTTTTGTTTTTGTTTTTTATTGGAGGCCCTAAGTTCCTGGTACATGTTTCAGAATAGTGTGTAATGCACTGAATCACAAATTGACCTGAAGCAAAAAAAAAAGACATACGAACGATATAGTCACTAAAAAGCTCTCCTTGAAATGAAGTAGAGGGACATCAACAACAGTCCCGCAGGACTTACAAGCGGTTGCATAACTTCCGATATTACTGTAAACAATATTTGGAATCTGTGAGAGCCAGATCTTGAGAACGCAATTCACTAATATTTCTTTCGAATATATCATTGTCCAGTGTGGGTGGCCCCTTCATTTTATTGCATCTGTGGTTATAAACCCCGGTTTTGAGCACTAACGCAAGTCTATGATCACGATGTTGTATAGCTTATTGCTTAACATTCATTTCAACTCACGACCGAATGTTTCAAACTACTGGATGGTGGTTATCGAACAGCGACACGCATAAGTGGATATGAAGGTCTCAATTATTTATCAAACAATAATAATGAAATCAACGTTACATTGAGGATTACTTCTGTTCGATTCGAGTGTAGAAATTGTTCGGTAAGCGTAATTTTATTTGCCAGAGAGGTGATTCCTTTCCTCGCCAAATTAGAGAAGCTTGCAACTCCCATATTTTGCTCGCCCGATTAACCAACCACAACCTATCGGGGCGCCACATCCTGCTGGGAATTTCTTCAGTATTCGCGTAATTACGTAGGGTTTGGCCTCCGTGTGCTAGTCATCATCATTCATGGTAAAAACAAAGCATCCTCCTAACAAAACTCGTTGCACCATACATGAACTTCGAAAAGAGCAGTTGTCCATTGTATCTTCCTGTAGTGCCGCAAAAGCATCGATATTGCCGGCTCTATACCACATTCTACGTATTTAGCCAGAGCAACAATTTAGCTCGAGAAGTTCGGTTTATTTTTCGTTCTCGTCAGCCATGCAAAGTGAACCACCGCAGTCGACAATGAAACCATGAGAAATCCTTTAGGCTAATTTAATGTGGAATTTAATGTACAGGCCGATCAGCTTGCTCTCTGTAGTATACAAGCTATTTACAAAGGTAATTGCTAACAGAGTAAAGAAAACATTAGAATTCAATCAACCAAAGGAACAAGCAGGATTTCGAACAGGCTACTCAACAATTGACCACATTCATACTATCAATCAGGTAATAGAGAAATGCTCAGAGTATAACCAACCACTATACATAGCCTTCATAGATTACGAGAAGGCGTTTGATTCAGTAGAAATATCAGCCGTCATGCAGACACTGCGGAATCAGGGCGTAGATGAAGTATATATAAGCATTCTGGAAGAAATCTACAGGGGGTCAACTGCTACCATAGTGCTTCATAAAGAAAGCAACAGAATACCAATCAAGAAGGGTGTAAGGCAGGGGGACACAATCTCCCCAATGCTATTTACCGCGTGCTTACAGGAGGTTTTCAGAAGCCTAGAATGGGAACAGTTAGGGATAAGAGTTAATGGAGAATACCTTAGTAACCTGCGCTTCGCCGATGACATTGCATTGCTGAGTAACTCAGGGGACGAATTGCAACTCATGATTACGGAGTTAGACAAGGAGAGCAGAAAGGTGGGTCTTAAAATTAATCTGCAGAAAACGAAAGTAATGTACAACAACCTCGGAAAGGAGCAGCGCTTCGAGATAGGTAATAGTGCACTTGAAGTTGTAAAAGACTATGTCTACTTAGGGCAGGTAATAACCGCAGAGCCGAACCACGAGATTGAAGTAACTAGAAGAATAAGAATGGGGTGGAGCCCATTCGGCAAGCACTCTCAAATTATGACAGGTAGATTGCCACTATTCCTCAAGAGGAAGGTATATAACAGCTGTATCTTGCCGGTACTTAGCTACGGAGCAGAAACCTGGAGACTTACAAAGAGGGTTCAGCTTAAATTGAGGACGACGCAGCGAGCAATGGAAAGAAAAATGGTAGGTGTAATCTTAAGAGATAAGAAGAGAGCAGAGTGGATTAGGGGACAAACGGGGGTTAAGGATATCATAGTTGAAATAAAGAAGAGGAAATGGACATGGGCCGGGCATGTAGCACGTAGACAGGATAACCGCTGGTCATTAAGGGTAACTAACTGGATTCCCAGAGAAGGGAAGCGGGTTAGGGGGAGACAGAAGGTTAGGTGGGCAGACGAGATTAAGAAGTTTGCGGGTATAAATTGGCAGCAGCAAGCGCAGGACCGGGTTAACTGGCGGAACATGGGAGAGGCCTTTGTCCTGCAGTGGACGTAGTCAGGCTGATGATGATGATGATGATGAATGTGGAAGCCAGCGAATGTGAGTGAAAAGACTTTCAGACCGGAGTCGAAGGTGCAAGTACCATCGTCGCACATTCCTTAGCAAGGGCCTTAAATGGCGAGCCTCGTTTACGTGAGGTACTGTACAAGAGTTAATTTTGTAGAGAACGAAACTTTCTTCTTGCAATTACCAATCTACACTATGTTGAAACTGCCACTAGTCATTGCACTCTTGTGCCTTTATTGATACGACTTTATACATTGCCTAACCACATAAGTACAGTATCGAGCATATAGAGCAGCTACTTAATTATCAATGGCTAAGGCGCTGTCGCCTCTATTTCTCATTTATGTTCAGTATGGCTACAGCTCCTGACTGTAATTATGGCACAAAGTGTGCGTGTGAGAAAAAAGTAGAAAAAACGTTACCAGAACTGGGTAACCACTTTTACTTTTTCTATGAGCCAGGAGGCACGTACTGTTTGGTCTTTCAAATTAGTCGGCCTATGGATGCACCACACTTCCTCGTTCCCTTACACACCATGCATATTGCGTTTCCTCAGTGGCGACCTTTAATTACTCTACCGGGAGTTTGGGTGCCCTGAAACTAACGCACACCAGGTTGACATATGAGACCAGAAAATTCGAATGCATCGGACTGGCACGAGCGCACCTCATTAAGGCAACACTTCTTGTTGTCTTTTCTTCCTGTTGTTTCTGCGCTTTCATAGAGTGTTTTTTTCTTGTGTATGTACGGGCACCCTTGTGAATATTAGCAGTAATGGGTACATAAAGGGAAGTTCGTATGCATGGAAGAGAATGCCAGGCATCCTGAATGCATGGTGTTTGTAATATGTGCACACCACTTTCAGCCCCGCCGCGGTGGTCTAGTGGCTAAAGTAGTCAGTTGCTGACCCGCAGGTTGCGGGATCAAATCCCGGCTGCGGCGGTTGCATTTTCGATGCAGGGAAAGTGCTGCAGGCCCATGTGGTCAGATTTGAGTGCACGTTGAAGAACCCCGGGTGGTCGAAATTTCCGGATCCCTCCACTACGGCGTCTCTCATAATCATATGGTGGTTTTGGGTCGTTAAACTCCGCATATCATCATCATCATCATCATCATCATCATAATGAAATACACCTGTAAGCTCTAGCAGCCCCACCTGTTCGGGTGTTAGGCTTGATGACATTGATTTCGGTGATAATACAATCAATTTTTTCGTTCTTATCAATAATCGACAACGTTCTTTTCATGATATTTTATGTAACACAATATTAGTGCCCAAATAATTAGGAGGCACTGTAGGCACATTAATGACGACAAAACAAGTCTACTCACTGCAAGCTGTTTTGACCAAAAGCTGGCACTGGTGTGCCATGTACTAAAGTAGCCGCTGCCGCTCCCTAACCTCTTACTTGAGGAGCACAGCGGCTCAAGTGAAGCAATAAGAAAATTCACCATCCACGTTGCATCAATCGACCATTGTTTAAAACTTAGAAATTGTTTATATAATTCGTAATTGCCCACATTGTTTCATATCTATTGTAGTTAGGTGCCATCTGCTGATGTTGATTTATGTAGCTGTACCCAGGACTAACATCCTCGGGAGCACGAGCGCTTCATATCAGCTTACCGCTTCTGGTGTTCTTAATATTGAGGTTGCTGTTGGCAATGCTGCGCAACTCTTAACAACTCTTTGTAAAAAAAATATGTGCGGCTTTTAAGCTGTGTTTGTGCGTGCATTTGTACATATTCTTAGCGCCGCTTCGTAGCGTTTCGCGGAAACATTACAACACAAACACCTTCCATCCGCAAGCTTCACTTAGCATCGATTCTCAAGGTACGTGGGATCTGCCGACGTTTTTATGATATGACTGTTATTGTATTAAAAAGAACGTGTGAATTATCTAGCAGCCTAATTCGCTCACCTATACTCGCAATAGGAGCACATATTGTATTGACGGCAAAGTGATAAACTTTTATACGAATGGATTAGCAGTATCTGACCTATTACGACGAGAGTTTAACGGCGGATTAAGGAGCTTGTGCGAAATTTTAGGACACCGCGAGGTATAATAAGAGAGATAAGAGAGGGACGCTTAGGGAACATCGGCTAAAAAGAGCAGTTCGAAAGCGCGTCGTCTCGGATGATGATATTGATCGCAGATCTCGTTTCCAATATCTCCACAAAGACTAGGCCAACTGCTTCAAATGTCTTCCTATTATCTTGGAGTCATCTAATGTAGCGTTGCCCACGCGTTCGTTGTCGCTTTTTTTTTACAGCGACAGCTGTTATGAGATCAGAGCATGGGTTACGCGCGGTGGCGTAACGTTTCACCAACACACCATTTAACACTTTCAATGTGTCAGTGCAGTGCACTCCCACTACATATGCTCTCGGCTTAGAGTGGAAATGTAAAGTCACCCATTCATGAGAAAACCAATCTAGTAGAGCACTGCAGAACTCGAAAAGGGCTTTTCATCGTGTATAACTCGAAGCAAACGCTGACGGATTCCTCCCACACGAAAGGAACGTCCAAGTTAGATTCAAAACGAAGCAGGTCATGCATGTAGGACACTACAGTGCTGAAAATGGGAAAATACATGAGACTAAGAGACGCCAGAAGATCAGTGCAGATGCTCGGCGAATTTCGTGGCTGAAAGTTGTCTGTTCGCAATGTCCTCTCTTCGACTTCCACTTGCCGATTCGGGCCCCGCCTACAGACTTCTCTAACCATCTCCCAGTCCTTTACTTTTCTCTCAAACACTACTTATCTCTCTATCTCTTTTGATCAATCCTTATCCCTTCCTCTGTGAGCTGCTGCTGAGGTGTCGCACTCTGATGCATGCGTGGCTCAATTTTGTTTTTTCTTCTATTTAAGAACCCCTACTCCCCTCTAAGGTCACTCGCGACATGACGATACTGATAAGCGCCTTATACTATGACATAGAAAGATAAAAAAAAGTTCTTTCCTCGGTGTGAGCATCTCCCTGATACGTCCGCCAAGCAATATTACCATCAAAAGTCACCACGTGAACAATATTATCAGGAGCTGGTTATTCAATTTCTAAATAAACTGGGCAGTGAAATTCAACTTGGCATCTACGTTATGAAAATCATTCACCATTTGGTTGAAAATGGTTAGTTTGTTCAGAGTAGTAAAAACTGCAGTAAAACTGGTTATTATGACTCACGTAACTCTTGCTTTTGAAATGGTACGTACCTGTTGACAACTGACAAATATCTTTCTTGTGGACAGTCGTGCAGCAGGAAACGAAAAAGCACTTTATTGCATGATGCCGGTGTATTTGTACAGAGGCAGGGCAGGCTTGCGCATGCGTAGTCACTGCAATGCTTGATGACGTTGCACCTGGTCACATCTTCATTCCCTTGGAAAAAAAAAAACAGAACACAAAATGTCTAAACGAAGGCACATTGAAGAAACAATTGAAAGTTCAATTTGCACTATATCCGCGGAACAGTTTCTGTTGGGTGCTCCGAGAGAGGATAGCGTTGTGGCGATCTTCGCGGTCTTGTGCTGCGACGTAGCGCTTCTTGAGGTGCTTGCTGCTCGGTGTTGCACGGCTGCTGGCTGGAACGCGCGGTCGCTGTCGCGCTTTCTGGCTGCTGTGAGAAAACCTGCCCGTTTGTTGACCTGAGGTGTTCTCTCGTGCGTCGTAGATGCTGGCCGTTCTCAGTAGCAACAATATAAGAGCGTGGTGTAATTGCCGGGCCCATGACGACTACTGGTGCCCAGGTCTTGTTTGTTGTATCGTAAACCGATACTGTGGACCCACTGTGCACTTCCGGTAGATTCCACGTTGATCTGTTGTAGAAGACGCGTTGTTTTCGCCGTATATCACCGAGTCACTTTCGGGCAACTTTGGTCGGCACGGTTTGGGGTTCTAGGTGGCAGTCTAGTATGGGCAGCTTGGTCCTCGTCTGTCGAACCATGAGCCGTTGGACGGGTGACTTTAGGCGGTCATCCCTTGGCATGTTTCTCCATTCAAGCAGGCCGCTGTAGAACTCCAGTGTTCCGAACCGGCACTTTTTCAGTAGTTTCTTTGCTTCTTGGACGGCCCTTTCAGCCATGCCGTTACCACGAGAGTAATGCGGACTGAAAGTCACGTGCGTGATGCCCAGCTGCGTTGAAAAATACGGAAGCACGCGCTATTGAACGGGGGACCATTATCGCTGCATATCTTTGCTGGTATGCCGTGCGTGGCGAAGATTTGCAAGCACACGTTTGTCACTGCTTCTGCCGTAGTTCGATGCATCTGCTTGATCTCGAAAAAAAAAAGAATAGAAATCTATCACAACGAGGTACTCATCGCCTTCGTGGTGGAAAAGGTCGATTCCGACTACTTGCCACGGCTAAGTAGGTATATCGGGACAGAGCATTGGTAGTTTGGCGTTCCTGCTCTTGTACTTTTGACAAATTTGACACGCCTTCGCTAGATCTGCAATATCCGCCGACATGCCCGATTAGTACATAACCGCTTTGGCTCTTGCCTTCATCTTTTCTTCACCCCCGTGTGCCGCGTGAAGCAAACGAAGTACTTCTTGCCTTTTTGTCGGCGGAATGACCAACTTGTTGCTTCTTAGGAGAAGGCCATCTTCGACGTTAAGTTCGTCGCCATAGTTCCAATACGCTCGTGCGGTTTCAAACACCTCAAGCTTGCTCTCAGGCCATTCTGTGTTTGAATAGCTGCACAGTTCGGTCACTGTTGCATCCTTGAGTACTTCTTCCCGGATTTCCTGCAGTTGGCGATCAGAGACTGGAAGAGAAGAGAGAGCGTGCACATGAAAATCCAGTGATTCTTCTATCAGCTCCTTCTGGTTAGGAAAACGCGAGAGTGAATCCACTAAGAACAGTTCTTTTCCTGGTTTGTAAATCACTTTTATAGGAAACCTCAGAAGGGAGAGTCTCATACGCTGCAATCGTAACGGGCACTCACATAATAGTTTCCTAAGTAGTAACTCTAGAGGGCGGTGATCGGATTCGACGATTACCTCTGGCTGCCCTAGGATGTACTCTTCAAGCCTTGCGCACCCGTCAACAATGGCTAGCAGCTCTTTCTCGACTTGGGCGTATTTCTTTTGTGCTTCGGTAAGCGAACGTGACGAGTAGGCAATTGGGTGTCCATTTTGCAAAATAACTGCCCCTACCCCTTTCTGGCTTGCATCCACGGACAACGTGAAGGGAACACCTTTCGAAAAATAGGCGAGAACAGGTGCTTTTGTTAGGCAAGCGCAAAGTGTATTGAAGCTTTCTTGGGTCTCTTGTGTCCAGACCCAGGCCGTGTTCTTATTCAGTAGCTCCGAAGGGGTGCAGATAGTGAAAACATGTTGGGGATGAAACGCACCACAAAGTTCATCATCCCGAGAAAAACCTGCAGTTCCTTACAGTTTTATGGTGGTGGTACTTGCGAGATGTCGTCTACTCTCCCGGGATCCAGGCAAAGTCATTCGTGCGTGAGGATAAGACCAGTGTATCAAACTTGTGGCTGCAAAAAAAGACACTTTTTTTATTCAGCTTTAGGTTGTGCTCTCTGCAGCTTGCGAACAAAGCTGCTAGATTTTTGTCATGCTCTTCTCGACAGTTTCCCCATACGAGAGTGTCATCCATTACAATGGCGACACCACTCAGGCCTTCAACTACCTGGTGCATTGCCGGCTGAAAGACTTCTGGAGCCGAGGCAATCCTGAAGGGCATGCGCAGAAAGTTGTAGCGGCTGTAGGGAGTGCTTATGGTACATAATAATGAACTTTCTTCTTCTAGCTTAATTTGCCAAAATTCTCAAGATGCATCTAGCGTTGAAAAGTACTTTGCTCCATGCAGGCGCGGAACTACATCTTCTGATGTCGGCATATGATAGTGCTCCCTCCGTATGGCCTTGTTTAAGTTCGAAGGTTCTAAACAAATGCGCACTTTGTCATTCCTAACTATTACGACCATGTGGCTTACCCAGGCAGTAGGTTCAGTTACCTTTGCAATGACGAGGTCACGCTCCATTTTATCGAGCTCTTGTTTCACGCGTTCTTGAAGAGCAACCGCAACTTGCCGAGCTGGCTTGATGCTGCCTCGTGCGCCTGACTTGAGCTCGATGTGGTACGAAACACCCTTCAGCTCCCCGAGGCCTCGAAATACATCTTCAAAACCGGCACTTGGGTCCTGGCTTGGCTGGGCATCGACCGCGTGTACGCGGGATATTAGTCTTAAGCGCTCGCAACACTGCCACTCACTGTTACCGGCACGGACTGGGGTACGATGAAAAATTCCACTTGACAAGTCTGAGCCATGTACCAAGTCGGTAACGTGATTTTACTCAACGCCGTTTGCTTGTGGCCAAAAAAACCGCGCAATGTGGTCGAGCATGGCTGCGCCGACTGCGTAGTTAGTTTCCGAAACGTCGCCTCAGGCATGACACAGCAGTTAGCTCCCGTGTCAATTTTGCATTCAACCGCTGAACCTGCGATAACAATTTCCGCCGACCAACGGTTCTCACTGGAGATAGCATACGCTTCTAGGGCTTGTAGAAAATACTCGTCTTCAACTCCCAAAACGACCTGCTTTACATCGCGTGTGGTCGTTCTAGGCGTTCGCTTTGGCTGACGGCACACACGGGCGAAATGATTGCTTCTGCCGCAATTGTTGCAGCGTTTGCTCTGCGCCGCACATTTCCCATATTGATGTTTTTCAAGACCACAGCGCGTGCAAGGCGTTGTATTTTCTGTGACTGCGGCAATTGTCGGGTTGTCCGTTCTGGCTGCGATTTCTAGTAGGTGTTCTTTTGCTTGTTCCCTTGCGCGGCACATTTGCACTACTTTTGAAAACGAGGGGTTTTCCCGAGAGAAGCTTCTGCTGGAAATCCTTATCTTTGATGCCGAGGATTATCCTGCTCCGAATCAGTCGTTCCTCAAGCTCACCGAATTCGCATCTCCCCGCGAGGATTCGCAGCTCCGTAAGCCAGTCATTGAACGACTCCCCCTCTTGTTGGTCCCTGGAGCCAAATCGGAATTTGTTAAAGGTGAGGTTCTCAGACGGCTTGAAATTAGCCTCGAACTTTGCTGAAATAATTTCGAGGTCTTTTTTATCGTCTTCGTTGTCGAACTTGAAAGTATAGAATGTTCTTCTCGCGTCTTCGCCTATTGTCATTAAAAGGGTTGCGGCTTGAACATCCTTAGGCTGCTGGCTCAGTCCCGTCGCCGTAGCAAAAAGGTCAAACTCACGTTTCTGTGCGGTCCAGCTATAAAACATGTCCCCAGACAAGTCTAGTGGCCTCGGTGGCTGCAGCAGTGTTGACGCCATTCTCGCGACGGGCGTTTGTGACCGGTCGGTGGGTTCATTCATTGCCGACTTACGGTGGCATCAAACGAACCACTTCTGACACCATGTGGACAGTCGTGCAGCAGGAAACGAAAAAAGCACTTTATTGCATGATGCCGGCGTATTTGTACAGAGGCAGGGCAGGCTTGCGCATGCGTAGTCACTGCAATGCTTGATGACGTTGCACCTCGTCACATTTCTTTTTTTCTTTTCTCTTTCTTTCTTTCTTTCTTTCTTTCTTTTTTTTCTTCCTTGCTTGCTTGCTTTTGTATTAACAGCCAACCGTTTCCTTGAAGGCCGTCACGTACTCAGGGGCACTCAGTGAATGATATATACCCACAGTAACAGCCCCTATATTAGCCTTCACTTCCTTCTCACTAAGGTCATATCTTCAGGCTGCACAATTATAAATATGGGCACAAAGATGGTCAGACACGCGTTACAGAAGTCTCGGAGGAACTCACTGAGATTGCGCCGTTTTGTCATTGCTGTACCCGGCCCAAAGATTGAGGCGCAGTTATCACAGCAGAACAATGTAGGGCGTACATAGAACACGCAAAAGAAGCCATATTCACTCGACGACGCAATGAGCGCTCTTTTTCAAAGTTGTTGGAAACAATCGGGCAAGTTTTGACGGCTCAGTTGACACAACTTTTACTAAGTACAGACTGACGTACGTTTGACACAAGTATTGCGCCCATACATGAAGGCAAGGATGAACACACATTACTAACTGTATCTGACAGTTTTACCACACTGATCCTCGCGCATCCAATTGTGAACAGGACCGTGGCAATGACTCCAGGACCACTTCACATAGCATTGAAAATATGGATTTGAACAATAGAGCCACTAAACTTAGAGCTGTATGTTAATACCCGAAATCATAAATCAAAGACAAAAATGTGCCAGGATAGCATTCCACTGATGAAGCATATTTTTTTTTAAGGAAAACGTTCTCTATTAAGTAGTCGAGACTATGGACTTACCTTCAATATTAGACCCTTATAAGTACTTCGATGGAATAGCCGCTCAACCCTTTATGTAACTACTGATCTTTCACACCTTCGGAGAAAACTTTCCTCTGATTTAGTTCTATTGCGAAAAGAAAAAAAACACTGACAATCTACGGAAAAACGTTTTAATCTCAATGGTAACCATCGGTGCTTTCAATTGGGTTGCCTTTCGTAATCAGGGGGCTTAGCGTTTTCCACCTCAACGACGTCTGCCTATAATCAAATATTACATATCAGTCGACATATATAGGGGCGTTTTGACATATTCCGGTTATACACCATTTTTCGTAGTCAATGTTTTTTTTCCCCACAAGTGTTATGAATACTAGTATACTTGACTCCGCAGTAGCTCGATGTAAAAAAACCATAATCATTCCAAGAAAATTCAGTTTATACGTCATACTTAGGGCTTAGAGATCCGATGCCTGTGGTGAATGATTATCAAAATGGGCCAGTCTGAATGGCTTTCATGATACGAATTCCAGATCTCCAACTTATGCATCAGGCCTATCGTGTAGCATGAACCTTTTCAAGTTGAGGTTCTATTATTTTGTCTTGTTCCGCTGTCAGATCAGCCACAAATAGTGATCACCATCCAATATTTCGAATAGTGTGCCCATTTTCTTCAATTAATACAGATGTTCACAATTTTGTTATTTACAGCAAATTTTAGGATACATTACAGTCAGGCTGAAATAAACAGACAGTGTTAAGTGAGGAGGTAAAGACACTTAATTCATGTCAGCTACTATGTGACAGTATCAACAAAGCAGAACTCAGTACGCAATCATCGAGAAGTGCTTGAAGTACTACTTATTCACCATTGTGAAACACGGACTGTGATCGCGACTACAGTTGACCGAAGGCAGCGATTGGCAGAAATCACCCTACAACCAGGGTCGACGTAATTCGGTAGACTATAAAAATGCTGCTGTTACGTTCACAAAAAAATGACAAAGCAAAAGAAGATAACGCTACAGTTACATATAGCTATTCGTTTGGGACCAGGTCCCGCAAGACTAATATCATATAAAGCAGCGGACCCTTTGGCGGCCGCGTCAAATCAGGGCCGGATCCTTAAGCTTCTGAGACCTTCCTCCCGAGATGCCATTGCACGATTTCCAAATGCTTGTATATAACGGGCACACACCAACTCTTCTTTGCTAAAAGGTGCATATATTGGGCATTTAAGGTTTTAATGGTACATATGATGGTGAGAAAAGACAATTTGAAGTGTCATTAACAAATTTGTGATGCAGAGTTTTATCTCTAAATTTTTATTTGCAAAGATCTGGTTTTGTTCCTTTCCGTCAATGTTACTATTGTAAACAAGCATAAGGCATAGGGCCTCAATTCACAGAATCTCGCTGATATCAAAATTTTGAGGCAAAGGCTGCTCTCAACCCCTTCCCGCAAGTATGAGCTTGACCTTTATGGAAAAGTATTACAGGTGCCGGCGCTGTATCAGTGCAACGAGGGCTTACATGATGTGGTATTTAATTGTATAAGAAATAAAAATTGCACTTCTAATATTACAGGTAGTATATATCTTTATTAATTATATTGCCCCAATAACTTACTTTAGGCACCTTCAGTTGTTGATTTTCTTACAATATTTGACTTTTTTCATTCAACTCTTTTCTTAGTGTAAACACGACGAATATTTTCGCTGCCCTTGAAAATGTTTTTTTGGGATTCCCCTTTTGTTTTTACAATTCCCATTTTCACACAATTCATGGCCATGGCCCCGTGGTGTGTTGAGCGACTCCTCTAGAACGCAACCAAGCAACTAACAATTGGTTGCCCAACTATAGGCCCAAAATCTTGCATTTTCTAGACGCTTCTTACGGTTGCGAAGCACCCCGCATTGAGTATAAACGCTCAAGAACAGTCATTAAAAGAACCTTTAGAGATTGATGTTAATATTCTTTTTTGCTATTTTCAGCCTTTCATGTCCCTTTTGCTTTGTTTTCATTTTCGCCTGTATGTTAAACGCTATGCCATTTTAGTTGTCGCATATATACGTTGTTTTTTGCCCTGTAAGCATTCAAGCGGCTAATAGGTTCCCTCTTATAACAAACCACCGAATTTACTCTCACAAATATGGCATATTATTCAGCGGTCTTTTTTTATGTCGTAAGATTTAGCTTTTTCAAACACACAGGCAAAAGAACATTATATATATATATATATATATATATATATATATATATAAGGGAAAGAAGTGTATACCTAAGGGCTCGTTTTTCCGTGTTTTTAACACAATAATAATGAGATATAACAGACAGTAATGCCAAGGAATGTACAGGGGAAGTTATTAACATTAATGGAATGTAAATAAGAAGAAAGAAAAGTGGATGAAAAAATTACCAACTGTAAGCAGGAATCGAACCTATATATATATATATATAACTCTCCTCGTCGATATACGCTATTTTACAAGCGTAGTTGAGGTCAGCGTTTATTAAACTTCTCGATGGTCATGGCGCAATGAATGACTACGAAAATTTAACAATCACCAAACGTTTGGTATTGTCGACACATATATTCGTGGTGTTATGCTCAGGCTAGTTCGAGGATTCCAGGCGGGTTTTTCGGATCACCCCTCTTTCCTTGCAAACAAAAAAAAGACTGACGAGTTTTACAATCCTAGCATGCCACTCGGCTTTAAATTCAGTGTCTGGACTTCAAGAACTCATAAAAAGCAGTAAAGTAAATAATGATTCATGCTGCAAAACATTAAGCGTCACTTCATCCGCATTCTCTAAGGCAGGCAAATTGTGCAGCTGGTCTTGAAGGTGGCATTGCAATTTGCTTTACTTTCTCCCGACGTCTCGAGGAAAAACCGTTCTCTTCTTTTCGTACGTCAAGCAGTTCAAACAAACAAGTAGTTATTACACACTTAGTGAAGTGACATTCCAATGATTTTGGACAAAAGCAGGCGAATGCCTATGTGGGCTCGATATTGTGAAGAAACATGTGAAAAAACACACGACTGAACAAACGGACGAGTTGTACTTTCATGCCGTCGGTCGCCTTTTTCATTCACCATTAAAGCTTTAGTTATTGCATACCAGCGTGGTGTCAGCAACAAATTTTTTGTCAGCACTGCTTCAGTGTAGTCGAACTGTTTGCTGTTTTTACCATATAGGTACTTCTTTTTCACTCGAATGAAGAGTACGTATTGTTGTCATTTGATGTGCCGCTGCTGCATGGACTAGCAAAAAGAAACTGACAATATGTTTCAGCAAAATAACTTTAAAAATTTCTTCGAAGCCGATTTTTTATAGCCACAAGTTGCGCAGATTTCTTTAGATTTTCCTCGCTTTTAAGGTTTCCCATTTATTCCCGTAGAATGCAACACTTTCAGCATAGTCCGAAAACGCTGCCGATTGGTTGTCAAGGATCTTGAGAACACGCGAGCCAAACATTACGCAGGTTGTAGCTTGTAGTTTACGATTAATGCTCAACGTCAGCTATAAATACATCGTTCTTTTCTTGACAAATGATTCCAGGAACTAAGAGAGCACGTTCACTGACTTATTTCATCGTCGTGACATTATGGTTACTGCGGCCACACCAGCACGCCGTGAAGTAAGTGGTAGCGCACTCAATCGTGATTTCATTGAAAACTACTCGTGTGCTCGAATGAAAAGAACAAAAGAAGCTGATCTATGTCATGACGCGCGCTGTCGCGCGTGCTTAGCTTCTCACCCCATTGTCCACCCCTGCTCCTCCTGTGGTCCTTTCAGGGCGCTTGTTTGTCCAAAAAAAGAAAGTGCTTAAAGCATGCGACAAATCCCTGTAATTGTGCTCCTATCTGACGGATTCTGAAAAAAAAAAATTGGGCTGCCTTTGATTTGTGAGGCAACCAATTCTTTAACGAAGCCATTCGATGATTACTTGGAAAAGTGTTACATGGTCACTTGAAAGATCGTTGCTTTATTTATCTTAAGACTTGCGCAAAGATAATTTCATTTGGCGAATATAGCCACTTTTGTATCGGTATCCTGTAATAGTGTATCGGTAGCCTGAGCTATAAGCCATATTTTACGATTCATATCGCGACAGCTTAGGTGTCATCCCTACCTCCGGTAATATTACGAGATAGCCCTAAATTATCGCTAAGACAAAAAAATACCCTACGCTGCTCGACATTGTTTTTTTTTACTCTTCGCATACGTACTAAAATCTACGTGCTATTCCTACGTTAGTAGTGTGCGAGCACAACCCTTAGGAAAACAGATGCCAGGTAATTGAAAAGCGTGCAGAATATTTACTTGACGCAGCCTTTCCGCAGATCACAAAAAAGAACAGCCTGGGCACTGTAGCTCCGCAAGCTGAATGCGATCATCATAGGTAGGAAAAGCTGCAATTATTCAGAACTTTTTGGTGCATCTTCCTTACACCTCGTGCAGATAAAGGCTTGTATCACGTTTGTGCGCTCCTCCTTTGCGTTAAGCAATCACGACTGTACCAAACGCTCAAGTTAACCATTTCAATTTGTCTATTCAACGTCACTCCCCCTCTCCTACTATTTTTTTCTCAATACAGCTCAAGGCAGGAAAGATTTTTTGTGTTTGTTTATGACATTTTGAATTCATTATGTCTTCACCGTTCAACACTGGAGATGAACGAGTGCTGTAAGCTCAATATGCCTGACCGTTTTGACTAGCGTTATGTCAAACCACTTCGGAGTATCACGTGTTTTAGGTAGTGTGACAGTATTTCGGGCTTCCATACAAGCACACTCATTCGCAGTTTCATGTTTTAGTTTCATATTATCTTCAACCTCCCGTCCCCCCACACACACGCACATAAATACACCTTTCTGAAAGAAAAAAAAGCTGCCGTTTGTTTTCAGCGTATGCACTCTGGCAGCCATTACCACGGGAAGAAATGGCCGGTCAGTTGGCGTGGCACACGCAATTATAATTGTGTATAGGCATGAAAGTGTTAGTTTAAATATTACCTTTGGCGCACTTAGAGCATTAATTCATGGAGATCTGTGATTGATTGGCCTCATGGATGACTCGCTTACAAGCGTGGACCTCGCAGCCCAAACAAAACAGGTGGTGTTATTTAATTAATGTCTCTGTGCCATGGTGATTATTACCGTAATTTTTTTCTCATTGGTTATCGCCCACATTTTTAAAACTTACATATCTTTTTTATTTACTCACTTTTGAACTACAATAAACGATAGCTTTTCACTACTTTCCGGAAACGCGTTCTGGATCCCTGTTTCAGAGCTCTGCAGTAGAAGCTAAGCAACAGCGCTTAGAACCATATGTCTTTAAAAGAATGGACGCTTAACACTTGACGGTATAGTCCTCCTGCGAGTCGCAACCTCTGCCTCGTTCCCATAGAACACTTCCTTTTATATACTGGCAGGACGTCCGCCTTGTAAGACGAGTGGTTTATACGGCTTACAAACTCGCGCAACATACATCAGCAAGGGCTGCTCTCTATGTGAAGGCTTTGTGCACCAAGTGTTGCTATAGGTTCGGTAGGTGGTGTTGTGCCTTTTAGACTAGCATGGCCTTTATATATGCACAGCTTCTTCGAGATGAGCCGTCGTGGAAATGAATATTTGCGCACCTGCAAGAAACTGTCCACGCGCACTCTTGTCTGTGCCGCTTATGCATTATAGCAATTTATCTGCAGACCATGCACAACTAGTGCGCGCTTCACTGGTCTTTTGCGTGAATCCACTTTCCCTGTGTTTTAAGCTCGTTAAAGTGAGTACCCATCGATGATTATTATCTTCAGAAAAGGAGATGCCAGAGGTTTTCACTGTGCATGTGGGGAGCGAGCGAGGGGATGTAGGCACACACTAAATCCCGCGTGTCAAGCCACTAGCAACTACAGCACCAGCGCGCTAGTGTGGAAAGTCCTCCAGCTGCTGGAGTATGTCCTAACTTGCAGCTTCCTAATGGATATGTACGAAAATGGTATTGTTATGTTGATGTAAAGCTGGGATAAATTTGACGCGCTTCATTTAAGCTATGCGGGAAATATGAAAAAATATACACGTACAGTGGTAAATAATGTTTCAAGATAGGTAAGGATGGGCTAATAGCCAAATACAAGTGTACTAAGAAAAGTGTCGCCTGCCTTGCGGGTTGATCGCATTGCACGTCATTGCGGCAGCGATGAAACGATAGAGCACGTTCACTGCCACTGCCCTCGTGATATCGTGCAAACACGGCAGCTAGCTGCTGCGTTCGTTCGCCTTGACGACAGACCTTTGTCAGAACAATCAGTGCTTGAAAGGCCACATGATCTGTCTTCACACAGAAAATCAGTGAATGCCTTACTGAAGCGTTTGCGTGGTAGGGGTCTATTGTATAGGCTATACCACCCCAGCTCATATGTTTTTTTTTCGTGCGTCTATTTCACTCTTCTCTTTCCCATCTTTATTCCGTATTCTCCATCCCCTTAGTGCAGGGTAGCAAACCGCATGCTTCAATTTCTTGTTACCATCCCTGCCTTTCCCTCATTTTATTCATTTTATTCTCTCTCTTTCTCTCTGCACGAACCATATGATCAGACAAAGGGGCACTTCATGGTGTTGCTAAGCAAAACACGCGGAGAAAATAAAAAAAAGAACAAAAGACAGTGACACGAAAGGTTTGTAATAAAAAGAATAATAGCCCCGCCGTGGTGGTCTAATGGCTAAGGTACTCGGCTCCTGACCCACTGGTCGCGGGTTCGATTCCCGGCTGCGGCGGCTGCATTTCCGATGGAGGCGGAAGTGTTGTAGGCCTGTGTGCTCAGATTTGGGCGCACGTTAAAGAACCCCAGGTGGTCGAAATTTCCGGAGCCCTCCACTACGGCGTCTCTCATAATCATATGGTGGTTTTGGGACGTTAAACCCCACAAATCAATCAATAAAAAGAATAATAAAAAAGGCATTGCACCGTACACTAAAAGCTTACAAACAAATAATTTCCGTCCGTCTTGTTGCCCTGCATATCATTGGTTAAGCCGGCTGGTCATTGACAACATGGCCTTACTAACAAAAGGCTTTGTGAATCAGACCACGGATATATATTGCACGTGCTTGCTGTACTCGCCGTGCGAGGCATTAAGTTGCGCTGTGCCTCTAAAATTGTAGCTTTAAACGCCTTTGTCTCTCATATCTGTTTAACTACCTTTAATACATCACACTGCGGTACACGTTAACCGCTTAGTTCCTTTAGAGCTTGTTTGTTTTTCATTTTATCTCATAATTGACTTGTCACTTTCGGGGTTCCCACGTGCCAAACCTGGGATATACTTATGAAGAGCACCGTACTAAAGGGCTCCAATAATTTTGGCACTGGTGTTCATTAAAGGCATACGGAAGAAAGATTTTAAAAAACGTGATATTAACAACGAAAACATACAAATTACACTCTTAAAATATGACTGTTTTGATAAACAAAGTTTAATTCACATACGTTTGAACAGACGGCTGCATTTTTGGAGACCTGTGAGCATGAGAGGGGTATACGCGCATAGACGGTCATGACGTCAAATGTCTCGCGGGGCAGAACAGCGTCAACCTTTCCTTATTCGGCAACGTCTCTTCCCCATGCTTCTTTTACACGTACCTCAAGCATTCTGCCGACATCTGAATGTTACCGTCGTGGTTAGAATCAAACCTGTGACTTTCGGGTCAGTCGGCCAGCCTCGTAACCACTGTATCACTGCGGCGCACGATTGCTTTCTTACCGGTTGAGTGCGTTGATTTGCAACTCATCATATATTTATATTTATTATGCATTCCTAAAGACTTCATTTATTACCTTATTATATTGTGGCTGTGCATTGTATTTCCGAAGCCCAGAATGTAGTATGTGGTTACTATAGCAACTACAAATCTCGGCGGCTGAAGCAGCTGTGGGATTCTCACCCTTTCCGACCTCTTTTGGCATCTTTGCCGTGTACTGATATCAATGTGCAGTAGCGAAGAGAAAACAGAGAGTTAACCGATTCGAAGAGAGCCTATTCCGCTTTATTGCCTGTGCTTTGCACAAAACAGCCCTTAAGAAGGAAATACGACACGCAGAACTTTATATAAGAATCCGAAGAAGTGTCGCCTCTTAGGGTGACACCGCGGGCCACTTATCCCGCGGGACACCGCGGGACAGTTGCACCTAGTCTGGGACAACCCAAAGTTGATGCTGATCTACCTAGTTTTTGAGGGCCGAGCTTTACTTGTGCTCTGTGATGTTCTTATTCCTACGCAACGCGGAGCCCCGTCAGAGCAAGTGCTCTAAATCACACGTTCCCCTCCACAGCGCGGGCACTGCAAGCTGAGGTCACTTGGTAATAGACACCGCATAAAAACGAGATTCGGATAAGAATCTACTTGTAGCATTGCAAGGGTCGTCGCCTGTTGTCTTGTGAGCTTTTGGTGCGGTGGAGCAAATACTCCTCTTTCCAGACAGAAGTGATTTGTAAACTCATTAATTGTAAAGAGCGTGTCTATGAACTCTTGAACCCTGCATGGTGGCAAGGCTTCTCCTCCCGCGCGTAGAGTTAATACGCGCCCTTGGGTGCGGGTGATCTCGTTGCGGTTGGAGCGCGATTCAAACTTTTGAGCTAGGTCTGCCGGAAATCAAGTGATAGTGTGCCTAGTTATAGTCTCGCTCTTGCTCCGTTCTTGAAGGGGTGGTTCCAGTCAGGGAGGCCAACGAGATGATTTAACCTCTGTTATCAATTTCGGCCATGACATTGTGACATGAATGAAGGCACAGTGATCGAATGAAGAAGAAAAGAAAAAAAGATGGCGTGGGACGTGATAGCTGTGGTCACGTGCTGACTGCAACTTCTAGCTTGCTTTGAGAGAATCTTCTGCGGACGCTCTGTCGTGAGAAAGCACCGTGAACCAACGTTAGCCTAGTCAGCCTACGGAAAGTTCTCTAAAGGCATTAATCATGCACCAAAAAAAGGAAAGGTAATAAATATACGAAAAGGCAGATATGACGTTACTTTTGAAGGAACTTGCTTGGGCCAGTTGGTGTCCTTTTATTGTTACGTTATTCATTGCACTGGCGTTCGTGTGGTTCCTCGTCTCCTAAGTCTCCGTTTTTTGAGCGGTTCGTTATAACGTCGATGGCATTAGGAGACAAAAGGAAGAATTCCTAATTCTTAAACGCAATTTGTTTAAGCCATTGAACTTATTCTTTAAACACTGGAGTGTTTTTTTGTTATCGTGAGTAAAAAAACGTGATAAAAAGAAGGGGATGGGGAGTTATAGTAAAACTAAGCGAGAATCATATAAAAGTAAAATAATGCAAGAAACAAATATCGGGATAATGAGTTTAATTACTATATCTATGAGAAAAAATACCATTTCATGTATTGATGCTTGATAAATTGTGACACATGAAGGACTAGTTCGCCCTTTAAAAGTTGTCAAAACATGGTATCTCATGCCCGCTTTCATCAGGCTATTGCAATCATTTCTGTGTCCTATCATACTTCTTTATTTCTTTCTGTACGTTTAGCTATGTTGTAGTTGTAGAACTTTATTGTACTGTTGTATATGCTCCTACTATTGCTTCAGTTGTCGCCCCTTTCGTCAGGCATTTCATCTTGGTTTCGGCATTACCACTAAAAATTTCTTTATTCTTGAGGTTAAAAATTGTGGTTCTCGCGATGACATGCTCATTCACGGTCACGCTAGAACGAAACTTGAGCGTTCCACTGCACCCGTGGCCCTTATATCTGGTCACTCCCCGGAGCGCGCATTCCAGGTACGGTAGAAGAGTTACTAATATTGGCATGCTGCTTTATGGCATGCCTGCCTCACCAAGGAAGTTGGGTGAGGTGTATATGCAAGTAAGATACCTGTAAGTAAATAATTTGCGGGCTTTGATTCTATTTCCTAAATCCTCGCCCCAACAGAGTGAGCATACAACGACGCTCTTTACCTTACTCTCTCATCTCTCTCACCACTCCTGATGAGACGCAGCCCCTTTATCTTTCCTACCAAGCCTCCTTCTCACCACACTGTAAGAACACGTGACCAGCAGGAAAACTGAGGAGGTACCAGCTGTGCGCTCTGTGGGACGACCCGACCAAAGAGATTCTACGGGCGCGGCTAGACCGTAAACAGCTCCGCTTAGAAAAAAAAGAAGTAAAAAATGTGGAAGTCTCAGTTGTGTAAAAGTAAAAAATGCACATGCAACTTTGAATCCAGACGTCAAATTCAGAAAAAAATGGTAGCTGCAAGACGTATTTTAGGAATTCCGTTGCCTAGCAACGGCGTAAGCCATTGGCCACATTCCGCAAAAAGGCCTTTCCACACACACACAAACACGTAGGGAATAGAACGGAAGACGAAATCATTTCTAGGTGAGAGGAAAAAAAAGTAACTATGAAATGATAGCTCACCGTTCGTCAAGCTCTGGAGAACTTATATGAAAAAAAAAAGGAGATTGACATTGCGTTTCATCTGAATGACTACATTTTACACTCATTTTTACGCCTGCAACTTCGATGATGGAATAATGTTCTACTGCTCGTGTGTTCATAACTCGAGAAAAAAAACACGACGTCGGAAAAGTGAAACATAACTCATGCGTTGGTATGCTACATTGACTTCACAAGTGCCATTATGCTAGGAAGTGTGGAAACTTGGGCACGTTGGTAGGACATAACTGAGTATACGAACTGCGCAACCTAGAAGTAGTTAGAGCATAACTACAGAAGAAGAAAACAAGAATAGAAAAGAGCGCTGACAGCGTTTTTTTTCTATCGCTGTTATGCCATTCTAACAGCTTCGCATTTTTATTTTGTCTCAATCACGTGCACACCAAAAGAAACCGTCTCGATTATAGAATGGTAAGCGCGAATAAAAATCAGACATTGTACCGCTTTTAGGAATCAGTAGCCAATTTCGCAAAGCTTTTCCACTGAAGTGGCTGTTTCCCAAGTGCCAGCTCGTTTTAATATGTTCAACATAAAATCTCGGGAACCGTTAATGAACTAGCTTTTTCAATACGTGTATCACTAATAGGTTTGCTTCTCGGGAGATACGTGTTGTAAGAAGCTTTCGTGAATACTGGTACTAATATAGGGAAGCATTTGTGCAAGCATTGCCATGTGGCATGACACCAGGACGCCTGGCCACCATTTTGGTGTCTTTTTTACTTCCCCTTGTGCAAAATAGAAATAAAAAAATAGAACTGACCAAGGGATTATACCTTTACTAAATACATGCTTACGAAGCTTGCAGATAATAAAAAGAAAGAAACACACACACGCATATATATATATATATATATATATATATATATATATATATATATATATATATATATATATATATATATATATATATATATCTGTGTGTGTGTGTTTTGAATCCATGCCTCGCTCTTCTGGCAGGCCAAACTGATGAATTTATCCACATATATATGCTTCCGGGTCCACGACTGAATCTTTAGTGGCAGGAACTCCAAGGGGCACTCCTTTTTCCTTTCTCTAGTCCTTCTGCTCGAGCATATGCTTGCAATTTGCCAAATGTTCCGAAGAGGGCTTCTAAAAAAATAAACTGATACGATAATATTGATGGTTCTCATTTAGGTTACTTTGGGTTTTTGTGATTGCACAGCTGAAGTTTATATACGGGCCTTAAAAATGTTAAGCTGCATTAGTGGCGGAGATACTTCAGTAAATAATGAATTGTGTTACATGCACTGAAAATAAGCGCTGCACTTGTGTTTCCTGGCTATTATACTTAGGTGAACAAATGAACTACGAAAGATGAGAAGGTAGGGTATGAGATATATACTTGAAGAATTTAACAAATGTGTGAATTGTGAGAATAAATTGTATACTCAAGTGCGTTAGAACTACTTAGTAACAAGAATAATGAAGAGAACAAAGCGATATGTGCATAGTCAACCGCTCTTGCACATTTTAGCAGATAATCGTTGTAAGAGTGAAATGTTCCCATTAGACAATATATGCGATTGCAACATATTGACAATGATTTGTTAGATATACGGTGTCGTAGCAACTTTAATGGTGGCCCTTAACTGGTTAACGTAACATGTATGCTAGTTTCTGCAATGTTTAAAAATCACTGCGTCTAATCTCGGAACTGTATGCAAATAATAACCATTTCTTGGGATAAATGAAATCATAATTGAATAATAATATCTCTCTCCCCAAATAGCTAACAGCAATGCGTTAATACCACAAAAATAGTAGTAGGTTACGTTAGCAGCAATGATGATTAGTAACTCCAATGATGGCATTTCGAACGGTGACGAATATATGATGTGGATGACCTCTGAGACGTTGTATGACGAAAACATGCCGAAAACGACACAATCGACATACTATGATGACGACGAGTACAAATATTCAGTGAGGACATAATTATGCCAGCAACATTAATCACGCACTTGCTCATAGGTTGCTTTCCAGGGGAAAAATATATTTTTTTTTCTTCTCGGAGACTGTTCGTACTCAACGAACAAAATAAGAAGCTTGACGACCCGTCCGGCTATGTGCGTCAGTGAAATTGGATGCCGCACCATAGGCAAGCAGCTAACGCTAAAACAGGAAAACCCTCGATAGTCTCTACTGAAGCACTAGTTAAGGATAAAGCTCTGACCTCTGGAAAGCGTAGAGGCAGTGACACGCGTGAACACGACGAGAAAATCTTAGACCTCTCGCAATATAGAAGCAGCGTCAAAATAATCCGTTATTCGACTACCTCGCATTTCCAGGCGTCGAACGAGCGTTACGCTCCTCGTTTCTCGTGACACTTTTTTTCTCTTTTGTTTTATTTTGCTTTGTAATATCGCAGGCCTAATACGATGTCTTCTCGAGTAACACGTCCGCAATTATGTTTCCCTGAACAGTAAAGCTGACTACGACGTTACTGGCAGTAACGCGATGCAGAAAAATGGGGTTAATAATCCTTTCACGACAGGCAGCCCTTATTCAAGGTTAGATATCCGTGGTTAGGCTTCGGAGCTCCATAAACAGCCCCAGAAGTTGTCCAGTTTCCCTGACACAGTTGGGAGCGATAGCCTACGCAATGTTTTTCTCGGCGGCGTGTGGTCACTTCACAATATTCTGACCATGCTGGGTGTCTTTTTAATTAATTCCTGCACACTAATGCCACTTTATGTATGCGTATCTATATTTCTCTGAAAGCAATACAACCGACCCTGGCAAACGTTTTGAGAAGCGTTGATTAGGGAACCAAAAATATTTGTCGTCCACTGGAAGTTGTGAAGTACCTGAGGATGAGAGAGGGTAGTGCCTGTAGAGGACTCGGATACGACGGTTTCACAGTATGTAGTGTACAAAAAAGGATGACACCTACACGAACAAGTAAGGAAACCTGGACTGCGTTCAAGCAGCTGACCCTACTAGTTTGCAATACCGGAATCGCGCGTGACAAATCGTACGCTTCAAAAAAAGAATCGCTGGCAACGTATCAACACGTCGAAGGAATAGCGGCGACAGGAAGCCTCTTTTCAATTAGTGCAGCAAATAGTATGTAACTTAGCACTTCAGAAGAACAAACACTTGAAATATTCTGCTCCGCTCATGCTCATTCAGTAGAGCGAGTGTCTTTAAGGGGAAGCATTCATTACTGCGGGCCGCTTCTTTGATGAATCGTATAGAATCAGCTGTTGTACAAATTGACGCAAGTAGAGCACCTGTTCTCATAAAAATTCGTCAAGTCCTATCACCGACTGAGATCAGCCTCGACAGAGCTTCCAACAGAGGGTCGTGCACCGTCAACGCGAAATGATTCTCAACAGTTCTCATGTATTCCTCACCAAAATCGTGCATCATTGAGCAGCTTGGTTTTAACTCTTCAGTTAGACTAACTCGCTGAATAGCCGGTTAAAACACTGCCCCGAATCAAATTCGTAACGTAAGAAAGTCGGTGAGGAGCGTACATTTTGATAAAGTTTTAAAGAACGTTCAGGAAACTGTGCAGCTGTAGAAAACAAGTTACGTAGGGACTGCGGGGTCGAAATTGTGTCTGGATATAGAAGGCTATGAAGGGGAGGAATAGCACGCGAAGAACATTACGAGCCAAAATGCAAGTGCTCATTTCCGCAAATGTTCATCTCGACGACGGGGGAGCGCGGCCATGGATAAGTTGTGCAGCTTCCTGGTACGCAAGCAAGCAGCCTAGAAGCTGGCCCTTTTGTTCCCTCATATCCACCGTCTCTTCATCCTCGATTCTGGCGACATTAGGGGACACATTCCATTGTGATTGAATGACGTTGGTGGCGGTGAACGTCTGTAGGGTATACTTTGCCACAAAAACTACTCGTCTCCACTGGCACATTCTTCTTGGCTAGTGTCGAGACTGTGCAAGCCGTTTGGGGAGCGCATTTACAACGACAATATTTTTTCAGTTTGATATTTTGGGCTAGCTTTTTACGCGCAAAGTGCAAAACTTCTAAATTATTAAAGAGAGTGTGGAGGTAAGTGCAGGTTAGTTAGGTGGCGTTTGTGAGGATCAAAGAAAAAATTAAAAAAAAAAACATATAGGTATGTAAGAAATGTAGGATGAGACGTGTAGTTGTCTCAGTTCTTTGTGTCTGTGTTTTTGCACTGATGTTCGTCATGAACGTGAGAAAGAAATAACCCATGGCAACATGTCCTTCAACGTACGAGAGACAATGGGTGAAACTAAGGTGTTCGTTTCACGGAGGTTTACAACAAAGCTATCATTTGAGCTACAAGTCTAACGAATGCGAGCGACGCCTACGAACTGGCCAAAACGGCTGCGTTTCCGAAACACCTAGCTATGTTTTCTGGCTTCTATAGGAAGTCACAAGCTACCACATTGCAATTTTTTAGTTTTCTTTTTACATGCAACTCTTCACCTGTGGATGTGGGAAGGAGCACAAATCTATAATCCCATTAGCGTTATCGGACAGGCATCTTTCATTGTCGATCGCTTTCGGAGCAAACCATGGACACCATGAAAAGTGAGCGAACAAAATACTAAGGTTTCATATTCATTTATTCATACTCCTTAAGTTATAGGGCTTACCCAGAACCGATAAGCGGACAGTTGTTAAGTTGAAAATAACCGACAAGATCTTACGATAGCCAACAGAGTCTTAGGTAAAATTAATATTGCGCAATACCAATTGAACAATGACAAAACATAATACCTTTATGGCTTCTAAATAATTAGTGTTGCTTGTAATGAAGGTGCAATTCTACAGAAACAGTGATACTGGTGTGTGGCTTCAAACTGTAGTGGTGTTAAGTCTGAAGTAAATTCAGTGCTCGGTGGCCTTTTTTGCTTTTACTTTTTTTTCCTGTTTGCTGTGCTTGTAGGTACATGTCTGTACCGCCACTGTTCTTTTTTTTATAGTTCCTTCTTTCTCTCTTCATTTTTTTTGTTTTTATACCATTCTTTCTGTTTTACTCTTAAATACTCTTCTGTTTACTTACTCTTCTGTTTTACTCTTAAAAAACCTAAATTTTTCTGCTTTCACTCTGTATTTTCTTCCTCTTCACCCTCACTTTTTTTGCAATAATATACAAGGCTTTGCAAGTCCGGTCAGCGTGCTAGGATAGCCAAACGTTTAACATGGCCGCTCTCATGTCATAGGTATGTCGGTTAGAATCCTGCCACCTCACGAGGAAACTGTTGCCAAGCTTATCTCTTTACGTCTCCTTCCCATTCTTTTCCTCTCTCTCTTTTTTCTCTTTCTCTCTCTTTCTCTAGCTTTCTTACCATTCTCCGTACAAATCAGCACACGTGTTTGGGTAGTGAAGCTCAAAAAGAAGACGAAGAAATCACGTGCCGGTTGATGATAATGATAGTCCTGGGTCTCGACTGATATTTTACGCTATGCTAGAACACCTTCGCTGCTAAAAACACAGTGGTGGTTAAGATATGGCTAAAATGTTCAATGTAGTGAAGTAATAAAAAAATACATCTTGTAAAGCAGCGCGAAAAAAAAATTTCTTTCCACGGTGTAGTCGGGCTTCCTCAAATTGACCGTGTTGTCTTTACTGCGGCTCTCATATTCCATTTCAATGAAATATGAGATAAAACACAATCACTTAACGCTAAGTGCTTGATTTGGGTATTCTGCTCCTAGTTGTGAAATTATTTGTCTTTTCGAAGTTATCGAAAATTTGTTTTCATACTTAAACGCCTAGCGTCGTTTTGTTGGAGCATTCAGGAGTAAAAGAAAACGTGGATGGATTGAAATACACATACTTTACATACACAGGGCGGGTTTGGCAATCTCCTCTTCTTGCTCCATTTGCAACAAACTCGCAAGGATCTAACACTTCTTGTTAGATGAGGCATGGGTCATCCGGAGCTGAAATGATTTCGCAGTGTAACTCTTGAGGCAAACGCACGGCAACGTCCATAAAAGTAATGGCAATCTCTTCTTTTCTCTGACTGCCCCTTAAGCAGTCGGTTTTTGGAGACCATAAAATATTTAGGGATGACTGAAAAGCGTCTCTTAGAAGCAATAACAGTGCTTTTTCCATATAATAACAGGCGCATAAAAATCCAACTTGATTATGTGCAGCACCATTCGTTCCAGTCCGGTACACAGAGGCTTTTCTTGCTTGTTGCTATAGAGAAGTATTTTGTGTCAAACCTGTGTTGCTTAAACGTTTTACCACTCAGACTTTGTTGTTTAGCTTCTCATAGTCTTCTTACTTTCTTGTGAGGAATGCACGTGCTCTAAATTCGGCATGCGGAAGTGTTAACCACTGCCTGGAAAGACGAGATATCTGGTTAGTCGTTCCCCATAATATTAGAGGCTCGCGTCACGAAACCTTAGTTTCACGTAATTTATAAGCCTGCGCCGGCATCTATGGCGTAAGGTATAACTTATGGAGCTTGGTTTTCGATCTGAATAATAAATACGCTTTTGATTAGGCACTCCATCACGTTAGTTTTTAGACCAATGCACGTCAATTGACGGAATGCATCTGAGGTGGTCTTCGAGTGAATATGGATCTATCAGTAATCGCATAATCATATCAACCCAAACCTTTATATGGTTATAAGAATATCCACCACGGAGGGCTTCGGATATGCTCACTATCTGGTGTTTTTGAACGTGCACTGACAGGCACAAAGTACGTGGCCCTCCACTGTTTCACCCATATCGAAATGTGACCGCCGTAGCAGGGATCAAAACCACGACCTCCTTCAGATCAGCAGCCGAGTATGCACTGTCACAACTATTCGACCGAGGGGGACGGATCTGTCAGTAAGTAAAGGAAAGTAACTTATGCGATTTTATTGATACATATGTATATTTTTGTAATTAAGAAAGGTCAGAAATTGCGATATAAACAAATGATGACGGAACCGTGAAAAAGAATTTTCTGAATATTTATTAGAAGATAGGTGTTGTTTTAATGTATTTTGGTTTCAGCATAGCGCTTTCCTGCTTCCGTGCTTTTCTATCAAGATGTGTTTCTTTCTCTTGTTGTTTTCCTGAGTATTGTAGATGGTATGGAATGATTAATTGCGCTCTAGAAAGAAACCGTAGTCTACAAAAAACAAAAGATAGCACGAGGCTGTGATGTTGCCGTCTTCGTGGCAGTTTCTGCAAGTTTTTTTTTTCGGACGCCAATATTTTCCACCACTCAACTACTCCCACGTAACCTGACTGATGACCTCGTTACTACTGCTTCACTCGAATGGCTTCAATGTAAAGAATAAAAAGTCGGTTACCACATCAACGCAACCGCCAAGTATAAAACATATCACGATATCTCCTTTACACAAGGGAACAGTTAGCTTTATAACCTGTCCGCATTAAAGAGAGTTGATAAGGCGACGTTCACTGCGTTTTAGCGTGACCCACCAGTATTTTTTCAGGTTATTTCTCGCTTTATCTTCAAATAGCTGAAAGCGAAATTGTGAATTTATAACCTAACGGCACGCTAGCCCGCAAGACCCTAAATGCGCTGCGCCCCGAAAACACGTACAGCACTAGGGAACGAGCCCTCCATACCAATACACTACTAGCAAAGCACGGCAGAAGGCCATAAATTCGACGCTGTTGCATTTTACAGTACGCTCGTTTTGGTAAATGCCGTCAGAAAAGCTCAATATATTTTAAACGCAAGGAGGAGGAGGACAAGGCATTTACGCATCTGCGAGAAGTGAATGATGACGAGTGGGCGAATCTAGGTCCTAAGGTCTGTAACTTCTACGTTGGATGGATGCATATGGACGGATGGATGGGTGCACGCAAAGACGAATGGACGGAGGCACGCATGCATGGACGAACACGTGTACGGATGGACGGAGGCACGCATGCATGGACGAACACGTGTACGAATGGATTCAGGGAAGAACAGATGCTCGCACGGACGGATGCACGTATAGATGGGCGGACATATACACGGACGGGGGATGGAAGGACAGGTGGACGCACGCACGCATGCACGCAAGGACGGACAGATGTTAGAATGATTAACGGGCAGGCGCACGGACGGACAGTCGGACACAAGAATGGCGCAGGTGATCATGTATTGTGGTGTCATGTACTTGATTGGTGTACATTTAAAGCTGGTTGTTTATGCAGATGCTTTCGCTTTTTGTTGTGCAGGTGTTCAATTTTGGTTTTGTGCAGCGTGACCGACACTGGACAAGGCTGGACCCTAATTAGCGTCACTCCTACAAGTCACACGGTGCTTTTTACATTAGCCAAATACGACCCGAAAGTCAAAGCTATCTTCTTAACTATCGAACTGACCTTCCCCCGTTCCACTCCGACAGGCTTCTGTACCTCTCCTGGGTTCACACTGCCTTCGTCATTGGCTAACCTTCGACCAAACAATCATGTGATCGAATGATGCCATCGCTTGACGTCACATGATGTGACGTCTTACTAACACCGTGAACACGTCGTAGGATCGTCACAAATTTTGGTCATAGGTGACGTAACGTGGACGTCATATCCTGACGTCAACGCATCATTTTTAGATGCGGAAGCATCTTATACTCGCGCCTTGTAGTGCGCCGTCCGCGCCGTCCGCACCGCTTCTCGAACATTCGACAGCTGACGCGCGCGCATGCGCCGTCGCGCCGTCGCCCACTCTTCCACCATCTGTGCATCCCTTCCTCCTCTACACACCGCGCGCGCTTCACTCCTCCACCATCTGTGCACCCTTCCTCCTCTACACACCGCGTTCGACATCTACAATTCTCCTGATTCTCCAGTGGACGCGCATGTGGCGTCGCGCTTCGAGAACATTCAACAGCTGACAGTGCATGCGCCGTCGAGCTGTATATATACTCAAGGTCGGCGCTCGCTCGCTCAGTTGCCGCTCGTCGGTTGGTTTGTACGGCGCGTCGACGTCCAAGGTCGCGGTGAAATGAATTCCAACGAATCCACAAACACAATGATCGACGTCCCTTCGACCAGCGCCGCCCTTTCGCATACGTGTGTACGTGTTCACTCATTTAACACCCCCTCCTACAACCATGTTAACCAATTTAGCCATCGACCCAAGTAAGTCGCAATTTAACACCCCATTTCACAACCACGTTAACCAATTTAGCCATCGACCCAAGTAAGTCGCACTTTAACACCCCGTTAACCAATTATATGCTCCGCATCCTCCTCAGTGTTCCCCCGAGGGAAGCTGCGGGCAATTTTTTTTTTCGTCACTCGTGTTGACAACAACGTTTAGTACGTACCAACCTAGTCGCGTTGACGCCACCGGCGCAGGATGCCGATGGTCAATTTTTGCATTGGATGAAGCATCCAAGGCTGTCACGTTAATAAACATTTATTTCGAACAAGCTCAGTGTGCGCACTAGGTATCCAAGGTGGCTACGGGCCATGGTCATCCGTCGATGCCATTCTATCAGGCTGCACTGATTCTTCTGGCATGTGTCTCATAGTGAAACCTCCACTGATATTGTTTGAGTTCAGTGGGCGATCGAAAAATATCCTAAGTTAAGAACCCTCTGTTAATTGCGTAGCCTGTTTATGGTGCGAAATGTCTTGTACACATATGAAGCGAGGTTAGGCCAACAAGAAAGTTTGTTGGTTTTCAGAATTCTCCCGTTTTGGCAGCGTGAATTTGTTTTCTCTTTGCAGGCTTGGTGTCACTGTAGCAGCGTAATAATGAGAAAAAATACATATAATAAAATAAGTAGTGGTAGATTTATGCACTTCCTCGATGAAGAGAATATTCAAATGATATGAACGTTGCGGAATATTAACGCTCTTCAGAGAAAGTATATTTTCATTCCCGGATAGTTTTTGTAGCGTATGTTACAACCCACTTCATTAGCACGTGTAATGGCAACTTTAGGAAGGTCCTAATTGCACCAGAAAAATATAGCGTCCGCGCAATTTTACAGACACACAGTGGTTGAAGCATGGCGTTACAAAAAGAGACCCTCTAATTTTTTTTCTTGGGTAATATTCGTTTATTCCAGCCCCCTTTTCTTCTAAGTACTCTTTCTATTTACATTTGTAAATGAAAGCGCAAATTATGAAATAAAACATAGCGATTTTACACTAAATATGTTTTTATCGAGTCGCATTGGTTTTTATTCATTAAATTTGTCGTAAGGTGCTTTCTTAGCGAAAAAGAAATCGAAATAGCTTCTCTGTCACTTTGCTTTCAATAATACTGGTAGATCACCCCGACGCGGGGGTCTAATGGCTAAGGTACTCGGCTGCTGATTCGCAGGTCGCGGGCTCGATTCCCGGCTGTGGCGGCTACATTTCCGATGGAGGCGGAAATGTTGTAGGCCCGTGTACTCAGATTTGGGTGCACGTTAAAGAACCCCAGGTGGTCAAAATTTCCGTAGCCCTCCACTACAGCGACTCTCATAATCAAATGGTGGTTTTGGGACGTTAAACCCCACAAATCAATCATTAATACTGGTAGATTGTTGTAACAGCTGGCGTTATATATTGATAGTGCGTGCGTTAGCCAAAGCTGAAAGTGCAGATGAGGTCAGGTGGCTGGAATAATGGGTTCTCGTTTAAAAGCCATTTAGATGTTCTCACGCAATTAGGGCTATATTCAAAATTAAGCAGTACAAAAGAACAGTCCAATATCGAACAGTCACCCTAGGCTTTTCACGCGAAGCAGATATATCATTGAGGTGACGCAGTTCACCCTTAATGCAGTGCCGTCTAATTAGAACCCAGAGTACATTGCGTAAGCATCTACCCTTATTCTCCGTATCAATTAGTTTGCCAGTGAGAGAAAAGAAAAATACTTCACTGCTTTTTTTTTTGTTCTTCGAATAAGTTGTCTGTGGAAGGAGCGTCGGTGAGAAGAGCAAAAGGAGCGCTTCTAGGAATGGTCTTACCGGTTCGGCGAACTTTGCGTTATGTGAGACCGGTGTACTGAGCGCACGGCTTCTTCATCATTAGAGCGCTTGTTTCTTTCTGGTGCTTCATTCAGCTGGATAGGCGAATGTATATGGTGAAATAAAGCAATTTTGAAGCAAATGCTCTTACAATATATCTCCAGCTACCATGAACCCTGAACAAGTGAAACAGACTGATAATTCACTAAGTGTGTGTGTTTCTTTTTTTTTTTTCGGTTGCCTTCTTTAGTTTGGACAGGCTTCCAGCAAAGTGTTTGTTCTTACTTTCGCTTTTGAGGCTATTCATTGGTGGCAGCATTAACGTATTGCTGCGAAATTTTCTTATTAAACTAATAATGTTTTATTTCATCTCGAACAACGCGGTGACGCAATACCAGTGATGCGCACGAAGGTTGACATGTCTGGAAGTTTGAAAGTTTGACTTGAAAATCGACAAAGAAAGAAAAATTCGGGCAGGTCCGCTATAGGTGAATTCTGGGGAAGTGCAATGCACTCGTTATCGCCGTGCTTCTCCTTGAGTATACTGTTTAGCGGCCGCTCCTCGAAATCGGCTCCATTCCGCAATGCTGTACCGAAGATTCAATGATGACAATTTTCTTAAAGAGCCTGCGGCTACGAGAAGCAGCGTGTAAAGGATCTTGATGGGCGTTGCAGTAAGACACCGGGGTGTCTAACAAGTGGTGACAAGGCCATTCAAATCATAAGATGATCAAGTGGTGACCTTGCCATATCAGATGGAGACCTTGCCAGTTCCGACCAACCACGCCTGTGGCAACGTCATAACAGCAGACCTTAGAAAAAGAAGAAATGAGAAGAACATGATGATGATGATGATTGTCTCCGCAGTCAAACATGACCAGGAAGAAGAGAGAGACGGGTTTCCTGGAGTTCCAGAGAAAGGTAAGATATAGCAAAAAAAGGGCTACTACGATAACGAATGCAGATTATGCAAGAAGCCTGCATAACTGTACATCAATTCTTGTATTGAGTGTCGTTAAAACATTTTTTTCTGTTATTAGCACTGAAGCCCCTAACACATAGATGGGCAAAAGTAGGAATTTAGCTGGTATAGGCCTCATGTGTGTAATGGCAGCAAGCAATATCACTTGGCGTAATGCCGCCCCCGTGGTCCCTCTATTGCCACAAAAAAAAAAAAGAAAGAAGACGCAAACACGTTTATGAACTTATCCATCAAGGAAAGCGACCAAATGAGAAATGTTCCGAGAAGTAATCAATGAGAGTGACCTGCTCCATGCTTTTTCTTCTTCTTTTGCTCAATCCTTAATATACGTATTTTCTGATACACAAGTCTGTATATGTACGGCTTGCACAGCATTGCTTTTTTATTTGCATGAACCAATACTAGATTCTTGTTTTCTGCATCGTTCATCGTGTACCACAGGGTTTACGGGGGCTTTCGAGCAACAGAGATCACAATAGCCGTATAGAGCTGATCTATCACTCAGATGGCACTCCGACTGTTTGGCGACGGGATGAGGGTGCACGCCTTTCGAGTGAACCGGACTGCAGGACTCGTAAAGTGAACGAGTTTACGCGGTGTAAGCGTGAGAAACGCGCTGTTGTCTCGCGTGGCAGAACTTTAACAAAGCATTAGGCCAAAATTGGTCTTTGTTACTTCTGCGTTTTCATTACTGGCATCACAAATCAGGATACGAACACATGTACCTTCAGATTTTCCGACCTTAAACATGCCTGGTAGAGTACGCAGGTGCCCTGTATCTTTAGTAAAGGCGGATGTATGTAGGGATGTAGGGATGGACGGACGGACAGATGGACGGACGACCAACCGACCGACCGTCCGGACCGACCAACCGACCGACCGACCGACCGACCGTCCGACCGACCGACCGACCGACTGACGGACCGATGGACGAACCGACGGACAGACTGACTGACGGATTGACGGACAGACTGACGGACAGACGGATGGACCAACCGACCGACCGACCGACCGACTGACCGACTGACCGACCCCATTTCAACAATGTTAAAACTTGAGGGAAATTAACGCCAGGAAAAACGGCCATTTCATTTGTTGGTATTCAGAAAAACAAACACGCAAATTCATTTGTGCCAGCTATCACTGCCTTACCTTGGCTTCCTGTAAATCGAGATGGTTGCGCATACTGTTTACTTGGGAGAGCTCCATACTTGTCTCCAGAGAAACCTAAGAGACTATATCGTCAAAGACGATGCAATATTTCCCAGAGGAGAAGCAACAGGCTCCTAGTGTTTAGCGTCATGTTTACACGTTCTTCGTTCGCAATAAATCGATGCCTAATCTTGTTAAGGTTGTCTTAGGCTCACGACACAGAAAAAAAGCCTTCTTTTGTTCGTCGAATACTGCTACTCGAGTACTACTACGATACATACCAACACTGGTGCAGGCGCACTTGGTTCTGGCCAATGGCATACACAAACAAACTCGATTACTATAACTCGAAGCACGAGTAAAAGAAATCTTTGTGCTGCAATCTGTAGCTTAGCACAAAAGGAATATATTTGTTAGGACATGTAACAAAACAAAGCGCTGTTATCGTGTTTTGCCCGTGCGAAAATAAATATACGTTTCGGTCCTGACATAGGCCCATCTGTTTGACGTAGTTCCATTATTTTCAGTTGTGCGCTTTTTTCCTAATTTTTCCAAACTCAGGCACACTCGCTGACGGGCATGAGCTATTAGTGCCGGTGCGATCTACTTTTGCTTAGGCAAGAAAAGTTCATCGCGGACATACCAGCACTGCTGTGCAAATACACAGATTTAAACTGCAGTGTTTGCAGCCAACCGATTTGTTTGAGCAATATTTAGGGTAGCAAACCAGTTCGTCTAGGTTAACCTCCCTGTCTCTTCCTTTTATTTATTTCTCTCTCTCTCTTTCTCTCTCTCCCTCCGGGTTCTCTTGCGTAAGCTCTAACTTCAAGGTGATTCTTTATTTCGCAAAAATGGGTTGTTTGCTCTGTTTGTGTTCATTCGGTTCGTGTTTCGAGGAGAAAAACCACTTCCCTAATTGCGTAAGAGCATTAACATTAAAGCACTTTCACTTATTCAAAGGAAGTTATCGCATGTTTGCATGTTCGCAAGCTAAGGTTTGCTAGAATTCTCTAACGCCGGTTATTTATAGTCAAGTACAAATTGAAATAAGAAAACGCAAGTGATCTCCTCTTGAAACACAGGTTCAATGCAACGATTTCCTCCTAGGTGTTTGGGTTAGGACTTTCTGGTTGTTTCTGTTGTTTCAACGAAGGATCATTGCTGGACTGTTCGTAATGACGACTGAAACGAATATGTGGCTCAAAAAAAAATAGCAGGTCCACACAAGTTGACGCAAAGATTTGACATGTGAAATCTCTGCGTCAACTTGTGTGGACGTGCTATTTTTTTTTTTAGTCACATATTCGTTTCAGGAAAATCACAAAACACTCTGCAGATAGCATAGCCTTTTCGCTTTTGCTCTTGTTTTTTGCAGCTATATTGCAACACAAAGCCTACGTATATATCGAAACAAACAAAGCTGGGTTCCTGTGCCGTATTCGTTCCGAAGCAGCCTATCGTTGCCACTGTGTTTTCTTGTTTGATAACAGTCAAATTAACTAGAAAACCACTGGCTCATTCAGTGATCTGAGCACTATTTCTACAGAACCTGAGCTTATTTTACACGCCGAGAGGGCAGGAGCGTACACAGAATTTTTTTTTTGGGGGGGGGGGGAGTTGGAGGGGGGCGTTACTTTGATTTCAGTGAGGGCGCCCCCTTGAAATGGCCATTTTTTGTTATCTATGCTATGGTAAAAAAATGTTTGGGGGGGAGGGGGGCTACGCCCTTGTGCGAGGGTGCCGGTGACTGGTAACCAACGTTATCTTGGCTGGTCAGTCTTCTTCACGAAAAATGTTAGCGCAGCTGCGCACTACTCAGGCGTAAAGGAACAATGGAGCTCTATGGCCTGTTGTCTCTCTTTAACTTTCTTTATTTGTTCTTTTTTATCAGTTTCTTGTGCCTGTGGTTGCCTATTCTACTTTCCTTTTACTTCTTTTTTTCTCTCTGTTTTTTTTCTGATTCCGAACCTTTCTATCTTTATTTCTCTTTCCTTCGTTGCTTTCTCTCATTTTTGTTTCTTTTTATTTCTTTCTTTTTCATGTTCTGCTCTCTCTTCTTTTTATCTCTTTTCATGTTTCTTTTAATCTTTTACTCTTACTATGTCTTCCTTTTGATTTGATGTCTTCATTCCTTTTATTTCTCATTTTATTGCTGTTTTTCTCTTTCAAACTATTGTTTGTTTCTCTGTATTTTCGCTTTTTTTTTCTCCTTCTCTTTGAGATGTTTAACGTGCTTCACTTCACCTACCAGTTAACGTTTAACGAGTGCACCCACTGTACCCGGTAGTGAAGTTTGCTCAATTCCAGCGGTGCATACTTACCTGCAGTTTTCTGTGGCAACAAAACTTTTCCGGCGAACTTAAACAGCTCCGCTGTTTAAGAGATCAAGAAACAAAAAAAATGGCCTTCTTTTTTCCCGCACGCAATACTAGCATAACGTTGCGAGAGTCGTATTCCGAGCTAAAACGAAAGCGTCAAGGTCTGATGCCTTTATTCAGGGTGTCGTAATAGGATAGGGTGTTGTTGCCATGGGCTGAAGAATAGTAAAATTATAAGCAAGTGAAGAGGACTGTTTAAGCTTCTAGGTAGAACGTGGAAGAGAAGAGCCGGGTTGCATTTTACAGTTAACACTCTATGATGTTAGCTTTACTTAACAATTTCATAGTTTCAATCATTTGAGAATTTATACCCGAAAAGACTGCCTTCGTTATATGCTATGTTTTTTTCTCGGTACCTTGCATTCGAGATGTTAGTCGTGAAAGAGGCTAACTGGTAGGAGTCATAAAACCCTGTTAGAGCAGTAAGGAATAGGTAACACCTAGTTGGCTATTCATATATTCAGACTCAAAGTAGTACCACACCATAGGATGATATGGAAATCAAAGCCTTTCGTCAACCACTTTTAGAAAGAGTTTGAATGACTGCAGCGCTCATGGTTTGTTATACCACCAAACTGCCGTGGTTTAATCTCTCGGGTGTGCATGCTGGATTGGACGCGGCATGTGGGTTGTCGAAGACTTGTCGATAATTTCGCGTTAACATTTTTTGAATTCGTGGAGCACTATTTCCACAGCGATAGAGTGCGGCCCCGTCTACTGAGTGATGACATAAAGGCTTATCGATGTTTTGTGTAGTTGACAAATATTTTGATTACGTAATCATACTTTATTTTCCACCTTGACTTAAATAAAGTGATACGACATAAAACCATCCTGTCACATCGAGCACCCCACGCGTACTCTTGGTTTTGAACTATGCACTAAAACCAAAAATCAAATTTGACTGCTCGTATAGTCAAGGAATAGAACACGTATCGCTCCTTGGACCATATTACTACTAGTCTCACCTTGTACTTGCACCCGAAACAAACATTTTAGAACCGAAATAGCCTGCCCTGCTTAACATGCGACAATATGCACGGTCGGGTCGTGTGTGAAGTAATTCTCTAGGTGTGGTGTTTGCGTACTAGCGCCCATATGACGGCGAATATATTCTTTCAAATAGCAGATACTATATGTATGATTCATGTATGGGCGGCGGCGAAACAAACGGGTATTGACTGTTGAATGACGTCGGGCGTATTGTTCTGCAATTATTATTGATCATTAGGAAGCTTATAAAAGGCATTTTGTTCGCCTCTAAATAATGGTTACGATGCTGAACTTGAGAGGCACTGTTCACAACGGGACGGTGGGAATGAGATGAGAACGCTAGTACTGGTCGCAGGAGCCTATTCGTGCATATAAAAGCTGTGCGATATGAACGTTTAGACAGTCGTGCTCAGTAATTGCTATTAAGCCTTAACCGCATGCACCCGATTTCTTAGTGACAGCGACAAGTGGCAGCAACAAACTTGCTCCGTCGTGGTGTCGCGTCCCGACTGGTGCAACCACATGTCGGCGACAAAGTGTCATTGTTGCTTGAATGAAAACTACCACGTGCAAACACATAAATTGCAAATAGAAGTTTAAAAGTTTGTCGACGACAACATACCAAATTTAATACTGTCTTGTGTGATATAAGGAAGCCACAAAAGCATTTCACGACAATTTTTTCCCGCAATCTTTGAGTTAACCACCACAAGCTACCCAGAAGCGTAGGCTACGGTGGCTACGACGGCTACGACGTAATCCGCACGATGATTTCGCATTATAGCAAGTGACCCGATTGTCACAAGCTTCCGTCTAGACATAAAAACAAACATTCGATGTCAGTAGACGCAATGATGCAACTCTACGGAGCCCTGTTTCTCGGTTTCCTGAGGTATAGCTTGCCCGTGCTGAGCAATACCTGCAAGACCAATGTTCGTGTTCTACAGGCAGCACAAGCCCAAGCACTGAGAGTATGCTTTGGTCTGCCCAGATGTACGTCAACAGAGGCAACAATTGTAAATTCTGGTCACTATCCTATATAACCTCGCATTGCTGTAGAAGTCCTGAGAACGCACATCAGACACTTTGCACGTGCTCCCTGTCATCACGTACCTTGCACTGTTGCCTTCATAGAGGAGGCAAGCATCGTTCGCTAAAATGATGGTGAAGTGCAACGAGAAACTTCCCTCGGGCTTCACTCCTGCATCTAAACCATCGATACCCCCTTGGTGTCTTATTCGACCCACAGTGCATCTTAGTGTGCGAGGGATCCGGAGGAAATCTGAACTTTCATCGCCCATGCTGAAACAACTGTCTCTCCTTCTTTTGCACGAGAAATGTTCAGACAGTGTACATATATATACCGATGGCTACACAAACCGCCAGTGTTCGTCAAGTGCAGTAGTTGTCCCAGCAAGAGGTGTCACCATCTGCTTTAGGACTGACCACTCCACGGCATGTATAGCAGTGGAACTAGCTGCCTTGCGCGCTGCGCTTTGCGTGGTCAATCGGGAACAACCACAACAATCTTCGATTTTAAGCCACTCAAGGGCTGCCCTACAATCTGTGCTCGCAGCACTGCGTCGCGGGCCGTACGAACAGCTTGTTTTCGAAATTCGATACCTTCTCCAAACTTCACACGAGAAATGGCATCATGAGACGTTTCAGTGGCTGCCAAGTCACTGCGGCGTCATAGAGAACGAACATGCCGATACTGCCGCGCGGACAGCTCTTGAAGGAACACGAGAAGAAGCCATACCACTTTCGCGGATCGATGCTGCCAGTAATCTTCGACGACTTGCGTGTGAAATGACGTTTTTACTATGGTGCCCACCAAGCAACGAGACGAATCGTCAACACCACCTGTACTCTTTGGTGGCTCTCCACATGCCCACTGGGCTCGACCGAAGAGCACCACCTTTCTTCATCGCTTATGGTCAGGGGTGGCATTTACAAAATCTTATTCATTTATCATAGGAATGGCCGACAACGCTCTCTGCGATGCCTGTCGTTGCGAAGAGACGCTACACCACATCCTGTGCGCCCGTCCGTTGTATGACATCCATAGACAGTCAATGGCATCCGTTTTTGCGCGCATCGACAACAGCCAAATGTCTGTGGACACTGTTCGGTCAAGTGCCCGAGAGAAGACATTGACACAGAAGGCGAAAAAAGCGCTATTGAAATTCCTACGCGACACGAACTTGAACAAGCGGCTGTAACGGCAATGTAACACACCACGAAAGACAACACCGGACTATAACTGAGTGTGCGTGCGTGTGCTGCCTACTGTGCTGTGGGTATCTCTATTCCCTCTCTCCTTTCTATCTTCCATCTCCCCTATCCCCCTCCATGCGCAGGGTAGCAAACCGGCTGCCTATAGGCTGCTTAACTTTCCTTCCTATTTTCCTTCCTTTGATAACGAGATTTGCGAGAAAAAACGGCCACTGTCTCACTCCCCGCGTGAGACGAGAATGTAATAAAGGTAGTCGATGCCTTGCATCCCTTAAAGAACGCGTGGATAACAAGCATCGAGAGCGAATTGTAACCGAAGCGAAGACTATGGGTGCAGCCATGTTGCCGAAATATTGTCACGCTGGCTTCCGGGCGACAAGCGATTTGTTCTAGTTCTCTACAAACGCGCGACGCGACAAGCGGTGGCGACGGACGGGCCTCCGTGACAGAAAATCTTGTCGCTCGTCGCTTGCTGGCGAGGAAACCACCTTCACGCAGTTAGGGCTTTACAGTATACACAGTCACGCTGAGTTAAACGAACAAAAGAAAAATAAGTCGGCATTTTTTGCAGCAAATATTTCGGTGATGTAAGTTTTAGACGCTTTAATCCTACTGGGTAATCGAATAACTATAATACTGAAACTCAGCCATCGCAAAATTATAAAAAAAACAATCGTGCGTCAGGCAGAGAACGTGCACTCAGCTTCGCGCTTGAAAAATAATCTGCAGCACAGTCGCTATATGCTGAAGTCCAAAAAAATTGCCCGCAGCTTCCCTCGGGGGAACACTGAGGAGGATGCGGAGCGTAACTCACGCTAGCCGAGGGAACTCGACCGGCAATCAACGACTGCTTGCACGTAGCACACACGACGTAGTCGGCATAGTCGGTGCTCTTTCCAAACGTATCGCAAAGAACCGACAACGCTTTGGAGTTGTTCTGAATGTTGCCGATCCGAGTTAAGTTGTTATCGAACCAAAGACGATCACACACCTTGCAGGTGTGGCCGAAGCTTCGGTCGAGAAAGTCGCGCTTGAAGCGAGCGTTGGGCGTGGCATACTGCTTGGCGCGCCACGCCGCTACCTCGGCGCGCTTGCGCTCGCGGGCAGCATCGGGATCGGCCTCTCGTCGCCGACGCTTGCACTCGGCTTCCCGTTTTCGAAAGTCCGGGTCCTCTTGTCGACGCTTACGTTTCAAAGCGGCCGAATCCGGTGCTGCTGCTCGACGCTGACGTCTCTCAGCGGCTTCACGTTCTCTAAGTTGAGCATCTTCCGCTCGACGCCGACGTTTACGTTCGGCGTCGCGAGCTCTTCTCCGCGCTGCCTTGTCTTCGGACGACGACTTGGTTGCGGTTCCGCCAACACTTTGGCCGGCGCTGGTCGAAGGGACGTCGATCATTGTGACCTCGGACGTCGACGCGCCGTACAAACCAACCGACGAGCGGCAACTGAGCGAGCGAGCACCGACCTTGAGTATATATACAGCGCGACGGCGCATGCACTGTCAGCTGTCGAATGTTCGAGAAGGGGGAGAAGCGCAACGGCGCATGCGCGCGCGTCAGCTGCCGATGTTCTCGAAGCGCGACGGCGCATGCGCGCGCGTCAGCTGCCGATGTTCTCGAAGCGTGACGGCGCATGCGCGCTACATTATACAGCTAGCGAATGTTCGTAAAGAGGAGAAGCGCACGCGGTGTGTAGAGGAGGAAGGGTGCACAGATGGTGGAGGAGTGAAGCGCGCGCGGTGTGTAGAGGAGGAAGGGATGCACAGATGGTGGAAGAAGGAGGAGGAAGCTTGCGGACGGCGCCGCACTACAAGCCTCGAGTATTAGATGCTCCGCATCTAAAACAGAATGCCATAGCACCAAATGAAAAGCCCAATCAACACCGTTTCTTGCAGACAACGCCATTTGTCCGTATTCTCTATGACGACGACTGCAAGCACCCGAGAAAATAAGCGTCCTACCTAATTTATTTGCCTCTCTTTTTCTTCTCGATATAGAGAACAACAAAGTCGGTGATGTACACATATATGTTGCCCGAAAAGAAGCGCACATGCGCATCACACCCTATATTAAATGGCACGCTCTAGTGATTACTTCTCCCGCTATACCCTTGGTCTCATTTATCTGGGACGTTTTCCTTCTGTGTGACGCACCTGGCTGAACATTTGGGAAATTGCCATAGACGCCGCTGCGAACGGAGAGGTGTGTTCCATTTGTTGCTTCGGAGATCTGTTGCTTCGGAGATCTTCTGTTTGCCAACGTATACGGTTTATCGGTCTGGCGGCAACACCACTGCAGCCACCCTTACACCTGTTCTTGCGATATTTATACGGTATCCCTCATAGGCAGAAGTGATTTGCTGTGTTTCCGCCGAGGCAATGGAGAATGTTCCTGTTTATGGTGAACCTTTATTAAAATTTGTGCCCTTGCACAGCTGCGATGAATGTATGGGGAGACGTGGTATTACAAAACAAAAAGAAATGAAGCAGCTCAGTATGATGACGGTATGAAATGGTATGAAAAGACTCATGTATGTCACTTCCTAATAACAACAACGAAACAATCTGAACCCGCTGTTAGTTTACAAGAAAAAAAACATTGCTTTTAGCGGTCCCGTAAATATGCGTATTTCGAGTAAGGCTGCCATGAAAATTGTATGGAAGCCACTCAAACATCTCGAAAACTTGACGCAACGGATCGCGTAGTCGTAAAAAAATCGACTGTCAAAGCAGTTTAAAGGCCTCAAGATGCCGTTGCCTCAGGGTAGCCAGCCGGTCTGAGAACTGGCTAACCTCTTTGTATTTTTCCTTTCTCTTCTTCCCTGAGAAAGCGATTATTTACTCCAGCTGTCGGTGATTGCGTATTTAGTTTTCGAACGAGTTAAGATAACAGTATCAGTGTCTTTCGAAACAAAGAGCAGAGAGAATGAAAATGACCGAGCTGCAACCGCCATTTGTAGATTATAACGCTGTAGGGTTGTAGGAAGTATTTAAAGCAGTTTGCATTGTCAATGCTCAGATGTTGGAATAGAGAACTGCAATCCTGTTATCGCCATTAGCAGCCACCAAATTTTGAACGGCTAATTTCCGCCTACATTGCACCGGCATCACTCTGTTATCTCGCATGGAATTCTGGGCAGGGTACCGTCATTTCGCAGAATCCGTTAAATCTGCTATTAAAAACGCAAGGCTTGCGCAAGTCGCGCAGAAGAGTCACAGCGAAAGCAGGAATAGCGGACTTTCAGAGCCTTTTTCTAAACACTCTTTGAGTTACTGCTACAAGCAGACTTGCTGGGTACCCGCTACAGCAATAATAATCATAGTTTTGGGGTAGTAGGCAGGTATTTACTATGCTATCCTTAATCAGTCGTTGGAGAAACGTGATATCCGCCTAACACTTTCAAGGAATCATGTGGCAATTGCTCATGCCGTGGCAGACGATAATTAATTATGACTGAAGTGGGTATGTGTCAAAGCTAATAGGTGATCAATAACAAGTTGTTGAAATGGGTTGTAGCATTCGACGACCCTTTAATTACGCTATTATCATTTTGTGACACCTGGTTTTTCCATTGCGGTTTTGTTGTTGTTAGTGGAAATTATTCAAAAAAATTACGTCTCTGGCTAGACGCTCAGGCTCTTTGTCTCGCGCAAGTATCCAAAGTTTCGCAATCTCCTGTATTGTTGGCGGCTGTGTTTCTGTATATTCTAATCGAGCCCATTTGGAAATATATATATATATATCAATATATATATATATATATATATATATATATATATATATATATATATATATATATATATATATATATATATATATATATATTATTGGTAGACATACATTAATTCCTCGTCTAGACCGTCTACAGTGCCATTCATTCTCACAAGGGAGCGTGTTTCAGAACACAAACGTTGTCATCAACTACACCTGCCACATGCTGCATCTTCAATTTTCCTTTTGTTTTCCTCTGGCTAAGACCACTAACCACCAGACAGCCCCAGTGCGCACATGCTGGTAACGATTTAGCACTTGGATGATAGGTTCACTCTGAAAAGAACTCTTTGTTACTCATACTGACGCGATTCGTTCCCGATATCAAGCCTGCCTTAGGCAAGTTTGCGAACATGTCGCAAGCACCAGCGTGGCTCAGTCCGGTTAATTCCATTAATTCCAGAGGCTCGGTTTTCTTTGTGGAATTGAGCGAAATGAGCCACTCTGGTGCTTGGGACTTTTATCTGGTCGGAAAACATATCGACTTACATTTACGGTTGGATAAAGGCTTTTATCGAAATGCAATAAAAGACCATCAAGACAACGAAAGGCTGCAATAAGCTGGTAAACTCTTGTAAATCTCTAGTAAAAATTACTGCCTGATAAAACTTTCCTAACCCCTTCCCTTTCTAGATCACCTTCTGAAAAAATCGCGCTAGTGACCTGGAATAAGAAAAAACTAAAAGTTTTAGTGGTTGTCACAGAACGAGCGCTCAAAAAGGGCGCGCCGCCTAATTCTCACGACGAACCGCTGGAGTGACGCCGCGAGGTCAACGAAAAAGAAAGAAAAAGAAAACAAACATCTAAAGGCTCCCCGGGCGCGCGAGCCTCTCCTCTCGGAAGCGCGGCTTCGCGGACGAACCTCCTCACCCCACAACGGCGGCCGAGCAAGCACTGGATTTTTCTAGAAGGAAAGGGGCGTCCTCATACCGAGTTGAGTCATCCGCCGCGGAGGGCATTCCAACCGTCTCGCCCTCTCCCCAGCCTTCGCTGCGTATCGCGCCGTCGAAATGACGAGAACCTTCTGGAATCTCGCGCGGAAGGTATTTAATCGAGCAGCCGAGACGAGAGAGCAGGAGAAGACGGAAGTTAGCACCAGAGCGCGTAGGGTATCCCGCCGTGTAGTCGGCGAAGGTTTTGTCCGTAGGGACAAAGGAGGAGAAGACGTGAGGTTTCCTGGAAGGGAAACTTCGAAGGAGAAGACGGAAGTCAGCGCCAGAGCGCGTTGGGTATACCGCCGTGTAGTCGGCGAAGGTTTTGCCCGTAGAGACAAAGCGGGAGAAGATTTCCACCTGAGGGGTGACGACTCGAGCTACAGGCAAAAGTGTGTGTTTACCGCTATCGAGCGAAGGCGCGTGGCAACAGCTGCGTGTGTGAAGCCGACGTGTTTCCGGCGAAGAAGTTGAAGCTTGAAGAGTGGCCAATTGAAGACGCGAGGTTTCCTGGAAGAGAAACTTCGAGGGCAGCGGAACGACAACAACGCTGGACTTTCAGTGAGTGATTCTCGGAAGAGTATCATCTAGACTTTGGTTCCAAGAACTTTGGACTGAATAGGTTTTCTATCTCTTTAGTCTATAAGTGTCTTGGTTGTTCAATGCATGCGACTGCATTGTAGTGCGTATTGTTGTCTGTTTCCGTTGATTCGAGTGTGGCTGATTGTACTGTGTAGTACGTTGTTTGTTTAGTGACATATTGTACTCAACTATTGTGGGGTTGCCCCGCCGCGGTGGTCTAGTGGCTAAGGTACTCGGCTGCTGACCCGCAGGCCGCGGGTTCGAATCCCGGCTGCGGCGGCTGCATTTCAGGTGGAGGCGGAAATGTTGTAGGCCCGTGTGCTCAGATTTGGGTGCACGTTAAAGAACCCCAGGTGGTCGAAATTTCTGGAGCCCTCCACTACGGCGTCTCTCATAATCATATGGTGGTTTTGGGACGTTAAACTCAACATATCAATCAATCAACTATTGTGGAGTGTGCATACGTGTGTATTGTTTTGGATCTGCCATTATTGAGAATATGATTTTGTTTGTTGATCAACTCTCGGCTCTGACTTGTTCTTTGGGCCACAGCCGGCGTCCGCTGGCGCGCCAAAAATGACCACTTCTAAATTGCCCACGCTTTCGTGGTGCGGTTCGGGGGGGCCGATACTTCGGCCCTTGGAATTAGCCCGGCGATCGCCTCCCTAATTAACGGGACATGTGTGACAATTAATCTGGCGTCCGCGACAGGACCTTTTGGTGCACAGTGTGTCCAAAGTAGTAAGAAAGAGCCTCGAGGTTGATAGTGCTATCGGAACGATTTTGTGTGTTGTTCAGTGTTCTTGTTAACGAGTGCAGGGGAGTGTTCCGATAGACTGATTGAGGCAGATACTTTTTACACGCGGCAAGACTTTATTTGCGAGACACCATGGATCTCGAAAAGTTAGTTGCTCTTGGTGAGAAGATGGGTCTTTCTGGCGCCGAACTACGGAAATGGGTAAGCCAGAAGGAGAAAGAGGCGGTGGAAAGAGAAAAGCTGGCAGCTGAAAGGGCGAAAGAAGAAAGAGAGGCAAGGGAGTGACAGCTGAAAGAAGAAAGAGAGCAGCAGTTGAAGTTGGAGCTGGAGAGAGAAAAGCTGGCCGCTGAGAGGGCAAGAGAAGAAAGAGAGGCAAAGGAGCGACAGCTGAAAGAAGAAAGAGAGGAAAGGGAACGGCAGCGACAGCACGAAATAAAACTCGAGCGGCTCCGTCTGCAACAGCGAAGTGAAACTCCCCTCCAAGCTAGAGTTGAAAGCAGCGAACGGGGAGATCACGGCTTCCGCTTGAACCCAAGCAAGCTGCTCATAGCGTTTCATGAAAGGAAGGACGACCTTGACGCGTACCTTCACCGATTTGAGACGATTGCGAGGAGCCAGAATTGGCCGGAACATCAATGGGCAACTGCTTTGAGTACTTGCTTGAGTGGTGAAGCGCTCAGTGTGTACAACAGGCTGACGCCGACCGATGCAGCCAACTATTCAAAGGTGAAAGCTGCTTTGCTGAAGCGATTTAGATTTACCGTGGAAGGATTCCGGGACAGATTCCGGACAGGAAAGCCAGCTGATGGGGAGACGGCTACGCAGTCTGCCGCCCGACTTTGCCATTATTTCGACAGATGGATTGAACTTTCAGGGACAGCGCAGGAGTACAATGAGCTTAGAGAGCTCCTAATTAGAGAACGATTTCTTATTAGTTGCCACCCAAGGCTGTCGCTGTACTTGAAAGAGAGGAAGGCTGACTCACCTGAAGGCATGCTTGAATTGGCTGATCGATTCTTGGAAGCGCAAGGTGGCACTATTTTGGCCAAAGTCAAGAAGGATTGTCCCGAGGATTCGAAGAATTTGGCTCCCGAAGAAATGAAGCGTGCACCAAAGAGCATTCCGCGATGTTTTCTGTGTAACCGAGTGGGTCATCGCGCGAAAAACTGTCGAACGATCTTTACGAGCCCTACGGTTGTACAATGTTTTAAGTGTGGTCAGACTGGGCACAAAGCAGACGCATGTCGAAACGGAGCGAGTCAAACTCACCAGGTATCCTGTGTGCAAGCGGCACCGAAATCCGGTAATAATGCCGTCACAGATGGATTCGTAGAGTTGAAAAATGGGGAGAAAATACCTATTGTGGGTGCTGTAATGAGAAAACAACCAACTGGTGTTACGAAGGGTAGGCCAACGCTGCCTGGAAGAGTTGCGGACAAAAAGATTACGGTGTTAAGAGATACCGGCAGCTCCACTGTTATCGTGCGGACAAATTTGGTACGGGAAAGTGAGTTAACACGCAAAACGAAACCGGTTTGCCTAATTGACCGTATGGTTCGGATGCTTCCCGAAGCAGAAATTGAGGTTGAAACCCCGTACTTCAGCGGAAGGGTTACTGCTCTATGCATGACGAATCTCCTGTACGACCTCGTCATCAGAAACATCGACGGGGCACGAGGGACGAACGAACCAGAACGATTGGGAGATGACCCTAAGATAGAGCCCTCGCCAACCCAGCGACCGAGAGATGCAGTGAAGGAGCAGCGCGTGACGGATCTCACTAGAGCCCAAGGTGAAGCCGCGGCGCAAGAGACCGTGAATGAGAAGATGATCGTGTGGAATGAGTTCACGGGCCGGGCAGCTGAACTTACGTCGGCACGACCTCAACCGAGCGACAGTGTAAAGGTGACGGAGTCGGCCAGCCAGGCCAAATGTCGGGACGTGAACAAGCGGGTGAATAACCGGGTAGGATTGGTTTAGCGTCATGACCCGTTAACGGTGTCGGAAGTGACAACGATGGCTGAGACGCTGCCTCAGATACCGTCGTTAGAAAGGGCTCGCCGAAAAATAACGAGAAAAAACAAGAAGAGATCGGGCGAGCACCGCAAAAAAGGGCGCAAGCGCAGCTCGAAGTATGAGGATAGGTGCTGAGGTCAAATTGGAATGCGTTTATCTGTGTTGAGCCTCAATGTGTTGTGTTTTGTTATCCTGTGTCACAACTGTATGTCGAGTGAGTCAAAATGTTTGTTACGGTGATGTGATGTATAGTGTTGTATAGTTGTTGTAAAGCCAGAACCTTGTACGTTTGTATTGTTTGGAATGTGTGATGAAGCGTTGTACTCTTGTACCTGCGGTTATATTTCATGTGTGTGAGATTTAATTGTAATGTCCAATTGTATTGAGTGATATATTGTGAAGGTGACGTGTCATGAGCGACGGACTATGTTACAGTCTTTGAGAGTGTGGGGACTGTTCGGGCTCATTTGTGTGGTTTTGAATATTATGAGATAATATTCTTAAAGTGGGGGGCAGTGTCACAGATCGAGCGCTCAAAAAGGGCGCGCCGCCAAATTCTAGCGCGAACCGCCGGAGTGACGCCGCGAGGTCAACGAAAAAGAAAGAAAAAGAAAACAAACCTCTAAAGGCTCCCCGGGCGCGCGAGCCTCTCCTCTCGGAAGCGTGGCTTCGCCGACGAACCTCCTCACCCCACAACGGCGGCCAAGCAAGCACTGGATTTTTCTAGAAGGAAAGGGGCGTGGTCATACCGAGTTGAGTCATCCGCCGCGGATGGCATTCGAACCGTCTCGCCCTCTCCCCAGCCTTCGCTGCGTATCGCGCCGACGAAATGACGATACCCTCTGGAATCTCGCGCGGAAGGTATTTAATCGAGCAGCCGAAACGAGAGAGCAGGAGAAGACGGAAGTTAGCGCCAGAGCGCGTAGGGTATCCCGCCGTGTAGTCGGCGAAGGTTTTTTCCGTAGGGACAAAGCAGGAGAAGACGTGAGGTTTCCTGGAAGAGAAACTTCGAAGGAGAAGACGGAAGTTAGCGCCAGAGCGCGTAGGGTATACCGCCGTGTAGTCGGCGAAGGTTTTGTCCGTAGAGACAAAGCGGGAGAAGAAGATGATTTCCACCTGAGGGGTGACGACTCGAGCTACAGGCAAGAGTGTGTGTTTACCGCTATCGAGGGAAGGCACGTGGCAACAGCTGCGTGTGTGAAGCCGACGTGTTTCCGGCGAAGAAGTTGAAGCTTGAAGAGTGGCCAATTGAAGACGCGAGGTTTCCTGGAAGAGAAACTTCGAGGGCAGCGGAACGACAACAACGCTGGACTTTCAGTGAGTGATTCTCGGAAGAGTATCATCTAGACTTGGGTTCCAAGAACTTTGGACTGAATAGGTTTTCTATCTCTTTAGTCTTTAAGTGTCTTGGTTGTTCAATGCATGCGACTGCATTGTAGTGCGTATTGTTGTCTGTTTCCGTTGATTCGAGTGTGGCTGATTGTACTGTGTAGTACGTTGTTTGGTGACATATTGTACTCAACTATTGTGGAGTGTGCATACGTGTGTATTGTTTTGGATCTGCCATTATTGAGAATATAATTTTGTTTGTTTATCAACTCTCGGCTCTGACTTGTTCTTTGGGCCACAGCTGGCGTCCGCTGGCGCGCCGAAAAGGACCACTTCTTAATTGTCCACGCTTTCGCGGTGCGGTTCGGGGTGCCGATACTTCGGCCCTTGGAATTAGCCCGGCAATCGCCTCCCTAATTAACGGGACCTGTGTGACAGTGGTTCTATTACGACCTGTATCTGACAGTCCTTTCGGTGCAGTGGTCGAATAGTGTAGCAGCAGAGGTTGAAAATGTCCAAATATTAAATGACTTCCTGTAAGCATTGTTTGGTGCGTACGTGTCAAATATGCGTTCGCAATGGCATCTGCTTTGAAATAATTAAGGCATCCTACCTTGGTACCTACACAAGACATCTGTAAGGTATACAACAATCAACGGTATCCTACAGAATTAGTGTGGAAGCCGATTGCAAGAATTTCGATAGTTTGTTTGCTTTAAAACCCGTTTGTTGTTGTGTATGCAACACAACCAAACTTCGAATCCTACTCCCACAGGTACTGTGGTAGTTCCAAAAACCTATGCCCGAACCTTCCATATATATGCCGTGTACTTTTCACAAATGTAAATTAAGATTCTTCCAGAAGAGAATATGTGACAGTCAGGTACTGCCATCACGTTGTACTTGCTGAGAAAATTTCGTATGGACTGTACCAGAAAAATAGACTTTGAGTTCGTGTCCCCCATTACGTTTGTTGTTCTTGTTTTTGTTGGTGCTTCTTTTTATTTAATAGCACGCGTACTTGGAGGCACTCCTTACTGTTTATTCTTATTGAAAGAACCGGTAGCATTTAGAGTTTTTCTCTTTTTTGATGTCGCATTCTCTAGCTGCGACACGTCGCTTAATGCATTCGAAAATTTAAAAAAAAATCAGCCTATTTTACTTATCATCGTAAAGGAAAATAAGCGGTGTGGTCAACTAGAGTAATTTTTTTTTCGCGTAAGTATGCTAAGTTGCACCGAAAATGGAGCTGCCTATTCCAGTGAACAATAAAACAAGACGGATGATGATGTGAGACGAATGATACATTACAAAGCTTACTATACTTAAAAATAATAAACGAGCGGATTTGTGCAGCATGCGACTTAGAATGTGCACGCAACAGCGCCAACAAGAAAGATAATGATGCCTAAGCAGAATTCCTAAACGAGACGTAAGTTCAGCTGAACATGGCGCCTTGAAGCGACAAAAGGAGAAAGAACGGCGAACGCCACTGCAGACCGTTTTTTTTGTGTGTGTGTGAGTACCTCTTTTCGCCAAAATTACTGAATTGATGTGATAGGATGGACCACGCTTGTGTGAGCAAGCCAGATTGGGGACTGCCTGAAGCTTTTATTTCGTAAGCTGATTTCCTCATTGGCCAACCGAGTTTCATTATGATATTCACGAAATAAAGATTTTTTCAACGCGTCCCTTGCGAAGAACTTCAGTATAACGCACTTTTAGAAGAGTGAACACAGGTTGTCAGACAGATGCATGCGTCATTTGGATTTGCACTTTAGGTGAATGTCGGGAATGTTCTTGGATGAATTTCAAAAGTTTTCTAGATCATAATACAGCTATATGCAAACTTGCGAATTAAGCCTATTATCACTCAGATTTAAGCAATAGTCTACCTACGTAGCTCCCAATATATTACATTTAGTCATCCAGACCACCTAGAGAGAGCTTACACAGTGGAGACAGCAGTAGCCTAATAACATACGACATCATTGCCAGCATTGATGTATAAAAATATGATCTCTAATGTGCACAACGGTGCCTCATCGTAATGAAAAACAACTGACTAGATTGGGAGGGAAACAACGAGTGAATGAAACAAGTGATGTTGGCTTAATGAGTCGTGCTTGTCTCGGCAGCACTAGCATTTTCTGGGTTCTCTGTCAACCTTGCATGCATTTTTCTCTCGGACCGGAAACTCTGTTGGGAGCAATTAGAGAGTTGTCACTAGCGAAACGCTATCGGCAGTGCATGTAAGGTAACACCAATAGGGGAATTATCCAGTACCGGGACCATGCCAGATACTAATTTGAATGACCAAACGCTACGTGCCTTCAGGTTCATGTAGCTGCTCCAGGTTCTTTTTACTACTTTTTCTCTCACACGCCCGCACCATGCCATAATGACTATCAGGATCTTTTGTCATACTCCACATAAATTAGAAGTAGAGGCAACAGACTATCGCCCACTGCGAATGACAAAGATGCCTAAGCAGCTTCTCCATGTGTCCATGTGCGTCATGCTGTGCTTTTCCTATTAGACAATGCGCAAAGAAAGCTCTAGTTGTATTCTGACTAGTGAACACTGATTACTGATTTTAGGGCTTTAGTAGTTGAAATCAATTGTTGCAATTAAAATGCTAGGTAGACCGTGAGGAACTCTTATCATGCCACCAAACCTTCGATCGGGAGATGTCCGCTTCAGTGGCAGTCGCTAGGGTGCACGGCTGCTGGGTGATCGCAGCTGCCGTTATCTTTACGTAGCCATATTGGTAGCGTTTCAGTCTGAATAGTTTACATCAACAAACGTAGTATGAAAAATATAGGAAGCGTGTGCTAACTGCAACACAGAGATACCGCAATAAACAAAAAGAAGTGTGTGTATGGCTACGTTAAAAAAATCATTATTATCGTACGTGACCAGGTTATTTTTATTCTGGCTAGGGTATAACGGCTGTTTTGATGGATAGCCAGCGTTACGGGCACTTCTGCAGAACATGGCCAACAAAAACAAAGGCACAAGCAGCTCAGCCTGTGTTAGGTTCTTGAAAATTAGAAAAGATATAAACCATATATATATATATATATATATATATTAGAAATAAAATTAGGACAACCGCAAAGTTGTGGTTCATCTCTCCCCAAGTACGTTTGACCCATTGGTAAAACTTCTTTATATATATATATATATATATATATATATATATATATATATATATATATATATATATATATATATATATATATATATATATATATTTATATATATGTATATATTTATATATATATATATTTATATATATATATATTTTAATATATATATATATATATATATATATATATTTATATATATAATATTGACAGCTTTGCCTACATGGTCCTAATGCAAAAAAAATTAAGTTGCTGGCTAGACGCTCGGGTATTTTGTCTTGCGTAACTAACGAAAATTTTACAAACTCTAATCTTGTGGGTGGCCGTCGTTTTTTATGTTTCTAGTAGAGACCGTTTGGGAAAATATATATATCTATATTGGTAGACGTGCACTTATCTCTCTTCTACACCGTCTAAAGTGCTGGTCATTCTCACACGTAAGCATGTTCTAGACAACAAGAGTTCTCATCAACTGCACCTGCCGCATGCTGCTACGTCTTCAATTTCACTTTTGTTTTGCCCTGGCTAAGACCTTCGACCACCAGACAACCCACCGCGCACACGCTGTGAACGATTCAGCACTCGGAGGATAGGTTCACTCTGAAAAGAGAAAGAAAGAAAAATCGCTTTACTTTGCCTAGAACTACAATCAGAGAAGATCTGCCAGCAACGGAATGATACTGCGCAACTGGGACAGTTTCCGAGGTGTCATTACAGTGATTCCTTCTCTTGTCGAGCGCTTTAATCATTTTGAAAAGTGTATGACACCTTGTACGGACAAACACTTTTTTAGTATTTGTTTTCATGGCGTTTGTGATAGCACAAAAAACATGATTCTCACCTATTGCACGCCATTCGCTTATGCCGCTCTGAACTTCGTTTTTACGACTTTGAAGCCCTTCTTTTTAGGTACTTGAAAATGAGTTTTGGGGCTGAGCGCACCAACGAACACCAGCAAGGGCGTTTCCTTCATGTATCGGCGAAAGTCACTGGCAGGTTCACTCTTTACTTTAATTTTATGAATGACGTTTCACAGAAGTCGAAGTTGAGTATTTGTGCCCAAGCCGAAATTAATGCTGGTGTATACGTAATTTAACACGAAAGAGAGTGACAGAAATTTCAATCATGTTTTTCGACAACTTTTATTCACGTTGCACGTAATGATTCTTCTACGCGTTACAAGCGGTCAGCGTTTCTGTTAGCTGCAGTGGTTCGCGCAATCACTTTCTCGTATACCAAAACTTTATTGAGTGTGGCTGAACACAACATTGAAGCAGTAAACGTTATCTCATATTACAGTTTAATTTTCTCTGGGCGACATTTACTCAGAGCTGATGCGGGAAGAATGATTGTAATTAGTGTATTTTTCTTTTAATAAATACTGTAAGTAGGATGCATTGAAGCAGGTTGTTCTAGCTTCCGTTTGCTTGTATATCATAGTGGTTCGAGGTAACATCAGGAATCCAAAAGAAAAGCGTTTCCTTAGTCCAACATTCACGCAGCAGTTTCAACGTGGGTGCTCAATAAACTATCCCAGCTTGACATTTGTGGCAGCGCGGACATGGCTGCAAGGATGATTGAGAACGCAAATCATTTCTGATACTTTTTTCAGTAGACGAAACGTTTGGTTTTATGTTTGATGCTAACACCCCCCGGCGATGCTTGTGTACAAACTGGTCCTATAGAGTAAATACTTGGTCCAAATTATGCATGTTTTCAAGAAGATAAGTTATTCAATATTGTTGTGATCTCTATCTCAGGCAGGTCCTATTATTATGAAGTCTAACAGATTGTACACATTGCTGCACTTTTCCAGTGGGTCGTTTAACAATGCAGGCCAATTGGTTTACTGGGCATTCTGGTGGAAATTATGTATTACATACACAGGCATAAATGTGTTACGTAGTTTAGAGGTGCTGGCTCCTTCTCGGAATGCACACTAATTTTTGCCATAAGAAATGCCGTTCAGAGATTTCATCAGCCTTCTAGATAAACTCATTTTATCGGGGAAGTGGTAGAAGCCTATACTTTGAAGACCATGGACTATTTTGATGATGATTATTATTTGGAGTTCAACGTCCCAAAACCAGCGAACTATTTCAATATGTCATTGGTAAGTGGAACGTATTCTTTAGATGGAATCACTTTCTCAACATTAACCAGTGGTTGAGGCAAAATACGCTGGCTGTCCAGTTAATTGTGCACTTCAGTGCCTGAAACAGTGTTTTCTTAAGTACTGAACAGGCAGAGCATTTTACGGCATGTTTGATGGTGGTCAACACAATAATGGGCCTATATAACGCGCAGACATGAAAAATTAGGCCTATCCTAAACATATAACTGCACTGATGTCCATTCATATGCGTTAAACACGTGCCTATAAATTTGGACTATGTAATTCAGAATTATTGAAATGAACAGATTACAAAAGAGAAAACAAGAAAGGGTTTTACTGCACCTGCTTTTATTTGGCTGTTTTGTGGAAGTGTGCCCATTAGAAAAAAATAAACTGAAAGCTAAGTAGTGATAAAATGACATGTTTTTTTAAGACCATATTCTTTCTTGGGGACCTTCAACGAAAAAATTTTGGTCTGTCTGTCTGTCTGTCTGTCTGTCTGTCTGTCTGTCTGTACATTTGTCTGTTTGTCCGTTCTTAACGATACCTTAATCGGCACCAAATGATACCCCAAACGGCCGACGCCATCCGCAGCGCCCACTAATATTGCTCAAGATCCAGCGTTCATACTTGTGCGATTGTCTATTAAAAAGCAATTATTGCGCATATCTGAGGAACCATGACAACACGTCAATATTCTGTATGTGTGTCTTTTTTACTAGAAAAGGCATACATAAGTAATTCTGAGAACCATAGCGTTCGTCACGATGCGCTCACAATGCAACGCTTGTACGAATAGGCAAGCGCTTCCAAAGCAATGGTAAGACGACAGGATGATGGCATCTACCCATTGCCTTGCGTTCTACCCCTTATCACCTCCGAGCGAGCGCGCACGCCGCGCGCTGCGTTTTCTAAGATAACCGCCAGATAGCCCTCATGTCTCACGTGTAACGTGACTTGATGCGCTCGTTTGCCTCCGCAGGACGCTCGAGCCACTCTAACGCAGCGCCTCTAGAATACGATTCACCGATGTTCATCTGCAGATCATCAAATGAACGTTTTGTTCACTCAATCGAGACGCAGGATCTTTCGACAACCTTTGGAGTGTAGCATGCAGACACGAGGCCAGTTTTTTTTTCTTCTTCCTTAAGTATCAATGAAAGCTAGACTGAATGTATTGCTTCAGGAGTGTTTCAAGTTCACTACTTGTCAAGTCATTCTGGCTCACTAGAAATAACGGTTCGTCACTTTATTCAGAGTGTCGCCTGTCCTATTAAGGAGAGGGCCCAGACATACACGTTCTTGGTCGTCACGCTGGCTCGCACGTAAGAGGAAGCGAAGCTTCTACATAACACATACGTGTTTCATGGTGAACGGGAGCTTCAACACCTGCTCATAAAAAGGCAAACTTAATTTGTCTCCGGTGGTTTGCCCCTCCCCCCCTTTTCCTGGGCATTCAACTAACACTGAGCGGGCCACGACTGTCGCTCAACGAAGGATGTCACGGTGAGAGACGGCTAACTTTCATTATGTTGATGCGGTATATGTCCTACCCCGTGCATCCTATGGCTTATATTCCTTGAATTGCTCGGAGCGGTGTATTTTTACTATGTGAGCTTGCGACGTACTTGTATAAAATGAGGGAAATTTATTCGGTGAGTGTAAGTACGACGCTGCACACAAAATTGCATTCTGTGGTACCAGCAGCCTCCTGTAAAGCTTATATAATGCTGTTACGACAGTTGAGGGGCTCTGATTTTCTGACTGACACAAATGAATTCACGCAGCTTCGTTTTCAGCCAGGCCTGGAGGAGGAGTGGAGCTTAGAGGCGTTCCTGGTTTTTTTGTTATTTTCCTCGTTTTTTTTTTGTCTCTTTCTTTTCTGTCAACCGTATATGTCTTTGTTTTTTTCTGCTTAATTATTTTTTCGCTTCTGTGTGTCTGTTTTGCTTTTCTTTTTGTATATGCTCCATTATATTTTTTTCGCTCTCTCCATCTGTTTGTTTCTTTTTCTGCTCTCTGCTCTCTATACATTTGTTTATTTTCTTGTTCCTCTTTTTGTATCTGTTTCTAAGTCTCTGTTTACTTCCCTTCTTTTTACGCCGGATGCCTTACATAGTCCGCTCAGAAATGCATTCGCATTCAAAAGAAGAAGAGAGCCGCTGCCACTGTCTCGCCAGCCCCAGAACCCGTTCTTGTGCCTCGCCTAAATTGCACGGGCTCTTCATCAATCGGGCTGTGACAGATGCGGAAAAATCATGGAATACTACGTCACCGACTCTGTTTGTCATGAATCTGTCGTTTTCCAAGCCCATCTAAGCAGCCGAGAGCAACGTTTGGTTGCGGTGTCAACACAGCAGTTGTACGGTGAATGCATCTGGGTCGTCGGCTCGCTTCACCAAAACCCTTTAGAAACGCCTGAGCCATGCGCGGACTGCCTAAACAGGGCTATGTGCAGCCTGTGAGGCTTCGCTTCCCTTGGCGCCTTCAAGTTTTTCTTTCCCGCACACCGTGGCCTGCCCGGCAGCGATGCCTTTTCAATGATTCATTTTTGCTCGCCAGACTCCCCGTCATAGCGCTATGCTAGTTGTGTCATGTATTGTATGTGTTTATTTTTCCCCATGCGATGAACTGCCGTGTGTCGACCCTTTTTTCTTGGCTTCGGAAGAAGGTGGTGTTTGACTTTCCCTCTTTCGGGTTGGAGATTAAGACGACAATCTCATTGGACTGTCTTTGACTCAAGTGCTTTCTTTGCAGGCAATCTCAGGAAGACCAGGGCATAAAATGTGAATGCCGAGGCGCTCAAAGAGGCTTCATTCATCCATGTAGTATGATCATGTAAATACTTGTGAATAAACACCGTGTAGTGACAAATACGGGCTCTGCTATAGAAACAACGAAGAATACGTTTGTTGTGGTGGAGGCTCGTGCTGCTGCAGCTGCTAATGAAACCGCTGGCTGCTGTCTCGCTGCTGTTCGACCCATTGAATGGTTGCCTCAGCCCGGCGTGGCATCTAACAGTATTCTTACATTTGGTGGGAAGTGCTGGTTGTCTCAAACTGGAACTCTGTTCCCGGACTCTACCTCAACCACCCGCCACGCCAATCCCTGACGACATGATCCAGCCACCTGCAGTCGTAATCCCATCTGTCACCTGTTCCAGAAAGCCACGACAGCGAGATCTAGTGATTTTCAACGCGACCGACGACCAAGACGCCGAAGACTGGCTGTCTCAGTATGAAGTGGTAAGCGCCCACAATAAGCTGGATGACACAGACAAGCTCGCTTACCTTAAATTCTATCTCGCGGGTGTGGCCAAACTGTGCTTTAACAACCACAAAGCGGAAATACCCTCTTGGTCAACCTTCAAGACACGCTTTGCAGAAGTCTTTGGCCGACCCGCTGTTCGCAAGCTCCGCGCCGGACAGTGCTTGCGCAGCCGCGCACAGCGCTCTGGCGAGACCTTTACTTCGTATATTGAGGATATTCTGGACCTCTGCCGTTGTATTGATTCAGACATGTCTGACACTGACAAAATACGGCACATTATGAAAGGTATCGAGGACGACGCCTTTCACATGCTCGGTGAAAAAAAAAACGCAAACCATCGCCCAACTTAATCAGCACCGCCAGAGTTTCAAAGAGCTGCGGAGAGAGCTCAATTCTATTCGACGTCCAAACCTCGACACGACCTCTACATCTGCGTTAATCATTCGTGCTGATTCTTCCGAACAAAGCACGTTAATGCAACAAATCCAGCAGATCGTTTGAGAAGAAGTGGCGTGCCAATTGTCTTTTGTGTCGTACGTTCCGACCAGTGTGCACACGCTGACTCCAACGATCCGCAAGGCTATCGAAGAGTAACTTTCTGACGTTCTCTCTCCCACATACCATCCTTCGCCTATCTCCGCCCCTCTCACTTACGGTGAGGCCGCCAGACAATCGCCGCCATCGCTACCAAACGCCACGGATCTTGCTCGACTGCCCCGTGCCCTCTACGCAGCAAGTCTAACTATCCGTCCTTACCCACCTCTTGACCTCTTGTTCGCCACCCCGCACCACTATCAACTAACCCTTGGCGCACTCTAGACAACAGGCTAATTTGCTATTTCTGCCACCTTCCCGGTCATGTAGCACGCTACCGCCATCATCGGGATTATAACCCAACTGCTGGTGAAGCGACTTACGGCTCCTATCGTCCAGAGCCACTACAGTCGTCTTCGTTTCCCCCCCCCCCCCCCCCGTGTTTGATCAGTCGCCATTACGTCACCGCGGCTTCAACAGGGATCGGTCGCCCTAACCAGGGCGCCGTTCCATTTCTCCGATGGTTCCTCGATCACCACCCGCCCAAACAGAAAACTGTCCATCACAGTTCCCGAGGCAAGAGGTGCGAACATATCGAAAGCTTCAAGGCCTCCGTTTTTACCTGCTTATGAAATAACTGTGCATATTCATGGTGTACATGCGAAAGCGCTCGTTGATACTGGTGCTGCCGTGTCTGTGCTAAGTGGTGAACTGTGCCGCAAGTTGAAGAAGCTCACGCTGCCGCTTTCCGATGTCTCTCTCCGCAGGCCCACTGCGCATCACATCCAACAATCTGCGGCGTGCACAGCTCGACTAGTCATCCAAAATATTTTGTATGTAGTCGAATCCGTTGTGTTTTCCGCGTGTTCACACGATATTGTCTTAGGCTGGGACTTCTTCTGCGCTCATCATGCCGTCGTTCGCTGTGCGTGTGCCGAACTAGAGTTGTCGACGATGTCTGCACCGTCCCTGTGTGAAGCGCCGACGTCTGAAAGACCTTCTTTCAAGCCGCTATCTTCCTGAGTCACCATGGCCGCGGACACTCACATCCTTCCTCTATCCTGTGTTCTTGTGCCACTCTCGTTCGATTACGCGCTTTGTGTCACCGTCCTCTTTTACCCCTTCGACGCCTTTGGCTCTCGCAAAAGCTGTCTTCTCCCGTTCACATTTGACACCATAGAAAACTCACGTGGCTCTATTTATATAATTAACTCGCTTCCTACCCCAGCCATATTATCTCTTGGTGAAGTCCTCGGTCACCTTGAAGAAATTGATTCTGTTTCATCCAGTCATCTACCTGATGACTTGTCATCATCTCAATTAAACATCATTACCTGTGATACCACTTCCACTTCATCTCCGGAGGCATTTTTCCCATCGATTGACCCTAAACTTCCCGCTGCTCAGCGCACCCAACTCCTGGCTCAACTCGATCGCTTCAAGATGTCATTTGACCATAGCCAACCTTCTTTGGGTCGCACGTCTGCCATCGTTCACAAAATCAACACCGTTAGCCATGCACCTTTGCACCAGCGCCCATATCGAGTTTCTCACGCTGAACGCCGTGCCATTGATTATCAGGTGAATGATATGCTTCGACGTGGCGTAATACAACCTTCAAACAGCCCTTGGGCTTCTCCGGTTGTACTGGTGTAAAAAAAAAAGAATGGCAGCATCAGATTTTGCGTTGATTACAGGCGTCTTAATAAGATCACCAGAAAAGATGTTTATCCGCTGCCCAAAATCGATGACGCCCTCTATTGCCTGCAAGGAGCAGAATTTTGTTTCTTCTTTAGGCCTTTGATAGGGCTACTGGAAAGTTTCAATGAATGAAGCCGACCACTCCAAGGCTGTGTTTGTAACGCCTGACGAATTGTACGAATTTAACGTGATGCCTTTCGGCCTCTGTAATGCACCCGCCACCTTCGGGCTTCTCATGGACAACGTCCTTCGAGGCTTTAAATGGAACACATGCCTGTTCTATTTGGATGACGTTGTCGTTTTATCGAAGTACTTCGATTCCCACCTCAGCCACCTCGCAAGCATCCTGACTTGTCTTTCTGAAACTGGACTGCAACTGAATTTGATGAAACGCCACTTCGCTGCCCGCCAGCTTACCATGCTAGAGCATGTTGTTAGCAAACATGATGTCCATCCTGATCCAGCCAAGCTTAGCACTGTCGCCGACTTTCCCAGGGCGGCTACACTAAAAGAAATCCGCAGCTTCATCGGCCTCTGCTCATTTTTTCGCCGTTTTGTGCGCAATTACGCCACCACAATCGCACCCCTGACGCAGCTTCTTACCGACAACCAAGATATGTCGGCGTATTCTCCAGCATGTGACGAAGCATTCGTCTTTTTACGCCATTTTCTGAGATCACCACTTATCCTACGTCACTTTGATCCAGACACTTCAACCAAAATGCATATGGACGCTAGTGGAGTAGGCCTCGGCGCTATTCTTGCTCGGCGTAAATCTGGCTTCGATCAGTATGTTGTATCCTACGCTAGTCACACCCTCACTAAAGCGAAAAAGAACTATTCAGTCATCCAGAAAGAATGCCTTGCTATTGTTTGGGCAATTACGAAATTCCGACCTTACGTATATGGCTGCCCATTTAACGTCGTGACTGATCACCACGCAATTTGGTGGTTGTCATTAAAAGACCCATCTGGTAACCTAACTTGCTGGGCACTACGTCGTCAAGATTATGACATTCATGTAATTTATCGGTCAGGCCGCAAGCAATCAGACGCCGACGCTCTTTCTCGCTCGCCACTTCCGCGCGATTGTTACAGCGTCTGTTTGCAGCTGCGAATGTTGTTCACTTGAACATGCCGACATGGCTGGTGAGCAACGCCAGGATCCATGGATAGCGTCTCTCTTAGAGTACCTGTCTCAGGTGTCTCCACGTACCGACAACCGTTTACTTCGACGAACTGCTCGCCATTTTACCTTTTATGACGGTCTTCTGTACCGGCGAAACTACCTATATGATGGCCACAAATGGCTGCTGGTAATCCTTTGCCACCAACGTTCTGACGCCTGTGCCTCCTTCCACGTGGATCCGCAATGCGCCCACGCAGGTGTAGTGAAAACGTATGCTTGCCTACAAATTCAATATTTCTGGCGTGAAATGTACCTCTTTTTTAGGCGGTACGTCCGTTCATGTTTCTTGTGCCAACGCCGGAAGAGCCCCCCTCGCAAAACCACAGGACCACTCCAGCCAATGCATGTCTTGTCCTTCTCGGCCTTTCGGTCGCATAGGAATCGACTTGTATGGTCCCCTACCATACACATTAAATGGAAACCGCTGGGTCATCGTAGCCGTGGACCATCTTACGCACTACGCCGAAACTTCGGCACTTCCCGAGGCCACTGCGCGTGAAGTCGGCCTGTTCATTCTGCACAACCTCGTCGTTCGGCATGGTGCACCCCGAGAGCTTCTCAGTAACCGTGGGCGTTCCTTCTTGTCGGAACCTGGAGAAGACCTCCTACGCGAATGCAATATCGCGCATCGAACAACCACCGTATATCACCCCCAAACCAACAGGATGACCGAGTGATTTAATCGCACGCTGGTTGACATGCTCTCCATGTATGTTTCTGATGACCCTACGAACTGGGACCGCATACTGCCATTCGTTACTTACGCTTACAACAGCGCAATTCTATCTACAGCTTGATTCTCCCCGTTCTTTCTTCTTTATGGTCGGGAACCTTCATTGTTCTTGGACAATATTCTTCTGTACCGCTCAAACCCAGCTGAATCGACGACTTTGGCCAAAGCCGCCACATATACCCAAGAATGTCAGCAGCTCGCACGTGCGCTTACTACGCACAATCAGGCTCGCCAGAGGCACTCCCATGACCGACGCTCATTCCCATCGTCATATGCGCCTGGAACAATCGTGTGACTGCGCGTGCCATCGTCTGTCCAAGGCCTTTGCTCAAAGTTCGTACCCAGTTATGACGGTCCGTACCGGATCCTGCGCCAGACATCACCAGTCAACTACATGGTTAATGGTACCGTGGGCGCTACATCAATGGTACCGTGGGCGCGACACTGTGCACGTCGAACGTCTAAAACTTCACTACGTCCCACCAATCCTGTCTACGCCATAGGTCGCCAGGATGGCTCTTTTTGCACCAGGGAGTCAATGTAGTGACAAATACGGGCTCCGCTATAGAAACGACGAAGAAGACGTTTGTTGTGGCGGAGGCTCGTGCTGCTGCAGCTGCGGCTGAAACCGCTGGCTGCTGTCTCGCTGCTTTTCGGCCCTTTAAACAGTTGCCTCACCCCGGCGTGGCGTCTAACATTATTCTTACAGTTCCTTTTACCAACTTCCGCTTCTCAACTCATTGTCTCCTTAGATGCGAATGACCCCGGTCCGGACCACGCTACCAAAGTCGCAACAATGGTACTAGCGGTGGGAACCCTATCTCCCGTGTCGCAACAATGATGTGACCAGTGGGATGCGCTAACTCCCGTGTCGCAACGCTGGAGCTGGCATCAGCTGACGCACACGCGTTAACTGTGGCCCTTGCGCATCGCTGCTTCGTCCCGCTTTCTTGTGATGATCGTTTCCAAATTGCTTGAAGGTGTCAACCATGTGTCCATATAATTTTTCCTGGCAGCTAGACCATGTTCTCAACTGTACGTGAGCTGCGCTTTGTGACGGCTATAAAACTCGGCATATACTGCCAGCACGTTCATTTCATGAGGGTGTTGGGCCTCGAGAGTGCCTGCCGCCGTGACTACATACCTGTTTACTTGATACTGCGTGCTCGACGCAGTCTGGAAACCAAACGGCAAGTAATACGTCTGTGTTCTTTTTGCTGGTCTGCATCGTCACTCGGGTGCTTGCGGGTCTTGTTCTGCCATATGTGTCGCAGTGAAAGTAAAATGAAAAATAAAAAGAATAATAAAGAGCGTTAGGGGCACATAGCAAGGATGTGAGGTACCTGATGCCCATGGGAAGACAACTGTTACGGCCACAGAATAAAGCAAAAAAATATTTAGTGGCCGTGCTACGGTGAAGGCAGTACTGACATGCTTAGAACGGCCATCGACGTGACATTTGGCTCGCAGGCTGGTTATAAGTACATCTTTATCCCCTTAGCCAGAAGGTAGTGAAGCAATAACAATAATAGTTACGATTTGCTGCAATATTAGTCAAAATCCGGCTGGAATGCATGCCTGCCGGGAGAAAATCTGATCAAGGTATGGCCACTTTTATTGAATTCGTTACGCGGCTCTGTAGGCTTGTCTCAGTGCAAGCGGCCGTATTCCAAGTGAGCTTCAGTATAGCAGTGAGCAATATTAGCCGAGATTTTAGTCATTTTTTTCCTTGGCTAGGTACGGCCTGCCATAACGCGTCAAATCCCGTAGGAATCCCGTCTGTAGGCGGCGCTAACGACGTTGTGGAGGAATGATTGAATTTAATGCTCTCTGTACGCCATCTCGTCAATTTGTTTGTACTGATTCTTTTTATTAGTAATTGGATACAATAATCATTTGAATCTGTGACATTACTATACAAATTACTCACAACACTGGAATCGAACTCGGAACCTCATGCGTGTAAAGCAGACACCTTAACCATTGCACCAGAATGGCACCGCATGAACCCGTGTATTTTTGGCGGGTGTATATATAAGGCGTTCGCAAACTACCAGTGGAATGTGTAACTTCTCTTTTTGTGCCACGTGGATGTGTTTAAGCGTTCATTAGGTAAGTGAATGGTTTGTGGGACTTCATAAAGTTGAGACGACCACGGTAAGCGTCTTTGGCTCTGACTTCCGTTCGTATACTGCGCCGTGACGCAAGAACAATTAACGTGTGTTTGTGCATTGTTCTAGTGCTTTTCTGTAAACCATGGGTGTTTAAAGAATTCTTCAAAGAATTCCAAACCGGTTGTATACGAAACACATCAACAAGCAGCTGTCTCATAGTTGCGACTAACTTGAAGTTTAACGTTCGAGCATTGTGAAGTATGCGATGTAAAGTCCTGTTTTATTCACCCTGTTACACCTGCTAAGCACTTTTTTTTTCTTTCGCAGACTTACGTCTTGCTTTGAGAAATTGTATTATTTGTAGAGGGATTCAATGGGCAAGCTTTTGAAAACATGGAAGGGGGCATATCTGACTATAGGAAAGCTATAGAGAAAACACTCATGCGCCATTCATTGGGAAGATAACTTTTGGTTATTTCAGACCAAAAGAACGTGTTATCAAAGTCAGATCGTTTAAAACTAATACTCTCCTAGCAATGTTGCTCACATGTAGTATTGGTTGGGGAACATCTGTCAAAGAAAGACGCCTGCAGGAAATGTTTACCTGAAGGACTATCAACATTCGCTCAAATTTTCGCTTCCGAACAATAGTAGCATGTGGGGAATGTTTTTTTAAGTACGAGTCCTTTATGTTAATGAACCTCGTGGGAAATCCGACGTGGCACGCTAATTTACCAGCTTCAGTTTACCGACTTTGTGGCGATACGCTCAGCGTACATGCTAAAGCATTCAAGCTCAGTCGTGCAAGCATGTGGAGTTGTTGAGTTCTGAGACAAAACGAAAATGAGAGGAGTTGGTTCATAAATGGCTAGCTGTTTGTGATGCTTCCAGCAAAACGCTGCGTTGTTAAGTGGAGTGCTGGTGAAAAAGTGGACAATTTTATGCTTAATGGGCCATCTGAGGTTCGTTGACGGGACTGCGAAAGTGCTTGGAGTGGATAGCAGAAATGGCGGTTGCCGTTAGCACTAACGCGCACAGGCATGCATCCCATTGTGTGGAATTCCAGAATGGGAAGTTCTCGGAGCAAAGCTGGAGTGAAAGCCAGAGAAGGGAAACTCCACTAAACGCTTACTCTCAGTTTACCGCAGCTTTTGTTGGCATAACGACAGTCAGGCAATGCAAAGCATAAGCAGCACGCTGATAGCACCATATGATCACCGTAGGCGTTGAGAGAGAATATTGTCGAAATCATCACGCTCCTCATTTTATGCAGATCAATTAACCCTTTATATATAGGTGGTATTCATCTTCGAGCAACCCTGTGCTTCTAGAGCCTACGCTTCGGCTATCCGCACAGCATGCTGGCAATTCAAGGAACGCAGTACTTCCAGCCGCCATGGCTAGGGTCATGTACACACGTGTGTGCCTCTGCGTGATACTAAAGTTGAGCCGTTTTTCGCGCCCACCATCCTTTATCACGTTTGATTGAGCCGTAATTGTGTGCAGCCATCGCATAAAATGAAAGATTGACGAGCCTAAAAACGCAAAACTGGTTAAATTTTGATCCTCGCTGAACATTATTCGCGGTCATGTAGCTGTGCACTGCAGGTTGAGGCGAAGTGTCGTGGCGAGTGATTCAGCCATCTTCGCCAGGCTGATTTTAACAAGGCTGTAGGGCGATTGCTTGAGAGTGGTTTACCTGCGAATGAAAACTCAGTTGAGTTCAGATTCGGACTGCTTTGAGTAATTCAGATGCGAACGAAACACGCAAATGAAGAAATCACGATAACACAGTAAATGCAGCCAGTTTCAATGCTCTGGCAGAGACGTCTGCGAAAAGCACAACAAATTGGAGTACTCAACATTAAACGATTCGTATTAATACTTTCACGGTACACTGCGAGCTCAAATGAGAGGCCCACGCTTATGTTTTTCTCGGTAAAGTGACCTGGCTCAGTACACTTGTGTTAAAGCACAGGTGGCTTGTAACCTTAGTCTAGTGAATAATTTATTGCTTCTGGTACATTTCATTCGATTTATCGACGCTGTGGGTCCACCAACCACGTCGAAATTTCAGTCTCGTGTGAACATTACCACAATTTAATTTGCCTCATGCAATGGTGTTTTCACGCGCAAGTTCGTAAGCGCTATCAAGCCCACCGTTTCAACTAGATTCGTAAAACATCACACTAGTATCAAATTCATATGTAAACACGTCTTCAGCGCTTAAAGATAGAATATAACTTCAAACTATCTTACCTTGCACCCACAGCGACGCAGTCATCGTGACTTTTCAGGGAAGCTTCGTGGACAAGCCCATTTATCAGCCAAGAATCCAACGATTTCTGGGCTTTGAGTCGTTCGTGCGTCACAAATCTTGTCGTATATACACCAAGCAATCCTTTATGTCTTGGAGTTTCATCTTCGGAACAAGTCTGGTGTCAATTGCGGCCTCCTCGCTCGTCAGAATGAGTGAGTCAACGCACACTGCAGAAAGCCACTTCGTTCGTGTATCGCTGCTTAGCGTCGGCGTCCAATTTCTCAGCGTACACGCTCAGGCGAGCTGAGCACGCATCGCCCATGGCTGCAGCAGCTTCGCAAATGATTACTCTCGTACCTTCTGAATCAAAATGAAATAAACATGAACAACGTGCCCGCATTAACTTTTGTGCACCTGTTGGAACCACTGGACTCAACTGCCGGTATGCCACTGGCCGCTGGTATGGTGGCCTTCAAAATGGTGGTCACGCGGTTGCCAGCACAACTGGCACACTTTTCACTGCCGCGCCCGTCAAGCTGACGTCACGTGAATACAGCCAATATGTGTATGTAGACTCGTTCAACCCTAAAGGTATCATTACACCCAATTTTCGACCAGAATCTGCGTTGATTTGGTTGATATGTGAGATTGAACGTTCCAAAACCACCAAATAATTATGAGAGACGCGGTAGTGGAGGGCTTTGGAAATTTAGACCACCTGGGTTCTTTAACGTGCACCCCCCCCCCCCTTATCTCTTTCGTGTGGGCTGGTCCTTGTGCGTTCACAAACAAGCTGGCAAAGTTTCAGCGCATTCAGTCGTAGCGTTAATTCATAATTGAATTTTTTTATAAACTAGTGAACAGCCCTGTGGTCTGGCAACACTGGCGCGCTCGCTAGCCCTGACGTAACAAACCGTTTGATTCGCGAGCTTCTGCATGGTGTGGAGTACGGAGTGCGATCGTGTCTCATGGTAAGCTGCGCTTGCAATCAAGTTATTTCAGTGTCATTCAACGTGTCACAGGAATTGAATGGCTTCCAGTGGTCGAAGCAATACGATCGAGTTGCCAATGCTGTGCTGTGGGATGCCAGAGCGTACAGAGCAGAGAGAATACTGCGTCATTCTTTAAGTTCTCTAAAGAGCCCTCCAAGCCCCGCCACGGTGGTCTAGTGGCTAAGGTACTCGGCTGCTGACCCGCAGGGTGCGGGTTTGAATACCGGCTGCGGCGGCCGCATTTCCGATGGAGGCGGAAATGTTGTAGGTCCGTGTGCTCAGATTTCCCAGGTGGTCAAAATTTCCGGAGCCCTCCATTACGGCGTCTCTCATAATCATATGGTGGTTTTGGGACGTTAAACCCCACATAATCAAAGAGCCCGCCAAACACAGTGCTTGGGAGATAAACGTGTGAAGGAAGGACTGGTGCGCAAGTGACGCACCTGTTTTGTGCTCGACGCACTTCACGGCAGATAGCTACGATTATGACCAGCTTCTTCTCGACGAGTTCGGTATATTAGTGAAAAAAACCGAGGCTGCGACCTGACGCAAGGCCGACCATGTCTTCGCACCGTTCCATCCTCCCAGCTAAGCATCGAGGTCCTTTTGAAGGAAGTCAAAGGAAAGAGGTAAGTGCATTTGTCGTTAGCCGTAGCGTTAGAATCTGCTGCGTTCGCCCCGTCTTCGGTGCTTTTTTCGTCACTCGAGCTGGTGGCAATGGGGTCGAAATCAAAATGCGCAGCGTACATAACGTCGTCGCTACTTCTGCTGCTCAATGAATCGGTGCCCGAATCATGAGCTGATGACGGTGGGGATAACATGGTGGTGGTACCGGTACTACTTCGCAACACTTGCTGACCACGTGGAAAGCAACACTCGCAAAACAGTGAACACACTGACCGCGTGCCGAAGGTGCCGTTCCAGGTCGCGGAATTAAATCCCGGCTGCGGCGGCTGCATTTTTGATGGAGGCGGAAATGTTGTAGGCCCGTGTGCTCAGATTTTGGTGCACGTTAAAAAACCCCAGGTGGTCGAAATTTGATGATTGATTTGTGGGGTTTAACGTCCCAAAACCACCATATGATTATGAGAGACGCCGTAGTGGAGGGCTCCGGAAATTTAGACCACCTGGGGTTCTTTAACGTGCGCCCAAATCTGTGCACACGGGCCTACAACATTTCCGCCTCCATCGGAAATGCAGCCGCCGCAGCCGAGGTGGTCGAAATTTCCGGAGCCTTTCACTACAGCGTCTCTCATACTCTTATAGTGCTTTTGGGATGTTAAACCCCACATATCATCATCATCATCAATGTGCCGTTCAGTAGCAGATGACGGCACTTCTCCAATCGGTTTGTGACGTCACGCAAGACAAGGCAATATGGCGGTCGCCGGCGGTAAGCGGAGTTTACGGCCGAAGACTTCTACAGCTTATTTTGGACTGAAATATACTCTCACAGTCCAGTTTTCACTCGTGTGCAAACATATTCGACTCTCTACCTGCGTTTTTTTTTTTGCCGAAAACCGCAAAGTGTTGTGTGACTATGTCATGAGCCTTTAAGTATGTTTGGATGTTCCGCTGCTTAGTTTAGAACGCTCCGCTTCTGTGCATGCCGTTCACAATCCACACACTGTTCCCTTTAGCGGGAGATGGCGGGACATTGTTTATTTCTTCGCCATGGCATACAGCGACAATTTTTGCCTGCACCACCTACCCTTCTGATATAAAAAGGTGCCCCCCTCCCTCCGCCGGAAAGAATCTGTTCTGCCTACGTCTTTGTGAGTTGCCGACACCTGCCTGTTCATTCCAGCGTCTGCGACACTCGCCCTATATCGCCCTATATTCAGGAAGATAACATGAAAGAAGTGGCACGTGAAGCACTTGTAAAAGTTTATACGCAAGGCGTACATATTAACGCTGCCAACGAAGGCAGCTGTCCATTTTTTTGTCGAAACAGTGGTTCCAGTGACATTCACTAATCGATAATTTTTTTATCAGTTCAATCTGTTATTTCGCTGGTTCTTCGGAAGGAACTAGCTCATTTTTCGTATGTATTGCGTGCCGAACACTGTGACTTGCCTGGACCGTGCTTTATCTTGAACGCTAAATCAATGCATGTACCTGTTCCTCGGAACTTACCGCGGACGAACATCTATTCGTTCATTGCCAAGCTTTCAATTATGATAAACAAGCGGAAACCTTAGATGGCCTACCAACCACGAAAAGGGGCCATCAGCGCCAGCGTGAACATAAGTGACGCAAATAATTATCACCATATGATGGAATTACAATTTGACATAAGCAAGGTGAGAGCTTACAGAGCTTGGGATGTTATTGTGATGTCACTCTAATCTCATATAACATGTCACATTATGAGGCCATCAGATGCCAGCAGTACCTTTACCAAGTCGCTGCTTTCCTCCTACACTTGCCTCCTCCCATTCGCACAATGCACTCCCTCTCTTTACCCTTCTCACCCTTTCCGCAATCACTGTCGTTCAGTATCTGCATATCCCTCCTCATTAATTGATTCCTTGCGCCAACAGTTGGTTCGGTTACAACGACAACAATAAATGTATGAACAGGCCCTTAAGAAGTGCTCTCTAAAAAATGAGAAAACAAGGTCCCAATATTATCGGAGAGCTACAAAATGTCGCACGCAAATAAGGGGGCTGCCAACCATTTATATTTCTTGTGCAGTGCCTAATTAGGGGACCATGACATAGAACACTAAATTTCGTTCAGTATTTTTTATAGGGGACTCTTAAGTTCCATGTAGCAAGACTTGGATAGAAAGTAAATCTATAATCCTGGTACAATGCAAAAGAAAAAGGTATTATTTCAAGTTTTAATGTTGGCGATAATCAATTTCGTAGAGGCAGAAAGAATACAAAAAAATGAAAAAGCGTGAGGGCTGTTTGATTTCACCTTACGACACTTGCGTAGGTCGACCTTACTCAGTGGCTCAGTGGCCATAATTGAAAAGAAAAGATAACTTATAAAATCCCTCACACTTCAATTAAGTGAAAGGCCTCCTCGCACCATCAGCCTGTTCTCCGTATAACTGCTGTAGGCCGGAACTGAAAACCAAGGCGCCAACCGTGTAGGACGAATGTACTCAAGGGAGCATTTTCTGGCAATTTTATGGATCGCGTGGCCTCGTGACCATGGCATGGGCAGGAGATGAATGGACGCTAATGAGGAACTGCCAATCAGGTTTTCTAATGACTCCGATGGTCCAACGCGGTCTGCTGTTGCTGCCATTAGCATAGCATTTCATGGATGGTTAATGTGTATTAGTTCAAAAACTTCTCTTTTTTCCTTCGATCATGCCTAGCTCGTCCGAATGCTGACATATATTGCACTATGCCTCCCCTCTTTTCTTCTTTCTACTAAGTATAATAAGGACAGGTGTGAGGGAGAAAGGAGGGAAGGAAAGAAAGAGGGAGGAAAGGCGGGGGCTACTGTGCACTGGAAGAGGAGCTTGGGGCGAGTAATGCCGCTGGAGCTTCAATCCTAATCTCCAGCTGTGCCTGCATTAAGGAACACCTATAGGTGAGGAGACGCTTCTGGGTGCTGCCCTTATCCTGCATAGCAATAGTCGTCACAAAGTAGTGAACAAACCTAAACCTATATGACTACGCATATAGATGAACACTCGAGTGCGGAGCCCAATTTTTTGTAATGCGAAAAAGAGTATACTCGACAGGAAAGACCTCATAACACAAATGTTCACACAAAGAGAAACATCCGCTGATAACTTGAAATTTCTCCAAGTTGTCGCAGACAATCATTTGGCACTTGCGTATTGTCGCTTAAGTGCTGCGCTGTAACTGCAACAATCGCTTTTGCAGAATAAAAATGCTGTACAAACAAAAAATTACACACCTTTTTTTTTATTCTCAAGTGCCTACTGCGGGCGCACGCGGGGCCCCAGTGAAAATAGCGATATTCTACTCGTTGAAAGACTAAGAAGAAAAGACGTTACAACAAGAAAATTATACCGCCAGTTCAGGAAACCCGAATGTCTAGTATGACACTGATAATAGGGATAAAAGCAATGCAACAGTGAAAGTGGACCGCGCTAGGCTGCCAGCATATTTCCCTTTCGGCAGGTTGCCGTACGTGTGACTATTCTTAAATGTAAAATTTTTTCTGCGAACTGTCGGGATTTCGAGCATTTCCGTCTTACTTTTATAGCAGTCTAACAAATATAAAACATAAAACACTTTTATTTCTATGACTTATCGAGCTGTATTCGAACCTTTCTCGATCCCGGGTTTATACGCCAATTAATGTTACGCATAATGTTCATATCATCTCACTGTAAAGCGCACTTCGTTCCGATAATACTGACTTATGTGCACAATAGCGAGTGCTGACGTTGTGTCAGACCATAAGTTATCTACTGTAGAAGGGGATGTTTTCGGTAATAGATTCCTCTTCCAACATTGCCTCATTGCCAAAAAAAAAGCTTGAGCATAAACGGTTACTCCCGGCTGCTTCGCATGAAACCAATTCCCACGAGGTGCGAGATCTGCCGAATTTTGTTATCTGTTTTGCTCTATTGGCAATGGTTTTGTCCTGTAGGTGGCGCTGGGCGTACACACACTAAGTCAACATTAGTCGCTGAAGCACCGCTATAATCTCCCCGAATGCCCGTATTCAAGTGCTCCACAACGGCAGCCTCTTCTCTGCAACCGTTTGCTGAGAAGCACTATCTCACTCTATATTCTTTCCTCCTCTCAACGACAACCGATGCTTTTCCCCAAAGACGAAGGGGTGTTTCTTTCATCTCACTGAGTTTGTACATACCGCGTTGCATTAGATCTGGTATTGCGCGGTTTATACGCAATTGTAGTTAGGCGCATTCGTTCTGTGTCAATTCTTTTGCGTGTTACATTGCTTCGCTTTGAACAGTAAGTGTGCAAGTCTACTACACTAAAGTGCAGTGAAAGATCATTGATAGATTTAGTTGGTCGTTCTCATAACTGTTGCAGACGCTAAAATAAATTTTTCAATTAACTATCATAACCTTAAGCGACATCGAACAGAGCAAGTGAAGCAGGCGCAAACAGAAAAGTCGGAGAAATTTACCGCATGTGTTGTATTGCAGGTGCAGGTAATGAACACATCAAAGCACAAGTAAAATCTGAATTTCGTTCAGAAGCAATATTTTAGGCGTTAAAGACAGCATTGGTAACCATTTCCCCCACGCAAAAATACGAAGCAAATAAATCATTGTATGGTGCACCTTCTTCGAAGATTCTGAATGAGCATAAATCTTTTGTGCCTTTCCAAAAGAACAGAATGTGCATGGCTCCGGTCATCTATCTGGATAAGTGAGGCGCCAAGGCTGCTGCCAATAGGGCAGATTTATGCCGGCCGGAACACTTAATAGTAGCGGCACCGATAGTACATGGCGTCCGTTGTTCCCAGCCCTATGGATGACTGCATAAATCTCATTTTAGATGCTAGAAGTGCCTAAGCACAACAAATTTCAAAGCGGCAATGGCTTCATGTGACAGTGTACTAAGTTGTTTTGTGTGGTATAAAAAGAACAGGAACGAAGCATTTCGCATAATTTTTGTATAGTAACGTACGTTGTTTACGTTTTTTGTGTTTTTTTTTCAGATATCTATTCACGGACTGGCGCACTCAAGTGGAAGGCTTGATATGTTTTTCAATATACCACATGAAACCAGGCAACATCTTTACGCTCCACCGCAGCCGAAAAACATGCCCCCCCCCCCCCCCCTTGCCCGAATATAAGAAATAAAAGGTGATTAGAACGCTCGAAAACAATTAAAGATACGTTCTCAAACTTGACAGATGTCCACGTGGACGCAGCGGCGCATGCGCATGCGCATTTGTGTGGTAAGGTCACTGCGGTCGTACGGTGCCCTAACGGCAAGCGGCTCTATTCGAACTGGCAGCGTGGAAGCTGCGGAAGAATCGGTTATCACATCAGTCATGGCTTCCACGCAAGCTAAATGTGTAATCTGCGGCTGTGATGCCGCAGTCAGAACTTTCACCTGAGGGCGAACTTTCCCGGAAGCCTGTCAACATTGCAGACCACATAGAAGTCTAAATCGTTTGGGCACCTGCACACTCCTCTCTTCCTGGTAACGAGGCTGCTCACACCGCGGCTCGAGGACTACCACGCCGAACCACTGAGACCTCCACTAGACTGCAGAGTATATCGCATGGTCGGCTACGAGTAAATTACAAACGATCACTGATCGAAAACGGCCCGGTATTCACTCACACATCTCACACTTAGCAAGCAATAAGCGGTGGCCTGGCGCCTCTTTCATACAAACGCGTACCCGAACGCGGTGGCCTATAGCCACTATTACCCAGGAAATGCCATGACAGGTGCAAATTATCTAAGCAAAGGGCGGACCTACATTACAACCTGTGGGCCTGTTCAAAGGTGATCCGACAGGGTCGCATAATTGATAATGATGAGCAGTGGGAAACCGGGCCACTCAACTCCGACCCAAAGCAACAGCTCTGGGCAATTTCATGGGCCCTAGACGCTGCCAGTGCCCAAGAAATTCTGGCAGACACCTAGGCCGGAAAACCGCATCACCGAGGCTACCGGATTTTTAAAACATTTTTTTCCTCGTCGTACTTATAATCACGTTTTTTTATTTATATAATGGTCCACAGTCTTTCCCTTCCACCACATTGAAAAACATTTGTTTAAGAAGTCAATCAGTGGCACGACCTTCCTAAAAAATTATAATATCCTAATGTAATGGCGGTCCATGAGCCATTCATTTACGCATTCTTTCGTTCAGATCTGAATATTTGTGCCGCTTTTCGTGTAGCAAAAAAAAAAACTAATGGAAACAGCCACAGACCGAAGACGTGGCTCTTCATTTCCGCTGCCTCGCCATAGTGATTAAGCATGTGGTGTCAAAACAGCCTTGTAATCTGTTGCACTGCGTGTACAGAGAGGGAGGTTGACGCCGTTCACTACCAGCGAGATTCAAAGAATTGCGAGACATCGCATCAACCAACGCCCGCCCCTTCATCTATTCAATGAAGGAGAAGCTTTCCGCCTTCGCGCAACGGATGCTTTGCCGGGCCAAACATATCCGATAGCATTTTATCCCTATCACTGATTATCCACGCTACTGAATAAAAGTCGGAAGGTGTTCAGCGTAGCCGACTTCCGGCTATCGATCTTGGCCAGGCAGAATGTTGGGGCTCAAACGATTCCGCTCGAGACGAACGAGTTGCACTGCTCCCTTTTGTCATCGACGTTTTCTAGCTTGCAGTTGGTTCGAGTGCAGGATGAAATGAAATGATAATGTAAGTGGATTTTACTTGTGGGGACCTTAAATATTGACTATTTTGCTAGAAAAGCATGGAATAGTAAGTAGAATTCCTTTTAAGCAGTGGGCTTACAGGAATATACACTAAGGCACAAATGTTTGAGAAGCATTTCAGTATTCGCTGCTTCACTTTAAAAAAAAAGCCACAGCTTTCCCGCAAAGGCGAAGCAATGAACGCGATAGCAACAATTTAAACGCCACGCACTGAATAATGTAGATCTCAACGTGCGCCGCGTTTCTCGCACACAAATTATGCACAAAACGTACTCACGGGTGCGGAAGAACGCGAACAAGCGTCTCATTTGTTACTTCGCTGAGTTTGAAAAGCGCGCGCTTTTCGCGAACAGAGACTGCAATTATTGCAGTTACCTTTGTGCGCCTGGTAACTACAGCAGAATCTTTCCACATAAAGCCCGAGGCCAGCCAAGGCGTACGATCCTCCCCTCCTCACCACCGCAAGATAAGGGTGCACTGGGGAGCGTAGCTCCTCTTCTCTAAGCCGGGCAAATTACGCGTAGGAGATTAGGGAAGGCGAAGATGCTCGATGTGGCGACGTGCGCTCATTGTGCCACCTTTCTGGCAATGCCGAAAACACAGCAGTGGTAAGTGGTAGATACAAACAGCTTGCCGTTTGAATGGCGAAGAATATTCTCCGGGGTAGCTCAGTGGTTAACGCCTCGCTTACGCGACGCTGATGTCCCATGTTCGAATCCCCGCGCCGGAGTTCTTTCTTTCTAGGTATTTTTTCTTTGATTTTCATATATATAGATACGTATACATATACGGTGCATGAAATCGACGCCGACGCCGGCGGCAAAATCCAGTCGAGAGTGTCCATATAATTGCTATCGCAATAAAAAGAATGTAATAATACTTTATACTTCTTTAAGCAGTGTGCATATTTTGGCATGAGAACTTCAGGCCTCATGGTCTCATGCCCCCAAGTTGCCACTAGGTGAAGTGTAAAAAAACTTCAAAAGATAAAGGTTTTAATAAACTCTTGTTCAAAATGGTGCTGACAGCGGGATTTGAACCACGAACACCCGGCTGTGAACCGAAAACTTAAGGTCTCAGACATTGTCACTTGATGATATGTAACCTCTACAGTTAGAGTGATCTTCGCCTTTTAACTCCTTCGAAACTGATAACCGCATTTTATGTTGAACTAAACTTGCAATTTTTCCCTGCAATTGGCAAACCGATTCATTTATAGGGGCTACGACATGAAAACGAGCCATTTATTTGCAAATATGGGCTAAAATAACACACAAACCTACTCGCATGTTTGTTTTATAACCAAAAGGCCACTTGTTCGAACCCCGCTGTCATCCTCATTTGCAAAATGATTTCATTGGAGGCTTTAAAACTTTATTTTCTGGTCTATTCGCAGTGTGGTCTGAATGTTATAGATCAATCATCTACACTAGCACCAGAGCAGTAGTAAAAGGACTGAAGGGTTGACCATATCAGGAAACATTTACATCAGTAAAAACGTATGCTGGGTACAATGTTTGGAGCTGTGAGGTCACGCTGAAGTTAATCCTTATCATGGGTTTTGAAGGTCTCAACTTTTTCGACTGCTTTTTAACATGTATTGCAGAAAAGCAAACGTAACAGGGAACATTTATCTCGGAAAGTACGCATGCTGGGTGCATTGTTTCGAGCTGTGACGTCAGACAAAGGTTGAACCTTATCATGGGTGATAAGGACCTCAACTTTTTCGACTACTTTTCGACATGTATTGCAGGAAAGCAAATATACCAGGGGACATCTCGTTTGTAAAAAAATTGGGGGACCCGAAAGCTTCGCCTTTAGGAGTTGAACACGATAGCGACATCCTGTTCCTAGTGGGCACTTAGTGCATGAAACCTTTTCGAATTTGCTAGGCACCCACTACGTGGCCTTAAAGAACTAGCAGCAGTAGCGTGTGTGCCTTTTGTAGTGGGGTAACTGCTTTTAGGCACAGAGCCATTTTTCATGACAATAACATATTCTGACACCCGTTGGTAATGGATGCTGGACGCTTGTGCCATGCATTATTACTTCAATGTTTCATGTTGGATTGTGGAGCATGTATCAGGGCGCGTGTGCTCCCGAAGTATGAAAGCTACTTTCACTGCATTTCCAAGCAGAGGAAGTTATTTTCACTATCTTCGCAAGCAGATGTGTGGTCATGTGTTAGAACATCCAATTTCCGTGCAAAACGACCTGGGTTCGATCCCCTCATGAACCTAAACAACCCTAGTTTGGCCCCGCTCTGCTCGAAAGTATTTGATTTATTTCATTTGCATCGTTCTACATTTTTCGGTCACACTATAATGATTTTTCACTCACAACCGCCGACGCCGACACCGATGCCAGAATTTCTGCAGAACGAGCTTTATAACGCTATCGCGCTACTACATTTGCTCGGTCCATCATTTCAAATTGTGATGTCAAACAAAAGTTGAGCCTTATCATAAGTGATAAGTCCCTCAACTTTTTCGACGGCTTTTTCAATGCGTATTGCAGGAAAGCCAACTTACCAAGGAATATTTAGCTCAGAAAACACGTCTACTCGGTTCATAGTATCGAGCTGTGACGTCAGACAAAAGTTGACACTTGTTATGGGTAATATGGGCCTCCACTTTTTCGACTGCTTTTCGACAAGTATTGATTGATATTAGGGGTTTAACGTCCCAAAACCACTATATGATTATGAGAAACGCCGTAGTGGAGGGCTCCGGAAATTTAGACCACCTGGGGTTCTTTAACGTGCACCCAAATCTGAGCACAAGGGCCTACAACATTTCCGCCTCCATTTTCGACAAGTATTGCAGCAAAAAAAACTTACCAGGAAACATTCATCTAGACAATTACGCATGTTGGGCGCATCGTTTCGAGCGGTGACGTCAGAAAAAAGTTGAGCCTTATTGTGGGTGATAAGGGCCCCAACTTTTTCTACTGCTTTTTCACATGCATGGCAGAAAAGCAACCGTACCAGAAAACATTTATCTCGGAATACACGCATGCTTGGTGCATCGTTTCGAGCTGTGACATCAGACAAATATTCAACCTTATCATGGGTGATAAGGGCTTTAACTTTTTCGACTACTTTTTGGCATGTGCTGCAGGAAATCGAACGTGCCAGTGAACATTTAGCTCAGAAAACACGTATACTCGTTCCATCGTTCTGAGCTTCAGACAAAAGTTGACCCTTAATATGGGTGATAAGGGCCTCAACTTTTTCGACTAGTTTTCGACTTGCATTGCAGAAAAGCCAATGTACCAAGGAACTATAGCTCGTAAAATACGTCTGCTCAGTCCATCGTTTCAAGCTGCGACGTCCGACTAAAGTTGAGCCTTAGCATGAGTGATAAGGGCGTCCACTATTTCGACTGTTTCTCAACTTATATTACAGAAAATCAAACTTACCAGAGAACATTTATCTCGGAAAATATGCATGTGTGCACTGTTTTGAGTTCTGACATCAGACAGAAGTTGAGTCTTATCGTGGGTGATAAGGGCCTAAACTTTTCGCCTGCTTTTCGACATGTATTACAGGAATGCGAAAATACCAGTGAACATTTAGCTGAGAAAGTACATCTGCTCGGTTCATCATTTCGAGCTGTGACGTCACACAAAATTTGAGCCTTATCATGGGGGATAAAAGCCTAAACTTTTTCGACAACTTTTCAACATTTATTGCAGAAAAACCAACGTTCCAGAGAACATTTAACTCAGAAAATACGTCGGCTCGGTTCATATATTTGAGCTATCGCGTCACACAAAATTTGAGCCTTATCATTGGTAATAAGGGCCTCAACTTTTTCGACTGCTTTTCGACATGTATTGTAGGAACGCTGCCGTACCAGGGAACATTTACCTTGGAAAATACGTATGAGCATCTGCTTCTACTGTGGGAGGTATCGTATTTGTAACGCAGTCACAGCCTAAGGCTACCTGATACAAATGCAGAGCGATTTAGTAACTTCAGAAAATAAAACTTGAGAATAAAATCTGAAGACTCTAACAAATTCGTGTAATAAATGAGGACGACCGCGGAACTTCAGCCAGCGACCTTCCTGTTATGAAACAAACATGCGACTAGAACTGTGCGTTATTTTATCTCTCAGTTCAAATTAACCATATAGATCATTTCCGGGTCGGAGCTACTATGATTGCATCTATTTACCAATTCACGTGAAGTTTCGTAAGTTTCATTGATGGTCACATGCGGTTATCAATTTCGAAAGATCAAAAAGGCGAAGATAATCCTAACATTGCAGGTTAAATAACACCACGTGACAGTGGCTGAGGGTTTATGTGTTCGGTACGCAGCCAAAACCTCAGTGATTCAAACCCTGCTGTCGCACTATTTCTAGCTAAAATTCAATACAGCCTTTATAATTCTAGTTTATGATGTTTGTTCACACTGCCCCTTCTGGTAACTTGGCACCATGTAAACCTTGTGGCTCACGGTCCTGTGCAGCTGTAGTGTTGGTCCCCTATTTTGTAAAAACCAATCTTTTTTCTACAAAAAAAATACACGCCAAAACGTTATGCCCTAAATTGTCCATCGGCACTGTTGTTCACCCCATTACTTTTGACAAGTTTGACAAAGTTTGCGCCAGCGCGTATATATCACTTCCAGCAGTAGTGTATTTACCGCGAATTTCTGGCGATTCAGCAACCCAAGATCTGCGATTCGAACTACCAACCTTTTTGTTATGAACTGAACACTATGCGCACTCAGCTACCAGCACGGCACAACATGCATCGTTTAGAACTTGGTCTGCACACTACCGCACCTCATGATGAAAAATTTTAAGAAGGGGACTACAACGTTTTAGCTTCCGTACTCCCGGCACCTTGTGGCTTTCTTCCAATACTACCGGCACCACTACTCAAACCAGGGCCCTTTCGATTTAAACCTAAACACCTTGCCAATTCGGCTATTGTGCAAGGCCTGATAACAAAGTTTTAAAGTTGGTCTGTACATTGCACAGCCCATTCTTAAATATGAAATACTGTATTTGTGTCTTAGACACTTGATGCACACAAAAATGTCTGGACTCCATCAACTAAGACACGAAGATCAGCCCTGAAATATCCCCCCCTCAAGATTTATTGAAGCTACACACAGGCTCATTCTTAAACGTCCATTTTCGAGTTGGCCCGTGCGTTATTTTATCCTATAGGTGAAACCAAATGGCTCGTTTACGTTCCGGAACCACCATGATTGCACAGAATTACCGATTCAGCGGGAGTTTCTTATCAAGTTCATATGCAGTTATCATTTCGAAAAGCCGATGGTCAAAAATAAAGAACCAACTGCTGTGTATTAGCTTCCTTACCAACATCGCCTTGTCGCTTCTTCTTTCAAGACTACCGCCATCTTTATTCGAATGAGCGTTCTTTCTGTTTAAACCGAAGCTCTTTACCTACTGGGTCACTGTCATATACTTGATATCATGGTTTATAGAGGGGGGGAAGTGTTTATGTTTATAAGGAAAAGAATAGAAAAGTGAGCCCTGACCTGCCTGCATCAGGGTGCGACACCTCAGCAGTAGCTCACAAGGGATGGGGGGAGGAGGGGTTAAAGCGATAGGTATAAAGGTGTGGAGAGAGAGAGAGAAAGAAAGAAAGAGAGATGCGCTAAGCCAGTGAGTGAGGACATATCGAGGGGATGGGAGAGATAGGAAAGATGAAAACACGGTCACGGGAATCCGAGGACGGGGCACCACTTGAGAGAGCTCCTGTCAGCGTCAGGAGATGGCGTAGAGCAAGTCCAGTGGGTGAGAGCAATGCTGTCGTCGTAGATCGGCGTCACGAGATGACGTAGGGCGAGCGCAGTCGGCCAGAGCTACGCTGAAGTGGGAGATCGTGGGGGCACAACTGGTCGGCACGGAATCCAGCGAGCCTGATAACATGGTTTATAAGTTCGTCTATGCATTACGTTGCCCATTCTTCAATAATAAATGCTAGAGTTGTGTGTCTGAGCCTGGCTGCGTACGAGAGATAAATTGGATTGGTTACGCATTAGAAGTCAGACATACATGCGCAAACATTTGAAGCAAGATAATAGAGTTTGCGCAAGCAATCGGTACCGTTGCACTATATACAGCACTGTCGGCGATTCGGTGGCGCTTTGCTTGTAGCACCGGATGATTAAGAAAACTGCAAAAATATATCTAACATTCCTTATTTATGGAGAACCAAGAAAAAAAGGCTCTGTGCCTTCGTTCACCAGCGACATTTCTCTAGAGGAAAGAAGAAAATTGACAACACGAAACAAGCAGATTCATATACAACAGCGAAACAATGGATTTACAATGTAGTTTCAACTAATAACTGCTAGAGATGTACTAAGCCATAGATTTAACCTGGTCTCACAGAAAAGAGCACTGCTTAATCTCTCGTCATTTTGTTCAATAAATTAATGTATTGGAGAGACGTTCTTTCCATAGCGCCGATCACGGGTGGCGAACAAGAACGGCTGCACCAATTCCGTTCTCGCCAGCGACTAGCACTCCCCCCTTCACTCTTGTACTCGATGAATAGATGCTTGGGATTCAGAAAACCAGCATTTTTCTCTCTTTTAGGCTTGCTGTCCTCCGAGACACTGAAGAGTCCCCTCGTGGACGGGTACATGGACTGGGGAGCATATACAGTCCTCTCCTTGCATGTGCCAGGCCTCTCCGTTTACGTACATGTTTTCTTCAAAAAAGTCTTATACGCAAACATTTCTGACCAAGCAGAAGGAAAGCAATACACGCGCACTGCGCACCTGCACGTGCCAATGACACTCACACCAATGCGGCTACCAGTACATGCTAAGCTTGTATCGCGGTGGATGCTGCGGCTGTTGCTGCTGAAATCTCGGATCCGATAGCGTCGTCATTATGGCGCCTAGACAAATCTTGCTCCCCACTTTTTCACCGTCCAACACTGGCGTCACCACGGGGTCACTCTGAATAAGACTGTCATTAGGCGTTTGTGAAGTGTCCCAGCAGTGCTCGCTTTCGGTAACCATGTGCTTGTCAGAGGAGAAAGTTGTCGGGGAGTTCTCTAGCCTCTGAGCCAGGGACACCTCATACAGCATTTTGGGCGTTTAGGAAAGCCGTTGAAATAAACGTGTCGTGCTTACGACGACCACACCCACAATTGCGTTGCTGGTTTTCCGCTCGGCATGGTCTCGGCGAGGGTGAGAAAGTCTTTTGAGAAGCCCTGCTTGATATGCCGGGGGTGTGGCTTGGTATTTTCCCTAAAGTGGCATAACGAGAAGAAAGCGCTCGTCGTAAGTGTAGCTGGACGAAGAGTGCAGGGTAATGTGAAACAGGTCTCCGTAAAAGACCTAGAATGTGGGAGGCACGGGCAGTGGAGGATCGTCGGGCAAGCCGATCGACCGAGGAAGCATCGGCGTCGATGGACTCATAATTATGGTCCGAAAACGCACTGAAGACGATAGATGAATTCGATTAGTATCCTGGCCTGCAGCTGTGAGCCCAACTACGGTAAATAAGTACGTTCTGGACAGTCTGGACGCTCTTCATATGGTTGATTTGATTGATTGATATGTGGGGTTTAACGTCCCAAAACCACCATATGATTATGAGAGACACCGTAGTGGAGGGCTCCGTAAATTTCCACCACCTCGGGTTCTTGAACGTGCGCCCTAATCTGAGCAATTGGGCCTACGGCATTTTCGCCTCCATCGAAAATTCAGCTGCCACAGCCGGGATTCCATTCTGTGACCTGCGGGTCAGCAGCCGAGTACCTTAGGCACTAGACCACCGCTGCAGGGCGCTCTTCAGATGGTACGCTGGAGCTGGTTGGGGTGAGATGGTGGCTGATTGGGGCTGTTCATTTAAGGTATGTTGTTGTTCGGTGAACTTTGATACAGCGAGCCCCGCCACGGTGGTCTAGTGGCTAAGGTACTCGGCTGCTGACTTGCAGGTCGCGGGATCAAATCCCGGCTGTGGCGGCTGCATTTCCGATGGAGGCGGAAATGTTGTAAGCCCGTGTACTCAGATTTGGGTGCACGTTAAAGAACCCCAGGTGGTCAAAATTTCCGGAGCCCTCCACTACGGCGTCTCTCATAATCATATGGTGGTTTTGGGACGTTAAACGCCACAAATCAATCAATCATTTGATACAGCGAGCTGCTGGACACTTCGATAAGGGCGTTAATGATATGTCCTTGCTCCGGTATGCGCCAGCTAGCATCGAGAGGAGCGAGTGCCAGGCTGCGGTTGTTGCGGACTGTCCTTAGATTGGAGACCTGGAACACATAAAGCACGTCCGTTCATGAGCATGTGCCAGCGTAAATCAGCTTCAAGATTACTTATGTTTTTTTTAATGTTTCTAACAATACTGCAACATATGTTTACAGCTAAGCACCATTTTGGAAGTTAACTGGTTTTTAGTAATATTGTTCTTATGCTGTGAAAAACAATCGAAGCATTCTTCCTGTTCCTGTCTTTTTCTTTGCGTCTTACAGCGATTTTGGGAAGTACACTAATCATTTCAAATGACATTTGTGCTCTTCGTTCTTCGTTGTACACCAGTAGACACTGACGAAAATTGCTACATATCTGGGCCAGGTGAGGTGAGACGAAGCATGTTGGAAGGGCTGGGCAGGAAATATATATTCAAGACGTAACATTTGAAATGCTTGAGATTTTCCTTCACAATAAATTGGAATCAAATCATCTAACCTCAATCCTTTTCATTGCAATAAAAATTATATGGACACTCTCGGTTGTATTTCGCCGCCGGCGTCGGCGTCGATGTCATGCACCGCATATGTATAGGTATCCATATACGTGAAAACGCAAAAGAGAAAAAAAAACAAAAAAAAAGAATCCGGCGCGCCGAGTACCTCTTTCGACGTTCTAACGACAGGTTATTTATATCTACCACTTACCGCTGTTGGCGGTGATCTTCGGATAGAACTATCGTGTTTTCAACATTATCAGCAAGCTAACGCAGTGAGCGCGTGGCGGCTCTCATCTCTCACGCGTATTTTGGACCGCGTCGAGAATAAGGGCGTGTATGCTCGATCGTGCGCCCTTGTCTTGCAGTCGGGAGGTCGTAAGTCTCGTCGTATTCTGATGTAGTTACCGGGCGCACAAAGGTCACTGCAATCGTTGCACATCCTCTGTTTGCGAAAAGGGCGCACTTTTCAGACAGGGGGAAGAAACAACTCAGACGCTTATTCGCGTTTATATGTACCTGTGAGTATGTTTCATGCGTCATTTGTGCGGGAGAAACGCGGGACACGTGTCGATCTGCTTGCCATTTTGTGCGTGACAATCCAATTTGTTGCTATCGTGTTCAGTGCTTGGCCTTTACGGCAAAGCTGTGACTTTTTGTTTCTACACAAATGAACCCAAATACAACGAAAACATTTAATTGCTTACTTATACACATTGTATGCTTAGGTTTTGACTTGCAAACGATAAAAATCTATGAACCATCACATTTTCATAACATATCGTCTATATAATCACCAAGCCATTAATACAAGCCTACTGTCTGAAGTATTTCATTTGGTATGGAGAACGAGATGTACTGTAGAATTTCGGTTGCTTATTTAATTTTTAATTTATACAAGTACCTGCAGCGCCGCGAGGGCAGGAGAAAATTGAGGAAAAATATATATACAATAGTAAATATATGCCAATTCACATACAGATATACAAACGTCTGTAAGCTTCAAGATTGCTAGACAACCTGAAATACAAGGTTGAAAACAATTGCAAACCGCCAGGGAATGCATAAGTAGAATATAAAACATGTAGAACTGATGCGGTAGATTTATTAAGATATTTTCATATAGAGAGGAGGATAAACATGTTTGTATTGTGTTAGTTACTAAAGATGCCTTCTTTCAACAGTAGCATTTTGAAAGTTGAAAGTTCATGCTAATATGTTATTTCAATGCACCAGCAGCAGAAGAACATAGAAACTGTTGTTGATCGCGTGAAGTTAATGTGGGTAACAGTACGCAGGTTTAACACTCAGGCTACCTGTGTCATAAACCTAGCTTTTACAATGTGCGGATTAAAGAAATGAATTAGCATTCAATGAAGGACACTTTGCAAGGTGCATTAAACAAGCGATAATAGGAAGAGGCTGTCAAGAACTGAAACATTTTCGCCTTTACCCTTAAGGCTTGAGTTGACATAATGGAAAGTACTTTTGTTTACATAAGGTGAAAGAAGAAGAAAAACCAAAACCGCTGTTATCACACTTAAATATTTTTGTAAGGAAGAATACACAGTGCGTCACGACAAGCACTTTTCTGAAATTGTGCGCCTATTGCCGGCGTTTTGTCAAGGAGTTTTTCGCAGATTGCTGAGCTGCCGAATAACCTCCCAAACACCAACGTGGAATTCCTGTGGGAAACAAGACGTAACGAATCATCTCTGGATCTGAAGCAACGCCTGCAGACACCACCTATATATACTTGCGCATTTCGACGAATACGCCGAAGCAGCACACACCAACGCAAGTAGTGTAGGACACGGTGTCGTCCTTGTGCATGTGGCGTCGGGCTAGAAAGGGTTATCGGTTATGCTAGCTAGTCGCTATCTAAGACAGAAGACAACTATTCCACACCATAAAAAGAAATAACTTGTGATCATCTAACAAAGTTGCATCTCTACCTCTACGGCAGGCCCTTCGAAAAGTTGAGTACCCCCCCCCCCCCCCCGCCCAGTGCTGGCTACCTAACCTGAAGGATCCCTGATGTCATCTGGCAAGATGAAGCTAGAGCCCACAAGAATTTGACATTGCTGTTACAAGCCCCCCCCCCCCCCCCCCAAAAAAAAAACACTGACACCGACTGCCTGCCTCGTGCCCCCACAGACCGATCGGCACAAGACAAGGATGATGATTGGTTCCTGAGAATCATAAGTGCCGCCGACTTCACTCAATGACAGACAGGTGACCCAAAACTCAAAGGTCTTAAGGGCCCCGAGTGTAAGACCTCCGTTGTTCAAAAGGCATTCAAGCGAATACTGGCATCCGTAAGCAACGACATTCTTCAGAAGATCTTCTCAACCCTTCGAGCTAAGTACCCTTTTGATGGTACCTTGAGCATTGCGACCAGAATTAGGTCCTACAAGCTCTCCACGACAATACAACGTTTGGCCACCTCACTTTTTGACGCACGTTTGCAAGGGTACCAAAAAAAAATTACTGACCGTGCCTTACCGTCGACGTTGCCCTGCCGCGGAGGTCTAGTGGCTAAGGTACTCGGCTGCTGACCCACAGGTCGCGGGATTCAAAACCAAAGCCAGGGCTGCCGAAGTAGCCAAGTTCTTCAAGGTTTTGCGAAATGCACCCCAGATGTCCTGATCACTGAGAGACGCACGGCCTTTACTGCGGAAGAATGTCTAGTTGGAATGCTTGCACGGCTGACGCAGCACTAGAGACGAAGACGAAAAAGCTCAGAGTGCACAGGACGCGCGCCGTTTTGCAAATGAAAGATTTATTTCGAGAAAACAAAACGGGAAAACGACGCCAGTCATAGCAAACATGCGCACAAGTGAGACAGTAAAGCAAATCCTTTAGCAACAAAACGTGCGCATTCCCGAGAAAAATTTTAAAACATATCACTCGATATTACTTGAGTCAAGCAGATAAGCATACTTCTTGTCTTGCAAGAAAATTGACGCATGACTCACGTACGTTGCCTGTCTGCATGCTGCAAGTATGTAGCTTTACTGCCTCACTATGCGCATGTCTGCTATGCGCAACGTTGTTTTTTTCGTTTCAATTTTTCGAAGTTAAATTCTTGGGTGACGAAACGGCGCTCGCCCTGTGCACACTGTGTTCCTTTCATCTTCTCTCTATAGCACATCTATAGCGCTGCCTCAGTCATGCTTTACAATGGAGCAAACTCAGGCATTCTTGAGATATACAGCCTGACCGCCTATACCATTCACAAACCAATAGCCTCGCCGGGCGTCAAAATAAAACCATCGCCGATATGGTGGCTATGAGCGTCGACGTTGAGCACAAGACGCACAAGATGCCATTCTTTTGTATGTGACCTTTGCTTAAGACACGCCCATCCAAGAAACTGCCCAGAGGACATCATACAAGTTGGTTTACGGAAGGAACCCCGCCAGGACGCTCGAGACCATGTTACCCAACGTCACCGACGAAGAAAACCTCCACGTGACTGCATGTCTATATCTTGAGCGCGCTGAAAAAGCCTAACCGTTACAATCACCGACGAGGCTTCGTAGAATGTATACCAGCCTGGCGACCGAATTTGGGTGTGGACTCAGTGAAAAACTCATGCAATGATACTTCGGACTGTATAGGGCACTTCGGCGTCTCTGCACACTTGACTACGACGTCGTCCCTGACGGTATCACAAACTCTCAACGGTGCCGTGCGCGACTAGAAGTGGTCGTGCACCTCAAGCAATTTTATGCACTATAACGAACCTGAGGACTGAAGTTCTTGCTTTACCACTGCACTTTTCAGCTTGTGCTTTATTGCACTTTTTTGCTTTGTTATTGCACTTCTACGTTCTGTAAAAGCATCGGGAAGATGCCTTTTCAGGGAGGAACAATGCAACGCACGCTCCTTTTATAGGCGTACACATGGAGGAGAGGGGGGGGGGTGCAAAGCCAGCGTCATACATTGACATTAAAGGGACGAAGGGCGAAAGGTGGGTGCTAAATCAGCCTCATAAATTCACATGGTAGATAGGGGACGCTGCAACAAACTTTCGCACCCCCCTCTTTGCGTGCATAACATTGTGTGCATAAATAAATAAATAAATAAATAAATAAATAAATAAATAAATAAATAAATAACAGTTTGCATAACTGTTATCTGACTTTCCGTGGACCAGCCAAAAGTTTGGCCAAATAAACAGTTTCATCTTGGACGTACGGTCTCCTGCCTTCGTCCACGTCGCGACCCCAAGACATTATGAGGAATAAAAGAGAGATAAATAGAAAGAAATAAAACGAAGGGGGTAATAAAAAAAGGAACGAATTGAGAGAGATAAACTTATAGAAAGAAAAAAAGCAAGCGAGAAATACAGAGAGAGTGAGTTAAAAAAATTGAATGAAGCTGGAAAAGAGACTAAATATAAGTAAAATAAGGAAGAGGGGAAGAAAGAGGTAAATGGTGAGAAAATTGATAGAATAAACAGAAAGAAAACAGAAAAAAACAAAAGAGGAAGAGAGAGAGACAAAAATCGAGAGAAATAAAGAAGGCCACGAAGCTCCACACTTCCCTGACGATAGTTATGGCGCTTGAACAGAACGACGACACAGAGAAAAGAAAGACACGAAAGGTCGTCGTTCTGTTCTCGCGCTATAATCATCGACATGTCATACCAACTAGCCCAAGCTTCCACACTTCCACACTTCCCTCGGGCTTGGCGCTACTAGTGTGAAGATGTCTCTTCAGCCGGTCGACTCAAGTTCAACTACGCTATTTTTTTTAATGTACTCCTACTATTTCCCCTCGAAGTACCAGAAGTTTTCACTTACTGCAGCCACCAGCTAAGTCCGATTGACCTAGAAACATGCTTTTTGTTTTTTTTATTGTTCAGTTGTACAAAAAATTATGGGAAAAATTACACTAATAAATAAATGCTTATCAGTGTTGCTTTTAATGAATAAATCACAATTAAGTTTCGCAAGTGGTAGTAAATAATTGGTTTTTCAAGTAAACGAAAATTAGGACTCATGACAAGCTTACGTATGATATAACTTGAGTCGTGGAAATTTTTTTTTTTGAAAGCGAACATGCGTTTTTTTCATATGGGCTTGTGAATGATAGCAGTGAAGAAGTTTTGTAGAGCATCATGCATACCACTACTACGTTACAGGCGCTTTCCAAGAGTCACAAGCTGTGAAAAAAAAAGTGAAAATTACGCGAGCCCGACAAGCATAACCAATTTACCTTCCCTGAACACAAAGAAAGCAGCAGCAAGCACTACCTTCATGTTTTCGTTTTCCGGCTTCCTGATTCCGCTGGGTTTCCGCAAGTGGCTTTTTTTATTCACGAGTGTAAAATTATAGCTTGGCTCAATTCTAACTCAATGGGACGTGTCATGACATCCGAGCATATAGGGAGGGCTTTTGCTCAATGCTTCAATGCGTGTGTCACGATGTGAAAAAACGCCATTTACAAATGTATGTCAGTAGTAAATTTGCACACTTTATGAACGGCGCAGGTATTATCTGGCCCCGCCACGGTGGTCTAGTGGCTAAGGTACTCGGCTGCTGACCCGCAGGTCGCGGGTTCGTATCCCGGCTGCGGCGGCTGCATTTCCGATGGAGGCGGAAATGTTGTAGGCCTGTGTGCTCAGATTTGAGCGCACGTTAAAGAACCCCAGGGGTTGAAATTTCCGGAGCCCTCCACTACGGCGTCTCTCATAATCATATGGTGGTTTTGGGACGTTAAACCCCACATATTAATCAATCAATCGTATGTATTATCTGTCGAAAATAGTTTTGGGACTTCGTCTTCAATTCTATCACTTTTTTCATCTCTTTGCTTCTTTCTTTAGCTTTCTTTGTGTCGATATCTTCCCACTATTTATGTCATTTTTTTATCGCTCCCTCTCTTTGCTCTATTTATATCTCTATATTTGTGATGTGTGTTTAGAAAAAGTGGTTATCGAGTTAGAGTACTAGGTACTCTACTACGGGAGAGCATAAAGACGTCCTGTCTTTCTATTTCTTTGGTTCTCTCTAGCTCTCTCACGTGTTCTACACACTCCACTTCGCCGAAAAGCGTTTGCGTTTAACGCTCGTAGTGGCTTTACTAAGTAGTCTGGAGCTTGCCCGATTCTTGTGGTGCATACTCACCTGCGTACTTCTGCACGACAGTGCACATGTTGGCAATAGGTTACACAGGTTGGCTGTTGAAAAAAGTTCTTGTTTTTTGGCAGCTAGCTTAGGAATTAAGAAAGAGGGGGAGCTAAAGCCGCGAGGAAAAACCAGCGCAGAATAACCGGTGTGCTGTCCTACAATTGGGAAGACATGCATATTTTAAATGTTCGAACTTAATGACTGAAAAAGAGAGTGTTGTCATGACTGCAACGCATAAACATTTCAGGTCATTTCGCCGACACACTCTTAAGCGATAAACGTTACCGTAAATGCTATGCATGGAGCAAGCCACTCATTTTCATCGTCTCTTCAGTGGCGGCAAGCTTGGACGTATCACGTGATTTCTGCGTGTCTCAAAAACGCGCAACAATCTGTAAGATTTTTTTATTCTATATTGCTCGACGAAAAGCTGAACGTAATATAGCAACGCGATACGGCTCTTCTTGTCTGTTTTATATAATTAGAAATGCGGGGGTTGAGGTGTTTAGGTCACGTCGAGAACATCAAAACATGGGACGTAACGTTGCGGGTGGTCACGTAGTCGTAACGAAGTGTGCCACGGGAGAAACACGTCCTTTTGCACCAGCAACCATTCTTGGTGAACTGTATCCGTACAGGCACTGTGTTCTCTCTATTCATCCCCTGTCCATCCTCCACTACCTCCTCTCACTATTTTTTTACATTCATACACCCATGTATTTTTGCGGAGGTGTTGTCTCTTATTTTTGAAATGATGGCTTACGTGTTGCCATCTTCTTCCATCCTCCACCTGTTTATCAGTTTTCTCGATCACCGTTCTTCTTTTTAACCGGTTATTTGGGACGAATTGCACTCATGGTATTAGCGATGTGCCGCCCATCGAGACTAAGTGCCATCAAACGAACTAGCTCTACAACTGCGGGGTGCGATGTAATTGATACCACCATCTATACTTTTGGCGCACGTATCCAGAAATTGCCCGACGTGGTTGGGTCTCGACACAATGCACCGGCCGCTCTGTGAAGAGGTACACAGATTCCCAGTTTGACAAAAATAATAAAAAAATAATAAGTCAGGACACAAAGACGCTGCAAACAAACACGGGTGATTGATTCGGGAACTTGTGCTCTTATAGAAAGGTCTATTTGTCTGTTTATCAATGTATTTATCGTATAGAAAGATCGATTTTCTAGCTCAAAGGCGGGACGAGAAATAGACAAGAGCACTCGGCCTCAGTTGGCGTTTCATTTTTGGCGCTTTTGGTAGTGCAAAAAATGAATGTAATTATAAGAACAAATAACACAAAAAACTAGATACTAAAAACGTAAGTTGAGGAAAATGTTATGGTGAAAGAGACGTGGAAGAAACTCTGTCGGTAAGAGTGCCGAGAGGAACCAACAACACGAATTTCTTTCTTTGAAGTGTATGGTGTTATTTTTACTTAGAGTCACTTACGAACTAACGTACTACTAGATGTGTCCGAGAACTAAAGGTGAAAATCAGAAATAGGACGACCTTTAGGCTACGCTTTCAAGAGTTGGACGCAATAGTGATATCTGTGAGCGCGTGCACACGAACGCAGGACCCAGCTCCCACACACATAACATGGACACATACGCGCACGTTCTCACGTTCCCAATAGATAGCTTTGCTTTGTTTCTCGGAAAACACGTGTAGACTGTGCCGCGACGAAAACCAAAGTGCATCACCTGCTGACTGCTATAATTATTTGCATCAACATTGAAGTTTCACTCATGGCCCACGCAGCTTTTTCACTCACAAACAAATACGCGCTGCCGACACCACCAAGGCGTATTGTCTGCAAAACTAGTTCTTTTGATGCTGACGCAATAAAAAACTCATTGTTTGGTATCAGGTGAAATTCATTCTTCTAATTGTTATTTTTTACTTTCACTTACGTATGACACAGTATGAACTGTGCCATACGTATGGACAGTAGACAACTTCGCAAACATCAGACACGTGCTGAGAACTATTCAAGTCACAACCAAAGACATTCCCGCCCCAACAGACTATGCAAGGCTTCTTTGGGGGTGCAACATGACATGAAAGAACATGCATCTTGTCCACTTCAACGGTAGTAAACGCAAAAAGAACCTGAATGTGCCATTTTGGCAATGAGTGCTCGAGTGCAACTTTCTGCAGCTCCACAAATTACAGTCCTCTTAAGGCGACGACAATCTACGGAATAGAGGAAGGACCGAGCTAATGGCACTGCCATTACTTTGCGGCAATTACGCCGTTCTAAAGAAGTTAGGCAGCGGAGTGTTTGCTGAAAGTTTGCTTTTTTGTCATCATTCGGTTTGTATAACGAGTGCCGCATGACGTCATATAAAGCCACATGTACACTGATTTATTATTACAACCACGGATAACCCATACTAGCTCTCAGTGCGTCAGATGCCGTCTTGGTAGTTCTCGCGCTAATTTAACGCGAAGACAATATGGTAAGACATTTTCCTCAGAAATATGTCATTTCCCGTTGTTCTATGTCTTCTAAGTTTTCGTGAGAACCCATTGCATCGAATCAAAATGAGAGCGTGTAACGCTAACATATGGTATGAAGCACGTTCTCGTTTGGCAAGCGGCTCAAAAATGAATTCATAAACAATCACAGTAAGGCCAAACACAGAAGTACCCATCTGGGCCCCCTCCGCTGCTCTCCACGCCGCCTCTGGTAATCTCTGCAAGGACTTATCTCGTCTTCACTTATATGTATTGTAAACACTAACGTAGTGGACTGAAGGAGGAGTGCCAGCTGCCTAAAAATTTTATTAAAGTTGGCCTAAAATAATACACAATATCTTGCGCATTGAAGAGGAGAAAAATTAGAAAAGCTTCAAAGTTTCGTAATTATTGCAATGTCCTTGCCCCGTAGTTCAGGTAATTCAATTTTATTTATGGTAGCCCAATCAAGTCACTTTCACTTTATGGAATTGATCATTTTTGTTTGCTTTATAATATCCTTCATAGGTGTGATTACTTATGACCAAATATTATTCCTGAGCTCTCTTCTTTAGCTGCGTTCTTTCTGTGACAGTACTAACATTCCAATAAGGTTATCAAAAAGCGTTTTGACAAGGTGATCAAAGAGGGAAAATTCTTCAGTGTTGGAACTTACGGCCCACAATTATTCAATACTTTTATTTCTGAGATGCGCTATTTGTCGCGAGATGCCTATTGCCAAAATAACGTGATGTAAAAATGCGACACCAGTAACTCTTTAACCTTCAGTGTACATAAAAGAGAGCTCTTAACGCGTGTTATTTAGTAGAAGTTTTACTCAGAAAACAAATTATGGTTTATATTCCTAAAATTCAGCTTTTATAAGTGAACATCAAAACAGAATTGATATGGCATCAAGCTCAGTAGGAATACAAAATGGTGGAGGAGAACAAAGCGTTTAGCAACAACACAAAGTTGGGGCGTGTTTGTGGATTGCTTTGACATAGCTATGAAGATAAGAGCAATGGTCAAAACCACAAGTATATATATATATATATATATATATATATATATATATATATATTTCTCGACGAATAGTTCACCTACTAATGTCTGGTGTGATGACGCTTCTTGTTGTCTCTTTAAATAGCTTGATCAGATTTATTGTAGAGAGACGGTTCTTTTTCCATCGCCCGTTGCATTTAGCCCCCAACAATCCAATGGTTCTACTTATATCTAACTGCGGGGTATTCCTTTAATAACTGGTATTAATGTAAATGTCTTGTATATACTTTCAATATAGGGTGTCATAGCTTGCCGTAAACGTATGATGTCATTGCTTTATTGTTCCGATCGCACTCCTCCAAAAAACTAGCACTATATTATTACACTGGAGCTTTGGAATAGCTTTCATGAGAACTATGATTACTTCACCTTATTATATATTTCACACCCTTAGTGTTTTTACTCTATTGCGTAATATGCGTAATGTGTTTATCTTCGTAATATATCAGGATGATCCAAGTAGTTTCGGCCCATTCGAGCAGGATCACAGAACAAACTAGGTCTGGGTTCGTTAGCCTAGCTTACTTTGTATTAAAATATTTATTTTATACATGCCTTATAGTCTTGCAAAGTAATACTCTCACTAACATGAGAGAAACAGTAAAAAGAACATATTTAGCAACGTTCTAGGCTTGGTCATTTATTGCTGTGGCCTAATTTATTTACGTACTTTTTGATAACATGGCACTACGCTTACAGTGCCGATAGCAACGGCTACTGAAAGTAATAAATAGCAAAAGAAAATATACACCAGTGCGACCATTTTTGGATATATCTAAACTTTATTTCGAACAAAAAAAATCTAGTTATGATGCAGCAGGCGAAAAAAAAATTATGGACCATCTCCCCAAAGGGAACCCTGATAGGATTCAACCAGGTCAACGACGTTGACCTGGTTGAAACGGGCGTCAACGTGGCTGCAGGAAGAACGATTCAGCTTGGAGAGTTTTGGTGGGTGAGGCGGCTAACGGTAACCGCACGTAACGCACGTGATGCGTGAAGTGAAATGAATTAACCATCGTCATCTTCGTTGCCCCAAACAACCGTATATTAGGTTGCCTGTAAAGCGTGCTCTGCCTGCGAAGGATAACAATCAAGGAGAAGCCGCTAAAATAATCGAAGGGGCGAGGTGTTTATGTCGTTAGGCTGTACACATGAGAGTCGCCTTCTCATAACAGCCTTATTTTAATAAAATAGCATCAAGCAGCTCATTTCCCATAAAATTTGGTATCAGTGTTCGTGCCGGAGTCATCGTTTTTGGTGGTGTGCGAAAAATCAGCGTTTTCCGTGGAAGAAAATAGAGATAACTGTAAGTGAACAAGTGAAAAAAATGGTTGAATGGGAAACAAACCCATAAGTTTGGCGTGGCAAGCAAATGTTTCAACAAAGAGCCACACTGAGATTAGAAATATTTTCGGCGAATAAAACATTACATGAATGTCATGTGGTGCGTGAAGTGTCTTCAACGCTTGTTACAGACAATCTCCTACAATTCGCGTGACAGAATCGTAGAATTACACTAGAACTCAAAACACGAAAAAAGTGCAACGAGCGTCTGTTTTAAAGACCCATCAATTGCAAAGCACAAAGACACAGCTAATCACTATTGTCAGCCACATCATCAATAACGTTTGCAGGGAAGCAGATGCACGTGGGACCTCACGGACGCGTAGCGGGTAGTTTTCCAATTCACAAAAGGAAAATTGATGTCGTAGTGGGCTCTAATAGAACCGTGGGCAACTGTACCTGTAGTAAGTATTCTACTTTAAGCAGCAAACTTGCGTACGCACCAAAAAGCAACTGAAATATGGTGACAACAGGACCTGATATAGTTATCCCGTTTTTTTCTCGAAGGCGATGCTACAGCATTCTTTAAGATCATTTCGTTTGACTACATTCGCATTTCATCTGACTGCTAAGGTTTCTTTATTATGTATATGTTTTTCATCCGGATACATTGGTTGTCTAGCTATTTGAATTAGATAGGCTTGTTGTGCGGGTAAAACCAAAACGCCGAAAACACATAAAGGGAATGCAAGTGTTGTCTCCTACATTTCTTATTATCTGGGGAATGCTTCAATGGAAATGAGCATTTTTGATTGCATTTATTAAATACTTTTTGTGAAACTTTGGAATGAGAATTTTTGACTTTTTTATGTCACGCAGTGATTATTAACGTCAATACTTATTTAAAATATTGAAGTCAGAGCAAACGCAGTGCCAACTTATGTGCCGTTTCTAAAGAATACTTTTGGGTGAGCATAGATTTGAACACCTATATTTGAACATCTATATTTGAACATTACTCATAATTGAGCATCTCTTACACAATTGATAAATTTGTTAAGCGCTAGGAATAGCGAATAGACAAGCACATCACAAAGATGCTTTGGTTATTATCCTAATATTGAAAAATAAATTGCGTGGCATTTTAAAGATAAAAATTTTTGGTATGTGTAAAAACATGTGGTTTGACCCAAAGTTTAAAAAACTTTGGTGTATATATTATAGATCAACTAGTTCAATTTAAAATTTTGTTATTTTTAAACGGAAGTGTAGAAACCCTTATTCACCGATTAAGATTAGGAACTGCCTACACCAAGTCTATTTTAACCAAAATTGGGCGCGCAGAGTCTTCTGAGTGGCATTGCGGTTTTGTAGATCAAGACACATGGTACATCCTTTTAGAATGCTCACCAAAGGAAACGCTAGGACGCCGACTTGAGTCATGCTTAATAAATTTACATTGAAGGCTTTTAGGTTTAGGAAAACTTTTGTGCCCATGGCCAGCAAGAGGTTTACAAAAGACCGCAGTAAAAGCTCTGAAAACTTTTCTTGGAGACAGTGACATTTTTGGCTAATATTAGTGCATATTTTTCTTTCCCCTATTTAACGTACCAACCAGATTTATGTGACTGTAGACTATTAAATTGACATTTATGTTACTGCTGACTGCATGCATCGGGTACTCTTCTGTTCGTTAACATCACTACATGCGCACTTATATGAGGTTGTGGAATATCCCGTTTTTAAATCTCATGTCGTGGTATATATTGTATATAGCGTTGTTATAATTGTATAAGGTATGTGCAGTAGATCTCTTACGCTTATAAACGCGTACCCAACGCACTCTATGTTAGATACCTCTAAAGAATAAGGAGTAGCTGGTGCCTAGTTTGTGCGCCAACATCTTTTTACGTGACGTCTATAAAAAAACAAATGAACAGTCAGGTTTTTCACATGGCAGAAAACATGTCAAGTCATTGAAATCAATATTATAACAGCACACACAACCCAAAGAACAAGCTGTATGCGTGAATAGAGTGTAGGGCGCATATAATTTTCTTTCCGGATAATAAAGCCGTAGATCACGGATTCTATCTTCTTTCGTTGTTTAGATGAAAACGCGGAAAGAAAAATGAAAAGTAGACCAAATGTCTTTTCCCAGTGGCTCACAGACCTCGTCGTTGAAAGTATAGAAAAAACGCATTTGCTGCAAGAAACTTTGTTGACAGATTTATTTCCTGTGTGCGATTTTGTTTGGGCTTCAACGTGAAGCCTCGTGCTGTTGTTGTTTTTTTTTTGTTTTGTTTTTTTTCGCGTGAATATTTGTGTAATCTTGTGCTGACACACGAACGTTCCACTATATACTACCACCGATAAATTACAGTACCCATTATTGCTACTGCACAAAATCTCCCAGTCCTAAATATCACTAATCTAGAAAAAATGCAGACTTCAACTTTTGTGTTTTTATCTCATAAGAACTACGTATATTATAAGAGTGATTCCCGCATACGACCGTCTAAACGTTTGTCTCGCTCTGCTTTGGTGGATACAGTACTCGAGGTTTGAAATGGTACAATTTAGTGCCGCGCAGATAGTTTAGTTCAGGCCGCCTTCAGTTCGGAAATGTCTAAGTAATTTCGAATCGAACGCGCCCGATCAAGCATCATCTTTAGAGACCAGATTAATTACGACACAACATTGTTATCTCGAGCAATAAAGCGTAACAGACCTCGTACAATAAAAATTTGATGCCGCTTGGATCCTTGAGTACTCTGAATAACTTCTTACGATAAGTACTACGCACAACTTACATATTTACCTGCAATAATATTGCTGCAAACAGTGCAATTCAAGTTCAACTTCACAAACATTAATTTGACACAAACGATATGCTTGTATTAACCTTTTCAGTAATCATAGTTAATCGGAAAACCTCATGCACAACATAAGTTTTAACTCAACCACCAATTGTGATGCGGGTGACACTACATGTACCATATATAACCTCTCTGCAAGGTAAAAGTGTATGTTTACTGTCATGCTGGTACTGAAACATTGGCGACTCCCCTAGACAATTACTTCGCAACGACCCGACTGAACAGATTGTCGCAAGCTGTAGCGAAGCCTATCCCGTTTTTGCAATGTTTATTCCGAGTATAAGAATAAAGTTCGTCTGGTAGAGTAGCTGTATGAATAGCGGTTGAACAGCTGTATAAATTACTTGATGGTCAGTGGTCGGATTTCAATTCAGAATGTATTACATAGTGCAAAACCACCCGCATATGTACGGTTCTCAATGTGGTATAATATGACGCTGCAACAGTTTATTTTTTTTTTGTTAGAGAGGAAAAGAATAGGAGATCTCTAAAGCAAAACTGGCCATAGTTCTACAATATATGCAAAACTAGAATGAAACGTTGTACCATCACCCAGTATATAGGCAGAGTAGCACTTTAGCACTGTGGACATACCTCCCTCTCTATTTAATGATTATGTGAACGCGAAATTGTTCAAGAGTCTGTGACAACTCACATGTAGCGTTTCATGAAGTGCACTACAGCAAGTGATGAGAACAGGATAGCTTCGTGGTATAACAAACTATGAACGTTGCGTTCGTTGAATCTTTTTATATGAACGCTTGACGAAAGGCTCAGATTCCGACATTTTATTTTATGGTGTCGTACCACTTTGTCCTCGAATATGTGTTTCTGTGCCGTAACAGTTGTCAACTATTCCTTGCTGACCCGCAGGCATCTATAACTCCCGCCAGATAGTCTCTTTCACGACTAAGAAATTGAATGCAGAAAACGGCAAGAGGCGGACGTTGGAAGGTAGCGATTAAAAACTTCGTAAATAGGGCTTGTTTATCTCCTCGAGCCAAAGTTTCGACAAGGGAACTGGTCTTCCTGAAGGCTTTAACTGGTAGGTGAAAAGAACGAATGGTTTTGTCGCCCCATCTATCCCGTTTCCCGAACGCAGGATACATAGAGAACAGTAGCATAATTTCGAGGAAATGTGTTCTAGTATCAAGCCTTAAAGGCTCAAAAAATGTAAAATTTTCAGGTTTCTAAAGTCACATTTCTATAACCTTAACTCTAACTAAGGCAACCCAACCCATCTTACCAATTGCCCTAATTGGATGTTGATAGTTTCTATACATCAGCTTAAAGTTTTGGTATTCTTGGGCGCATGGCAACAACAACCTGTTCTATGAAAATGCAGCCCAGAAACACATCAGGCCTTGACGCTGTCTCTTCAGCTCAGAAGATGATACTCGCAATGTTACGTTAGTTTAGCGCGTTTAGCGCAAAAAAAGAAGGCACTCTTTCTTTTTTTCTTCTCTCTTTTTTTTGATAATAAAACACTGACTGGGAAAGGTTGCATTTGTAGTCACCTTTGCAGCGTCTATAGATAGGGTAAACGATTATGAGAATGGTGCTTCAATAGCAGAACGAGTCAGACGTTCCCTGATTATTTGACGTTGTAACAAAAAAAAACACAGTCGCAGAGAGAGCCTGCCTCAGAAAATATAAGGCACAGCAACCCACTGTAGTTTTTTGACATATAAACCTTATCAGTGCAGCAGAAAAAAAAAAGAAAGGATGGTACGCGATTTACAAAGTGTTTTGTACGTTTTCTCCGAGTTCGCTGAGTAGGCTTATGAACACTTGTTATGTTCGTTGCATCATTAACTAGTTTTTCTCATTACCTCAAATAGTCCGGCGACAATATTTCGTAGAAAGTAATAGCACAACCACAAAGTTCAACGTCCGCATGCAGGATGGAAAGAAAGAATTTCTTACACTTGCAATTTATTGAAAATAGTTTGCTTTCTTCTTTTTTTACTTTTACTTGCCTACAAACAACTGACATGCGGCTTTCAAAGCCTAAGCTTTGAAAGCTGCATACAAGCATAAGAGAACTCTGCTTCAATAAGCACAGGCGATTTATTGTTTTTGTAATGCTCTCACAAAATAGGCAATAAGGGAAGTGACTTTTACGCTATAAACACGAAACCAATGAACCAAGACGGAATCAAGTAACTCATCTCTGCGAAATAAAGAATCACTCGTAAATTAGAGATTACCCATGAGAACCCAGAACTGTTGCTTGAAGATACCTGCTGTCTGCAATCACTGCAGTTCAAATCTCTGTACTTGCCTAGCGGCCATGATATGTCAGCGCTGAACGTTCCTGCATACAAGCAGAAGTGGATCGCCATCGTACTGGCAGCGCATGCCCGTCAGCAAATGTGCTGGAAGTTCGCAACAATAAAGAAAAGGACCACAACTGAAAATAATGGAACAACGTCGAACAAACAGATCTTTGTCGGGAGCGAAACATATATTCATTTTCTGTGATGCAGAAACGTGATAATTGCGCTTTGTTTTGTTACATGTCTGAAACGAATATCTCCCTCTTGTGGTAAGCTGGTTATTGCTGCATTACGATTGTTCTGACTCATCCTTCCGGTAATACAAACAGAGCTTCTTTCTGTTTGTCTACACCATCAGCCGAGACACAGTGCCCCCATATAATTGTTCATATATATTGCAGTATCACTCGAGTAGCAGTACTGTATGAACAAAGGAAGATTTTTTTTCTGTGTCGAGGGCTGCAGACAACCGTAACAAGATTAAGGGTCAATCCGTTGCAAAGAATGGGTGCGTAAATGAGACGTGAACCATGTTGTTTCTTGTGTACGAAATTTTGCGTCGCCTTTGATAGCTCAGTCCTTCAGGTTTCCCCACAAAAACAAATATGAAGCTTTATCAAGCAAACATTATACGCAACCACCTCGATTTATGGCGAGCCGAGCTAGAGACGCGATAGCTAACACAATCAGCTTTGTGTGCTTTTCCGTCTAATTAGGAGCAAATAAAATTGGCCTTTATCCCGACCCTTGCTTCGCTAAGATTTTAACCGAGGTGCTGGGAAAAATTTATCGAGCAGCGAGTTAACAAGTTTTTTTATGGTATACGTGCGGTGTTCAACACGGAAACATAGAAGCATAAACGCAAAGGGTAATTTTACTTGGTCTCTTGACCTGGAAATGTCAGCCATCTATTTCATACAAAGACTCACACGCGCACGCAGGTGCGCAAGCTCACGGACATACAAAAAAACGGGTACATATACACATACGATCCAGAAGTTTTCGCGTTTTCTTATTCACACACCTTGAATCTTTCCAACCAAAAAATAAATAAATGATCATGAGCAGGCGCCACGAGATTTACTCCTCCTTTCTTTTTCATTTTTACAGACGGGAAATTTCGCTGAAGAATCACAACAAGCCCAAGTTATCAACTCTTGCGGTACCAATTTTGAAAGTGAAGTGACACTAAAAAAGCGAATCATTTGTTTCTATAAGACTGCCGCCATCAGGGTGAAGAGCAAAAGGGGGGGGGGGGATGTGAGGCTGATAATCTGACAAGGAGGAGGAGAGAATGGGGGGTCTACTTCTATGTACCCCCTCCTATGCTCGTGGTACATGCTAATGGTACGTACATGGGTGTTTTTGTGTCACTTCTTTTGTCGTATCCTGCATGATATACATAGTGGGGTTGGCAACCTGCAGCCTGCGGGCATATAAAAGCGGGCCCCGGCACCAAACTTGCCCCCCCCCCCTCACCACGACGAAAAGTCTGACGAAACGTACATGTCGTAGCGCGACCGTGCGTGGTTTCATAACTTGCGCCACATTCTCTCCCTGTGGAGAGAAAGGGCACGCGGTTATGTGAAGTGGCACGCTCTTTCCACAGAGAGGGTGGAAAAAGCCGCGCGCTTACGCGTTGAGCCCAGCAGGTATGGTCGGGCCTTAACTTCTCCGGTTTAACCAATGCACACCTTCGCAACTTTCTGCATCTGTTGGTGAACAGCCCTTGTGTAGTGATTTTCAGGGTTGACTGAGAATATGTTTCGCCCTCAAAACCATATTGAAAGAGGTTTATCATCTTTCTTCTGCTTGTAGCCTGTTGCAAAACTTGACCTTTTGACATGCATGTCAAAATCCAACATGATTTCTATTCAAGTTTTATACAGCATTATTGCCCACTAAACGATTGTTTCCACTCTGTCTGCAAAGTTCCCTCCACTCCACTGATTTGCCGTATGCCCCCTCCACCCCCCCCCCCTCCTCCCGTCGCCGCCGCTGTTTTATAAGTATGCGGGTGTAAATGACGCGTACTTGTTACTAGGCGTAAGCAGCCTGCCATAGTGACACTTGCAGAGTTTCTGGAGCTTATGTTGTTACGTGCAGCAGTATTCGTGATTTATTTGAAGCTGAGCAGATGATTGTGTACTTTCGACAAGACTGGTTTACCACGCAGTCGCCGAGTTAGGCTGTGTACTAAGACCTAAGCCCCTTTTTATGGGCCTCGCTGTCGGGCTCTGACTATACCCGTCATACTTGTTTACGTAGCTCGTAAAAAATATATCTGGACACGTCACGTAGGAGCACCGCCTTTGGTATTATTCTTATTCATGTGCGCACAAGCGGCACACTGTTTATTTAATACTGCGAATTCGACTGGATCGTCTTTTTAAGGTCACACAAGGTCTCGTGGAGAGTTCTCTATATGATCTTTTTATTTTGCCTGCCTTTGCTAACCAACTATCGCTTACAAATTTCCAAAACTAGTTTCACAATACTAAGTAATGTCGTTTCATGTCTTTTATAGATCAGGAAATATTAGCACGTATTCCGTATTTACCGATTATCAAATAACGCTCGGAACTGCTTATACGTTGCCCATTCAAGTGGCAGCTGAGTTGCTAATGCCGTTCTCTTCACAATCAAGCAGGAAAACAGTGAGCTGTGACCCTGAAAATCATCAGTGCCACAAATATATGTGATCAAGAACACAATCTCTTCAGTGAAAAAAATAACACCCGCATTCTTGCAATTGAAGGTCTTCTGGTGTACCTGCTTGGCCGGTACAACAATGGTTTGCTCTTTCTCTGGGTTGGTCTTCGCATGTAGCGCCAATTATTATCATGCCTTTTTCTCAATCTAAAGGCACATTAACATTCAACTTCTTGCCATTCAAGACGTTTGCCATAATTAGAGGCACCTTTGTCCAGCTCAACACTCTTGATTGATTTGTGGGGTTTAACGTTCCAAAACCACCATATGATTATGAGAGACACCGCAGTGGAGGACTACGGAAATTTCGACCACCTGGGGTTCTTTAACGTGCACCCAAATCCGAGTACACTGGCCTACAACATGTCCGCCACCATCGGAAATGCAGCCGCCACATCCGGGATTTGATCCCGTGACCTGCGGGTCAGCAGCCGAGTACCTTAGCCTCTAGGCCACCATGGCGGGGCCAGCTCAACACTCTTAATCAAGCCCCCCTTCCATGGAAGGATATAGCCACAGAAACATCGCGATTTGCATCTGGTCTATTTATTTATTTATTTATTTATTTATTTATTTATTTATTTATTTATTTATTTGAAAATACTGCTAGCCTGAAAAAGATGTAAACAGGAGCGGAGATTCCAAGGTTTGAAGGAGTGCAGTCACTGTAGATATACCTTTGCGAAAACCATGTTGCCTATTATCGACAAGGTTGTTCTTTTCCAGAAACCATGGTATATCCACGAAATTTATGTGCTCTGGTATCTTTGAACAAGAGCACATTAAAGAGGTTGGCCTGTAACAAAGTTACTTCGCGTGAGTCCACGCCTTTAGGTATCAGAATTATTTTACTCTACTTTTATTCTGTTAACAATTAAGCTTCTGATAGCGATTTTTTAAATATTAAACATAAGTACTTAGAGCACCGTTCAGCCCTCCTGATTTAAAAAGCCTTGGATGTGCCGTCAAGTCGAGGAGTTTTCTTTGTGTCCAATTTTAACAACAGTGTCAGCGCACGTCTTCGGATACAAAAATGTCACTGAAAGACGGAACACCTTTTACAGGAAATAAGTACTGGTCGCTAGCATCATCCTGTACAAATACGGAGCAGAAAAAGCTGTTAAAAGTTTATATTATTAATAGTTATTTGAACACGTTGCCACCATTCACAGAAAGATTTAACAGCGATTTTCGCTTTGGAAAAAATTGCCACCAGGATTTAGCTGGAGCCATGTAAAGAAAGTTTTTTCGGTGTGATGTTGAAGTCTTTCAGCGAGACTTCAAGGATACTGTATTTAAGAGCCAAGCGTATGGCACACATTTTCGATGCATTCCCAGGAGATGCGCGTTGCCAGCGCGTTTTTTTTTTATCCTTATCGCTTTGCGTTCAAGGTGGACAACTCCCTCAGTGAGCCATGATTTCAAAAATTTGTTATTCGTTCACTTTTCATAGGTACAAATTTTTTCATCCACCTAATGAAGAGATTTTTTTAAATAGCCATAACTCATCAATACTGCTATTACTTGTTGGATAGAAATAATAAAAATTCTAGAACGAGTCATCTATTGCATCCAGAAGGTCCACGTCAATCGCACGTGCAAAAACTGGGAACACACTCAATTTCTTTTTTAAGGCACATGGCTAAGATTCAGTGTCAATGTAATTAACTTGTCATTCAATCTTTCATCTAAAATGGCAACAGCGGGTTTTCCTCTAAGCGGGTCTCTGCAAACGATAATAATATCTAGGAAAGATTTCGCTGAATTGCTGATGTGAGTTGGCTCTGTGAGTAAATGAGAAAGGTTGTGAAAAAAAATTAGATCAGTTAACTGTTCTGCAACAGTGCTGAAAGGCAGCAGAATTTTGTTGCTCCAATCAAATGATAGCAGATGAAGTCACCAGATATCAAACAATTATTGAGGTGGATGACGTTGTCACATATATATTGGTTTAGTTTCTCGATGAATGCACTGTTGTCAGAAATTACTGGGTATTACCGAAAGAGCAAAAAAAGTGTAAAATATATTCCAATAATCTCTTATTGATTTTAATCTTTTGAAATATCCTTTTATCAAAGTGTTAGCTCTGAATGTTTAACGAGTCGAAATCCACGACATTTCTTTTTTTCTGTGAGGCACGCCGCACAGCGGTACTCGATCCGGATCAATTCTGACTGCTTTCGCCTTATCTGTATCTATCTTCTTTTGCTCCATGTTTGGTCGTGGTTCATTAACACGTGCCTAATTCTAAGCACCCACTGAAGTGCCGCGACGTTATAAGTAATCGAACCGGTGTCCGCGAACTTGGCTCGATAAGACTCAAGTTTTTTTTATTGATGCCTTCACCTAATACACAGGCCACCATTGTACTACTCTCGGGGAACGCAGCTAGAGCTTAGAGTTTTGGTATTGTTCTTTTTTTCCGATGTGCCCGGTCTGTTTCACGCTGCCTGCGTGGCATTTTCTGGCGTGTTATCGCTGGCACCAGGCTCGAGCAATTCTTGCTGCTGCAGATGATTCGAAAAGTGTCTGAAGGCCACGGTTTGCGCAATAAACGGCTCCCTAGGCTTCTTCCTTCTCACCTTTTATGTTTACTCATATTTCTGGTGGTCGTGGGGCTGGTGAAAAGGCATAGTATTCGTTTTCTGAAAACATACAAAAATTATTCTACTGGCAGAATTGCTCGGTCCTCAAGGCTGAACAACCGAAACTGAAAAAAAAAATTCACATTGTCAAAACAGCCTGACTGTCTGATCCCAATTGTATTGTTTTGCTGTTTCTGTGTGCTTCTCAATATTCCTGTGATCTGAATGGGCTAAATACACTGTAGTTAGCATCTTATGCAAATCTTAAAAAGGCGTACCAAGCAAACTATGTTTTATATAAATGTAGAAGCACCACAAATTCTCTTTACTCATTTTCTCTGAAAGGAACTATACAAGCCAAACTGTGAATATTTCGGAAACGTATGTGAAGAATTGCCAGAAGAACACCACAGCAAGTTTTTAATGCAACATTTTGTTCAAATGAAGGAGATCAAAGCCTTACACTTTCAAATGAATACAACGTGCGATTACGGCTTTGTATTTATTGCTAATATTTGACAGTTATTTTCTATTACATTGCATTAGGTGGTTATTTTCTTTTTTTTATTTTTGATGGCCGTTCAAAGAGAAGGGCGTGCAAAGGAGGGAAGCGAGAGCATTGCTGCGGCGCTTGTTGGAGCACGTTTATTATGAACAGTAAGCTTGGCTTCCAAACACGATTATGCAGGAACACAAAATAACACGTGACCAAGGAGAACTCGTACAGCCTATGCCTTACTTTGTGTTCCTGGGTGACCGTGTTGCCACGCAAGCTGCTGTGAAATGGCGACATCTTATTATGGTGGCCTAGTTGTCGGTCCCTTCTGGGGTATACAACACCTATGGCACGTATTGAAAGCGAGAGAGGGGTGAGGATAATTCTGGCAGAATTTCAACTCAGCTGTTCTTGACAGCAGCTGACTATTCACCAACCATCAGCATTGTGTTTGCAGCTCCTTAATCAGAAGACCTCACACAGACATGTCATAATATGGTGTCGTAATCTAGTGTGATAGAATAGTAACGTAACAACAGGCTATTAATGAGACCTGACTTCTAGTTAGTTTTCCTTGTTATTGTGTGTTAAAATGAAAACGACCCTTGAATTTACGCTTCTTGAATTTACGCTTCTGAAGCAATCCTTGAATTTACGCGAAGGAAGGAAGGAAGGAAGGAAGGAAGGAAGGAAGGAAGGAAGGAAGGAAGGAAGGAAGGAAGGAAGGAAGGAAGGAAGGTAGGAAGGAAGGTAGGAAGGAAGGAAGGAAGGAAGGGAGGGAGGGAGGGAGGAAGGGAGGAAGGGAGGAAGGAAGGAAGGAAGGAAGGAAGGAAAAATTAAGGAAGCGTAGTGCCATCATCACCATCATCATTTCTCAATCACCGCGCCGCGCCTCTCGCGCAGCTGATGCTAGCTCGAGCTGCGCGAGGATTAGAACAAGCTAGGCACTTGGTGTGTCGGACGTGGACAGCGACCGCGGCTCCGTTTGAGGCGTGGAATAAAGTGGCGAGAGAACGACACGACCACGTTGGCCGCCGTCCCGTCTTGCTCTCTCGCTACATTGGTGACCCGGAGAACACGCCCTTCGCCGAGCGGCCCACTGCCATGTTCCCGCAATTCTGCCCGCCAGTGCCGCCGTTCCAATCGACCTACCCCAAGGTATGGTTCATGCAGCTCGATGCCGTTCTGGCATTGAATGGCGTCATGGACCAGCCGCTGATGCACCCCATTCTTCAAGACGCCCTTCCGGTAGAGCTGCGTCATCTCTCTGGCACTTCAACCTCCAGCCAGCAGCCTTACGATGACCTCTGCTCTGCGGTGCTTGCCAGCTATGGCCTCACCTACCACCCGCTGCCGTTCACCCGCGACTTACAGGTTTTGTCTGCGTCGCAGCGTGTGGTACTCTCCGGCCCGAAAGTCTTCACTGACCGGGACCTAACTTCCCCGACTACGTCTCCTACAACATCTCGTCCGGCCGCTATCAACGAGAGTCCCGCGTACGAATGCCCATCCGACGAGGTTCAGAACATTCGTGCTGCACGCGACCAGTCAGCCACGAAATCCGACGAGCTTCTTCAATACGTTCCTGTAGCCAACGACCGGGTCGCCACGAGGTGCATTTTTTCGAAGTCCTCGGCCGATTGTCCCTCGGGCACTCTCGCCACCCGCATGTCCTCTCCGGCCTACACAGACCACGATTTCTCAGACATGTCAGACTCCACGACGGCTTCATCGCCGCATGCCCCGGAGTCTGTTAAGACTACGGATATCCTCACGCTCACTATCCGCCCCTTGGTCGCGGAGACTTCGGCGCCGACGATGTCTGAAGGCGCCTCCCCACCCACCTCGACGCTCTCTGCGTCCTGCCAGCAGCGACCATCTTCAGCCCCGCAATCTCCCGCAGCCGAAGTTAAAGTCATAAGCCGTCAACCACAGCCAAACTTCCGAGAGGCTGCGACTATGACTGACGCAGCTGAGGACGACGTACCTGGCGCGCCTATGGCACTGCAGACTACATATGCCACACATGCTGTAGAGGTTGTCATCGATCATGCAGACCTGCACACCAACCCTCATGCGCGGAGAACCAATGATCTTTCAGGTGTGCCACCCGATCCTCCATCAAAGCTCACGTCTTCTGAGCTTCACAACTATTCCCCAGAGCATTTGGCGCCGGATGCAGTCCGCCACACAGGCTCGTTGGTAACAACAGCGACGACGTGCGGTCCAACTGCATATCTGCCGCCCTTGATAGTATGCCAACGAAATCGTCACGTTCGGCATAGTACAGAGAGGCCCTTTTTCAAGCCTCTTGCTAAACAGTCATGTGTTGCAGCCTTGGCCTTCAAGACGGCGCAAACACCTACGAGGTTTTCCCGACGCAAGGGCCAACCACTTGCCGTGCACATGACTAGCCGCAATGCACGGTGTTTCCGCATCCGTCGACTCGGCCACACGCCCCGGCATGCCGGTCGCAGTGCTACGCGGAGGCCGGTGTTTCATCGACAGAGACGTCCGCACCAGCACAACCGCGACGCTGCTCCTTGTCGACAGCATGCTCGGCACCCTGTGCGCTGTACGAGACCCCGCTGTGGCTGTGAAACTTCAGTGCTCGGTCATCATGGGTGCGTTCCGATCCTTCACACTATTTCGCCCACATTGCCGGCGCGAGCTCTTCAGCGCCTGTCCACAGTTCCAGCTGTGGGCACGTTTGTCAGCCGCGTCTACTCGAAACGGCGGGTGCGCATTATAATGATCCCGCCGCGTAATTGTGGGATGGACGTGTCTATGAACACAGTGCCCGGCACTTCCTTCTTCGTCCCTTGCGCTTCTCCCAGAGTCGCCCACCGGAGACACACTGCCTACTGATGGCCCATAAACGTTGACAACCTGGACTTGCCAAATGAACACTTTATGGATTGCCGTTCATGTATATAGCATTTGTCGCTCTCTTTCTTTTTTCATATGCCTTCAAATCGCGCAAAGCGCTAGGGGGGGGGGGGGGGGGGGGGGGCCTGTAGTGCCATCATCACCATCATCATTTCTCAATCACCGCGCCGCGCCTCTCGCGCAGCTGATGCTAGCTCGAGCTGCGCGAGGATTAGAACAAGCTAGGCACTTGGTGTGTCGGACGTGGACAGCCACCGCGGCTCCGCTTCAGGCGTGGAATAAAGTGGCGAGATCAGCACGTCCCCGTCTGCCGCCTTCGACGCCGTCTTACGTCTCTCTTCTCTCGCCGCTACAGAAGGAAGGAAGGAAGGAAGGAAGGAAGGAAGGAAGGAAGGAAGGAAGGAAGGAAGGAAGGAAGGAAGGAAGGAAGGAAGGAACGAAGGAACGAAGGAACGAAGGAAGGAAGGAAGGAAGGAAGGAAGGAAAAAAGGAAGGAAGGAAGGAAGGAAGGAAGGTTATGACGTCATCATAACTCATTGTCGCTTCCTCAAAGGATCGTCGATTCTGAAGGTTGTGCAGCGCCGCTTCAGATGATGAAACAATAATTTGCATGGGCAGGAGCGGTGTATTCGACCTAATTTAATGCATGTCCGCGAAACTCTGATTATTTATGTTTCAAATGAAGCTTTGTCCTCAATTGCGCAACTTAATTTTTTAACAAGTCTTCATGACTCGTTACAGTTGGTAAAGGGCCACAGAACGTTTCTTCTCTATCGACCTAAAAATCGATAGCTTGGACGCTGCGCATCACTAGTTTGCGCATCACTAGCTTACGCATCACTAGCTCCTGCGCATCACTAGCTTGCCTCACCACGTTGTTCGAGATAAAACATCAGGAAGTTTCACTCGGGAAATTCAGCACCAATCAGTTAATCCGCAGATGGCAAAGTGTAGATAAATTTTAAGATATAAACATACCCCAAGCGGAAGCGCGTCATATCAGAATTAAGCGCGTCAGCGACGAAGGAACACCCTTTACTCTGTTCGTGAGGTTCCATTTCGTTCCTGTTTTTTTTTTTTGCGCTAACTTCTACGACGATGCTTAACCGACTTGTGTAGTTTATGAAATACAGCAGAAGAAGAGAAACAAACTTCGTAAAGTATCAGTCTCTTGCAGTCCTGCTATGTCCACGGTAGCTCGGGTGAGCGTAAAATATACATATCTCGTATATTGAAGGGCTCCCTAGGTTTGCCGTAACGCCAGCTATCGAAGTAGGCTTCAGCGTATGGTATCAAAACTTACCTAAGAAGAGCGGATATTTTCGCTGAAGGACAAAAACGTTCAGCGACATGTTTATCATTTTCGTATTCTTTTCATCTAAAATGTGCGCGTATATACCAGTGAAGCTGCATACCTCGACTCGGAATGGTTTCGCCTCAGTGAACAACAAACAAAATGCTAGGCCCCTAAAGAACAAAGCCTAAACCATCAACGGACGCTCGCATGCTCTTCTGACAGCCGATGCGTGCTCCTTGCGTTTTCGCCTCGAACGGGCGGGAATGACATTCCAAGAGACGGAGAGACGATCCGACGAGCGCGTTCGTTGCAGACTCGTTCACAACAGCAACGCCACAGCAAACTTACGAACTCTGGCTCGTTTAGAGACCCGTTAGTGATCGCAAGCAAGTGGCATATTCTTTTTTGCAGCCGAGCATGCAGGGTGTAATGAAAATATTATCTTTATCGGTGCCAAAGTTCGTCACGCTTGGTTTCCGTGCCATGTGAGGAGAAATGGACTTTGAGACAGCGCGGTAACAACACACACCACGTTTATGACAGAGCACGAAACAAAAACATAGAACACAGAACCAGAAAAACCGTGAAGCCGAATAATTAACAAAACTGTCTGATCGAATGATAAAAGAAATGAACGCGAGTTCAAGGCGCAGAGTTCCAAAACCTCACAATGAGATGCGGGTCCCGACGAACGCCGAGGTGCAGGGCAGGAGGCGGCGATAGGCGATCGGAAGCGGGGTGCGTCTCGATGTGTGACGCTATGGTGAAGATGACGCTTGGCGGAGTGGTGGCGTGGGTGTGGCTACTGAGCAGTCAACCCGCATCGGAGACGCGATGCTCCACGCGGGGAATGGCCAGCCCGTCCAGCGAAGAGCGTGCGCCGAGACGCGATGCTCGACGCAACCGTGACCATTAGCCAGGCCACGTTCATCGCTGTGTCGAACGGCTGACCGTGGAGACGCCTCGCCGAGATCCGCGATGCCCTCGGCAAGGAAGAGAACAGCAGGCCATGCCGCGCCCCGAGATGCAGTACTCGTGCCGGCAACGCCGCCCCAGCTGGTAGTTGGACGACAGTAGCGTGGACGGCCGCGTTCCCTGGCCGGAACCTGGATCGCCTGCGTCCGACGCTTCGGCCCGCTGTCTCCCGTCTCGCTCTGCTTCGGCTCGTCCCCAGCTATAATGCCTACCGCCACGTAATGGTCACACGTGGCCCAATCGTGGCACGCCACCTCTATGGGCTACCACAAGTCATCAGCTGATTGGCTGACCTCACGCGCACATTACACGCGCGTTGCCCCGCACTTCCGTCGTTGTCGTTTTCTTCACTCATCACAATTGGTTTTATACAGGCTACTCCAAAATAGACCATACTCATAACATCAATCAGGTGATAAAGAAATGCGCAGAATACAACCAACCCCTATACACAGCCTTCATATATTAGTAGAAGGCCTTAGACTCACTCAAAAAGTCAGCAGTGACTCAGGCACTACGGAATGAGGGCATCGACGAGCCCTACAAAAACATACCGGAAGAAACTACCGTGGATCCACAGCTATCATAATCCTACCTAAAAAAAGGAACAGAACCTCAATGAAAATTATGGACCATCTCCCCGAAGGGAACCCTGATGGGATGCGAAGCAGCGGTGGTGTGTACGGCATTGACGCGGTTGAGACGAGAACCGACGCGGGTGCTGGAAGAACGATTTAAATCGAAACTCGGCGTAGTGTTTACTGGAGTAAACGTTTATTTGAAACGCAAAGACTCGGGAAACGGGTTAGGTTTTGTGTATATTTCATCGCAAATAAACGAGCCGAAAGAGTCTTTCCACTCGACGAGCGGTCGACCATTGCCGGCAGTGGAGAGTGGAGATGGCGAGGCGATATAGAAGTGTGTTTCGAGCGGGCGGAGGAGCCGGCAGCTGCGGGAGCTGTGGCGAGAGTGCTGCGGGTAAGGAAGAGGGTGACGTCAGCGCACACTTGCGAGTGGAGCATTCCAGGGGAGCGGGAAGTCAGCGCGCAGCTGCGGCGTCACCTACTTGGCACCACTCCAACACCTGTGGCAAGGTTAACGAGTTGCGACGCGTTCACATGGAGGCACGTATGTACAGCGTTACACACGTGAGTCAAAGAGCGGCCTCGCATCTAAAGAAAGGGTGAAGCAAGAAGACACGATCTGTTCAATACTACTCACTACGCGTTTACAGGATATTTTCAGGGCCCTAGATTGGGAAGAGCTAGGGATAAGAGATAATGGAGAGTATCTTAGTAACCTGCGATTCGCGGATACCATTGCTTCGAGAGGGCGAATTACAGCTCACGATTACAGAAGTATACACGGAAAGCAGATAAGTAGGCCCGAAAATTATTATGCATAAAACTAAGTAAAGAGGCCACCCACTGGAGTTTCACACTGCATTTGCTCACAAGAAAAATATATTGAGGCGAAAGTTTTAGTTGCATCATCGAACGATAGATTCACGATAGACGCCGGTGGTGTCGGCGTTCAGCATCGGCGGCATCAGCACCAATGATGGAAAAAAATCACGTGGTTTCACAGATTCCCCGGGTTTGTGAAGCCCCAATACAACATCACATGACATCGCTTGGTAAAAGACGGGCCGATCTAGAAAGTACTGTGAAACCAGGTGATGTGCACAAAGCTCACATTGCCTCCGATCCTGGAGGCCAATGCAAAATCACGTTCAGCTCGAACAGCCTACGGAACGAGGCAGAGGAGGATGGGTACATCAGTTGAGGAGGTGGCCTTCGCATACGGGTCTTTTTAAGTGAATGCAAAATTAACACTATAAGTTCTATTCCTTCTTCTCTTAGTATATTATTTATTGAACCTTTCTGACAGTATTGACTCGCAATAGCGTTAAACATATGGCCTTCTGCCGCGTGGTTGTGCGGCGGAAGCGTGGTTATGCCTCGTTCCGCAGCACCATACGTGTCGTACGGACGCACGACGTTACGGGCTAGCGTGCCTCGCGGTTATAAATTCATTGTTTCGCTCTCAGAACATTGACGATAAACCGACAGATAATGCAACAAATATCGGTGGGTCACGCTACAATGCATCGAACGTCGCCTTATCCACTCTCCTTAATGCGGACAGGTTGTAAAATTAACTGTTCCCTTGTGTAGAGGTGGCACAGCGATATATTTTATACTTTGCCATTACTTCATGTCGTAATCGTCGTTTTCTAGATTACGTGTAAGGCCATTCCAGAGAAACAGTAGTTACAAGGCCATTACTCAGGTTACGTCGGAACATTTCTGCGGTGTACAATGTAAACTGAGAAAAGGGTTCGAAGAGAAGCTCGAAAAAACTGCTGCGTCAATGGCACCATCACATCGTAATGCTGCACTCAGCTTTTAGGAAATATTGTATCTCAGCCCTGCACTTTTAAAGTTCTGAGAATTCTATGGCGAGAAAAAAGAATATGTCAATACAGCAGTACGGGTGCCGAAAAGTTCGGTGCTAAAACCAGATTGCCTGAAGACAATGAAGATAATTCAATGAATATACAGAGTGCTTTTCAGACAATGTAGAATTTTATTAAAAGGGTTCTTGTCGTCTTCACGAACAAACTATACGGCCAAATTATGCCACAACTAAAGCACTTTCAAATAAGTATATATAAAACTGTTAATCGACTTTTAAATGATTAGCTTTAGTGTTGTTGTTTATGTGTAATAGTTGTAGTGCACTTCAATTTATGGAATAGTTATTTTGAAACGATCACAAATTCAAAGCCCCGTCGAGGCGATAACAAAGCTTAGCCCGCAAGGCGTGCAAGTAGTCTGTCAGCGATGTAAACATTGGGCCGAAAGTTCACGTAAGGAACTTTGAAAGAAGACGCGTTTAGCAGATCATGGGTGTTAAAAAGGGCAAGCCGTCTCAAATGCTCAGTTGGACAGCGTGCTTTTGCGGCTTTTGTGTTTGGTACGATGTGCTTACTCGTTTTTTTTTTGTTGCACTTAAAAAAATGTGCGAATAACTAACTCGTTCACTTGTCTACGAGAAGCAGCGCCGAGGTAGTTGTTTCCTCATTTTAAGCTCTACGGTTGAGCAAAAAGTGCGAATTGCGTTGTTGGTTTTCTTCTGTCTCTTCTTTATGTTTTTTTTTGGGGGGGGGGGTGCAGCGCAAAAGGAGCCATGAAACTCTACGCGCCAAACGTAAAAAATAAGCTGTTCATTTGGGTATTTCGAATGGCCTGCCCCCCTTTTCCTGATCACGGCACGCCTTCCTTTATATAAATCTCCACCTGAGATTCTCGTCCAACGTAACAGGGCTGACGGAGTTAGAGCGCACCAAATACGCTCAGCATCAATTTCGCATAGACTGTGACTTCGAATTTTATTGATCAATATGTCAAATTACGTGCGTTGTTCGGAATTTTCACTAAATTGGCATGCCACGAATTGTCACGTTCTACATCCCCTCCATATAAACAATGGCCCTCAAGCTAATAATAAAACGTAAGCCTGAATTTTATTTAATTACTGATTTTAATCACTTCAGGGGCGGCTAAGTTTCTTCACTTTGGCCCACAGTTCGTAGGAGAGACAGCAGGGGTCTCGCTGTGATGGCATATTTTTAAAAGAAGTGTACTGTTTAAAAAAACACCGCGCATAGACCATTATCGTTCCCAGGATATTCATAATTCGTTCACTCTAGCGTTTCCTGATTGTAGAAGCATACAAATGTTTGGCTACAATCGCACGAATTACTTCCTTCCGTCTACTAATGCATTTATCCGCGCTTCGAGACTGCCCAATAAGCCGTTTTTTGGCAAAAGCCACGCATCATGGTTCGAACTAACTAGACGCTGCACCTATATTCAGACGCTTCATCTCTATTCAGATTTGAAATCACGGGGGCTGTAAATATTAGTTCAGTAGGTTCCTGTGCATGCCCTGCATACCAGTGCAAACTAATAAATTTGGCGAAACTGAGAATTTGCAACGCTCGCCTATAGTTTCGCAAGGAATGATCAAACGCACGTCTCATTTTTTTTTCTAGGAATTGGGCAACCCTTACTGAGCCACACGAAAGTTCATGTGCAGTTTTCACAACAAAGCTTTAAAACTGCGAAGGGATCAGAAGCATAGAGTGTAGATGTAGCAAAGTTTAATTAACAGGATGACATAGCATCCGTCTTCATTTCAACAAGCAACAACAGCTCCGGTACACTCGGCTAAAATGCATGGTGCTGAGTGTACAGAACTTGTTTTTTTTTGTTTTTTTTTGTTTTTGACGCATATACTTTTCTATAAGAAGAAAGCAGGCTCAATTCACAAAACTTCTCTTCCGTAGGTGCGTTTTCTCATTGGTAAGTCGGCTTCACAAGTGATGTGTACCGTGTCGAGAATGGCTGAAATAATCTTTTACGAAAATTCTCAACGTAAGATGTAATATTCTAAATGTACAGAGCTTGAGTATTTGAAAATAAATCTTGCGCATGTAAAGTGGAAACACGTTCCGTTGGGGTTTTAAAAAATCACCTCAGAGTGTGATTGTACGCACGTGCTCATATCCGATGGTTCTCGGCTTTTTCAAGAAAATATTTGTTGATGTCTAGCACCCCTTTTGTATATTTGTTCTTTTTGTGCCTCCCTCTGGTTCTTTTTCGCGCTACGAATGCTAATGCAAGTAACTCAAACCAACCAACCTACATCCCCGCTTACACCCTGTCCAAGTAAATGCAGAGTATGTTCAGAAAAGAACAATCACTAAAAAGATCACCTAGGCTACAGCAAAGGGTGAAAATTAACGATATATTTATTAGGCTATACTAATGCAAGTGCAGTTGACGGCCTTCTCGTGAAACTCGCCCTTTCACAGAAAGCGCTGGCAATTTCCACGAGCACTTTATAAGGACAGTTTTGAAAGCGCAAAGAAAACTGGACGCATTTTTTTTTATTATTGAAAGTGAACTGGACCTAGAGCTTTCGAAGTAACCGAAAACGTATTGCCACGAGTCAGCAAAAGCTCTAGGAACTTTTACGCGCACTAATATACATAAGTGAACTGATGAATATTTTCTATGGAATCGCTTGATAGCCTACGCCGGTGCACAGGAAGATGAAATGGCCGAATCCACTATAGCGGCCACCTTGAATGAGATATCACTAAACATTTCGTAGACGGAAAGGAAGCGAATAAACGTAGGTGCACGGTTTCGGTTGATTGAGTGTCACATATATTGCTTAGGCCTATTGACTAGCCCCGAAGATATTCGCATACGATACGCTTTATCATGAAACGCTGAGAACAGACAGTGAGAAAGAAGGAATCCAAAGAAGCTGCTCGACACCCAAGATGCCAGATTGATTAAGCCACAGCGGTCTGTGAGTGAAAGAGTACTTGGTGGAATGCCTAAGAGAGTCCTTGTGATTGCATCAGCAAAGATCGTACACCGCGGCCTACATAATTTACGATGTTTGGACCTGATTACATTAGGAAAACATACATATATAATCAAACCACAGAGCAAAGCAAGAAAAAATGCGATAAGCAGAGTATGGAAATCCGCGTGACCCCTTTCTAGGTGAAGGAATGTCAACGCTTTTAGCGCATATTTATATGATTGATTTATGGGGTTTAACGTCCCAAAACCACCATATAATTATCAGAGGCGCCGTAATGGAGGGCTCCGGAAATTTTGACCACCTGGGGTTCTTTTAACAAGCACCCAAATCTGAGCACACGGGCCTCGACATTTCCGCCTCCATGACATATTTATATGAAGATTGATATCCATTAACCTTACAATCGCTTCGTTGCATGACTATCAACGAGGTATTTAATAGCGCTTTGCATATAGATCACAATAAAGAATTAGTGGATGTGCCGCGTTCAGTTTAATATAAACAAATTTCACATAAACTCGAAATCATGATCTGGATCCATTTATTTTTCCTTCACTAAAGAAATATTGTCCTAGTAGGTGATATCATAGCTCCGAAATGGCATTTACTTCAAGACGCCTAATCTAGGTGTGTAAATAGTAATTCTCGCTAGCGTCATAGTAATTTTTTCATACTTTCACCAGCAAATACGGCATGTGGCCTACACATATAGCTTAGTGCACATTCACAGAGAAAAACTGATTAAGCGACAGTTTTGGCCCGTTGTCTGGTTAAGCATCATTAGAAAAACCGTGACGACAACTTGCTTTAATAATTCAAGATATTGCGTGAATAGTATGTTCAAAATATACTTATTCATTCTCAGGTAATATCTAATAAAATTTCGCTACAGTTGGCCTTTAACACATTACATTAAGCTTTTTGGGAAAAGGAGGGACTATTATTCAATAATTATTTGAAAGATCACAAAACATGTCAATTTACTGTATAAAGTTCTAATATTAGACACAGCTGCTTTTAGATAACTGAGCAACTGGCATACTCATTACGTTAAACGGCCAAGGCGATCACTTAAATTGCTATTACACGACTAAAGCCATGCCAATACATTGTGATTGCATTTTTGCCTAGTGGGAACATTACATTCCTACAACGGTCATACGCACAAATGTGCACATTCACAGAGAAAAACTGATTCAGCGACATTTTTGGCCCGTTGTCTGGTTAAGCATCATTAGAAAAACCGTGACGACAACTAGTTTTAATAATTCAAGATATTGCGTGAATAGCATGTTCATATTATACTTATTCATTCTCAATGAATATCTAATAAAATTTCGCTACAGTTGGCCTTTAACACATTACATTAAGCTTTTTGGCCAAAGGAGGGACTATTATTCAATAATTATTTGAAAGATCACAAAACATGTCAATTTTCTGTATAAAGTTCTAATATTAGACACAGCTGCTTTTAGATAACTGAGCAACTGGCATACTCATTACGTTAAACGGACAAAGCGATCACTTAAATTGCTATTACACGACTAAGGCCATGCCAATACATTGTGATTGCATTATTGCCTAGCGGGAACATTACATTCCTACAACGGTCATACGCACAAATGTGCAGAAAGAATAAACCACATATCGCTTCGTGCTCTTCATTATTCTTGTCAATTAATAGCCCTAACACTCATGACTGTGCATTTTCTTCTAATAAGCCCCGCCGCAGTGGTCTAGGGGCTAAGGTACTTGGCTGCTGATCTGCAGGCCGCGGGATCGAATCCCGGCTGCGGCGTCTGCAATTCCCATGGAGGTGAAAATGTTGTATGACCGTGTACTGAGATTTGGGTGCACGTTAAAGAACCTCAGGTGGTCGAAATTTCCGGAGCCCTCCACAACGGCGTCTCTCATATTCGTATGGTGGTTTAGGGACGTCAAACTTCACATATCAATCAATTTTCTTCTGATAAGGCGCACATTGGTTCAATTCTTCAAGAAATCTATATACTGCCATATCTTCATACTTCATTGGTTCACCTCAGTCGAAAAGTCAAGTAACAGAAGTACATCTTGCATTTTCAGCGCATGCAACATAATTTACTATTTATTGAAGCATTTTAGTAACTAAAGCAGCTTAAAGTTTAGGCTTTTTTCTAGAGTTCCATATGTTCTTATTTCGACAAAACCATTCTCTGTTTTCAAAAAGTACAAGAATAAACGTACGGCTGAATAAATACCTGCGTGTAATAAATCTTGTGTTCAGCACGTGTTCGCGTCAGAATAACAGACAGCAGAGCTGATTAGCAAGACAGGGCGTGCAATAGCGAACACAAGAGAAAAGTAAGGACACCACAAGCACCACAGTGCACATAATGCATTCGCATTGTGCAAATTGTGACAGCTAGGTATGGCGCATTTTTAGGAAAAATATTTCGACAATTTAGAGTACTTGGTACTCTACTATGGGACAGCAGAAAGCCATGTCAGTGCTTACGTACGCAAGGAACGCAGGTCTGTCAGGGTTATGGCCTTTCACTGTAGTATATCAACTTGTCTCTATTTATGAGAAGTTAACGTTAGTGTGCGCATGAGGCTATGCCTCATCTTCTTTTCATTCACCACAACATTTTTTTCCTTTTTTTTGCTCGCAGTTTCGAAAATATATATTTTTTTATTGTGAGGCTAAAAGAATATCGCTACATATTGTCATGTTCCACATCTTTCAAGACGAATCAGATTTTACCCACCAAATATGTAATTTTATTAGCTAATCAGCGCAGAACTTCACATTCAAGTAGAACAAAAAAACGAATGAAGCAGGCTTGTTCCCACTAGATAGCTGGTACGCCTTCATGATACCAGCATTGAAAGTTCACAGCTTCCATTACAAGGAGCGTGCCAGTCTCAATGTGACATAATAGTCACTGAAACCGTCCTCACTTCTCTTTTATCTGCGCAACACAATTTTCACACTCAGTGAATGTATTCGTTAGGCAGCTGTTTCCCTCTTACGTGTAAGTGTCCATCTTGGTGCATCAAATGGGGAAGCATTGCTACATAAGAAGAACCAGGGCCTCTGCCATGGCCTCTTATAGCCACGTGGCTTTGTTGTAGTTCCTTCTCGCATAATTACAATGAGAAAAATGGGAAAATAAAATTCAATTTACGACACAAAAAGCTGATTCAGATAAGGAAACTTTTCCATTTGGTGCGATCTAGTTAGTGTAGCCCGAAAGATACGCCATTAAAGAAAAGCTTTCACGCACATGCTTGTCACTGGCCAGGACATATTTTCGAAAAAGCAAACAAAGAAGAAAGAAATTGATGACGTTCCTTTGAAATCACGTTAATGCGAAAAGGGCCAAACCTCATAAGCGCGAAAATGCACGCGACAGCGACGAGCGACGCTATGAGCGACGAAACAGGGCGTTCGCGCGACGTGTCGCGTGCTCGTTTTCACGCGATCGCTCGGTTCTCCAGATTTGGAAATTGTCGCTCATCGCCCGGAAGTGCTGGGCTGAAGCAGCCAATAGCAAAATACCGGAAAAGACAAAGACTACATAGGTGCACGTGACCCTGTCCGAGTCACGTATGCGCAACAAGAAATAACGCAATGTTTATTACGCATGTACATATAAAAAAGTGCTGCAAGGCAATAATAATCATTTTCCGTTTGATTACACAACAATATATATTATTTTTAAATTGCATACCGCTCGCTGTGCGGTTATGTTGGTGCGAGTAGACGGCCTCATGCCAGCAACAGTGGAATTCGCTCGCCGAAGCCGTCGCGTGAATGAGGTTTGCCTGCGCTAGCGACTGATCGCGCGAAGCCGATCTACGTCGCGTCGCTTGTCGCTGTCGCGTGCATTTTCGCGCTTATGAGGTTTGGCCTTGAAAGTGTTGTTTCGTGAGCCTGGGCCTTTGGAAATTTTCTAGTTCGCGTTAATTACAGCTTTTTATGTAGTTGTTTGGGTGCGTATGACCTTCAGTGTAATATTTTTCTGCTGGGTATGAAACATGCCATGCCGAGTACTACCGGCTGACGAATAAGTGATAGCACTGGTGGCAGGCTTTTCTTAAGCAACGACTCTTTTTTTTTTCATGGCAGTCCAAATATGCGATTGCCAATGGAGCCATCGGTCCGCTTTAGTTCATAGAGTAGTCGTGATATGTCGCCACATATTGGGTAGAGCTGCTTGCGTCACACGTGGGCCCGAGCGCTTTTCCACGGACATGCGATGGACATGTTTCCCTCTCCAATATCAAACGTCTGTCAGATTTGTTCCTTTGTGCTCCTCGTGTGTGCCTCGAACCAATGCCACCACCACCTCACGGGGCTCTTGAAGCGAGCGCAGGCAGAAGCATCCCAGTGACGCGTCCCCGTTGGTTGCCCGCCTGACGCCACGAACGGTGACATGCTATCTCAACACAATGGATCTCTGACAGAGCCAGGGTGACGGCCAACATTGTCAACGCGAGGAATGCAAAATGCTGCCCACGAATCTAATCATAACTGACAAAAAAATACTATGTGCAATGCTTTTCTCCTCTCTTTTTTTCTCCCTCATTCCCCTCTCCCCTTGTAGGGTTGCAAATTGGACTTAGTCTAGTTAACCTCCTTACCTTTATGATATTTTTTTCTTCTCTCTCTCTTCATTTGATTTTGTCGTGAGGCACCACATGATGGGCTCTCTCCCCCGTGACTGCAAAACACACGCGAAGGATAGGAGGTCAGTAAAAAGTCCAAAAGGCAAGAGGAGAAGGCGATGAACAGTGGCATCGGGCACATTTGACTGGCATTGAAAAAGCGAAGAAGGCGCTATCTTAGAACTACACGGCACGAAAGCTAAATGAAATGCCAAAGCTTGTAAGTCGCGCAAACCATGAAACAACGAAACGGGATGATTCTGACGTACACCAATGTTCTTGCTACGCTTTAGCTAAAACACCTGCAAAATGAGCCACCGCTAAATTTTCTTCTAGGACAATGGCTGTGGAGCTGACTCCCATGTCATCAAGCCGGCGGTAGGAGGAGGGGTTGCATGTAATTTGCTCAAGCGAGCTACGGTTCGCCCAAGTCATGACCGTGACACAGCAGTCGGAGACCGATAATGACTCGCAGTTATCATAGAATGCTCAAATGGGCCCCGGCTGTTGTGGTGGTGCAGTCTGACCCTTTGTCTTTCCCCGTTCGTGCTACACACTGCCATAAACAGTTTTACCTTGCCTCGTTTCAACGATGACAAGTCCTTATTAGTTGTGTAGCTGGGCTTTGGATCTGACGGCCGGTGCAAGACACTACCTAGCGGGAAACCATCGGCAACCGGGGAGATATAAAGCTTGTGTTTTGCTCGCTGAATTAGCCAATTTAAAAGTAGTGACATTTGGTGTCTCGCCGTGCTTTAATATTGATGGTAATTGATATACATGTGAGGTTGAACGTCCCAAAACCACCATATGCTGATGAGAGACGCCGTAGAGGAGGGCTCCAGAAATTTTGACCAACTAAGGTTTCCTAACGTGCACACAAATCTGGGCACACGGGTCTACAGCATTTTCGCCTACATCGGAAATACAACCGCCACCAAATCAACTTCAGCAACTTTAGCCACTAAATTACATCAGTGAGGCCACTAATTATTATCGTCAAGGTGATAACGGGCAGGCACGTGAAGCAAATGAGAAACATTCACAGCAACCAGCCCGTCGATTATAAGTCTGGCCACGCAACGACAAACATGTGGCTATGAATGTCACTCACCCCCGGACACTTGTCGGCTGTTTTTTTTTTTTTGCGTAATCGAACCATGTAATACCACAAATTGAGTCAGTACATATTTACGCGACCAAGCTCTCAAGAACCTTCTCTTGCAGACACATTTCTGGGTAGAAAATTACGCTCTAAAAAATCCCACGCTTACCTAAGCGTGTGTCTTAAGTTTATTTAAATGGCTATGCTATGCGTGATATTTTTCCAAGCTTATTCGAATACCGTCTATTCTCGAGGTTTTGCAAGTGCATCAGTGATACACAATACATCCAGTTTTTTTTTGTCACAGTTATGCATTTCGCACGTGGCAGCAGAGGCAGCTGTCTCTGCAGCTATGATTATGCTTTTCGTTGGCGATAAAATAATGCATGAAAACAAAAAAATGGAGACAATTAATGCTTTACATACGTGACTGGTGGTAGCACTTACACAGTGGAATTTGTGTGCCTGTGTGTATTCCTTGGCTCAACCTTGTGTTTCGCTGCGATGCTGAAGTGAATTTCAGAGGCCACGTTTAACAAATTGCGTTGTCTAGCTCTAATCCACCAGGTGCCCTCACTGATCTTTGCTGCGCAAGTTAAAACTGTCTGCTCTCTCCATGAAATATTACGCTTATTTATTTTTTTGAGGGGGGGGGGGACGAAGCTTGTTACGCTGTGGGCTGTGCTTCCCGTGTTTGTAGTAATTTGTAGAAGCCGCCTCTCGTTTAGTCCTTAGAATGCTGGATGGCAGTACTTGTATATAATGAATATATGATGAAAAAAAAAACGAGATGGCGGAACTTGGAGTGTTCACTAGGTGAATGGACGGACGCATGGACGGACAAATGGACAGACAAACAGACAGATGGATGAACGCGCAGACGAACAAACAGACGGACGAATGGACAGACGCATTTACAGACGAACGAATGGATAGATGGATGCACAAATGGACGCACGGATGGCCACACGGACGCACCGACGAAGGGAAGCAAGAACGAACAGACGGACGGAAGCACGGACGGACTGATGGATGCTTTGCCCCACTTATATTCATTCACTCTGTGAATTTTCTATAATTTTTTTATTATTGTGACAGCTTTCTGTCCCTTATTTTTTACTTTATTTATTTATACTGTAAGCCTTTCTCAGGCTCAAACAGTGTGGGTGGGAAAATATACACAGTCGTGTACAAACCAGGCAATATCACCCTAGCGGAAGAAAACAGAATCACAAGATGCTGGTGAAAAGAAAACTTGAACGATGAAAGCAATTGCACAAAATCATGGGCAGGTCACAAAACATTATCGAAATATCAGCACGTGGTACAGTGATCAGTGTGTTCGGAAGCGCTCACAAACATTAAAAATAAACAAAAGTTGCGTTTACTCTTCATAAAACAGGCTTTCTTTATTCCGAACAAATGCATCTACAGAGGAAAGATTAACGCATTCACGTGGCAGTTTGTTCCACCCTTCAACGGCTTATGGGAAGAATGAATATATAAAACTGTCACAGCGTGACATGAATGGTCTGATGCACTTATTATGATTGGTACGAAGGGAGTGATGCTTAGGCGGCTTTATATAGTTGTCTTCATCTATGTTTAAACCATTGTGTTACAAATTGTGATATTGAGTAAACTGCTGTTTTGACGTCACATGTATCCAGTATGACCTGGCTCGGAATCGTCGATATTGTTCGATTTGTATTGTCTACAAGACCTCCTCTGAATACATGAAAAAACGAAAGCATATGCTCGACTGCAAAGGCTATGGAGAAAAAAGAAGTGTCCCTCGGTGTACCGGCCCCTACATATTCATTTGCAAACCCGGAAGAATGTGTGTATGCGTATATTCTTCCGTTTTTTTTTTTGCCAGAGTAGGGAGCCCCAGATACACAAAAACATAAAACCAATTAAAAAGTTGAAATTTTAGAATCTAACGAATCCTTTCTATGTCAAAGCCCACTTTGTCAAATAAAGACCATATCCAACTTCCATTTGATCTCTGTGTGTGTTTGTGTTTGTGTGCGTGTGCGTGTGCGCGCGCGCGCGTGTGTGCGTGTGTGTGTGTGTGTGTTTGTGTGTTATGCATACAGTTTGTATTCTAGCTTTATATTGACTAGAAATGTTCGCTAGCGCACGTTGTTCCCTCGGTGCACGATTATTGAATCTTGATTAGCATAATTCTTATGCGGCGTCCGCATAGGACGCAGAATATTTTTACTCCGCGAATCGACAGAAAAAGAAATCTCGCATGCTGTGGTGGTAAGTACAGCACATGGCGCCAAATGCGGTTATGCACTTTTTTGACATTTCCGAAGATTTATTACGTTTCCCAGGCACAATGATAATATCTTCCTCTATCTAAACTTCGGAAATGTGCTTCTACAGAAACGCTAACATAGAAAGCAAACTGGTGAATGACTGTTCGGTTGGTCATCTGCTGTTTGAGCAGACTGCATGAACTCCGGCTCCTGTGGGAGCTTACTTCGTGAACTGATATCTTAATTGAGTTACGTTGCATGATAAGCAGTCGTCAATGCATATTACGAGGAAAACAAAAGGTGATGTATTCAACTAAGCCTTCTCTGTTCATAGAGAGGGAACGCTTCCGAGCTTCCATGGCTTCTCTTGACTGTACATATATACTTATTCTTATTGGTTATAAACTATATCTTATTGGTTGCAGCTGCAATAATCGTTCTTACACAATTTCGTTTGAAATATCAGGAATATCGAAAAAATAATGATTTGGTAAATAAAAGTATTCGCACTCGAAGATTATGGGCTGGCACTGAAAACAAAACCTAAAAACGCCGAGGAAAGACAACATGAAATAATCAGACAGCAGACGGAACGAGTAACTTGAAATTGTGCATCCGGACATTTTGTCAAACTATGAGAAGGAAAAAAAGAACGTGAATTTCACGACCGGAATAGATGCCATTTCACGCTGCTTGGCGTGTATTTTCGGTAGAGTCACTGATGTCTAAGCAAACTGTATAAGGCGAGACCCATAATGTTACAAAAGAGAGATCCTTCCTATCGTTTATGACTACGTGGTAAGATTTCCAGTTATTAGGGTAAACACTGGACAAACATCTCCTGCTCTTCATTGAAAAATTTGTATCTCTTTTTCTCTCCCAAAGCTATCATTGTACAGCATGCCTCGTCCCTAATGAATATGTCTGCACATTCACTCAATACGCTCTTCTCAATGAACGTATTGGACACCATTTCACTGGCAGGTTAGTAGCATGCTGCCACTGCGACAAAAAAAAAGAAAAAAAGCGTTGAGCCAAACTCTGCAAAAGCGGGGACTATGCAACAAAAGACTTTCCTGCGAATTTTTCTAAATAATTGGTAATAAAAGGAGTGCGTAGCGGGACAACACTTGACACCAGGAAATATTAACGTGAGTACGTAACCTGTTACTATTCCGGAATGGTTGCGGCTAGGCTAATAAATAATAAATAGTAAAATATCTAATAAAAAAGTCACGCATCAACACAGGTGAATTTAGGATAAAGAAGCGTATGTTAATATTTCCCTTTTCCGAATTGTTTTTTTTTTTGAAGTTCATGAACATCCGTGCTGTTGAACGTTTTTATTGTGGCACCATGCACGTCGCGGGCGTTAAAAGTACGCACAAAGAGCAAGCATTCGTGATCTTCTATTTTTATGAAAGTTATTCCAGCTCTTCACGAACGGTGCACTGTAATATTTATAATCATACCCGACTTTCCCGTCACACGCACCTTGAATTGTGCATTTTAGAGAAGCCACATGAATTTGCTTTCACCTAGAGATTCTGCCGTTCGTTGATTTTCTCTCTCTCTCTACCTTTTTTTTTTTCTGAAAAGATGTGGTTGCGGAATGTCACCAATGGCTCCTCGGGTCGCGCGGCTACTAAACTCTACTGAGCATTTTCCAACGTGCACTGCAAAACGATGACGTTCTCATTTGATGTAAGGCCATTTTATTTTTCGGCTACTAACGTAAAGTGTCCATACATCTACGCACGATCTTTTCTGTGTTTTATGTTGCCGGCGTATTGCCCATCAAAATACTGCCTTGCCCAATTCCCGTCAAAATGTTTGAGAGCATTCTGGATAGTTTTCGAGTCATCTGTTCATCTTGAACGCGAAAACGCAAACAGCTTAGTGTACTCTGGAACAAACTCGGCCACCAGCAATAACGCTGGAATGTTCAACGCCGCGTGTATAAATGCCGACGCGCGTCGCGGTGGATCAGATAATTGACGAGATTCGCAATGTGGGCTTGTTTGTGATGCATTTGAAATAATTCGATGTAGCGCCGGCAAACAAATCAGTGCCCTACAAACAGACAATATCGAGAAGACATTTCGCTAGGGAGAGCAATGAAAACTAGAAAGCAGTGAGAACAGCAAATAATGAACGGTCGTTCCACGGCATTCAGAGACTCTTGCCCGAAAACTGATGAATGAATATCTGGGGGTTCACGATTCAAAACCACCATGTAATTATAAAAGACGTCATGGTGGAGGGTTCCGGAAATTTCGACCATCTGGTGATCCTAAACGAGCACCCAAATCTGAGTACACGTGCCTACAGTATTTTCGCCTCCATCGAAAATGCAGCCGCTGCAGCCGGGATGTGTATCCCGCGACCTGCACGTCAGCAGCCGAGTACCTTAGCCACTAGATCACCTTGGCGGGGCACCAAAAAACTAATGAGAAGCTCTAAGTTGAAGCTACAAGCAGCTTGGCGCACAATGTACTGGTGCATACTACCCTCCCTCACTCTCTGTATCTTCATCAGATACCTTCACGCTTCCCTTTTTCGAATAAAAGAATTTATGACTAGGCACTTACTGTGACGTGCGAAGAACACAGAGAAAGTGAGTTCACACAAAGAACTAGTGAAAGCTTGCACTGGATATTGATTCTCGCTAGGAAACTACAAGCTGCGAGAGGGGGCGTGTACAAGCAAACAACCTGCTTTCGAATAGGCCTTGTGTAGTAGAGATGAATCACTGTGATGGCTGTGAGTTAGCGACGCAAACAAAAGTGCATGTAGACAGCTTCTTGCACACGCTGAAGTATTCATTAACACGAAGGCTCATCTCGACGAGATTGTGCATAGATAAGTCACGTGCAGTTCTGAAAGGCACACAACGAGACTGCGCATTAACGAACCTAGCAACACTGGGGGCATAATGCGCCGAGCTAGCGAGATAGAAAGCAGCCCTTGGTTGTGAACGCTTTGTGAGGTAATTTGTGCATGCATACCACACCTCAAACAAGGCAGACGTTCTGCCCGTCTGCGAAAAGAACTGTGCTATGGCAACGAGGCACTGTTTGAGACTCGCAGGAAGCCAATACTTCTCTGTATAGCATGCCTCTGTGCTTCCGAATACAAGTGGTTCTATGCACTTTTCATTCGCTTCTACTGCCCAGCTTTTTAATGGGACACATAACGTGTATCCAGAAAATGATAGAAAGGTTTACTTATGCTGAAGGGTGAAACTACGTGACCGATACATATGCCGAATTAATGAAAGAAAAATGACGCCATATCCCCGGAGTGTATGATAAAGGAGCTGGCTTCTGGTTAAATCTGGTAAACCATGAAACCTCCGTACATTCACTGGACCATCATACAAAGGCATGCCTCATCATTAGTGGCGAAGGTTTTAAGACATCTAACCCCAAAAATTACTATTAATATTGATACATCTAAGATTCGTTGCTGCGCCTCTCCCATCCTACTGCGCGAAAATTGGTGGATTCAACCAGAAGTCGCAAGCGCCCCGTGTCTTGGAAGTGTGCCAACTACGGGCGCGCCAACGAAAGCCGGTTGAATCTCGCGTCGGAGCCACTGATATCTACTAATAATGAAGATCAGTGGCCAGAGCTCGTTTTTAGCTATCGTAGAGTCGCTTGCCCAGCGGCCCTCTCATGCAAGAAGAGAGACGCGCACATCGCGTTCCATTCTGACCCTGTCGTTTGCTCTAGAAGGAGCGTGGCTTCTACGGCGGATGATGATGATGAAAAACATTTATTGTAAAAGAGAGAGGTACGGGGCCAAAGCATGACCCTGCTACATGGTCGGCGTCCTTAGTCCGGGACACCGCATGACGAGGCCCCTACTCGCGCCCGTCTCACCAGAGCCCGTTGAGACTCTAGTGATGAGCTGTCGAGGAGGGCAGTCTCCCATGCCTCTCGGGAAGGGGTAGGGGAAGGGGGTAGGTGGGGATTTTTCGGACATGCCCATACCATGTGGAAGATATCACATGTCTCCCCACAGTGTGGGCACCGCCCATCTGTGTTCGCATCGAAATGCTTTAGGATTGCAGGACAGAGTAGAGTACCTGTCTGCAGGCGCCTTAGAGTTCGCTCTTCCGCCTTACTCAGCCCCTTTGCAGGAGCCGGGTAAAGGCGGTGAGTGTCACGATAATAGGTGAGAATTTCTTTGAACCGCAGCAGCGGTGTATTGGCCTCCGAGTCATAAGAGCCAAGGTGAGGAGCCCGGTGGGTAAGCGCTCGGGCGGCCGCGTCAGCGGCCTCATTACCTCGTAGGCCCTGATGGCCAGGAGCCCATACGATGCGTTTCGGGGCTGGATCAGCGAGAGCCCGTTTTAGAATTTGGCTGGCTAGGGGGGATATCTCTCCTACCAAGTAATGAGTACATGCTTTCCTGGAGTCCGTGATGATAACTTTCGAGTTGGGGTCCGCAGCAGCAAGCGCTATCGCGACTTCCTCAGCGCGCTCTGGATTTTGTGCTCGGAACGAGAGCCCATTGACATGCTTTTCCCGGTGAACTACAGAGGCCGTGTAAAATCCCGTGGGCGAAGGCCCTGCTATATCTACGTAGAATACACCAGGTCGGGAGCCGTGTTGCCTCTCAAGCGTCCGAGCCCGCGCCTGTCTTCTGCTTTCGTGCGTGTGCTTATCCATGTTACTGGGGAGTGGAGCGACCGAGAGCATATGCCGCCACAGTTCCGGAATACGCTCCGCCTCCTCTTCAGTGCAAGTGTGCTGTATATGTAAGCGGTTTAGCAGGCGGCGCCCGGGAGCCGTCTGCACGAGCCGCGTATATTGATTCATAAGGTGGGCCTCCCGCAACTCCTGGTAGGAGTTGAGCACACCTAACGCCCTCAGTTTGGCGTTGGAAGTGGCCACCGGGAGATCCAGAGCTCGTTTAGTAGCCTTACGAATGATGGCATCTATTCTTTCGTCTTCTTGTTTGTTAGTGCGAAGGTATGGGACGGCGTAGAGGATTCGGCTAGTCACGAAGGCATGCGCGAGCCGAAGCGCGTCTCTGCCCCGCAGACCACCCCGCTTGTTGGAAACGCGGTGGATCATGCGCCCTACCTGTTCGCCTATTCTCTTGAGTTTCGCTATAGTGGAGTCCGGTCTGAGTCTGTGGTGAATGAACAGGCCCAGAATTCGGAGCTCCTCCACCTCTCTGATGGGAACCCCAGACAGGGAGATGTGTATGGCTGACTTATCTCTTGGATTCGCTCTAACGTGCAGAAGCTCTGATTTGTTTGGAGCACATTGGAGTCCACAATCGTTGGCATACGCCTCGACTATGGATGCGGCCTGCTGAAGGCGTTCCTGCATTTCACCAAGGCTCCCTTTAGTGGTCCAGATTGTAATATCGTCGGCATATACTGCATGTTGTGTGCCTTCCACCCTGGCCAATTCGCTTGGAAGGCGCATCATAGCAATGTTGAAAAGGAGTGGTGATAACACTGCTCCCTGTGGGGTACCCCGTGTTCCCATTCTACGGCGGAATGGATGGACAAGGTTCGAGCATAAGGAGCAAGCTCCTAAAATATTTGCAAATGATGACCACGACGTGACGACATTCAAAAGATGCTAAAGCAAAACAATCACTGTATTCTAGCTGACAAATATTCTTCTAAAAGCTCCATAGTCAATTTCATCGCTATAGTCGGCGAGGTGGTTACCACCAATCCCACAGTGACCAGACAGCCATTGCAAGAGTATGTCATGTCCTTTCTAAGTGGCGCGATGACAGATATTTTTATTTGAAATACCATTTATAATAGTCTCCGCGTCGTAGACTTCGCATAATTTGAAGGGCTGCCCGTTGTGCCCACGACAGAGCACCCACACTGCTCATACCCCTGTCAAGGGTTGATTCCGTAAAAGAACTTCACCACATAGCGCATATTACAACACTCATGCATTGGAATCTACCACTGAACTCCACCCGACGCCCACACAACCTCGCTTAATTACTCCAATTGCAGTTGCCATCAAAGACTTCGCGACGGGACGCTACAATTCTGTGTCGGTTGTGGGTCGGTGTTGCCTTTACCAATTCATTAAGTTATTGCATTGGTATGACTGACTCCCCCAACTGTGATAACTGCCATTCGGTAGAAACTCTCGACCATGTCATGTTCTGTTGTCCAGAATTTGAAGAAGATCGCTGTACTCCCCAGTGTGCTTTAAGGAGGCTGTATAATTGACCCATCACTCTGGAGAAGATCTTGGGAGCGTGGCTTTCAAGTATTTAAGCCTAGGAGCCCTTCACACGAGCCCTTCTACAATTCTTGATGGCAACATAACTGCGCGACCGCCTGTGAAACCTGAACTGTGTATGCGGTGTGTGTGTTATGTGCAATCTATATCTCCTCCTTCCCTCTATTTTTTTTCTCTACTCCCTTCTCTCTAGTGTAGGGTAGAAAACTGGACTTACCCTCGTATTCACAAACGCTCCTCTACTCGACTTTGACCCTTCCCTTGACCGAGTTGAGCGTTGCGCCACTGCTTAGCTGAAAATGACGCTGCGCTACTAAAAAATCACGGCAGACTATTGTGTATATATGCAGTGACTTGCCGTGCCTATAGACGTCACTCCCATCGGCTTTCTCAAGTGAAGGTGAAGCGTTGAGTGAAGGGACGTTCTACAATACGGGGGTTAGTCTAATGAACCTCCCTGCCTTAATAATATTTTTTCTTCTCTCACTTCATCACTATAGATTTATTAATAAAAAAATCTAGCTCATTTTTTTTTAATTTTGCGCTTAAACCTCAACGCGTGACGCCAGGTATTTGAAACAATTTTTTTAGTATTTCAGGGTCATTGTTTTAGTGAAGTATCCTGAGCCTTAACATCCTACATTTCCGGAAACCGCAGAGGACAATGTACTGCATACTCACCGGTTAGGAATTACGTACGACATAGTACACACCATTGAAATCTATGACGTCATGGCGATTGGTACGGGAACTTCAACATGACGTCGCCCCCAGCATCTTGTGCTTGCGCACTTTCTTTCCGTACGTCTAGTTGCCCCGCCGCGGTGGTCTAGTGGCTAAGGTACTCGGCTGCTGACCCGCAGGGCGCGGGTTCGAATCCCGGCTGCGGCGGCTGCATTTCCGATGGAGGCGGAAATGTTGTAGGCCCGTGTGCTCAGATTTGGGTGCACGTTAAAGAACCCCAGGTGGTCTAAATTTCCGGAGCCCTCCACTACGGCGCCTCTCATAATCATAGAGTGGTTTTGGGACGTAAAACCCCAGATATCAATCAATCAAATCCGTACGTCTAGTAGCAGCAAGCACGGTGATTTTGATATTTTGAAAGAGTAATCTACAGATAGGAAAAAAAAAATCCTTTGGTTTGCCATGAGATTTGTTTGAGGTTTGAGCCACGCTCATCCGTTGCTCTCCGTAATGAATGCAAAGCGAATTCAAAGGACATGGGATGAGTTGTAAGGCGCAAAGATGAGGCACCCGAACGCGATACGAACTTTTCGAAATAAGACGCGTGAGACGCAATGAGAGATAGATCGAGCAACATTACAGCTTTTTTAGAGCCCCTCATCATCGTATTCTGATTGCCGAAGAACACACAGGCGGTTTTTGCCTGCGAGAAGCGTGTGTGAGTTAAACATTATTCTTCGCCTTCGGTTTTCACCTGTTGCTCTACTGCTGGCGCTCGCATAGTTTCACCAATGCAAAATGCATCTTGACTTCCATGCATATGCCGGCAGTTAGGCGAAAAAGACAATGAGTGGCCCAGCGTGGCGTTTTTTTTATTATTTTGAGTGTGAAGCACACTGTTACAAAACGGAAGGTATACGGATGACAGCTCGGCTGTCACGAGGGCTCATGATATACACAATGACATATTCACCATAGCTCATGCTACAGATACAATGTGTAGCAAAGACGGGGAACATAAAGGACAATTTTGAAGAATAAGAGACTGCGCATGCTGTAACACTTATGGCTATATTTCAAGTGACAATATTCGTTATATGCAGTTATGTCATATCAAATGCTATGATATATGGCATAAGTAATATGACAAAGGCCATGGCGTTGTTTAAATGCGCATTCGGCGGAGGGGTGGGGGGGTGGGGAAATAAACAACAAGAGGGAAGGCAGGGAAGTTTACCAGGCACATGCCTGGTTTGCTACTCTACGCTGGGGGAATAGGAAGGGGGCATAAAGATGAGAGAGAGAGAGGAAAGAGAAGAGAAAGACAGAGAGAAAAAACAAAAAAGGAGGATTATCAGTCAATCGGCTGGCGCGTATGCAGCGGTGGCACTACACAAAAGTTAAAGGTGGTCGCGTAAGGCCTGTAGTCCTCAAAAAGCACAAGACAGCTTTGACTGCTTTTTGACCCGACGAAAGGCGACGACGGTGTTCCAATAGCATCTGCACAGAGAGAAGCCGATCGTCCAACTGCCGCAATGCATCCGAAAGCATCTGTCTTTCAGAGGCAAATCGAGGGCAATGGCATATCAGATGGTCGATGTCTTCTTTGGTGCAGCAGACGTCGCATTCCGCATTGTCGCTCAATCCGATGAGGGTTCTGTATGCTTTTGTGAAGGCAACCCCCAACCAAAGGCGACAAAGAAGGCGGAACGAATAAGAAACTTAACGGGCTAAAACAACGCAAACGAACCATACCACGGCCCCTTACTGTTCCGAAAAAATTGGGTGGGTGTATTTTTTTGTCATATTTGCCTACCAAAATTGTCGGTTTCTTTTTTGGAAGTGCAGACAATAATAGCACATAAAATAACACCATTACCTACACATGAATGAAAACGAAGTTAAAATGCAGTAAACATTGCAAACACCTAAAGTGCACAGTAGTGCTAAAGAATTATATTGACGACATTGTGCTTGTGGTCAATAACTAAATCTTAAGAGAGTCAGTGAACGAAGAATCTGGTGGCATGAAACTGCGATTCATTTGTTCTTTAAGTCACAAGTTTTCTTCGCAATTTCTATGTTGGTGATTCTGGGACCTATATAAACTTTCTTTTTTTTTTTCAATGCAGTAATGTCCCTTCAGTAAGCGTGGCATAACTACTCATTTGCTTGAATGGCCTGACCTGCGAAAGATAAAAGGACAATTTTTGCGCAAGCAATAAAGACAATTCAAAATTTGTCGACATTCCACCTTCACTGATAATAATATAATTTTAAATAATAATAATTTTCATTACGTTCATTTTGTTTAATTCGCTTGCTGTTTTTTCCTTAGTTGCCAATCTTTGTTCTATATTTTTATACATGAAATCACAGGAGGTCCCCCTGACAGTTTTTACTTTGGGACCTCCTTCTGTATTATATCAACTTTTTACTTGCACTGCACTGTATTGTACTGAATAAAGAGCCTAATAATAACACAAAGAACACCAGACAGGCTGTATAACCTGTCTGCAATATAGAAAGTTGAAGCGATGTTTATTGTTTTATAACGTGACCCACTAGTTGCTTTACTGTTCAGTTTTAAATATTACTGTCAATATTCCGAAGGCCAAACAGTGAATATACAGTCGAGCGGCATGCTAGGACCATGAAACTTGTTAAGTGCTGAAAGAGGAAGGGGGAGGGGAGAGGGTGTCGCAAAAGCCGCGTGGAATGCCAGAACGAGCACATCAGCAGAACACTTGGGATGTACGTGGCCAGCAAACCATAAAATTGATGCTGGTATACATTTCGCAGAAGGTGCATTATTCTGTGGCCGTATAAACTCAGCTACGCTTGCGAAATAGCTTACGTGCTGCACTTTTAAATCGCATTTTTGTGTCTTTGTGTTTGTAAATGGTCAACCTAACGATATAAAAGAAGACGGCCGTTTAAGATGGCATATCTGCTAGCGTGAATTCGTTCAATTCCTTTATGTGAGAATGTTATCGCCGTTTCAATATGTACAGGACAAAAAACAACGTATGTATGCGGCAAGCGGAACAGTCCAGCAGTTTATGTATGTATGCCTACAAATTAAAACAAAACGGAAGTGGTAAGACATGCTGCAAAGACACGTGGCGATATAGGCTTCCTATATAATCACTGTCCTTGAGGGCATAGACTCGACGGGCGGTGCTTTGCAACCGCAAGAATCTTCTAGGAAATGCGGGGTTTAAACCGTATTGTAGGGAAGCCCATGGTCACATCGGCCGAATATACTTTTTTTCACGTGTTCAATGCCTGCAATGTTCTGCCTCATTTTACAGCATAATTATCCCGGGCTGGGTTTTGCAACATCAACATGAAGCAATGTCACTGAGATTTTCCAACGGCTGTCTTTTGCAACAGCTATCTGGCCATTTTTGTGCCGATTTCTATGATTGTGCAGCCTGGAAATGCAAAGCCTAATATATGGGCCGTAGGCACGTGGGGGTCTTTAAAGAACTACTTGGCCATTGTTATGAATGAATGACTGAATAAATGAATGAATAAAAAAAGAAAGAAAGGAACAAATAAAGAAAGAAAGAAAGAAAGAAAGAAAGAAAGAAGGAAAAAAAGGGATAAAGAGAGAAAGAAAAAAAGAAAGAACAACCGTTCTGAACAGACACGTACCATTAGCTTAGCGCAAGAGTTACATGAATCAGAATACTCCTTTCTTACAAAACGATGCATGCTGTGCGTAACTTAGACGTGAGCTGGAATTTAAATGTTTGATTCCTTTCGAAAATAAAAAGAAATCAGCGCATAATATTATTGTTCTCGAGGTGGCTTTTGACGATAATAGTGTGGTGGTGGGGGTATTGCCAGAGGCGGGGTCAGCCAGGCAGACCTGGCGTGTAGTGAACATATCAGGGAGATCGTCGCACCGAGAAAGCAATTTTTTTTCTCCTTCTTATCTTCCTATAAGTCGCTTATGCCCCCCCATATTGCGCAAGTGACCTTCCAGCGTTTCTTAGCCTTCTATAGTTTTCTGTACTCAGCACTGTGGTTTCAACCATGCATAATGTAATTCGCAACTGACTCAGACATTCATTTTGCGTGAGAGGTATCGATCAGCATTTGCGTCTAGTTATGCATAAAACGACGCTCCTTTCAAGTTGCTCGATGCTTTACGGCATTGATGGGCTCGTAAATTGGTGACTTGACCTTTGCAAGTGCTTGAAAAAGTCAGCCGGTGCTGTAGTCATCCGTGTAGGGCGATTCGAAGGGCAAGTTCATCTGCTTTAGTATTCCTCAGTCGGTTGCACAGATTCCTCTTTTACTATTCCCCCTTCCCCCCAATGTTTATCCTGCTGAACTCTGAAGCTTTCTGAACCTCACGTGGTGTAACGCTGCCTCCTGTACAGGCCCATCTTTGATAATTATTTATTCATTCATTTGTTTGTTTGATTGATTGATTTGCATACACAGATATATTTTCATACATGGCCAAAATAGCACGCATTGAAGCCTGTTGTCTTGAAGATTTTATTGGCCGGACTCGATTATCTTTATGATTATAGTGCGTTTAGTTGCAGCCAGCTTTTCGTTTAGGGTGAACTTAGATTCTTGCAAGGGGCAAACTAGAATAGTTGATATGCAAAGCCAGTGCACAGCTTGAGAGGCAGAACGCACCGAACAAAACGAAGACTGCTGGTGATATCTGTGAACCCCGCCCAGTTTTGCTGAGCATGTGGCTGCTGCTGCGTGTTGCTGTGGAACACAAGCTAATGCCTGCTGCGAGATTTCGGTCTTAATAAGGATTCAATGTTGAGCTTCTCAGTGTGTCATAAAGAATTGTATTAGCTTTCCACATGGGATGAAGAACTTCACTGAAACTCAGTGCATGCTTGCGTGTTGTGTGTGTGTGTGTGTGTGTGTGTGTGTGTGTGTGTGTGTGTGTGTGTGTGTGTGTTTGTGTGTGTGTGTGTGTGTGTGTGTGTGTGTGTGTGTATTCAGGTGTGCGTGTTTTTGTGTACTTTGTGTGTGCTTGTGCGTTCGTATGTGCTTTAGAGCGTGCGCATAATAACATCTCCTATATATCTCATGGCATTACTGTCCATTACCTTTCATTAATATGGTATCCAACAAAGAAAACGACCCCTTAAACTTACACATCTGTGTCACAGTTGAAAGGTTAGACAACAATTATCGTGGACCTCGTGGACATCAGGACGCATGCTACAGAGAGACAACATTGAATAATAATCACAACAAAAAAAGTGATTCATTGCAGGTAGGCCTTTGTTCAAGGTTGTTTTGGTTATAGCTCTTCTGCGGGCCTAACCGGGTCGCCAGTTGCCTTCGCAGGGTCCGTTTAGTGGGTCGCGCCTCGCACGATGACATGTCCAAAGCGACTATTGCCACCGTACGAGCACTACTAAGGCGCATTATAGAACAGACTGAGAAAGACAGATGAAATATAAGAATTTATTTATTTATTTATTTATTTATTTATTTATTTATTTATTTATTTATTTATTTATTTATTTATTTATTTATTTATTTATTGGCTTCAATACTGTGTGCTTTTTGGAACGTTTGGTGAAACATTTGAAGCGCCTGGCTCTGTGAAGGTTTTAACAGGGCACGTTGGAGCTGCTGTAACTTTTACGCATCTCAAGATTACACTTCGATTAGACATGAACTATAATTCATCATATAATGTTCTGGGGATGTTTGGGTTCTCACTTCACCCTCCTTCATTCTCGGTTTGCAATGGTAACGCTACAAAAAAGAAAGATAGGACTACAATAGCCGTTCATCGGTGGATTGAAATGAGTGCCGTCTGTTTCATCACAATCGTTCGCCTTGAACACGCTTGCGTCGGTGACGTTTCCTACTTTAATTTAGACTTTTCATGGTATTCTGAAAATGGCTGTGAAGTATTCGAAAGCTAAAGCACAGCAGAAAAGCGCAAATAGTACACAGCCTTCTTCGATCTTCACTGCTAATATAGTTATCACAAACATCTCTTACCACCCGTATATATTTTTTACCATTGGTAAAAGTCATCGCGAGACATTTCCGAAAGGCGATCGCGAAGCTCTGGAAAAGATGATGTCAATTTTAAGATGTGTTATGGTGAATTAGAGAAAGAAACACGATAGTGAAAATTGCCCGCCATACAGTGTTAGGCTGTAGATGCTTCATGAAAAGAACAAAGATATGGCTGAACGTTTTGTTTTCCGGTGGGAACAACTATTTATCGCACGTTTACCGCAGTTGACAGGGTTCACCGCATTCACTCTGTTTAGAGCGGATGCATAGGCTTGAGTGACATGTCTGGTGAGTGCGGAAAATGAAGAAAGTGTCAGGCATTTGAGATAAGAAAACACGAAAAGCAGCCAGCCCAGAGTTTGTTCCGCTGAGGAATTTATGCCGTGCCCGTAAATTACGCGTTTTGAAAGAAGTCCTTATAAATCGTGAGCTGGAAGTCTTATCTACGTGCATCCAATACTCGGTCTTCTCCCATATATCAGAAAAATAAGTGAGGAGCTCTTTGTCCATATTCGCGTTGTAATGTTCTCCGCTTCTCAAGCATAAGTTATCATTGGCCGCAAGTCTATATTGCCAATTATGACGGTAGTCTAGATTTATTCCTTAGCGCATCTTAAAATAAATAGGATAGGTTTCAACACTAAGGATTTTTATGCTGACCGTAGTTTATGTACATTAGTGAAAAATTGCGTATCGCCTGAGACTCGGAACTGTTTGCACAAGGCACTGCCTAATTAAGATTCAGCGTGATATATCATCACGACGAGGATATCCATCACCTGCAGCTCGACTATCCGAACGACGACCCGCAATGACGGGGACTCGACCAGGAACTCCGTACACTAGATTCCTAGCTATACGCTGGTTAAACGCTGGTATACGCTGGTTAAAATACTAGGCCTATGGCCATCTAAAATAAATCACAAGGCAATGAAGGTGCTCCATCGTTGTTTTTTTTTTTTTCAAGACACAAAGGTTAGTAACCACTTCTGAGTAAGTTAAAAGTGAGCGTGGAAGCTACGTGTCTGTTCATCTCAAATAAGAAATTTCGGACTCCTTTTTGTAGGACTGCATATATGCTATTTTGTTGTTGTTGTTTTTTTAATTCAGTGGAAAAAGGTAGCCGTCGTTAAGTAACGGTGACAACAACTCCTTCGTTTCTTGTATATTTCAATAAAAGAAGTCCAGCGCTGCTTTAAAATTGTTGCCTTACTACTGAAAGACTCTCCGAATAATATCGATTCGAGATCGAATTCAATTCGGTTTGAAAGTTCATTATTCGCAGATCTCTAGTCAGCCGTTCTCCGAGCTGATTACTACGCTAGAATCAGCGGAGCACTTGCCGTGTGACAAACATCGAACAAGTTCGCGTACGTGTCTCTTCAGCGCATCCTTGCCACGGCGCTTTCGTAGTTCGACGTAATAAAGACAACCGTGTCCACAACAGGCTCACCGTCTGCTTCATCCAGCTATCGAACTAGCTGCGTCCCCAGGCTCGAGGCAACAATCAAGCGCTGCGGACGTGGCCGATAGCAACGTGATCTTTGTCGCCAGATTGCTTTCCTAGGCCGCAAATAATGAACTACTTCCTCTCGCAAGAGCCATAGCAAGCAGGTTGTGGCAGAGGCTTTTCTTTTATGGAGTCACTCAAACCCCGGAGGGCCGATGCGGTTCCGAACCGTAAGAGAAGGATGGTGCTGTTGCCATGGGTCGAAAGATGGCGATGGTGGAATTTTGTGCAAACGTGTGTTTATTGGATGGAAAAAAGAGTTCGTGGAAAGGTCTCACTTACGTTAGATGTAGTGAGGCCGGGGAATCGGTAATGTTTCAACAATATTTGCGATATACACTATAAACTTCCGTCAGCAAGTACTCTTCATAACCAACTCACCCAAATCTTTCTCCTGCTAAAGTTCTGTGTGACGCGTTTCCGATAATGTTGCATGTTGGAATTTTTCAGGTCTTTTCCAACCATTCATATACTGTATTTCTCCTAAAAGGAAAATAATGTCCCATTTTCGACCGAAAGGCAAAGCAGTGACAACAATAGCAACGAATGAGACAACAACAAGAAGTATGATTCATAGTTTTAAAAGTCCTATGTAAGGCAGCAAACACTGGTTGGCTCCTCTAATGAGAACAACGAGGGAGAGAATGAACGACAGTACAAATGTCACGTGCGTGTGGACAGTATACACGCACACACCCATTTCACTCGATGAACAAGAACACTATGTCTAGTCACGATTCTTAGTAAACGAACACAGTTACGCACACATAGCAAGCACAAGTAACCATAAAAGAACGAATTCAATTTTGTTAATCCACACAGCTGTTAATCTTTATATACACAATTGGAAGAAACGGTGAAGAGTGAAGAATACGCATCCTAAATAATGAAGGATATAACTAAATGAAATATTCAAATCAGGCTGGAACAAAATTTACAATGATCACAATTACGTCAGGGTGGAAATGTGGATCAAGCATGAACTTTTTGAAGTGATTCGGTGGTCTGTAGATGATTTATTATTGTCAATTCTGACCTTGAGTGCAGTTTTGTAAATGGGTGTATTCACAATAAAAAGGTATATAAAAATAGAACATTTTGGTATATAAGTGCTGGTGGCTTCAGTTTCCTTTTAAACCCGCTTATGGTAAAGTAAGCAATATAAAATAATTGTTTTTTCTCGGCCTGCCACGTTTTCATAGATAATGTTTGTAATGGTAAAACTGGCTCGAGCTGACAAAAGTATAACAAATCTTCGAAATAATGTTTCATTCCTTGTTTACCTCTTTGGGTCTGGACTTTATAAAGTCCTGGACTTTATAAACGCAGCCAAATTGTATGTGTATTTTTGAATCAGAAGTTAATGTGCCAGGGGGCAGACTTTCGAAATAAAGAAAACGATCACTGGCAGCCTACAGATCCTCCGTGAAAGCCGAACGAAAAAAACTTTTATGGCTTGTTTGCTGTGAACCAGCTTCCGCGTTGTGTTTCCAACACAAATAACTTCTGGTTCTACTCCGATATCCACCTATTCCAGGATCTAGGCAAGAAGTGTTCAGATGCCACGTAAGTTCACATAAATGTCTAAAAGAGAATATGTGACACTCAGGCATACCCATTTCGTCGTGCATGCTGTGCTGTAGTCATGTTGACTCTATATATCGAAGCGCAAACTTTGCATTCGTTTACACAATTTCTGTCGTCGTCCCTTTTGTACACTTTATTTTTATGTAGCAAGTTTACCTGGAAGCACACTTTGTTGCTGGATGTTGTTAGCAGTACCTCTAACAGACACGTGGTGCATATCTTTCCTTCTTTCTTTTTCGGTGGTACTCTCGAGCTCCAATATGGCGCCTAATGCACTCGGCATTACCGGAATTCGCTTATTTTATTCATCTATGATTAAGCGAGAAGGAGCAGTGATGTACTACACCGTATGACTTAACGCAAAAAATATGAAGTTTCACGAAACATTTACCTGTCTTAAATGGATTCTAAAGAGAAACATTGACTTGGTTGTTCACATTGATAAATTGCCCTCTGACGAATCGAATGCCATAAGTTTCACTGTCATAAGCTTATTATTAGTAGAGAAAATTGATGCTCAGGTTTGATTTTTAAATTTCGCACCAAAATCTCTGTGCCTGACGTAGGAAATTACGAAATGCTTTTTTATCGCATCTTGGTGGCATTGCAAGGATGAAATTTTTCAAAACTTCATATGCTAGGTCATCACACCCACAGATGACAATGTTCTTCTTTTCTATTGAGTAGAAGTTATAGGTAACAGAGTAGACGCCGTTAAAAATTACTACGTTATGATTTTTGGTGCGGGAATCGCATGGGGGCGTCTCTACCCACATTTTCTTTATGCGGGGTTTTTTTTTTCAATTGCCAAGCATCATGTCGTATAGAAAGAGTGGTGTTTTCGCAATTCTTATATTTCACTTTACCAAGACGCGAAAAATTGTATTGCTCTTTAGAGTCCCTCTAACAATTTAACAACTGGACTGCGAAAAGCGACTGACGCTGAGATGGATATATCAACAAGCTTGTTTCATGAAAAAAAAAATCCGTAAACAGCGGTTGTGTGCACGAGCTCATGTTCCGACAAATGAACTTGTTTTCCTCAAGGCTGCAACCTTGAGGAAGACAAATCTATTTGTATAAACGTCAGCTAGAGTGCACAACCCCTCTTTGCGGATTTTTGTTGTTGTTGTTGTTGCACGCTTCATCTTCCGCAAGTTTATAAGATTGAGACATCATTAATGAGAGCCATCGTGCTGAATCTTAGAGTGTGCAGTACCAGCGACAGCGAGAGAAGGTGAGTGGCTTAACCTGGACTTTAACAATGCCCATGGGAATAGTCGTGGCTAGAAGTTGTCACAAGTCGCTGGACAGGAATCGTCCTTGCCTTGACGTTTCGTAACGGTACGCTAGAATTGAATCTAGCACTATCTTTCTTAGAAGCTGTGAAGCGTGGAGCTTTTGCCAGCACGGTAGCGATGGGTAGTGCGTAGATTTGCTTAAGCTTCGTACTCCCGGCCCCACGTGGTGCCATGTGGCCTGCAGCCGCTTTGTCGAAAAACGAAGTTCGGCGAAAGCTCTGCAATCCAACTTCATTATAATGACTCTCTTAGGCTGAGCGACTCGAATAAGCTTACGCGGGGCACGGGGAGCCATTATTTCATAGGAAACAAAAGGGACAACGCAACAATACACAAAACCCCTAGTGAGATCGAAGAAACAAGCACGAAGGCTTGGATAATTCATGTACTACTCATCATTCCAGCGATGGTTGAGTGTTCGAGGCGCCACAGTTTCCTCCAATAAATACTACGAAGAGACTCTACAGTCACCGAAGCTAGCATTTAGACATAATTACTTGCCTTCTTCTAAATAGCATAAGTTAGTATTTTTAGTGTCCGAAACTAAATAACTCTTCACGATATGCTGGAACGTGTGAACATATAGTTACATCTATTATGCCCTCATTTCAAACAAGGATTGATCGACGCAACTCGGAAGGCAAATTTGCTTAAAGCTTCTCATCGGCCATGCCGTTCCCCTATAGTAAGAGATGACAAGAGAGTGACAGGAGCAACTTAATTACATAACGCACCAGTACCCAGTGTTGGTCGAAATAGGTCTTAGTGAGTAGATTTGTTTTGTAGTTGTCAGCGTGGCTACTCTGCCTCATTATTATTTAGTCACTAAATATGTGTGAATTTATGAACTAAGAATGAACATTGTCAATCATCATCAACAACAACAATAAAATTGAAGTTATTTAGAGGTGAAAAAGATGTCAAGCCCAACACCAGAACAGAGGGGTCCCTAGAGCTGACAGGTGGTGTGGCATATATTACGAACCGCATGCTTCCAGGAAGACCTGCATTCTCTTCTATGCATACGAACTACTCTTTGTGGACACGTTATTTCTATTATTCACAAGGATGTGCATTCATACACGAGAATAAAAACGCATATTTAATAAAACCCACAAACAAAAGGAAAGAAAGGAAACAATAAGTGTTGCCTTAATGAGGTGCGCTCGTGTCTACCCTATGCACTTGCATTTTCTGGTCCCATGTCAGCCTCGTGTACGTTACTTTCTCGGCACCGAACTCCCGGTAGAGCAATTCAAAGGTTGTCATTGGGCAAACACTATATACGCAGTGTGTGTAAGGTAGCATGGAAGCGTGGTGCATCCACAAGCGGACTACTTTCAATAAGAAAACATCTCCTGGTTCAGAGTGGCCCCTGGCTCATATAACAACTTTTACTACTTGTTTTCCTCACACGCACACCCTGTTCCCTAATTACAGTCAGAGTTTGCTGCCATACTCGACATGAATCAGGTACAGAGATACCCCTCGATACTTAATTAGCTGCTCTGTATGCGCGATACTGTTCTTCTGTGATTACAGTCAATGTGTAAATAAAGCCGCGTTAGTAAAGGTAAAAGTTCGCTATGATAACTGGCAGTTTCAACACGAGCGTATGAGTAGTGGGCATCAATAACTGCAAAAAGAAAGTTGCGTAGTCCACATAATTGCTTGTCGTATACTAGCTCACCGAAACGAAGCTCGCAATTTGAGGCCCTCGCTAAGGAGTGTGCGACGATGGAATTTGCCCTTTTGACTCCAGCTTACGACAAGTCTTTTCGCTCTCATTTGTTGGCTTGTACGTTGAAATTTCAACGTTTTAGTCACGCATAGTAGTGAGTGACCCGAAAGAAAAACACAAAAAAGTACGATGGAAAATGATTGAAAGTTTGATGAAAAAAACTTGGCATCTATGGACCTTTTCAAAAACTCCTCCCTGCGCACCGCCATAGTCATCTTTGGGCTGCGCGAATTGGCGTGACTCCTCAAAACTGCACTGAGAAGGCTGCGCCCTTAGCCTTTGTACTACCGCATGCAGCCCATCATGGTGGTGTTTTTTTTTCTCCTGTGAAAACGTGTATAGGAATAACGGAAAATGACTAAAATCTTATCAATCCTACCGAGCATGTAATTACGTATTTACGTAGCATATATATATATATATATATATATATATATATATATATATATATATATATATATATATATATATATTCTCAGCATCTGTGAGATTCATGGAAGGCTGGCTCACGCACCTGTCTCTTGCCTTTACAATTTCAAGCGATTCAGTGATTTCACGGGTGTGCGGCTCCCTGTGTCTCATCACCTCAGCGATTCTGTTTATATCGGCGGCGCAACCGCACTGCCGACAATGAAGAGAAAGATGCGAAGATTCGGTATCTTTCCGAGGAAAGCGTGCTCCTTTTGAGTGATTTTAATATTATAATATCTTTGGTTTAACATTCAAAAACCACAATTTGACTATGATATACGCCTTAGAAGATGACTGTGGAAATTCCCACCACCTGGGGTTCTTAACGAGCATCCAAATCTGAGGACACGGGCCTCAAACATTTTCGCCCCCTTCGAAAATGCAACCACCGCAACCGGGATTAGCCTCGACTTTCCAGTTATCAGTCGAGTGCTATAATTGTTAGACCACCGGGGCCACGGGGCTTAGATGAACGTTGTGATAACATCTCGTCTGCCCAATGTACGTACGACAGCATTACGAAGGGATGGAGTAAACCATTTAGTACAAGTGTCGCAGAATGAGCATAATCCAACTAGCCCGATTTTCTACTTAACTCGAAAGGCTTTCTTTACGTTTCCTTGTGAACTGCGGTGGTTTACTTCGTGTGGCTGACGTGGACAAAAAAAAATCGAAACGCTCATTTTACATTGTTTCTCTGGATAACAACATTGCGTGCGGTAGTATATGGTTGGCAGGACCAATGCTTCTGAGGCACTAGAGAAGGATTTACTGGACTGCTGCTTTGTTCAAAGTTCAAGTATGAGGTAATGTTGTGGCTAACAGGGTGCTTTGTCTTAACCGTGAATGGCAGTGGCTAGCACACGCAAGTCAGATCTCACATAGTCACATGAACACCGAAGAAATAACCTCCAGGATATGGCACTGCGTTAGCCTTTGATTGGTAAATTGGGTGACCAAAATAGGAGAGTTGTAGGCTGTGCTCACTTAGCGTAGCAAGCCAGTTTTTTTTTGTCAACTAAAATTAGACTCAATCCACAATTTTCACACGCGACTCGAACAACAGTACGCCTCAAGTCCGTTGACTCCAATGATTGTAATTAGAAATTACTATTGAGACCCTCATATTTCCTTATACAAGTCTCCGTTTGATCGCCACGATCCAGTTGTTTGAAACATTCTGCCATGCACTAAAACTATTTTTGAGCAATGTTCTACAAAACTTTTTTTATTACGAACTTCTCTTACAGCTCAAAACTGGGGTTTACTACCACGCATGCAATAAATTGTAGCGTCCTCCTTGAGTGTACGCCTATATCGTCGAAATGAATTGGTGAAAAGCTTTCTGAATTTCATGCTGTCATAGATGCAAAATATTGCTTACAGTAACATCGTGAGTTATACATCCTTCTGAAAACCCTGAGGGGGGGGGGGGGGGGCTGTAAATATTTCGATATTTTATTTTATGGTGGCGGGAATCTTACTAACTGTATTGTTGGTATATTCTTTCGAGTTGTTTTGTTGTATAGTGAGTTGCACAGAATTCTGATTCATGTATCAATGAACCCGGGCCTCCACATTAAAAGAAAAAACAAAAATGGCATTCTTTTTCATAACTATATAGGAAACCACGTATTCCTTGCAAAAGTTATAGATACGCTCATGCGATGGCGGGTGTTTTTCTTGCCGTATATCCTCCCAAAGTGAATGAAAGAATTGTGGCAAATTTCCTAACGCTATCGAATGCACATGTTTGCAGCCAAATGTCTCTAATACAGGCGATTCAGATTCAGAGTTCTCTGTTTACTCTTCAAGAGGAAGAAGCAACCAGCGGGAGGAGCGAAACGTGCTAACACGTTTGATGCGCTTCTCTTCTTTTTGAGAATATTCTAGGCCTTTAGGTTTAGTAAGTGAATAGGCCTCAGCTCTCTTATTTTTGTCCAACAGGGAGCTGTTCCTGTCGTTGTGAATTCATTTATTTACCAGCAGTGCAAATACGCCTCACTATTGAGTCAACGTTCCCGCTGTCTTCGTATCTTTCCTACCAAACTGTACGGACACAAGAGCACACTCTCAAAACCTCATTTCATTGATTTAGTTTCACTTTCCTTGTTATCCATTGATTGATGATTGATTTGTGGGGTGTAACATTCCAAAACCATCACATGATCATGAGAGACGCCACAGTGGAGGGCTCCGGAAATTTCGACCACCTGGGGTTCTTTAACGTGCACCCAAATCTGAGTACACGGGCCTACCATAATTCCGCCTCCATCGGAAATGCAGCCGCCACAGCCGTAATTTGATCCGGAGACCTGCGGGTCAGCAGCCGAGTACCTTAGCCACTAGACCACCGTGACGGGGCTTCCTTTGTTATCCAAGCCGTGACTGAAGGTTTAGGCATTGCTGTTCTAGTCTTTTCCATTCGCAGGGTGTTCCTTATGCCATGTTGACACTACTTTGACGAGGCATAACGGAAGCTAATTTGCTCCCTTATCGATGTGGTTTAAATGGTTGTGCTAAACATCCCAACCGGTACGACAAAATAAGTTAATAAACTTTGGATTATAGACGAGGTCGCACTATAATATCTTGATTTAGGGGTAGGGGGCAGGTTATGGAAGAGGTGCCATTAGTGGTAGGTCAGCACCGGTGCTGTTACTTTGGAGTAGACCGGGCACTGAGCTACTGCCACACATTAAACGTACCACTAACTCCAAGTGCACCGGCACTAAGCAAAAATGTTTCGCAATTACCCTACTATATAGAGAGAAGCCGCCACACCCATGGGGTGGTGTATATCCGACATAGTTCCGCTGTATATATACGCGACAAAATCTATTGGTGTTGTTTTCCCGCATATTAATGTTAATCATCGCACGTTTTCAGGCCATTGGCGACGTTTCCCTATGGAGGACGGCTGCTGGCTTTCCTCGCAAACACCAGATATGTCCTTTATCGCAATATTACCCCATATGTCCAGGCCTGCTATAATTCAAGCTTTGTCACAGCACCGCTTGTCTGCGCGTCTGGCATATTTGAGCTTTCACCATGTGCCGTGCCTTGTACCTTCTACTGTTTCATAACCTCCAATGCACGAGTTTGCTGAACATTTTCTCGCTGCAGCTATCTTAATAACAAAACTTGCTCTCGCTTATTTGCGCGTACTTTTAGGCAAATAATACCAGTGTCGCGAAAAACTAATACGGAATCTGCTGCTGCATCGACGCGTTCTAACGTTGGTTGGACCAATGTTATTGCTTTGATAGCTTCGTTTGAAATATTCATTAAACTTTTTGTTCATATCACACGAGTTGCCACGTGTATTGTTCATTGCAAACACTATGATTATGGGAGGGATTCACACCCAGATTTATTTGTGCAAACACGTGATTCATTGTTTCTTCGCTCTTCAACATGTTCTTTCGCGCACTTACAAAACCTTAACTCACGTTGCTGCGTAAATATATCAACACCGCCTTGTGAACAACCCTCAATGTTTCTACGTTCTCTCAATTTGCCTGTTATGCTATGAAGGCTAAACAGACTGCCTTTGAATGTATACCTTTGAGTTTATAAACTTACGCTTCCTCATCTCTTTATCGTACATTGTTCATCTTTTCTTCACAGGGGGGCTGCCGCTGTTTAATGTATAAGTGCCAACAATGGCAGCCTCAAAAAGTCTGATGGCAGCCTTATGCTCAGATACATTCTTCTTTTTGAGCATGGTGGTGCCACTTGAGCAATGCGCTTCCAAGTATAAAAAAAGTTCAAGTCACTTAAGCAAGCTAGATTGACTTACAGCACTGAAAGATTCAAATGGCACATCATTTATAGTATAGCTGCATGCTCCTATGAGCTACTGCCCGTAATAATCACGTCATGCCGCTGCAAACATTTCATACTTATGCAACGTTGGCTCTGGTGGAAGTGTTGCAGTAAAACCTAAGCAGGGTACCTTACTCATCAGCCTGAAACCAATACAAGGTGAAAACCAATGCCTTGTTCTTATTCTTGTTCTCAGTAAATCCACTTATCCTCCTCAACCCCTTTTGATAGTTTTCGGCACATATCGTGGTGCTGGAGATCTTCCAGAATGGACGTCACGTCACTACGACAGTTGATGTGACGTCATATTTCGTCACAGCGTTGTCGGGATGACATCACAAGTTTTAGCAATCTGTGACGTTATGATGACGTCTTGTAATGCGCAATCACAGACTACTTTCTGCCTCCCCCATGACTCCGAAGCCGCGAGACGTTGACACCACTAATGGTTAATTTTCATTTTTACTGAAAGTTATGAGCCTTAAGAATTACGCCTAGAAGACCTGAATGGCAGACGCTGGAAACCAAATTCTCGAGTTTAAGTTTTCTCTGTACTGAACGTGAACAAGTTTAATATGAAAACGAGAAGAGGGGAGTGCTGACGGCCACAGAGAGACGCCGCGATAGAAAGCAAATGCGTCTAGAACTTAAGTAAGCTCACAAACACTTATGGTTCATACGTGACCAGGCGATCTTTACGGGCGACGGCAAAACGGCACTTTTGATGGATAGCTTTTTTCCGGAGATATCGGGGCTTTTAGAGAACAAAGCAAACAAAACAAAGCCAGGAGCAACTCAGACTGCGTCTAGTTATGAAACTAGGAAATATGAAAAGACACCATTTATATAATCAAGAAAACACTTTTGTTTCATGCCAGAGCTCAGGTTTTTCGTCTCACCTAACAGCCGAAACTTTGGCTAACTCCTATCATGCGAGTGTCCGCGTTTCTTTATTGCACATCTAAGCGAGACCATTTGAAAAATAAAATATCGGTAGACGCCCATTTATTGCTTTTTTACACTGCCTACAGCACCGGCCATTTTCGCATGGGAGCATCGTCAAGACAGCAAGAGATACATCAACAGCACCTGCTGCATACGACGTCTTCAGTTTCGCCTTTCTTTTGCCTATAGCGAAGACTACTGCCCACCAGACGACCCACCGTGCTCACCCTGGAAACGATTTAGCACTGGGATTATATGTTCACTTGGAAATCAGAGGGTCGAAATCTCTTTGCCTTGGGTTACGACTACGACATAATCTACAAGGAACGGAACGATACTATGCTGAACCAGGGGAGATTCCGAGGTGTCGTTAGAGTGATCTATTATCTTGCCGAATGATATTATCATTTTTAGAAGTGCACGACATCTAGTAGTGACATGCACTTTTTTGTATTTGTTTACTTATAGAGAAGGTGACAAGAAAAAAATCCAGGTCACCAATGGCAGCACCATACGCGTATTCAGCTATGAACGCTGTTTTGACGACAGTGTGTTTTTTAAGCACTACAGAATAAATTTTCTTTGTCAGCCTACAAGAAAACACCATCAAGAGCGTTTTCTCTGCATATAGGTAAAAATAAGTCCATGTTTTCTTCTATTATTCATGAATGGTTTCTCGCCAATGCCACAGTTCAATATCTATGTCTCCTTTATGACTGATACCCATGCTCTTCAAGACATCGAAGTAAGCGACGAATGTTGATATCGTGTTGCCCGAAAGCTTTTATTTATGTTGCACAAAATGTGTTTTGTTCTGTTCCAAGCGGTCAGCGTTGTGGATAGCACGAGTAGCTCAAGCAATCATATTCACATTCACTAAAGCTTTCGGGAGCGTGACCGGACATAACACCGAAGCAGCACACGTTATCCAAGACCACAGCGTATATTTTTTTTGTGGATGGCGTACACTCATGGCTAATGCTGAAAGAATCATTATGATTAGTTTGTCTTGCCTTCTAAAACTAGTAATAAAGCAAGTTGCTCTGGTTTTCGTTTGCTCGGATATTCCGGTGGTCCTACATAACATCGGGAATACGAAATAAATCCGACCATCAGAGAGCTGCTACAACATAAATGCGAAGTCAAAGGCCCCGCCTTGGCATTTGCTTCAGCCTGAACAGGCGTACGCGAATGATTTAGGACACAAAGCATATGCGCATTTTTTTATTATCAGATGTAAGATTTACTTTTATGTTTGAATTTAGGGCTACTTTACGTACACATAAAAATGCTCTGCAACAACCTATTTGTCAGAAATGTGATTACGATTTAAACAACGTAAATTATTTTCTATTATTAGTTTTTGTAGGTTTACTTATTATTCACAGTTATTCATACTACTGAGCCGAACAAATCTGAGACATTCCTGCACACTTTCCGATGGTTGCATAGTGCGGGCCTAATGGTTCATTGCATATTTGGTGGAAGAGCAGATATTAAATACACAAGAATAAAGTTCTACGTCAATAAAAGATTATTTTCGGAGGCTCGCTCTTTCTTGGAGGGTACACATATTCTATCGAAAACAAAATATACTTTACAAGTTTTATTGGACCCCTGGATGAACTTTTCTTGATGGTGGAAGTTCATGACAAGACCACAAAACATTTCAAAAATATTTTGAACGTTGAACTAACTGTCTTTAATGAAACAAGCTGTCCAAGAAGAAGCAATGGTTGTGATAAAATATACTGCCTGTCTAGTTATTTTTGCGTTTGGGTGTGTCAAACAAGGTTTTCTTAATAACAGGACAAACAGCGCATTTCAGCTGCGAGTTCTATGCAGTTCAACTCAAGAACTGGTCAATGTAACGAGTAAATATGAAGAACAATATCTGTATTGAATAATATTTTAATGCGTGAAGCGACATGAAAAGCGGACTGTTAAAGCTAATCTACCTCACTAAATTTTCTCGAAGATAGCGAATTGGAGAACTGGAAGTAAGAAATCGCAGCACTGCATCCTACTTGTATTTGGTTGTTGTGTTAAAGTGTCAAGCTAGGAGAGCTAAACTGAATGTTCACCACTCATAAAATAATACGGTTTCTTTTTTTATGTTCAGGCAAAAGCTAGGCCGGGTGTATTGATTCAGGAGCCTTGCCACATCACTACAGCGTGAGCCACACTGGCCGACTACAAATAACGGTCCTCGACATTATTCGGAGTGTCGCCTGTCGCGCGAACCGGAGGGCCCAGACTATTAGTTCAGGAAGAATACACGGTCTCGCTCGTCAAGCAGGCTCACGCTTAGAAGGAAGCAAAGCTTTTGCACAACAGATCCGTGTTTCATTGTCGGCGTGAACTGCAGCGCTCACCCATAAAAAGGTAAGCTTTACCGGTGTCTTTTTATTTTTTTTCCTCGTTTCTAGACAATGACCCAAGTATGAGCTAGTTCCGGCTGTGCACACAGGAATGGTTTTCACAGTGAGGGACAGCAAACTTTCATTCTGCAGATGTTTTAGGTCTTACCCGGTGCGTCACATGACTTATATTCCTGAAACGGCACGTCCAAGGGCGCTTGTATTATGCGCGCTTGCGACGCAAGTATGAACTGAGAGATTTTTATGCTGGAGTGGCACTTGGGCTGCGCAAGCGAAATTGCATCTGTCGTCCAGCAGTCTACTGGAAAACTTGTAGGATATGCTATTCTGAAGGGTGTGTTTTTTCTAGTTTTTGACCAAAAATTAAAACTAAGAAACTTCCCACTAGTGTGCCAAAGCCTGAAGAAAGAGCCAAGCTGCGTAACATTCGTTGCTTTTATTTTTTCTGTCATCTTTTTTTCGCGTCTGTCTTTTATTGGGTCTTATCCTTGTATCTGTGTCTTTCTACTTCTATCTTTTTCTCATCATGTACTTGCTTTTTTTCTTTTTCAGCGTCCCTATCTTTAATTTTTTTGTTCGCTTTTCTTTCGCTCTTTCAAACTATCGCTCAATCTCTCCACGAGTTTTTCATCTCATTCTTCCTCCTTCTATCTTGGCCTTTGTTTCTGAGTCTGCTTTTTTCTAGGTGTTTCTTCACCTTTCTATGATTTTTTTTCTTTCAGCCTGTTCAGCTCTTTATTCCATTTATGCCTCTCTATTGCGTAATTTCCGAGCACTTGCACAATTTTAAGCAAATTCCTTTTAACAGGTATGGAGTCTGTTATGTCCGGTGTTGTCGTCGGCCCATAGACGTACGCGTAGGTCGTGGTTGTCCAAAAAGCTCAGACAGCCTCGAATGGTTCAAAACAAGTTTATTCCTATTCGGATGGAGGCGGCGGCCGAACTCCGTGGGAAACGACGGTGGCTCGTTTGCGCCAAGCGGGGGAAGGGGAGGAGTCAACATCTGGAAGCAGTTTCAGGATCCGGTCCTTCGCGGGTTCGGAGGCTCGCTCGTGACACAGGGGTGCTTGGAACACAACATCTCCTCCCTCCTTAGATTGTCGCTTGGAAGCGATCTGGGGGCCGCCGTGGGCGCGTGGACACTCTGGACGCACTAGGAAGGGAAGCCTCCGCTCGCTGGGTGTCGTTTCTCTTGTGTTCAGGGCCGGCGGGCGGCGGCGCCGATTCATCTGGTGCGAGATGCCAGGCTAAGTGGAACGAAGCTTTCGTTGAGGTGGCTGCTTGAATGCGAGGTTCCCTTGGCAAATTACCTGAACGGCGTAGCTGATTAAGGTGGCGGCGTGTGGCCTTCCCACCAATGTCGACGAGCCATGACCACAAACCTATGCGTTTGAGTGCCGTCGCTTCAACCCAGCCGGGCTTTCTGTGGAACTGGCGGGCGTATATGCGCTGTCCACTTTCAATTCTCCTGCTATGCGGGAGCTTTTCTTCCTCCGACGGTGCTTTCGCTGAGGGCTCCGAGGCAATTGTTGTCAGCTGGGTTCTCATTTCTCGTCCGAACATCAATATCACTGGCGTTTGATCAGTAGTGCTTTGAACAGTCTTGTGCTGTCTGGAGAGAAAGCGCGCGATGCGGCGTTGCATTGTCCCAGTCTGGTCTTTAGTAAGGGTGCGCTTTAGCTCAGCCACGTAGCGCTCGGCTTGTCCGTTCGTAGCCAGGTGGTATGGAGCTGATGTAACAGACGAGACGCCGTTGTCGCTGTGAAACTTGAGAATCTCCGTGGACACAAACGGAGTGCCGTTGTCCGAGACCACCTTGCGCGGTAGGCCAAACGTTGCAAACAACGACCGCAGAGTGTCGTAGGCCTCCGGTGGCCTTGGGTCATAGTGCTCTTGTAGCGCTGCTACGATGTCGTCGTAGTCAACGGCTGCTGGAGTGCGTGGCTGAATCAGGGCACAGACTGTGTCGTATGTCTGCTCCCCACACAGCGTTAGCAGGTTGGCCCTCTTCATTGCTGCATCAGTGATGTTTTTAGCCTCGAAGTAAAATTGCAGGCGTCCAAACCACGATGACCATGATGAGCCGTTGAATTCGGGTAGCCGATTTGGGAGCCCGTGCGTAGCCATAGCTTGTAGCTTGTCAATATCGTTGCGTAGCGTTGGTGCAAATCCACTTCCTCGTCGCCACTGTTATGTCCAGTGTTGTCGTCGGCCCATAGACGTACGCGTAGGTCGCGGTAGTCCAAAAAGCTCAGACAGCCTCGAACGGTTAAAAACAAGTTTATTCCTCTTCGGATGGAGGCGGCGGCCGAACTGCCGGGGGAAACGATGGTGGCTCGTTTCCGCCGAGCGGGGGAAGGGGAGGAGTCAACATCTGGAAGCAGTTTCAGCAACCGGTCATTTCGCGGGTTCGGAGGCTCGCTCGTGACACAGGGGTGCTTGGAACACAACAGAGTCTATATAACTATTTCATAACATTTTGAACAGGACCCAAAATTCAACTAAAAGTAATGAACATTCGTAACCTATTATTTAGCGTTAATGTACCATTGATGTTCTCAAAAAGCTAACGCGTATTCAAGATATTTTAATTCATGTGGGCGAGTTATCTAGATCAGAGCATTTTTGAATTGTTCGCTTCACCATGTACAATGAAAGACAGCTTTGTCGAAAAATCTAATCAGGAGAACACGGTGTTCTTATCACTACTATAACAACGGGCGCTACATGTTAATCATTAGAAAACCATAAAAGTAATGCCTCGCACATTATTTTTAGTCCTGACTACCAAGCGTTAGAACGCAATACTTTTATTATGAACTATGTCTCATATGTGGCTCCAGCTATTTTTCCCTCTCTTTTCTATTTCTCATCTTTCTTGTCCCCTTCACTAATCCCCCAGTCTAGGGTAGCCAACCGGATGTCTTTCTGGTTAACCTCTCTGCCTTCTCCCTTTTGTTGCTTCGTCCATGTGTCAACGCACATGCAGAGATTTATTTCGACAATGTTTGCACGACGATTTAATCTCTCTCTCTCTCTCTCCACCTGTGCTTTAAAAACCACAGAAGCTAAAACAAAAAGTGTTGTAAGCGGTCGATGTTTACGCGTCCTGGTTTCACGGACGTTTCGTGTGTGCTGGCAGCGCTAATCTTGAACCATTAAGTTATTGCTTGTACACACGACTGCTTAACGCATTCCGCAATATTCGTGACATCCTGCCCAGTCGGCGGCTAAGATTAGCCACGGGTTTTATGATTGAAAGCCTGCGCCGTGCCAAGCAACAGAAAGCAGCACTGCGGTGTCCACAGTAGGATAGAAATACTTTTTTTAACATCCAAACAGTGCTATACTCAGCCGGCGCAAATAGACGTCAAAAAAAAAACGTTGCCGGCTGGTTTTTTTCATCAACCTTGAGAACGTTAGCGAACAACCAGATAATGGGCTGCTAGCACTCACGCCGTAAGATGAGATTGTTCTGCGCAAACGGGTCGCTGCAGCTTCAGTAAACAGAGCAAACAGTTTGAGTTGTGTGCCGACGTCACGACAATTGTTGTTCATTATTTTTGGGTAGCAGAGCTTTTCGGATCAGCAAAATAGAACGCACTGATATATCTGACGTATACTGCAGTACAGACTGTCGGCGTGGTTATCGCTGTTTGTTTTCTCCGTCATTTTTTCAACGTCATAATACTTATGCTCACGCAACTACTGTGACAGCGTCAATCGGAAAATTCACTTGACGAGACGTCCATTTCACGGCCAGGCGCTAGTATGTGCGATAACGAAAGACCACTTTGAAAGCATTGCGCTCGTTCACTTGACATAAGCACTTCGAAAAAGTAGGCTACTAATTATAATGAACTGCCGGAATATTGAATACATAGAAAGAGGAAGGAAGGAACAATCTATATAGATTATGGTAAGATATTATAACGGGTAAACGGAACTCTGAGGAAGTTTGCGATGCGTTGAATGCGAAAAGCAGTAAAGGGCACTGGTCAGCTATAGCGACCGTTTAGAACTCGTTTTGCACGATGGAAGCCATACCATCCCGTCTAGAAATAGTCACCAATATGCTGCTCTGAACGTACGTTATAAGCCTTGTACAATATAGGGTGCGTGGTAGAGTGTCTTGACGGTGACAGTATTAACAATATCAATAAGAACAGCCTGATAAAAGAAAAATACCAGCAAAAGTGCCAACATGAAGTTAACAATAAAGTGGAAAATGAACAGGCCCAGCGGTAACTCACTCATGGCAAACAGTACTAAACAAAAAATAACTGTGTACAGTTGGCCTCAAATGTTTATAGGTCACTTAGTCGCAGTTAAACTCAAGAATTCTCAGCAATTTATGACTGCATTCGGTGGAACTGCACAGTGCATACATGTTTTTCGTGCGCTTCAGAGCAGGCCGTTAAAGTTTTTTCAAGGCATTCCGCCGAAGCAGCAGAAATATTACACATTTTATTCTGTCTCGTAGTACTCAAACATTTGACCCTCACTATACATGCTTGGTTACCTTAGGTTATACACCTAAAGAACCATGCGTTTTAAGTATTTCTCTGATTTTAAACAGCAACGAGGTTTTGTTTCGGGCAAGTGCAAACGTTTGGGTCATGACCTTTGACGCATATCCTACGAAAATCTATCGTGTGCTGAAAAAAGGAAGTTTTCAGAGCTTAATGTCTACTACGTAAATCCGGCGCCCACTATCGCTACCGCAATAAAAGTATTACGAACACAACGTTGACCTCGCACACTGTGTAACATTTTTCTCAGGGAGCAATGAAGTTTGTTATGCAACAATCTCCTGGTACGTAGGCTATATTCTGCGACTTCAAGGCGGCCCTTCAATGTGTGCGAAGTCTACGACACGGAAGCTACCATCAGTTGGCGTCTCAAAACCAATGAAATCATTCATCGCGCGACTAACCAAGGACATAACAGTCTTTCAATGGCTGCCGGGTCACTGTTGGATCAGTGGTAACCACCCCGCTGACAACGCTGCCTGACGTGCCCATGACGGAGAACCCACACTGCTCATAACCATTCTCAAGGTTTGACGCTGTACGAGAACTTCGCCACAGCTCATATAACGCCACGCTTACGTATTGGAATTGTCCAGTGCACTCCACTCATCCACCACAGAACCACGGTTCATCACTCCAGCTACACCTGCCATGAAAGACTTCGCGACGTGACTCTACAATGCTGTGTCGGTTGTGGGACGGTGTAGCCAGAGCTACCGATTCATTCAGTTATCGCGTAGGTAAGGCGGACTCGTCTAAATGTGACAACTGCAACTGAGTAGAAACTCTTCACCACGTCTTGTGCCACTGTCCCTACTTTGAAAAAGATCGCCAAACTGTCCAGTGTGCTTTTAGGCCACTGAATGTTCGCCCCTTTATTGGGAGAAGATCTTGGGTACGTGATCGTCAACTACATCAGCCCAGAAAGCCACACAAGTTCTTCTACAATTCTTGAGGGCAACATCACTGAGCGACCACTTGTGAAAGCCTGCACTGTGTGTGTAGTATGCAATGTGTATCTCCTTCTCTCTCTCTCTCTCTTTCTCTATTTTACTTTCTTTTTTTTTGCTTCTCGCAACATGTGGGTTAGCACACTGGACGTAGTGAAGTTAATCTCCTTACTTGTATTATTTCTCTTTCTCTATCCCCAGAGGGCGCTGCCGCTAGGGCAACTATTTCGGCAACTCAGGTTTTAGCTTTTAACGTGATGATGTTGACCACGATAGAGGTGTCATTAGCCTTATAAATTGCACCACCAAGAGCGACGGCGCGACGTCAAGGCAATATATTGTACGTATGGCCCCACAGGAAAATCATTTACAATTGTAAAAAAAACGTCTTCAAAACTAAGTTGTCCTCCCTAATCTCTTTAAAAAATTTTGTAGGTTCACCTTGTTAAGTTTTTTCACTATTAGCTGCAGTTTATGGAGAGCAATGAGTTATTCTTGTTTTAAGCAACTTCACATTATCATTCCAAAATATAGGTGGGAGCCGACAGATGGAAACAACGTAGTGGGAAAATCAGGGTTAACAGTGGAAGTGCCTCAGACTGGCTGGCCGACATTCCGATAGGAGTACCTATCTTTTTCAAGGGCGTCGTGTCATCCTTGGCGTGTTAGTTTTAAAGGCGTCAGTGGTGACGTTAACTCCTGGTGGTGGCGCGTGTCTCTGTCACAACTAACGTCACCACTAACCCCTTTGAAACTAACACGCCAAGGATGACACGGCTCCTTTGAAAAAGATACGTCCTCCTATCGAAACGTCGGCCACCCAGTCTGAGGCACTTCCACTGTTAACCCTGATTATCCCACTTCACATTATTAAGCCACAGACGTTGCGTGTGTGCTCTGTTCAGCTTCACTGGCCACACAATTTAACATCAGACGCTACCACTTTCACAGACCTACAATAACCTTTGACCTGTCAATTTTTCCCTATAGTCTTTCTTTAATTACGAGGCCATATCAAGATGAATACATTGAGCGTTCAGTGCTCCTCCGCCACCCTCCCCGCTTTTCTTTTATATCTTTGTTTGCAATGTCATCATATCAGCGAACAGTTGCGAAGCCTTTACTTCGCTGAGATGGCCGTTGGCCGCTTTTGGCAAGCGTAATATCGATTAGTGAAGCCTGTCGACTTCGCCCAAAAAAACAAGAAAGCCCATTCATTGAAGCAGCCCCGCGGCCTAGAGCGCCAGATGACGGCCTTTGGGTGAACGCCTGCTTAGACGGGTCCGCCGGTGTTTTTATTGCCATACACAGGATCCGAAATTGGTTGCTCTGCGGAATACACCCCTAAGCAGCTGCCGCACAGCGCCGAAAAACTAACGATTCGGCGTTCGAGCGCTGTGAGGAAAGATAAAAAGCCATGTTGCATTCATCAAGTGAAACACGCTCGGCTCTTTCATTGGTTTTAGTTTATAAAAGTGACGTCTTGCGTTGAGCAATTGCAATTTTTGTCACGGGGTTCAGTGGACGAACATTTGTAAGTACAATAGGAGGGGAGGGGGGGCATGTGGGAGAACGGAAAAGTTACTCAAAACTCATTATGAGCCATCTACGTGGAAAGACCGTTTCTTGTACTCTAGACACTGCAAACGTTTGACAGCGGTAATGGTCTTTCTTATAAACCTCTTCCTGAAGAGTATACAGACACAGGATTGGTTGGCAAATATGCGTCAGAGAGATTAAGAAGAATAATAAAAATGAAGGAAAGAAGTCCTTAGATGCACTTCTAAGGGCTTGTTGTCTTTGTCAGACACAATATTATTGTGAACTATTTGACAACAATGCCAACGCAAGTGTATTGGATGTGGTTAGTGGTGATTGTAATGTAAACGTGAAGAAGGAAAAGTGGACGAAAAGATAACAGGCCGCTGAAGGGACCGAACCAGCGACCTTAGAATAAGGCATACAATGCTCGCAACTGAGCTACAGTGGCGGTCATCCCTCCATCCGCTTTGTCTGTTAGTTCTCATTATTATCAATATTAATAAAAATTTTTGCTTGCGAACAATTGTCGCACTATAGTGACATTTTTACCACTTATGCTCATAAAAGTAATAATGATAATGATCATCATCGTCATGGTCATCCTGCCCAGCCTGGTTCATTCCACTGCAAAAGAAGCCCTTCCTCCCACGGGTCTCCAATTCATACTGCCCGGTGCTAGCTGCTTTCAATTTATCCTCGCGAACTTAATTTTGTCTCCCCATCTAATTTTCTGCCTTTCCTAATTAACTCTCCTATCCCTTGGTAACCACTTTATTGATCATAGTTTCCACCAGTTGTTTTTCCACGCATTACGCAGCCAGCCTTGGTCCATTTTTTCCGCTTGATGTCAGCCAGGATATCTGCAACCCCTTTTTGTTTCCTGGCCCACTCTGCTATCCCCTGATCTCTTTACGTTCCATCGCCCGCTGCATGGTCCTCAACTTTTTCTCCAGTTTCTGTTATTCTCAATGTTCTTGTCCCATGTGTTAGCACTAGCAGCACGCATTAGTTGTATATTTTTCGCTTCAATGACAGTGGCATATTTCGTGGTATTATTTGGGAGTGCCTATCCAATGCTCTCCTATCCAATTTAAATCTTCAGTTTTTTCTTTTTCCCTGGCTAGGCTCTCCTATTAGAAGCTACGCTTAGACTAAATACACATTCTTGCATAATGCACTGCCAACTATGGCTTTCACTCTTCAACCTTTTTTTTGTGTGTGATTTAGAACATTTCTTTATCATATTCGTTTTTGGGCTTACTTGAATGCTTCCTTGGCTGCATTAATAAATAATTTCATGCAATAAGCTGCCATCGTTCCTGCATGCGGGCCCTTATTATAATTAACACTGTGCGAACTACCAGGGGTCCAATTGGTTTATTACCCGTGGTTTACCGACTTTCACGCAATAAGTTTTCTGTTCACGTTGAAACATTCCAGCGGGGCCGTACACAAGCATGGAATTGTCGCGTTAAGCGAACTAATCAGATGGTCAGGTGCAAACGGCGAGCTATTAACAAGTATTTCCAGTGAACACGAAAGCGCTGCGTCGTTAAGCGGGGTTGGGGCGAAAACGTGGATGGTTTTGATAGTTAGCGGACCATTTGAGGTTCGTTAACGGGCCTGCGAAAGTGCGTAGCGTGAGTCGAGATATACTGGAGGTTGCTCTTGGCATTATATCTCATGCAGGCCCATTGTGTGGAATGTTGAGATTGCAAGCTTTGAGAGCAAAGCCGCTGTACAGGCCACTGAAGGGGGACTTCACTAAACTCGTACTGTCGCTCGTTAAGCTGCCATTTTTGCCTAATGAGAGTCGCGCACTGCACTGAAGACGTGGCGCGCGCGGCAATAAGCACTATATAGCCACGAACAGATATTGTCCTCAGCATAGCGAGTCTCATATTATGCAAGGAAACTCTCTCTCTCTCTCTCTCTCTATATATATATATATATTTATATATATATATATATATATATATATATATATATATATATATATATATATATATATATATATATATATATATATAAAATATAATTCATCACTAAAGCCTGGTGTATCCGAAGTACCCTACACCACAGCATTATATCTGTACTTGCGGTACTTAAAACCATCACGCGAGTGCACGTATACTTAGTCGTGTTAGTAAACATTGCTGGGGTGTACGAATCAGCAGCAAGATTCATGGGAAAAAACAAAAAACAGAATACATGTAAAATTCATGCACGCTATAAATGCATGTAAATATGTATGTAAAAATGCATGCATGTAAAATGTATGTAAAAATGCATGTAAATACATGTACAAATCCACGCACTCTCATACGGTAAAGAGCCGCGTATGTTTTATATGAGCAGTTGCTTGCAGTTGCGGAACGATGATTGCCACAGCATGGATAATAGCAACACCAGAAGCGGTAAGCTGATATAAATCGCTGGTGTTTGCGCTGGTGTGCGCGAGGATGTGGCCCTCAACACTGCTACAGATATCTACTTCAGCGAATGGCGCCCAACTACAATTTACATGAACACCGCATGACGGCTGTATTACAGGTGTACATATGTAATGTTTATAAAATCTGATAGCCAGTACTGCAACAACAATTGACATTACACGAACATTAGGGTCTATTTGAAAAGTATGTGGAAGTCCTGGTGTGGCTCTGGGGTAGAATGCTTAGGTTCGTTTCCTGCCGGGACGCTGACGTTTATTAACTACATTCATCCGGTCAACGCTGCCTATGTCAGCTTTTTCTAAACGCTCAAACGTTAAAGTTACCCATGTGTCTTCTCACCGTTCCTGGTTAGATATAAAATGACTATCAAATGCGGCACATATCTGCATACTAGTGGCACGTACCTGCCCCGGGTATGTGCCACTACTTTGTGGAAACTTTTTGACGACGCACGCAACGAACTTGTGACATTAATAATGTCAAGACCAGTGAGTCGTATTTGACAAACCAATTTACCCTCCCCTAATTCTGGTGTACCCCAAGATAAAAGGGTGATCATGACAGTACCCAGAAGCAGGCAGATAGATAGATAGATAGATAGATAGATAGATAGATAGATAGATAGATAGATAGATAGATAGATAGATAGATAGATAGATAGATAGATAGATAGATAGATAGATAGATAGATAGATAGATAGATAGATAGATAGATAGATAGATAGATAGATAGATAGATAGATAGATAGATAGATAGATAGATAGATAGATAGATAGATAGATAGATAGATAGATAGATAGATAGATAGATAGATAGATAGATAGATACCAAAAGTAAAAGTACTCGCAGTACTCCAAGAAATGCTTCGAATTTAATGAAATGCTGTGTTTGCGCGTTTGCAGGTGCCGTAGAAGTAAGGCACCAAGCAGGATGCTGTAAGCACATGTGTTTATGTGGAGGAGCCCCAAGATTGAAGTAGCGCACGGACCAGCGGACGAAGGAAAAGAGGTATTTGGTAGAAATAAAAGAAGACTATAATATAGCCGATTCTTGGGGCAGACTGGTGCCCAGCGCTGGAGAAGAGGGTAAATACAAAAATATGAAGCCGCAACTTAGATTAGGATATCCAGCTTCGTCTTACGTCAGGTACACCTTAAGTTGGTGGGACGCTTCCCTGCCATTGGTGGCGTTCTCAAATGCCTAACGGACTGGAATTGGTATCAGCCTTACATGTTCCAACTGCAGCAATGGAGAAACAATCACCAATCTTCTATGCGACTGTTCCTATTTCAGTGCGGCAACAAAAAGAACTTTCAATAAAATATGCAAATGCAATAATGGTATGATAAAGCAAATCCTGCCCTCCTCCCTCCCCCCCCCCCCGACAAATTGGCATTTCCAATTTTGACGCCGAAAAATCAACTGCACTCTGTGGAACAAGCCTGTGGAAGCCCAATGTCGAGCTGCTGCTTCAAGCGGTTTAATTGCCGCGGATGCATGGATGAATGGATGTATCCGGCTGTGCCCTTTAGATTGGGTAAAGGCTCACGCCACCTAGCCATAGAGTAAAGTAGTATCACTGTGTGTTTAAGGATTGAATTTCACTCGCGCCTCGATTGTAGCCACCAATCAGTTAGCCTCCTCCTGGTTATTTCTACCCGTTTAAAGTCTATTTTGCCTTCACTGTCCCTAAACCACAATGCTTTAAAAAGTTTGGCGCCATTATCTTCGACTATAGGGCGGAGCCCTTTACCGAACATTATCAAATGTTCAGCCGTTTCCTCCTTCTCTCCACACGCACTACATACCGTGTCTGTGCCTTCGTATTTTGCCTGGTACGTCTTGGCTCACAATACTCCCGTTCTAGCCTCGAAGAGCAGAGAACTACCCTGAGAATTATCGTAGACCTTTTCCCTTGTAATTTCCTGCATAAAATTTTGGTAGGTCTCCAGTGATGATTTCGTAAGCATACCAATCTTCCACATGTCCCTCTTCGTTTCCTTCACCTTCTTCTTAACCGATGTTTCCTTTTGGCTTGAAATTCCGCTCTTGTCTAAATACTTGCTTGACAGTTTTCGAGTTTGCTTCCTCCATTTACTATCAACATTCTTCATGAACAAGTAGCTGAAAACTTTCCTAGCCCAACGCTCCTCTCTCATTTTTCTCAATCACTCCTCAAATTTCATCTTGCTGCTAGCTTCCCTGCACTCAAACGATGTCCATTTCCTGTCACCCTGTACCCCCTGGTTTTGGGTATTCCCATGTGCTCCCAAAGCAAGTCTACCTGTACCACGTTGTTTAATTTCCAATCTTGCTTGCACTTCTGATTTCATGCACAAGACCCCATTACTGAACGTCCAACCCGAGACCATGACACCTTTCCAAATCCCTCTCACAACGTCATACCTATTGTAGTTCCACAGTGCCCTACTTTTCATTACAGCTGCATTTCTGGTGCCATTAGTCATTATGTATCTTTCTTGCTGCCTTAGATACTCAGCCCCGTTATTTATCCAGACGCCCAAATATTTGCATTTATTCACTACTTCTAGCGTGACTTCCTGTATCTTATGCTCACTGCTTTGTTATCATTGAAAACCATGATTTCCAGTTTTTCCCTGATGAACTTCAAATTTAACATATCTCCCTTATTACCACAGATGTCTATCAATACCTGCAGATCTTCCTTGTTATCGGCTATTAATTCTTTATCATCTGCTTACATCAATGCTGGTAATGACTGTTCAATGTGTTTTCCTTGCTTGGCATAAGAGAGGCAGAATCCGAGTCGACTCCCTTCTAATTTGGCTTCTAGTCCCTGGACAGACAGCATAAATAACAAAGGTGACAAGGGACACTTCTGCTCAAGCCCGCGTTGTATCCCTATAGTTTCAGATACCTGTTCTTCCCATTTGATAACATCCTTGTTACTTTTATAGATATCTTTTAAAAGATTATTTATTCCTTCTTTCACATCTAGTGTGTTCAATATTCTCCACAAGTCCTCTTGAATTACACTTTCGTAAGCTCTCTTGATATCTAGAAGTGCCAGTCACAGGGGCCTGTGTTCTTTTCCCGCTATTTCAATACATTGATTGATTGATATGTGGGGTTTAACGTCCCAAAACCACACTATGATTATGATAGACGCCGTAGTGGTGGGCTCCGGAAATTTCGACCACCTGAGGTTCCTTAACCTGCACCCAAATCTGAGCACACGGGCCTCATCGGCAAATGCTTAAAAAGCCCAAAACCATATGAAAAGGTGCATGAATGAACACCGAAATACATGGGCCCGGTTCTTCTATACAAAAAAGTGTCCATCGGACAGAAAAGTTAACAAAACACAAATGCTCACACTAAACAAAATTTTCGTCCTTAACACAAATATTCGCCTAGTTGCCATCATAGTCGATTGTTTAGCACTGACGTACTTTTTCCTAAGTGCTACACATCAACTACAACAGTCATTTTTGCGGAAGGAAATGCTACACAAGCACGAAAATACAAGAAAAATGTATCCAAGAAAACTTGTGGTTGATAAAAATGCTTATTTGGTAATAACTTGAGCTTTTCATTTGAGGTGCCGGTCAGTGGAAGTCAGATTCTGCTGTGTTTAGCTATTGTTATTTTTTCCTCGAACTTACGCTATGAGCCCACGTTAACCCGAGTAAAATGAGCAAAGTTGTTCACACTGAAAGACTGAAAAGAAGAAGCAATACGCCAACAAAAATATCAGAGTATTTCGAAATTTTTTAATAGTAAGTACAACTCAATTCATACGAATGGAAACGCTGCAACAGGGAAACTGAACCATGCCAGTTACTACAAGCAGATTTTTTCATCGACGGGTCGCTGTGCGCTCGAGTTTTCTTTTACAATCAACACCGATTGCAATGGCTTTTTTCTGCGTGTGGCGTTGGGCGTACACACAATATATCGTCATTAGTTCTAGCCACAGCTCTATACAGTCTCTCTCAATGCCCGCATTCAAGTGTTCCACAACAGCCTCTACTCTGCAGCCGTTTACAGATACTACTGAGAGCGAAGTTAAGCGCAATCTCTTTTCGTTTCTCCGCTAAACCACACAATAATCTTCTTCCCAATTATGTAAACTGCTTCTTCCATCTTAGTGAGCATATATATCGCGTACCGTAAGCAAGGTGGCGTTACCTGTTTTACACAATCGTGGCAAAGGGCACTCGTCCTTTTTCTACTACAATAATAAGCCTACTACAATAGCAAGCCTACTTGCGAGTGGGCTCTGAATGAAAGTAGCTGTCACAACGTTTGCCGACAGAGCAAGTGACGCAGATGCAGATTGAAAGGCCAGAACATTTCCCCACGTGTGTCGTATTGCAAAAGCTTCGCTTATAATGTCGCACCTGCGACATTGCTGGTACCGTGAATAAATGAGTCAAACCTTAAAGCACATATAAAATCCGCATTGGTTTCAGAACCGATATCTCGGGCCTTCCAGATAGCACTGGTAATCATTTTGCTCGCGCTAAAAAAATGCAAATCAAGGACAGCACGGTATGGCACCTTGTCTTTGGAGATTCTGCCTCAGCATCTATCCCCTGTGCTTCGCCAAAAGGACAGAGTGCACAGGGCTGCGGTCATCTATCTGGATAAATGAGGCGCCAAGGCTGCCACGAGGGTAGATTTATGTCCGCAAGAACACCTAATAAAAACGGCACCGATCATGCAAGGAGTTTGCTGTTCGTAACCGTATACGAATGACTGCATAAATCTCATTTCCAACAAGTGGCCAAGAAGAAGACGTTAAAAAGTTCACAATATTATATGGCTCTGCCCTAAAATTTGTTCTTAGTTATGAAAAGAAGAATAAAAATAAACACTTCGCAATCTTCATGTATTATGATTTACATAATTCACGTTTTTTTTTCCTTGCAGGAAGCAATCCATGAAGAAGTGCCAGGCCCAAATGGAAACCCTAAGGCGTTTTTACTTCCATCAATGTTTTCTTTCTTAAATAATAAAGTTGATCAGACTTCTTTCTCCTTCTCCTCGTGTGTGGTTGCGTGTGCGTTAGGGGGGGGGGGTGCACAAATTCAAATCTATGTATATGTAACTAGGGGTTTGTCATCTTCGCACATCGTCTCATCTTCCCTGCAGTTTTATTTATGTTTCCCCTATTGCCATTCTTATGCACCCCAATGAGCCCGCTTTCTACTCAGGGCTCCTATAGGCCCTGTGCGGTAATATAAATAAATAAATAAATAAATAAATAAATAAATAGCTAAATAAATAAATGAATAAATAAACCAGAATCTTCACCACACCTTCTCAACTAGTACGTAAAAAATTTTTTATGGGCATTATGGCTAAATGTCTTAACAACGCCTGAAAAACATCAAGAAACGGCTGCAGAATGGAACTGGCTTTCGTAGATTTTTCCAGTACAAGTGGTGCCTGATGAGGTCGAGGATTGTGAGTGGTTATTTAAATACAAAACACACGTTGCCGTCAATGCCCATAAAAACAACGTGCACAAAGCCAATTCATCATCAAGAATATACGCGGCAGCAACGTTTCGTTTGCTCACTCCCACCTGTGCACATGAATTCAATGTGCACATGACGTCGCACATTCAATGTGCGACGTCATGTGCGACGTCAAGCGCATTTTGTATATAGTATACCCACATTCGCCACCTGGACCCACCACTTGAAGTTCTATATAGGCTATCCCGATTCGAAACGACCATTCTATGCCACTTGAGGCTTGAAATGTCGTGCAGATACTTTGCTTGCGTAATCGGAAAGGCACACAGTACTATATCACTGTCGTAGCGAGTAAACCATTGCACGAATACTCTGTCATTGTCCTCGCAAGAAGAGTTCCAGAAACAATCCGTTTCAACATGACTTACACGCTTCGATGAACAGTTGCACGCTTTCCGACCAATCTTTCTTGGAATGCCGGAACAATCGAGCGTCTGATCAGAGAGTGAATACGGTGTTGCTGAAGTACCTACGATGAACCAGCCTCGTTGAACAGTTAGGGCACTCCTGCGTGGCATGCATGTGGGCGTGTGCTTTGTTCTATATATATATATATATTTATATATATATATATATATATATATATATATATATATATATATATATATATATATATATATATATATGTTTTTTTAGTTTGTTATTGTTACAGTATCCCCCACGCCAGGGAGAGCTAAAGCGGCTTCTGGCGTATATTCTCTACATGTAATTGACACTCACCTTCCTGTTCGTAATACTAGAAAGCGGATGCGAGTGGAAATATGAACACTGGGGCTTTTCATGCCCGATATGCTGTCTCTAAAACTCTTTATTGAGTCGCATTTTCTTTGACGCACTGATTACTCCACTCTTAATCAGGTACTGCTTAACATTCTAGATATATATACAGGAAAGTGGCCTGCCTTCGTTTCGATTTCTTGGGTATAGGCACCATTTAACCAGGAACTGATCAAGAGTGTAGCGCAAAACTTTTAATGGAAAAATGTGGGGAGCAGGACAGAGTGTTCGACCTCATGAATCATTCTGTCATGTCCTACACTTTATTACTTCAAGCTCTAACGCACTAGTAGCTATATGTCGAAGAACATTCATTGGAACCAAGTAGTCCAACTTTTTCTGTTACTGCAACTTTGCTCAGTCGCCGAGCATAACTCGCCAATAGAATGCAGCCTTAGTTGTACGCGTGCTAACCATTCAAAACCACCCCTGCTACCAACGGGAACAAAAAATTAAATGAACGCTGACCTAAGATGCGACACATCATTTAGGTTGCCTCGCCGCAGTGATTAGGCGTGGAGCGTCGAAACAAGCTCGTAATCTAACGCACTGCGTGAAGCACGTGAGTGGGAGGCTGGCGCCGTTAGCTGCCAGTAAGCTTCACAGAAATACGAGCTATCGCAACAACCAACGAACGCCTCTCGAGGCGGGGAATAAAGGAGAAACTTTTCGCCCTGGGGCAACGGAGACTTTTCTGGGCAAGACGTATGCGATAGCATTTCATCCGTTACCCTGAATACCCACGCCACTCAATAAAAGTCGGAAGGCGTTCGGCTTCCCCGACACTCGGGTATCGATCTCAGCCAGGCAGAGCATCAGTGCCCGAACCATTCGGCTCGAGACGAATGCGTGACACTGCTCGTTCCTGTCAACAACGCTTTCAACTCGGATTGCTTCCATGAAGTTTACCTTTTTCGGTTGACGGTCACATTCTAGCTTGAAGTTGATTCGAAGCGAGGATGAAAAGAATAACGCAAAACAATTTATGTGGATTTTGAAACTGGGGCACTTCAGTATTCGCTGCTTTGTTAGAAGAGAATGAAATAGGAAATGCAATCTTTTTTGAACGATTTGCTTATCTCTATAGGCACAACGGTTCAAGGGAAATGTAAGAGATGTGTTTTAACAGTTACCACTTAGTCGAAAAAAGAAAATTCTAAATGAGGTGTCCTCGAAGAAATGTGCGTATTTACATATCGCCGATGCTGCAATGTATTCAAAAATGACTGGTTGTGAAAACATTAATAGGTCTGAGGTTCTAAAAAACGCATTTCTCTCGTACATTAGAAGACATACATTTGAGCACATAAACGAATGCACCAAGTATAGTGCAGTGGTTAGTGACACCACCTGATACTACCTATTTATCGAGTATTACAAGTTGAAAGCATCTGCAACCGCCAGTATTTCATAATGTTTGAATTTCACGTTCAGAAAAATGAAACTCCGACTGTGTCGGGGAACACACAGAAACTATTCAAGATAGATAGAAAAAGAAAATCGCAGTTCAACCCGAGAAATACCATCATAGAAACGACATGATTAGCGACTATTATAAGCTTATAACATGTTGAGCGTAATGAAAAGTTGAAGCGAGAAGTCAGTCTAAAATATTTCTCTGGTGAACTTTTTTCGCCCGGCACTGTTGGCAATGCTAGTTTCTGGGTCCATAAAAAAGTGATTTCCTTGCATGTAACTTTTTCCAATTTTGTTTTTTTTTTGTGAAAGCTGATAGAATAAATAACACTTCATTTTTCGTCTTGACAACACTAATTGTGGTCGGCTCCTAGAATTGCGGGAGCTGATATAACTATAGACTGTTTTGTTTGCTATTTTTTAAGAAAGCCGCAATTACAGGAAAACCCGTTATTTATATGAATGACGTATACAAGGAACAACTGACGGTAGCGGTTGACCCTCCCAACTGTCTGATGTTCCTAAAATATCTCAGCAATCAAGGAAGGATCTCGTTAGGTCGTGAGCTCGTTCTCTGAATTATTCAAGAGAGATTTTTTTCTCAAATGGTTGTCACCGATAATAAGGGGTTTAAAAGCACCTTTCTTGTCACATTTTGTTGTCACCTTACTATAGGTTCTGCTATTACTCCTGCTACCAGAACTACTACTACATCTACTACTGCCACTACTACTACAACTACTCTTACTACTGCTAATACTTCTAGAAGTAGTAGTATAGGAGTATTATTAGTAGTAGTAGCAATAATGCATTATTATTATGAAATCCATGATTAGTTCCTTCAATGCGTAGTTTCTACGCATCCGTACTATTCGGTGCGCTTCTGATATAGGAGAAGTGCAATTTTGTCAATGCTCTAACACACTGCCAGGTGGCGACCTTACCAAAAGTGTCGGCGTAGCTCATAGCATGCATCCATACCTTAAATAGTTCTGCAATGCATGAAGCAACGCGACTGCTTCACCTGGATGTATGTCCGCGTTCCTTTAGCGTTCCCCACTTATGCTCGCCATGTGAAAATCGCGGCCGGCCAACAGCGCGTTGCGTTTCCTTCTAATCGGGCAGTGGTGTTCCATAACTTCAACATGCCCCGAGTAGGCAAGCTTAGCCTAGGTGTGGCCTACAACCAGTCATTCTCTTCTCGCTGTCACGCCAATTCCTTAGGTTCCGCTTTCACCGTTACCTTCTACAGCTGCCACAGGCATCAATGACCGCAGGGGCATGTTTTATCATTAATCAATCATCAATCATGGACGTCAGTCATCGGGATGGAGAGCTATCACTGAACGCCAACGTGGATGCATTTACGAAAAACGGTTCTTTAGCTGTTGACAACCAATAGACATTGTTCAAGCTCTCTTACATCATTGTTGAAGCTCTCTTACTTAACTGTATGTATACTTCTGTAAGGACACATTTTCCTGTCGTGGGGTATACCAATTCTTGTGACGGAGGAATCAACCGCGTTTTTTTTTTTGCTTTGAAATATTTCACGCTTGTCGGTTTTGCAAGAAAACGAGAATTAGTACTCATGCGTGCCACGTGTTTAACATTCATCTGGGGCTTTGAATTGTTTTTGTTTTTGTTGTTGTTGTTGGAGACCAGTTTTTGAAACGGACTTGTGAATGATAGAACTGAATTATTATTATACTGCCTGATGCGTGAATCTCACTACTACAAAGCAGACGCTTTCCAAAAGTTCTAAGCTGGGCAAAAAAAGAAAAAACGCATAAAAACCTACAAAAAACGCAACGGAATGAGCTTCTCTAAGGGAAAAAAACGTATGCCGAAACAAAAAAAAAGATCAATGGTAATCTTGTCTTTCATGTTCTCGCTTTCCGGCTTCACGGTCTCGTTAGGATTTTGACTAAACGGTTTTCTTTTCATGAGTGCAAAATTATGGCTGCTTTACTCAATCTTATCTCAATGGGGCGTGTAACGATGTCTTGACGCATAAGAAAGGACCTCACGCGTTGCTTTAATGCATGCATCACGACGCGAAGAACATAACTTACAGATGTCGGAACCGAAATATGCGCGCTTTATAAAGGGTGCACGTAATATCACTGTCGAGGATATTTTGGGGGCACTTTAGTTTATCGAGTGAGACTGCCTGAGGAAAAGTTTTGACATGCATCACAGCAAATGCATCACAGGCACGAGAACAAAAAATAAATAATATTTTCTATTCATACGGTTACTGTGGCTGTCGCGTCACAAGAATTGTTCACGTAAGATGAAAGGTATCAGACGATAGGGAAAAAACAATAGAATACAAGAGGTTGGTGAAAGAAATGGGCTTTTTCGTAGACAGTGAAAACTTCAGAAAAAAATTGGCACGGGTGCTATCTAATTTAAAGCTGCCAATTTGAGTATAGCAAGAGTGCCGAAATATCAATGTCCTACTTTTAAACATATGTCCTCATAATTATGATGCATTGACTTTTACTCTGCCCATATGCGAGGATAGTACATCTCTATAATGAGTCGTGACTATATTGAAGAGTACACATTAATTGAATTTTGTACATCTCTAATGTTATGGCGGTGTTTGGCGCATGTGTGTTTTTGTTTCTCAATGTCTTTCATCTGTGTCTGTTCTCTTCTTGGATTGTAAGAAGGATCTCCATCCATTCAAGAACAATAGGGTAACCGGTGCCTTATTTGCATGGTAATATCTCTCTCACATCAAACAAAAAATTTTGAAAAAAAAGTAACGTGTTTTCTACGCGCAAGGTCTCAAACAGTAAAGCTGGATGATTTTTAAGCCTAATCTGGTCGCGTCTGGATTATTACGAGCCATTCGCTACGTGATAGTAGTTTTCTGCAAGACTGCTTCTCAGCTGAGAGAGGTTAAGAGTTAAACCACAGAGAGTAACATACATGACGCGGATGTCAAAACATCAGAGGTGCAAACTCACGCTGAAACCCCACGTTTGCGCCGCCCGTAGATCTACGGGCCCGTCGTCGTGCGCGTAGGGCTTCTATCGCTTCGGGGTCTTCTGACAGCCATGGTCGCCTTTCACTCTCGCTAATATTCTCTCACTGTCCATACTGTGGAACCACACCGTACAGACGCTTCGGCGAAGCTGAAACGAAAGGCTACGGGTTTCATCATTGGTTTGATCTTGACGATTAAATAGAGCTTTGCTCAAAGACTGGTTATGTCTATCTAGAAAACCTTAATTCTGTTTTTCTCCCACCTGTGGCCATCTTCATTTTAGCATATCAGATGTGAATAGTGAGACTTGCCCGATTTCCGTGGCACAAACCTGTTTATAATGTTATAGATTTTTTTTTTTTGGCGAAGCTCTTTAAAGCAGCACCCGTTCGTCCCTCGTAGTAGTGCGTAACATGTCTTACGCTTTGACCTGCAAGATGGTGCCACTGGGAGATTTCTCCTGTGCGTTGTTGAACAACAAAAAATTCGCAGCGTGCGCGTTAACTAAAAGTCGAATTCTCCTGTCTCTCATTCCCTATTAGCAGCCATATACATGTACAATGAGCACAACTGAATAGAAAGGGTTGCTACGTTATACTCGCTAAGCGTAACCTCCTTGGTTTGAGAAAGGCTTAGCGAGCGTTAGGCCACAGTGTCATGAATACAGTGAACTAGTATATACCATGAACTTGAGGTGGGTAAAGGTGGGAAATAGACACGAAGCGCAAGCCGTAAGAAAGTGTGTGTGTGCCTCCTCTCGTTTAGTCCTTGGAATGTCCGCTGGATGGCGGTGCTTCTATATGAGGAATATATGATGAAAATATGCGAGATGGTGGTACTTGGAGTGTTGAATAGGTGGACGAACGGACACACAGACAGATGCATGGACGGACGCACGGATGGCTGCACGGACGAATGGACGGACGCAGGAGCAGATGTATGGACGAAAGCAGGGACGGACGCACGAATGGACATGCGGACGCAGGAACAGATGCACGCGCGGACGGGCGGATGGACGCATGGATGGTCACACAGACGGACGCATGGACGGACGGAAGCAAGAACGAACGAATGGACGGATGCTTCGCCCCACTCTCCATCATTCACCCCGTGGATATGCTGCCATTTTTTTACACACACCATACACCCACGTTATTGCGGCCAGTTTAAACAGCTTTACTGTTAACAAAAGCGCACAACTTGCACTAGTGGAGCAAGCCTGGAACCAATAGAGGACTCACAAAAGGTAGCATTCTACCGAGTTAAGAATTAGTAGTAATAGCCAGCTTTTTGCTAGGAAGGCTAAGTGTTTTGTAGTAGTGTTAAGTATGACTAGTAGTATGGCTAAAATAGGCTGGACATGTCAGGTGACTACCTATTACGAGGTTTTTGGCAGAAACTTGTCACGTCACTTCCTGTGCATGATTTATTATGGTAACAAGTCATGTAACCAGGTATTAGTAATGTTACGTGATTTTTGTAACGTGACTAGATGTTGCTAGATGTGACTAGATGTTTTGTGTGTTTTCATTCGCGAGACTAGTTACTCGACGTTACACTTTTGAGTTAAGCAATTAGTCAAGACATGATATTCCGTAACATGACTAGTTATTACGTGTTGTTGCGTGAATAATTGTCGCGGTACTAGTTGGTAGATGACAAAGAGAGAAATAAACGTTCATTCTCTAAGCAGTGTTTCGAGTAAAATCACGATTGTGATACTTTGTCTTGATCGGGTCCAATCGTGATCAAAAGCGGCCTTGTGGCACTGGTAATAATATTGAGTATACGAAATTGTACTTTTAACCTGACGGCACAAAACATAAACTGTGTTAGTCATCGAAGAGAGAAAAGTGGGAGAGGGGCTGCTGAACTATAGCCGCCAAAAAATCACAGCAGATCCACGAGGTGAATGTTAACGAGGGGACGAAGTGGACGTACGCGCGGACGGATGCACAGACGAATGGACGAACGGATGGATGCATGGACGGATGCATGGACAGACGGACGGACTACGGGCGGACGCTCGGACGCACGGAAGCACGGACGGACTGATGAACGCTTCGTACTTCGTACTTCGACTTAAAAGCGGCACGGCAGAACAGAGTGGAAATTTACAAAAACGTATCGCGCGGACGTTTCGGGAACGTCAGCCTGACAAATATTTCAGTGATAATTGAAATCATGTTCGCCTCGATAGATTATGACAACAGATTATTTGCTGCTTCTGTGGTGCAACATAGCCTGAAGGCACGTGTATCTTGCCCAGTACAAGCATGCACACACACACACACACACACACACACACACACACACACACACTCAAAGAAATTCATGAGCCATTTGGCCAATGAGTGCTACCACGCAACTTTCCACTGCTGTACAAATTACAGTCCTCTTAAAGCGAAGACACTTCGAAGAAAAGAGGCACGACCAAGCTAATGGCGCTGCTATCACTGCGCGGCAATCAAGCCGTCCCTGAGGAGTGAGACACCGAAACGTTTCAGTGGGGCTAAAAATTCGACTTTCTTCCCAATTGGGTTACTTTAACGAGTGCGACAGAGCGTCGTGTAATGGCACATGCTCTCTAGTTTATTATTACAACTTTTGCTTTCCCATCCTAGCTTGGTGCGTGTTAGCGGCTGCTTTGGGCAATTCTCGCGCTCACTTAACGCCAACGCATTGCCGGAGAAGTCATGAGACATTTAAAAAAGATGACACCCTGCTGCTCCAAGTTTTATAGGTTCAGGTAACAAATTATTGCATTGAATCAGAGTTGAATTCCCCGTCCCTGACATACAACTTCAAGCACGTTCTCATTGCGAATTATGAAAGCATAAATTCGTAAATAAGAGTGCTAAGGCGAAACTTAAGTGCCCCATCTGTACCCTTGTCACAGCTCTCCACGCCGCCTCTTTTAATTTCCACAAGCACTTATTTCCGCCTGATTAGCATGCGTGCTGCATGCTGACGTAGTAGGGAGAGAAAGTAGTGGCTGCTAACTAAAATCTTAGCCAAGAATCGGCCAAAATAATGAATGGTATGGTGCGCATTCATCCGCAGAAAGAACTCGAAAAAAAAAAGGTTCATTAAAGTTTTCGGTAAATATTGCAACCTTCCTGCCACGTAGCCTCAGTACTTCAGTTTTTCTCCATGCATCTGACAGTCCCCGTCGTTTCATGGTATTTATTGCAAGCATCAAAATTTATGGCCTACTATAATTCCCAGGTTTTATTTCTGGAACACGTTCCTTGCTGTGAGAGTCCGAATAATGCGATATAGGAGCCCTGAGTCGATCACTCACTGAGTATGGGGAGAAATCTTTGAAGCTTCCGAACTAACGATCTAAAATTATTCCTTATCTATATTTTTTATACCCTTGATTTTGCGCTAGGTGCCAAATGGCCAAATAGCGTGGCATAAAAGCATAATGTCGGAGACTCTTTTACCAATACAATTATTAACGCGTGTCATTTAGTCGACGTATTACTATCAAAAACATATTGAACTTCAGATTGCTAATATTTAACTTAATTTTATCAGTGAACGTTAAACCAGAATTTATATCAGGCATCAGGCTGAGTCTCAACGTCAAACGGCAGCAAAGGCCATCTAGCCAAGCGTTATTGATACGATGCTAAATTACGCCAGGTATTTTTTGTATGTTTGAAACAACTCGAAAAAGTGCTTGGTGATCACTTTTTCTATTCAACATCCAATATTACTAACGTTACTGAGCGCAGTAAAGGAACTATGTTCATAGCATGGTCGAAACCAACAATTACCATTCAAGACATCCCTCTGATACTTTTTCTCTCTGTCTCTCTCTTTGTTTGTTTTTGTCTCGAACAGTCTAATTGTCCGGCATCTGTATTTTTTTTCAAGGCCCACACAACTGGCGCGTATCAGGTACAATAAAAGGGGGTCGCGCTAAGTGCTATTACGTGCGTCGGGGCACAGCGAGTGGGCGTCATGGCTGTGAACTTGACGAATGGTCCAGCACTTTTCGCAGACGTGCGATGGTCACCAAAGAGGCATCGCTCCAGTGCAGACAAATACTAACACAGTCCTGACGTCAACTCGATATCAGTGCAGGTTCGTTAGATGTCACGCAAGTGAGCGAGAATTCCATTGTAGGAATGCGCTTTATTTCTTCTGTTTACCCTCTAATAGAATGATGCAATTGTTGTGGTCCATAGAAGAAGTTTTTATTATTGTGATAGCCATTTCCCGAACACTCACAGTGAGCCTTAACACGAAAGCATTAATGAACTACTTTCGCGGGAACTCCTGCGTCGCTTTCGGCGTCATTGGATGTGAGCGAAAGATCATCGTCTTGTCTGTGGCCGAAAAATCGAGAAAGTTTCTAAAAAATAAAAAAATTGGTTCGAAATGGGAATCGTGCTCAGGCTGCGTGCATGGTAAGTAGGTGTTCGACCACACAACCACATCAATGCTTGATACTGCTTTCCGAAGGAACGCTATGTGAATGGCACGCAGTGCAAGGAGTCTGTGGTACTGTGTGGCAGAATCGTAGAACCGCAACAGGTGTCTAAGCAAGTGAATTGGGCAATGAGTAGAGGGTTTAAAGCAGCCCACCCTACAAAAACTATGGAGATGCACAAGTGCACGTGATATCAAATGAATGAGTTGTGGGTACTTCACCGATTAGCAAAAGCGAGGATTTCTGCGTAGCGCACACTTCGCAAGTGCGCGTCCTGTAGACCCTCGCACTCTAAAGCACCCTCCAAATTTTCAGCCCTGGATGTCACCTCACCTTACGCTTTCTTCTTTGTTGGCCTGTGCCATGCCTCAAACAGAATCACAGTATACTTACATCATGACCAGAATGAATGCTAGCAGGTAATGTGAGTCATGCGGCTTCACGGGGTACTGCCTTCGAAGAGAGAAATTGACCGCGTATTTGCGTGCTTCTCTGCAAATCTGGTCGAACGACGATAGTCTTCTGGCAGCCCCCAAGCGGCCATTTATATTTTCTGTTACCTCAGACAGCGCCTCCTCTAGACTGAATCCGTCGCATCTGGCTTCCATTGTTAAATATATAAGGCGCTGTGCCATATATCGACGACATATAGCAGTGGTGTCGGGAAACCTAGGCTCGTTCAGAACCCATAGTCACAGCCAGGTGACAGTATCATATTTAGGGCAGATCGTTTTTTTTTTATTGGGGGGGGGGGGGGGCATAGCGAAGCATTTTCGGGAAAGCACGAGAAAGACTAGGGCATTTAGAATGTTGTAGAAATGTATTTCATAGTAAAGGAACAGACCACCAATACTTACGCATCTATATTGCACCTCAGATATGCGTAATGTTTGCTTTTTTATCAATACATTTCACAAGTGTGAACGCAGCCACCAGTTCAAAATAATTGGGCGTTCAGCAAGTGCTAAAACTTTGGCCGGTTGCTAATATTACATGACAAACAGAACAGCTCGTGTCTTCATGCAGTTGTGGCGCTGAACGCTGCACTGCTTAAATTTGTAATGACTCATTGCTCTCCCATAGTTGAGTACCAAGTACTCAAAATCTTATATACTGTTTCTAAACAGACATGCGGTTGATTACTTGTTGTTCGTATTGCATGGTGAGGCTGTGGATGGAGACAGATCAAAAAATATTTATTGTAGAAAAAGAGCTTCAGGGCCAAAGAATGACCCCACTACATGGTCATTTCAAGTACGGAACACCACATAGACGAGACCCTGATTCAAAACCGTTTGAACAGAGTCCGCTGAGACTCCAGCGAGAAGCAGTTGAGGAGGGCAGTATTCCATGACTCTCGGGAAGGGGTAGAAGACGCCGGCAGGTGGGTATTTCGCGTACATGCTCACAAAATGTGGAAGATGTCACTGGTTTTCCCATTGTGTGAGCACTACCCATCTATGTTCAGACCAAAGTGTTTTACGATTGCAATCTGCAGGCGAAGTAAAGTTCGCTCATACAACTTACTCAGCATCTTTGCAATAGCTGGGAAAAGGTGGTGAGCGTCTCGATGAAAATAAATATTTTGAGTAAGACTTCTTGTTGGGCAAGTTCGTTAACATCTATAAAGTACATAATAGCGCAAGCTTGGAAAACAATAGGTTGGACAGTAGGTTTTTCTTTTGGGCTCTTATATAATTTGATGCATTTTTATTTCTTTAAAAATTAACCTTGCTTATACATTTGACAAGTGCATTAGCGAAGATTTAGACACCTTTCCTCCGCATAAAAAGTGAATGCTCCTTATATATTATTCCCCTTCGCAGAGCACTCTTCAGTTTATCGATTTGTCTAACGTTTGACCAAAACCATGTTTGTTGACAGTACATCCCACGCACACTGAAAGATATGCTCCCGTATGATTCCGCTCCCTCAAAAATACTAAAGAGAGCAATTGATGCGAACTGTCTTCATTCTGCCCGCATGAAGTCGTGTTCTCACTTCACGCAGACCAGTTTTGATAACGAATTGGCAAGGCTGTATTCAGCCGACTTCCCGAGCTACGTCGTTGTAGTCCTCTCAAAAACAGCTCGTCAGAGAGCGAAAGGCACCGAATGGAAAACGTCCAGCCCCGTTCAAAAAGTAGGCGAACCCGCGGTGATACCGTACTTGCATCAACTTTACCCCAACCCACGGTGCCACAACCCAAAGAAGGTGGGCAATCGGCACAGTGGACACGTAGTCTTTTCGGCACCACGCAAGTTGGCGGGACTATGTGCGCGGGTTAAACGCGTTGACAAGAAGCCCCGAACCCAGAAGAAGCACAGCAGATCTTATTTAGAATGCACAGCGGTGTTGTAAATCAATTGATTGATTGATTGATTGATTGATTGATTGATTGATTTGTGGGGTTTAACGTCCCAAAACCACTATTTGATTATGAGAGATGCCGTAGTGGAGGGCTCCGGAAATTTTGACCACCTGGGGTTCTTTAACGTGCACCCAAATCTGAGTACATGGACCTACAACATTTCCGCCTCCATCGGAAATGCAGCCGCCACAGCCGGGATTCGATCCCGCGACCTGCAGGTCAGCAGCCGAGTACCTTAGCCACTAGACCACCGGGGCGGGGCGGTGTTGTAAATCAAACACCGCGGTCGTGTGGGAAGACGTATGTAGGTCAATCGGAACGCTATCTTAACGACCGAGCTCGGCAGCATGAATTATTTTTTTAAAAATAAAGAAAATGAGCCCTTACCCGCACATTGTATAGCCTGCAGATGTGATCCTCAGATTTGTGAGATCAATATAATAGCAGAAGCAACGACACATTAGCGCGAGAATTATTTGGAGGCATTTCGTGGTAAGAAAAAACGTACGGGTTGTGTTAGTGATACGTGTTTTTCACTTTACCAAAATGAGCTCTAGCTTCTTCACACGCGAGTTTCACCAGTGTTTACCGATTTTCATGCGCGCATGCGCGGAGAGTTGCAATCTGGTGGCTCGTTGTTTTGATAAAACAGTTCAAGTTTAGTGCCCGACCTTTTTTGCGTCCTCCTACTTCTTTTCTCTAATCTGTCTTTTTCCAAGTTTGCGCTATTATGCACCCCCATAATGAAATTGTTTTATTGAACTGCATCAGTGGTGTATTGGCCTACGAGTCATAAGTGATGGGTGAGGAGCCCGGTGGGTGAGTGCTCGGGCGGCTGCGTCAGCGGCCCCACAACCTCGTAAACCCTGATGGCCAGGAGCATAAATTATGCATTTCGGGGTTCCGTCGGACTCGCTTGTTGGATTCCGTGCCGACTGGTTGTGCCCTCGCGATCTCCGGCGTCGGCGTAGCTCTGGCCGACTGGGCTCGCCCTACGTCATCTCCTGACGCTGACGACCCTCGACAACAGTGTAGCTCTAACCGACTGGACTTGCTCTACGCCATCTACTGACGCCGACAAGAGCTCTCGCAAGTGGTGCCCCGTCCTCGGACTACTGTGACCGTGTTTCCACCTTTCCTATCTCTCCTATCCCCTCGATTTGTCGTCGCTCTCTTTGGCTTACCACCTCACGCCTCTTCCTCTTTTCTACACCTTTACTCTTACCCTTTTAATCCCTCCTCACCCCCATCTCTTGTGAGCTACTGTTGAGGTGTCCCTCGCTGAAGCAGACAGTTACGGGGCTCATTTTTCTTTTCCTATCTCTCTTGAAGAGCTGCTTACTAGTAGGTTCCGTCAGTTGCAGCCCATCTTAGAATATGGCTGGCTAAGTAATGAACCCCCCCCCCCCCCTTGTTTTACAGCCAAATCTGTTATGAGATGAGAACACGCGTCAAGCGTGGCGCCGAAGTTGTCCGCCGCCGCCGCCGGTGTCCGTAATCAGTATCGCAAAAAAAGCACTCAATAATTAAAAAACGCTTTGGACACAATCGAATTCTAATCTGGGTCCGCTACGTGCGAGCCCAGTATTTTACCACTGAGCCACGCCGACGCTTGTAAATAGCTTCTAAACTGCCTTCAGACAAGGCTTGACGTTAATATGAGTAATAAAGCGTTTTATAACATCAAGAAACAGCCAGGCGTCACAGAATGCGAATAGCGCAACGAGTGGGTCATCCAATGCTTCAACCAATTAGAAAATTGGTTCTTGATCACATATTTACTGAGGCACATACCCTGCATAAAAAATACCTCTGCGACGACTATACTACCTCTGCGACGACGATAACAGACCCCGAGGCCTTACATGACTGCAAGGACATCATGATTACCTACCAAGAGATTCTCAAATATTATAGAAAAACGCGACGACGTTAGCCACCACCCCACATGCAGCTAGAGTGGTCTCAGGAGTCTGATCGGAGGCGTCTGCCGACCGACACATTTGACAATCCCCGACACCTGCATAGACTGTGTCCCTCGCTCCACCCGTCACCCGGCTGTCCGTGGTGCGGGCACGAGACAGCAGACATGGTTCATATACTTTGGGAGTGCGAGTGCGGTGTTCGACGCCATTACTCGGACGAGCGTGAGTGTACCCCAGGACCACTGGCTAAGATGTGGCGAGCCCCGCTTCTCGGCCAACGTGCAGTGAACCAAATCTGGGCTGTCCAGTGAGCCAGGGCTATCGCCGAGGAATTCCCACGACGCTCCATAGACGATGGCTCCTGGAGGCCTAGCCCGGGCCAGTGATTCTTCGTTGGATTTTAAATAAACTATATTACCTACCTACCTAGCAAGTGTGCAGCAGACACCACGTAATTCTCCGAATAATTACGAAGGATAGCATAGTGAGTGCTGTCCTACGCTCTAAAAACTGCGGAGGTTATCACATGAGTAAAAAAGCCAAGCTACTCTTCAAAGTGTTCTTCTACTCTCACAAAACATCAGATAGAGTAAAATTCATTTTCACTCTGTATGAAACGAGCGAGTGAAACAGCTTTCTACTCTTCCCCACTTTGAGGGAGTGAAATGCCCATATACTCTTCAGGCATGAGAGAGTAAAACGTGATTATATTCCTGCCCTTCATTACTTTTAGATGCGTCGGCACACCGCGAGTCATCAGCACTTTCTAACAACCACACATATATACAATAAAACATACTGCATTTGTTTGTTGAGGCGTTAGAGACGATTAGCAAAATAACAGCGTTTCCAGCACGCGCCAGTGAATTTCAGCGCGCTGGAAAGCACTTGTAACTCTTAATATCTACGTTTTAGCTATCGATCTGTGTGGTGAAATAAGCAAATGCTACAGAATCGAAGGTTGGGCTAGTTGGATACGCATGGTATACCTGTCAGTTCAAGCGCACCAATAAACAGAAAAGAAGAGAGGACAAGCGTTTTCTCGCAACGAGGACAAGCGCTTTCTCGCAAGGTAATACATACCTTATAGTATTGCTAAACGACATTCCCATCGCACACAAAAGAACAGTAAAGAACATGCCTTTCTAAACAATGTAAGTCTCGTTATTTAATGGTATCGTTTGATTTCTATTTCTTCATTTTATTGTATATTGATGATATGGTAATCTGCTTATACTGCAAGTGGCACCGTGTACAAGATGCAATAAAACACAAGAGAAAAAACTTGGACTAAGCTTGAACTTCACCTTACTCAAGAGCTAAATGTGATAGCGTAATGAGGGCCCGCACATCGCCTTAAACCATGCCACAAGAAAAGGAACGTTCATGCGCGGTATATGAGCAATTTCAAACTACCTTAGAATGCTTGCTGTATGTACGTTTACTAAGTGTCCACTACACCACAATTATTTTTTTGCTCGTTGGCGGAGTTCCCGCTAATCGCTCATAAGGTGTCACATACACTTGTCTGGCTGTACATTTTTTAATGGTGGGCAGTCTTAAGCCATCCAACAGTTGCGAAAACCACTTGTTTTGAACTCTGGTGTGTTTCTACAATTTAGCTGCGCAATATTGCATGTGTTAAGAAGACTCCGCGTACTTCATGACATTCATGCAGTGTTTTTTTTACAGCCTTTTCTCTGGTAGAACAACTGCTTGCCATGCAGACGGCCTGGTTTGAATTCTTCCTTTGAAACGAATAATATTGTTCTTAAATTAATTTACATTTTTCGAAAAACATAATGATATTGCACTCACATGCAAGGTCGCCGACACTGAACCTGAAAGCTCTGGGAAACAAAATCTTCAACGGGAGAATTTTAGGATATATTCAAAGCTCATTTTCCACGAAAAAGAGCTCAACTGCTCGACGAAAAGGAGCTCGACGAGTTTGATCTCTGCCGTGGCGGTCACATTCCAGTGAAGGTGAGGTAGAAGAAGTCCGTGTACTGTGCGATGACAGTGCAGTTATGTTAAAGAACACCAGATGGTCGAAATTTCCGGAGGCCTCCAATATGGCGTGTCTCATAAATTATAATTCTATTGTGATTTTCGAAAGTACAATGGGAGATTTATTATTATTATTATTATTATTATTATTATTATTAATATTATTATTATTATTATTGTTGTTGTTATTATTATTATTATTATTATTATTATTATTATTATTATTATTATTATTATTATTATTATTATTATTATTATTATTATTATTATTATTATTATTATTATTATTATTATTATTATTATTATTATTATTATTACGAACCAATTAAATGTATCTTTTAGGAAGCACACAAAACAAGCACCATTAGCCATGCAGAAGAGCATAGACCAGCAATAGCAACATCGTTTTTTTTTGTCGATGTCACGGACGGCCATTTTTGGCGGCCCCGCGTCACGGCAATTAACGGGCGCCGTACTTCCCCACTGACCATGGGAACGGCGGGCGCATTAAAGGGAGCCGAGAAGTGCAGAATGGGGTGCTCTTCTTGCAACGTCGCCGTCGACGATTGATCCTTTTGTAACTGCGGGGGCGTCTTCAAGGTCGTGGAAGGCCACGATGTACTCCGAACAATGATTAGGCTACGGGACGCACCGGCTGAGAGCCAAACAGTCTGACCGTTTCCCACGGGGAAAAGCGTGGGAAATCCTCTGGTGGCCAAGCCGTACGACAACAACCCAACAGGTTGTCACTCTCGCTAGTTGAGGGCCCTCTCCCAATTAAAAAGGGGAGGGGTCAAAATATTTTTGGGGCGGAGTTCCCATCAATTAAACACGCACGATTGGACCCATGTAGAGGTCCCTTGTCCCCAAGAAAGAGAGCGAGGAGACACGAGGGGGATTTAAGCGCAGGATTTTGCCCTGCTAGGCAGACTAGTCGCTGACCAACATGGTGTAGAAACAGATCAACAAGCATCTCTTCTAGAAGTTTTTAGTCTGGCTCTGCATCGACTGGCCACATAAACTTAGCCGTTCGTCTAGTTGTGACGCGATATTTACGTCTGCAACGTAGACATCGGGACTTCGCCTCGAGTTAGCTCAACCTGCTCGAAGTCACCTGCAAGCACTAGCCTCCCGGAGCCACCAGCGTAGCAACACCGCCGACATCGCAGTCGTGCCAGAACTCTCTTCGACTTCTCGCATCTGGTCGTCGGGGACGCAACGCTGCCGGTCATCACACGTATGCCTTCACCTGTTTATATCTTCCAACTTTCTCCTCCGTAGTTCTATTGTTGTTTGTTTGTGTAGTTTGTAATAGTTCTCTCGCGTAAGCTGATTTATTGTTTTTATATGTTTTTTGTTGTATCAAGTGTTATGTATTTTGTTAGTTATATGGAAGTGTTGTACTAGATCCCGTGTGCTGCAATATCACTAGAGTAAAGTTTGTTTTGTTTTCTCACGTCTCTGATCTTTTCACTGTTTCTGCTCTGGTACGGAACGAACTAACCTGCTGTCGTTCCCGTCGCCGATTTCGCGCTGGCGACGCTAGAGTGGCAGCTTGTAACAGTCGACAACACTGTCGAAATCGTTTTTTGAAAAGCGTGCTCTGCCGCACAACGCTTTTTCTGCGGGAGAAGCTATCTAAAAAACAAATCGAGTATCCATGTTTATGTGTCTGTGTGTCCTTATGGCGTTTATTTATGTGAACATGAATCATGAGGCTTAATCACGAAGAACATGAGACACGAAGCACAATACCCACCAAGCAGGTGCACCCTAGCGACTCGCCCATAACCAATAATAGCCGTTTCTCAACTTCCGCCGAGGAAGGAGAGCCTATTGTTATAAGAAAGAAAGGAAGAAACAAAGAAAAAGGAAAAAAAAGAAAAAGAAAAATGAAAAAGAAAAAAACTAAAGAGACATGAAAAGAAAGAAAGAAAAAAGAAGAAAGGAAAAGAAGGAAGAAAAGAAAGAAAAGGGGGAAAAGAAAAATAGAGAAAAAGAAAGAGAAAAAGAAAAAGAGAAAGAGAAATTGAAATAAAGTAAAGAAAATAAATAAATAAGTGCATAAAAAATAAATAAATAAACAAATAAGTATATAAATAAATAAATTGGTCACGCTTGCTCACGCCAATCTTCGCGTGTTTCCATTTTCCAGAAAGAGGAAAAGCTCAAGAATCGTTACAGAACTGAAGGTTTATTCAACTGGAAAACCTGCTTTTTTCTGTTCATATACCGTTCTAATTTTAAATGCGAAGAACTGCAACACAATCTGTGCAGTAGCCATCTTTTCGTGTGCTCAGGTAGAAGTTGACCAGTTAAAAATTTTTTTTAATCACCACCGGAAGTAATGCAGCTGATGGCTATCGTTACGCCGCTTCGACAGTGTTGGGGCCGATCAATTCTATGTGCTGGTGCGGCAGGCTATTGCAGTTTATGGGTCTATAAATTACCGCCACGGTGCACCACAACCACTCCGGCTTTCCTGCCGAACGCCAAGCCATCATGCTCAAAGAAATCTTCGTTCTTCGACATTGCCTTCGGTGGGAAGCTTTGGTTGGCCGCCAACATAAAGGAGGGAAAATGAAGATTCGCACTCTAGGAAAGAGACAAGAAGAATTGATGAAGCACCAGAAAAAATAAGCGATACTACTTCGAGGATTCCACTGAAACAATAATAACATCACTACAGCTAAACTGTTATGAGATCACCACAACATCCGGTTTGTCTGGAATATTCGGCCACATCTGCCACCAGTGTTCGTAACTGAAATCACCGAAGAATAAATCTGAAGTAATACAGGATTTAGATGAATGCCCTCTGTCCCGCTGATTCTTGAAAGATAGATACCAGTGCTTGAGGCATCTTTGGTAAAATAGTGTTCTTGTAGTATGTTTTCCCCAAGAAAGTTTACAACGTAAACTAGGGAGGTGGTTCTTCCAACTTTCACTGTGAAGCCAAGGAAGGCACAGAAGCAGGTTGTCATCAACTAAGAAAAATAATAATGATTTAGGGCATGGAAGTTATACCAGAAACCAAGCTAAAAAAACGGATAAACATCTTACCACTGACGGGAGCCTAATCCACAACCTCAGAGTTACGCGGGCTATCATATTTCAGTAATTTCGAAGCAGCATTTAACCCGTTACATGAATAGTGTATTAGCAGGGTGTGACGCTGTGCAAGTTGGCGCACAGCTTAATAATATTGTTGTTTATAAAATTCTGTTGAGCTGTGGCATAGTGTACGTAAGCCAAACAGGACGCTGTGATAATGATCACCTTAGGGAGCATAAATTACCAATTAACACTGGCGTGGGTTCACAGCAGCCGTTACATTGTGCTTCGTGCAGCTGCACACCACTTTTCCGAGAGCCACGTGTTTTAGGACGAAACAGGGAAACGTTAGCACGTGAAGTACTTGAGGCACACCACATACAAAAGAAGGGGAACAAGTGCATCAGTGTCCCGTTGATCACTTTGTACAAAATGAATACCCGTTTCTGGATTGGGATGTGCAATAGCTTTCTTCTGTTTAGGTGTCCGCGCGTGCAATGTGATAGTCGCTTGTGCTCGCCCCCTATTTTTGCTCATTCTGGAAGCATATATATTTGGGTGATGTGAGGAAAATATACAAGTTGAAATTCCGGTGCCCTATTCTGTCTCCTTTTTTTTTTGCTAGCATCAGTCGCACCAAAATATTTATTATAAAAATCTATACTGTATCCTTGGGCTGTGTGCTATCTGTTTTGCGAAGCTATGCATTAACAATTGTTATGTTCTAAAATGTTCTACAAGGCACTGAGTTCATATTGTTTGATTACAGCTCGCATTGGCGTTCGAGAAATACTTTTGAAAGGTCTGGAACTAATCAACAAATTCATGCACGCTTTCTAATTTCCCTGGTTAGCATTACTTCAAGTGATATTTTTATCTTAATAATGTGTATTAAAAAGCCGGTTTTTGCGTGTACACGAAATGTCTTTTGTGTATTGCATAAATAGCAGCAATACTCGCACCTGTAATCATCTCCATTCACTAAAAAAATATGATATTACACACAATACCAGATACACGCACAATAATCAAAGAGGTACATGATAGTTTTGCACAAGTTATTCCCTTTGTGCTCCCCCACCGAACACACACAGGGACACAGACGCAGAAAGAGTGACAGATAGCAAGAAAATGCGCGGAAATGTATGGGTTGAGGCGTTGAAAACAGACGTTGCCGATAACCTTTTCGTTTTTATTGCATGCGAATAGTTGTCGCTTGACTGAGTGCTTGGTTTCTTTTGTTCCAAGTTATTCGAAAGGGTTCCATTCAGAGAAACGAATAAACATAAAAAATAGATAACACACCAATGTTGCACAGTTTCATGCCGCATGATTATTTTACAATCCCTTGAGCCCGAGAACTTTTTCTCAGCTCTTGAATGAAGTGAGGAAAACGTAAAAACATGAGCTCGCTGACGTTCTACATGTTACGCATCCTCTGCAGGTATTATCTTAAAAGTTTTGATGTGTACTCAGAATGCGCGGTGTCATAAAGAAGAAAAAAAACGAAATATAAAGCCTAACTGAGAGGAATAGCAAGGTTTATTGCGGTTATTTAAGCCTTAAAAGTTGTTGCGCATACTTAAAACAAAAAAGCACATCGAATAGCGAAAAATTTGAGCCTTCATGAAAGTCACACGATTCGAAGACGCGATGGCGTGGCATTTTTATATAGAGGCAATTTATGTCTGGCAGCGTTGGGAGGCCGCTCGTTCTAAAAGCTCGACGAGCATAGTAATAAGCTGTATCAATCACGTTTACAATACTCGAACTCCTTTACAATACTCGGGCATCATTGTAAGTAAAGTTTACTGTGATAACTTTTCAAGTTATTATGGTAAACTTTTGTCACTGTTTTGTTAAAAGTGTTTGATGACGTACGTAACGATATTGTGACATTATTCTTGTTAGGCCCAGTGGGTCGAATTCGTCAAACCATCTTCCTCTCTCTTACCAACTTTGTACCCCAAGTTATGCGGGTGCCATGATAGAACCCAGATGTAGGCGTATGCATGCATGCATACATAGTATGCATGCAGGCATATGCATGCATGCCTACACACACATACACACAGACATACACAGGAATACACACAGACATACACAGGCATACACACAGACAGACAGACAGACAGACAGACAGACAGACAGACAGACAGACAGACAGACAGACACACATACATACAGACAGACAGACAGACAGACAGACAGACAGACAGACAGACAGACAGACAGACAGACAGACAGACAGACAGACAGATAGATAGATAGATAGATAGATAGATAGATAGATAGATAGATAGATAGATAGATAGATAGATAGATAGATAGATAGATAGATAGATAGATAGATAGATAGATAGATAGATAGATAGATAGATAGATAGATAGATAGATAGATAGATAGATAGATAGATAGATAGATAGATAGATAGACAGACAGACAGACAGACAGACAGACAGATAGACAGATAGATAGATAGATAGATAGATAGATAGATAGATAGATAGATAGATAGATAGATAGATAGATAGATAGATAGATAGATAGATAGATAGATAGATAGATAGATAGATAGATAGATAGATAGATAGATAGATAGATAGATAGATAGATAGATAGATAGATAGATAGATAGATAGATAGATAGATAGATAGATAGATAGATAGATAGATAGATAGATAGATAGATAGATAGATAGATGCAGGAAGTGCTTGTAATTCGCAAAAGAACACTACGCATCTAAAAATCTTCAATAAAAGAAACTTACGTTCTTGTTGGCCGTGGTGCACAAATTTTAACTCCAGAACAGGTATGAGTGTCCAATAGTTGTTTGATCAACAAAGTAAAAAAAACACTTTTTTGAATGCGCCACGCTGGTTTATGCAAGGCTTAATTATTGCTATCAGTAGACGCATAATGTACTCTTACGTAAGCTTCTGGTGAGCTTGTCTACTCCACTAAAACGACAACACTAAGTGCTAAAAAAACGTGATCAAAAAAGAAAGCAACATGAAAAAGGAATGGAAGTTACAGAAGAAAGGTGGGTTTAAAAAAAAACATAAACAATAAATGAGGCACACAAGCTGCAGTGAATGTAAAGCTAATTAGCGATTATGCATTGCGAAACGATCAGTTAAGCATGTCCAAAAATAAAAACACAGTTTGAAAGTGGTGTCATTTAACGTGGAATTAAAACAAAACGTGACTATTGAATCATAGCGCCAGAAGGCTGTTGTTGATAAACGTGCGCTCGAGGAGAATAGGGGAGGGGGTGGCGCCCTCTTCTGCCCCTCATAAAGTCTGCTTCTTACCTATAACTGTACTGTACTGTTTAAACTGTACTGTAATTGTTCAAAGCGGAAGGTTATGGCCTCGGCGGATTTTTTCGCGATAGTAGCAGTCTTCGAATGTCCCTGATGTCGCATTCAAAGACCTGTTTACTTCCCCACTGTCTCTTTGCTCTTGGAAAGCTAGGAACTAGGGGACGGCCATTCTAAGATACCTATCATCACAATATTTTATTTTCTTTCTTTCTTTTTCTACTGTGAGGCATGTCGTTTATTGAATTCAACCTACCGAAGAAACATTAGGAGGTCAGAGATACTCTTTGCCCTTTCCTAACCGCATAACGGGGAACCATGCTAACTTATGCGTTTCATCCACTCACATAAGACGTGCCTAACCAGCTTTTTTTTTGTTATTTCGACAATTCAGAAGTCAGAATTGCCATCCACACTAAGCCAGAATAAAAGTAAATTGAATAGAATCGCATGTTTTCCGTAATAAACAGCACCTGTAGAAACTATGCCGTAAAGCGTCATTAGCCAGTGCCATAAATCTAACAGTGGCCGGAATCAATTGCTTCCTGTGACGGATTTCGCTAGTGGAACGATGCCATTGGTTCGAGAAAGATTGATTGATGGCGACATTAATTAATGCGTTCTCTTTCTCTGGTCTCTGGGGGTTAATTAGTAGTTGCTGTCTCTTGCGTGGCACAGCACAGTTACTTCGGTGTAAAGCTTGCTTCAACCCTCAGTACGTAAAACTTGTACTAAAAAGTGTCCGTGGCCATGAGATGAAAGCGAAACCTGGACAAATTGATTTACCATGATATTATGCATGCATTGCTTTGCGACTGTATTACCCATTTGGTATCTTGATATAAGCAATTATATATTTGAAACACTTCAAACAAGCCCGACTGTTTTTTCCTCGAAGTAGACATGATTTATTTTTTGTAATTCACAATACTCTATTGATACGAAAAGAAAAACGGCAAGACAGGGAAAATGGAGGCTTGCAGTGGTTATGAACACGCAGGAAAACACCGGATATATATTGACACAGAATGAAACTCGGCTAGTACAACACTGCCACCAATTACGAAAATATTCGAAACTGGTGTTATAAGACTGAGCGGTACTAAAGTGGCAGCGTTCAAGCCTATGTCACAAAAAAATGCGGTGATGACGAGAGTCCATGGCTTTAGTTGTGTGTAAAAAGCTTGCTGCCTACTCATTTACTAACATTTTAGTATATTAAGTTCAGCAGCGTCATTAATACGGCGCAAGACGAAGATGCAGCGTTGCGTCAGTGGTGCCCCCCAATTGGTCACCGAATGAAAACACGCCAGCTGCCTCAGCGTGCGTCTCGACCATAAGACACGATTCTCAAATTACAAACTTAGGAATCACAAAGCGAAGATAGTAAATTACTTTGAAGCCAGTATTAAAAATTGTAAATAACAATACGAGGAGCGTAGTTAATTTACATTCATTTGAATTCTGGGAACAGATTTCGCTAAGTGTTTGTGCCTCTAATAGATGCCACAATTGTTCCCTTTAAAGCAAAATTGTTGAGAAATTGCTTCATAGCCCCTACGACAGTCTTCCTGCAATGCCGTTTTGTGTGGTTCTCACGTCCTTCAGATACATGTTAAGATTAAGAGGAAACAAATTACCGAAAACTCCACAAGCTGCTGTCTCTTTGGCAACGCTATCAGGGGGGCTAAATATTCGGTTTCATAATACAGCTTCAGCAATGCCCTCTTTTACGTGTACACTATGTAGGATATCCCAGCATGTTGATCGCTCATATACGGTCTCTATCGCTGTGGAGTGTACGAGAACCCGCGGTGTCTATTCGCGTGCTGACAGTGTCTTGTTTTCCGAGGCACTATGTGTTGGGCAAACGCAAAGTAGCAAGAACCACGAATTCGCCCAGTCTTAATGGTGCACCGCGACATCTAACACCGGTCGCATACGCACTACAGTGCCAATACAAGTGCCACCCAGAAAAGCTGGAATGCCTGTACTTCAGAAAATTGATACTGCGGCCGGCAGAGATATGCATTTCTCTATATAAAACAGTTCATGTTATTGAATGTGTGCGTCTGTATACGGTTTGTTTGTATTTTTATGCGATTTCTTTTTTGCTAGAACAAATACCTCACGGGAGTGCTTACCGAGACATGTTAACAACGAATGGTATTCAGGATGGAAAAAAAAGCGAATTTAGTAGGAACACACGGCACGCTAGGGCACGTTCCTGTGTCACTCGATGCCACAAACGTGCGCAGGCTTCTTTATCAATCATGCCGATAGAGTTGATTGATTGATTGATTGATTTGTGAAGTTTAACGTCCCAAAACCACCATATGATTATGAGAGATGCCGTAGTGGAGGGCTCCAGAAATTTTGACCACCTGAGGTTCTTTAACATGCACCCAAATCTGAGCACACGGGCCTCGACATTTCCGCCTCCATCGAAAATGCAGCCGCCGCAGCCGGGATTTGAACCCGCGACCTTCGGGTCAGCAGCCGAGTACCATAGCCACTAGACCACCACGGCGGGGCAAGCCGATAGGTTTCCTAAATATACACTAGAGAGAACTTTAGCGCTAGAGCCTAAGGAAGCTTCCACGCACGGCGCTTCAGTGAGCAAGGAAATTATGGGAAGCACACAGATTTGTCTAATCTTCGTACTTCTGGCTGCGTGTGTGTTTGTGTGGCTTGTAGCTGTTTTCTCACGAAACAAAAATCAGCAAATGTTCAGCGATTGAGCTTCACCACCTTGTTTTTTTAGGCTTACAATTTCAAATCGGATCACAAAGTTCAAAGAAATTTGTTCTTTTCTTAGTAACAAAACCGAAACATATCAATAAACGAAGCTGCAAGTGCAAAGACTACACAAATCAGTGTACTGCCCATTATTTTCATGGTCGCTGAGCGATCGCAGCGCCAGAGTCTCCTCTGGTAAACTTTAGGAAAGTCTGTGGGAATGCCCAACTTTACTCTTCGTACCCCTCCCCCTCAATGCATCAACATCATCATCATCAGCCTGACGACGTCCACTGCAGGACAAAGGCCTCTCCCATGTTCCGCCAGTTAAACCGGTCCTGTGCTTGCTGCTGCCAATTTATACCCGCAAACTTCTTAATCTCATCTGCCCACCTAACCTTCTGTCTCCCCCTAACCCGCTTGCCTTCTCTAGGAATCCAGTTAGTTAACCTTAATGACGAGCGGTTATCCTGTCTACATGCTGTATGCCCGGCCCGTGTTCATTTCCTCCTCTTGATTTCAACTACGATATTCTTATCCCCACTTTGTTCCCTAATCCACTCTGCTCTCTTCTTGTCTCTTAAGGCATAGTGTTTCTCAATGCATAGTGTTTCTCAATACACACTAGAGGAACTCTAGCGCTAGTGTCTATGGGAGCTGCAACACACGGCGCTTCAGCGAGCATGGAAGTGATGGGTAGTGCACACATTTGTCTAGTACTTCTGGCCTGCTTCTGGCTCCGTGTGTTCGTGTGGCTTGAAGCTGTTTTTTCACGAAAACACAAATTAGCAAATGTTCACCATTGGCGCTTTACAACCTTATTTTTTTAGGCTTACCATTTTGAATCAAGTCAATAAGTTAAAACTGGTTTGTTTTTTTCTTTCAAAACAAAACCGAAACACAGCAATAAACGAAGCCGCAAGTACGATTCGCCGCCCGCAAGTACGAAGACTAGGCAAATGTGTGTACTACCCATTATTCCCATGGTCGCTGAACGATCTCAGCGCCAGAGTGCCCTCTAGTTAATTTTGTGCAGCTCTATGCCTCAAGGAACTAGTTCAACCGTCGGGCCGCCTTTTTTTAAAATAAAACCAGTTTCAACCATCTGGTTTTCTTTACGGTACACAGACATCGCCCAAAACATGAGCCTCTATCATATCGGCTCCATCGAAATGCATTCACCGCTGCCGGAATGAAACCTGCGACCTTAAGGTCAGCATCCAAGCACTGTAAACACTTCTTTTCGTGGCATACGGCCCAATAGACTTATACGTACACGTATTTCACTGGGCGTGATTTGCTAGAATTTGGGCGTAATTTCTAGAGCGAGGAGTCCTAGAACTTACATTTTCTAGACCTCGCATTCTAGAAAATGTAATTTCTCACTCATAGCTTTGTTAATTGTTTGAAACGTATCACGAACACACTGCAGAGTAACCATATTCGCCAGAGAGTGGCGGTCAAGCGATAATGACTTTTATGTTCGGGCCCCCTTGGCGCGGAAAAGGCATTTTTTGCTGCGTTCAGCAAATACGCAGGCCTCTGTTTCACTAATCTCCGCTATCACGACGTCTAGCTTGAAGTTTTAGTATTGTTTTTTTCTTTCTTCTATTGTACCGTGGTCTGTTCTACGTCCTCTGCTTGGCGTTTTCTGGCGTTTTATCTCTGGCGCCAGCCTCGAACAATTCTTGCTGCTACGGCGTTGTCGGAAACTGTCTCAAGGCCACGGTTTGTGCGCTTTAAACAGAGCCCTAAGCTCCTCGCTCCTTCCTTCCACGTTTATTAGTTTTTCTGGAGCTCGTAGTGGAGGCTAAAAGAGCAGTACTCCCTTCTTCGAAGTAATAGTAAAAATATTAGTCTCCCGGCTGCATAAAAATATTAGTCTCTTGGCTGAGCGACCTAAAAAGAAAAGAATTCAGGCTGTCGTGACAGCCTTAAAGTCTGATCTCTCTCCTTCTTTCTCTATCTTTCTCTCTTTCTCTCTCGCTGTGTGTCTTGTTACTTTTTTAAAACGTTTCTTTCAACGCCCACGTCCCGAATAGCATAGATAGACAGACCATGGTTGTGACTTTTAGAAGCATTTAAAGAAAGAGAACGAATGAAACGGCTTGATATTTAAAAATTAAAACATCGCAAGTATAGTCTACATTTTATCTCCAAAAGAAGAGAAAGTACCAAAACTGGGGCAGCAGTAGTTTAAAAGCATATGTGAAATAATTTTTTTACTTATATTTGGTAAAACATGGGAAGGTAGGCTACGTTAGAGCTGGCTATCCCAACATCTTAACAGTAATACAAAATGTAAACACACAAAAAAGCAAAATTATGCATAAAATATAAAAAAACTAAACAAACAAAGGCAATATGTACAATACTATGTACACTATACGGCATATAATGCATGAACAAGCACAGTGTGTATGGTCATCTGTCGGGATCACATTGCGGATAGAGTTTGCGCAAATACCGGCAAGGTATAATATGAACTAAAGACAGTTCATTAGATTTGTGTCCATTAAAAAATTGCGGAGGGCGCTCACTGCGCGTCTTTGATAATCCGAATGCGGCCATGGTCCAAGTATTTTTGTAATTGTGGATGGTCGTCTGTCAAGTCGGTTCAAACAATTCCTCAGTTCAGCGCGTTGCTGATCGTATTGCGGACAAAAAACATATGCTCCTCTGACGCATCGACATGGTCGCAGTGGTTGCAGTGTGGGCACGTTCTTGTTTTTTTTTTTTTTTTTTTTGCGGCATAGAAAGTGAGTTGCCGTGAAACACTTAATTTTATACGGTGCAGTAGCGTGTCGAATGGTCTATCAATATTTTGATAAGGTGAAACTCGGAGAGACCGATCTATTTGATGTAAAAGTGACGACTTTGTATTTTTGTCAAACGAAACATCCTTGCACAACTTGTAGCACAGTTCAAAAAGAACCTTCTTTCTCTCTGAAAAAGAAACGGGCTAGTTTCGAGTGAGCTTTTTGTGTGCTGCAGTGGCTAATTTGTCGGCAATTTTGTTTTCTATCACTCCTACGTGACTTGAAATCCACTGAAAACATATCTTGTAGCCGTCCAGATAACCAATCCTAAATGTTTTTAATATTTCATATATGATGCTATCATCTATATGAAAATAAAAATCCTTAACAATTTGCAGCGCTCCTTTAGAGTCAGAATATATTACCCAGTTTTGCATTTGCTGGCTTTCAACAAAGAATTTTGAAGCTTGTAATATTGAAACAAGCTTCGCTGCCGTAGACGATGTCTTTCAAAATAGTCGGAAATCTTTTTCTAATTTATATTCGGGTATATGAAAAGCCGCAGTCGAACTCTCGTCTAATGTAGAGCAATTATCAATCCAGCTTAACACTACGGGTTCTGAGCCTGAAAATAGTGCTGAGATGGATAACCCTTTTTTTGTTCCTTTTTGGTTTTCTGTTTCTTTCCCCCTGTCTTTCCTTGTTTTAGATTTTTTTTATTTTTTCTATTTATATATAGTTTTGCCCTTTCTCTTTGTTTTTGTTCTTTGCTATTTTGTTTATTCTCCCTATTTCTCTCTTTCTTACTATTTCCCTATACTTGTCGTTGGCACCCTCTATTTTGCTACGCTTATTCGTGGTTTAGATTGCATTACACCATAGATTTTTCTAAGATACACTAGAGGGAACTCTGGCGCTAGTGTCTACGGGAGCTGCAACGCACGGCGCTTCAGTGAGCATGGGAATGATGGGTAGTACACACATTTGTCTAATCTTCGTACTTCTGGCCTGCTTCATGCTCCGTTGGTGTTCGTGTGGCTTGGAGCTGTTTTCTCACAAAACAAAAATCAAGAAAAGTCCAGTGGTTGTGCTTCCCCACCTTATCCTTTTAGGCTTACCGTTTCGAATCAGATCATGAAGTTCAAAAAGGTTCGTTCTTTTGATCAAAACGAAACCATAACCAGCAATGAATGAAGTCACCAGTACGATTCGTGGCCCGCAAGTAAGAAGACTAGGCAAATGTGTGTTCTACCCATCGCTTCCATGGTCGCTGTACGATCGCAGCGCCACAGTCCCCTCTCGTTAATTTTAGGAAGTTATACGTTACACCAAGTGACTATAGCACATGACCGCATACGACATCTCATGACAAGCCCCTAAAATGCCCCGCACTTGTTATCATCAAGGCGATCGAAAAACAAGGGGAAGACAACTTCCCCCAGACGTGTTCACGTGCTCAATATGCCAAAGATTGCTATGTTTCTCGTTGTTTTGCCTGCGTTGCGACAAGCTACGACAGCATACGATGACAGCCTACGACATCCCAGGCCCCCTTAGTGCATCGCACTTTAAACCTGTTAGGGAAATATTTTGGTAACTGTTTAATCGAGAATTAGGTTCAGGTAAAACAGGCCAGAGCCTTAAGCCTCTAAAGAGAAATGTCCAGCAGTTCGGGTTTTAAATGTCTCGCTAATATTTGGCAGTAGCTAATGAATCTCTCATTTCCTTTCAGTAGCCACTGAAAGAGAGAAAGATGGAACGAAAGAAATTGTAGGGATCAATGCTGGGGTTGTTTGTACATGTTTCATATAAATACTAAACTTGGTGAAAAAACACAACTATTCGAGAAAAGAAAAAGACATATAAACAGGGAGTATACTGATCGTATGTGACCGCAACGACCAGGATAGAAGCCGAGCATCGAAGCCCACAGGAAAATAAAAATGGAATTGTCAAGACACAAAGCAGGCGCGACAGAGAAAAAAATTAAGGCAACTTCGCACTAGGGGTGCTCATCCCGATGTAAGTGCGGAGCTAGGCAGCCCTATGTTTCGCTTCAATTTTAATGCGATAGCGTTAAAGATCTCGTGTCGCCTAAAACCCGCCGCCGGCATCAGCACCGTTGGTTGTGAGCAAAAAATCGTGTGTGCGTCTGTGACAGAAAAATGAAGTTACCGAGATAGCCACGGGAGGCCGCTACTTGTCCACGCGTACGCGCGCGATCACGCTGACAAAGCCGCGCATTCGAAGAAAAAAAAGTGCTCAAGGTCCTGAGGCGCGGTAGTTTCTTTGCCCTGCCACCACTCCCTGCTTAGCTTCCAGCGCTTTCGTCGGGACGAGATAAAAGATAATGCAATTGCAGTATGCGACAAACCTCTGTATTTCCACTCGCACAGGAGAGATTCTTAAAATTTTTCTGGCGTTGAAATCGTTAGGCAATAACTACTATTTAATTCATTTCATAATTACTTTAAAAAGTGTTTTAGGGCCCTTTTAACGAATTTTGTTCGACAGGTGTCACGACGAAAACAAGCCCATTCAGCGATAATAGCGCGCGCTGGTCCAATCTACCATGTGCGTGTTTGTGTGCGTGCGTGTGTATGTAACAAAACATATGAATAGGTATTCACTTAGCGGTTGAAGTGTGCACTTGGGCCTTATTTCGCTATCGCGTTCAACTCTTAAAGGTGAAGATTAAGGGTCCCCCAATTTTTTTCTTTCTCCATTTTTTCCTGTCTTTTTTTTTGTTCGCTTTTCCTCTTTCATGTTCTTCATTGTATTTTTCTTGGTAATTTTCCTTTTTTTCTTGGTATTTTTTAATATCACTTCTGTCATCTTTTTCAATCAGCATACATGCTTCTGCTTCTAAAAGTCTCCAAAATTAATACCATTATAAAGGCACTCGAAGAGCAAAAGGAAAAATACTTCTCTATGGCAGGAGCGCACGCTCAAAATGCTTCACTGTTGTATATGTAGTTTTCCTCCGTTACGCCCACCAACAGTGACAGCATTCGACAGCCGGCCCTCTAAAGAGCTCCGCACTGAAAAAATCAAGGAGTTTTGGAATGGTAACAATATTGCCTCCTTTTAAACTGGCTGCAGCAAACAAATTTCGCTTTTTAAAAATGCTAGAGCTAATTTACAGCTTGTCCCGTTCACTCTGGGGCGCCGTCGATGAACTGGCAGACCAAAAAGAATTTACTTATGTGCAGCGGTTTCTGTAGGTCAGGGAATATTACTACACGCACCAGCGTCTACTGGAGCACTGCTTCATTGCTGTAGTGAAGGCATCAACAATGCTGTCTACCAGATGCAACGCGAAAGTGCTTTGATTCCTCGGTACAGAATGAATGCAGTGCAGCATGTCAAAAGTCTTGCCTTTGCCACCTGTCATGCATTAATAAACTGCACAAACAGGAGGGGCAATGATTAAGAAAACATACAGGACCCCTTGAGCCGGTTACTCGTACCCCCGTATTTTGGCGCAGTTTTATATCGTCTAAAAGCTATGAATCAGCTAGCCCACCCCATCAACGAAATCGTTTTCACCGAATGTCACATACTGGCGTCAATACATACATATTTTATGCACCTAGATATGAAGCTGCGTTTCCTTTCCCTTCTGTTTCTCCCTTCGACCATTCACAGACTCGTGGGTATTCGCTAGAACACTTCAAAGCGAAAGCCCCAAGTGTTTGCTGAGTTGCTTCTTGGGCGAAATACGTCAGGGGAAGTAATACGAAAAACCGCGTGATTTAGTTCACTGATAGAGTCAAAACGTGGTGTAGACATGTGACGTTATAGTGACGTCAGAGATTGCATACATTCTGGGACGCAATTATCCCAGGACGTCACATTATGGCGTCACTCTAACGCAATATCTTTTGCACAAATGTTCGCCGACCATGAAGGTTGTGAAGAACCCCACGAGATACTAAAATCTTCGAAAGCACAGGAAGGAACAATGTAGTAGACTGAGAATTTCAAGTTAATTTGACTCGTGTCTGTGAAACTACGCCTTTTTATGTCTTGAAAAAAATTTGCTCCTGAGTTGCGTAACTTAATTGATTAAAATGTCTGCTGCAACAATTCGCTTTGAGCTGTTTAAGAGTTTAGGATGCTGCCGATTTTTTCTTCTTGTCGAACTAAATGTCGAATTCCAAAACTACCGAAAATGTCGATTTTTGTGCACTTCAGTGGTCTTGCGTCAACATAGTGTTCAAGATAAAACAGCATCAGCACGCTTCACAGCAGTCGGTGACGAGCAAAAAGAAGTCGCAGCATATCTACGGAGTGAATGATGATAAGTGGGGCAAAGCTTCGGAGGGTTCATCTGTAATCCGTGAATCGTCCGTCTGCTTGCCACGTCTGCCTGCCTGCCTGTCTGTCTGTCTGTCTGTCTGTCTGTATGTATGTATGTATGTATGTATGTATGTATGTATGTATGTATGTATGTATGTATGTATGTATGTATGTATGTATGTATGGATGTATGTATGTATGTATGTATGTATGTATGGATGTATGTATGTATGTATGTATGTATGTATGTATGTATGTATGTATGTATGTATGTATGTTCATGCGTCTGTTCATATGTCCATCCGTCCGCCCATCTAGTAAACACCCCAAGTACCACCATCTCGCATCTTTTCTTCATATGTTCATTATATACAAGTACCACCATCCAGCGGGCATTTCAAGGACTAAACGGGAGGTGGCTACCTACTACTACTACTAGTACATACATAAAGGACGCACAACCAACGGTTTAAAGAGCTTCGCCCCTAAACCAAATAAATAAAAGAAATAAGAAAAACTTGCATGGAAGCGGGGCTAGTTTATAAAAGACAACAGTCAAAAAAAACGAAACTATAATATTATAGGTCTCAGTCGCACTTCTGTTAGCTGCACGGTAGTTGGAAATCCGCTGAAGGAACGCTTCTTTCAAGCTCCCTTTAAACATTGTACCCTACACAATCCTTCTTTTAGTTAATTGAGGCCCCAGACCCAAACAAGTGCTCAAACGAACAAGAGCCAGTGCATTTACTACACCAGTCTCACATAACCGAAAGTTCGCAGAACCACTACGACCATCGCAATTAATAGTCGCTTCGACCTGCAGACTTACGCTGCTTCCACTGACAACTAACTCTAAAGCAAATGCAGTAAGCCATTTCCTTTTTTCTTCTTTCAGCCAAACTAATCAATGCGGGGAATAAGAGTAGATTCTTACGCAACGCACTGTGGCTTCTAATTGGAAGGCACATTGAGGGTGTGCTTTGTCACCTCAATGTTATCTCAGCTTCGCGTGAAAAGGCTCAATAAGGGTGGCTATTAGAGAGCACACTGCTCTTTTGTTATGCTTAGTGTTTAATATAGCCTTCGCTAACGAGGCGAAAGTCTCTGAGTTAACTTTCAATGAACACGTATTATTTCAGCCACGTTACTGCATCTTAACTCTCAGCTTTGTCTATCTTATTAGGAAGAAGCAGTTCCAGCTGTTACAATGAGCCAACAGTATTATTGAAAGTAAAAAGTCAGTGAAACTATTTTTATTTTTATTTTCTAAGAAAACTTCTTATGACAAGCTTCTCGGTTATTGTTGAAAGTGACAAGTTGAAAAAAAAACAAAATAATTACTTGAGAAATGCATTGCCCTATTTCCGCACTCGTGAATTTCATTTACATGTATAGAAGAGAAAGGTGACGTCACTTCTTCATGTGATAAAATTATCACTTTAGAATTCATGTAGTGCCATGTGAATGGATAACAGATCACGAATTTACATAACAGGTAACTTTTTGATCTTTCGTTTTTGTTGTGTATGCTCCAATTTTGTATAATACCACAAGTTCGGCCTATAAGGGTTAATTAACTATGATCACAATGATAATGATGATCATGACCATACTAGTTCTCCTCCTCCTCAATTTCAGAAGTTATTCAGCTCTTTTGACAACGTTTACCTAAACTAGTTCACTGTAAAACTCAACGGTATCAAATTTACAGCCTTCAGAAGTGTCGTGCGTGCCAGTGGTGTAATTATCAAGCTGGCTCATTCTGAGGTGCCTTAAGTTGCGTACACGCTTTCGAGACGATAAACATTACAAACTTTGTGAGGCTAGCGTGCCGCCAAGTTATGAATTCACTCTTTCGCTTTCAGCATTTCAACAATAGAAAGAAAAATAAAAGGACAATTGAACATGCTTGGGTCAATCGGCCCGCAACCTGCTAAAGCGCGTTCCGAAGGACCTGATAAAGTTCATTCATTCATCCATCCATTCATCGGGAATCAGTCTACGTCGCCTTATTAAGTCCTCTTAATGCAGACAGGTTTTAGAGCTAACTGTTCCCTTGAATAAAGGTGGAATCGCGAAATATTTGTTATTGCATGGTTGGGCCCATGTGGTACCTGTCTTTTGCTCCCTTACATGTAAGGCTGTTTGATTAAAGCAGTACTTAGACACCATTACTCAGCAGAAGGGTACGACATTGGGCAAACTGGTGTTGCATATTTAAAAACGAACTGCAGTGCGAAAAACAAGGACGCATAAAAGCACTCTTGCTGTTTCTAGTTCTTTTCTGAGTCCTTGTTTTTGGAGCTGAAGTTTTCTTTTGAATAGCCATTACTCGGGTTACGTAGCAATTTTTTCTGCGGCGAATAATTTGAAGAAAGGTAGTATATTACTATGAAATCACTGCGAAGACAGTGAAATCGCATAGCTGTGCTTCACCTTGTTAGTAGAATGAAATCTCTCAGCATCTAAGTGTTCTGAACAATAAATACTAACCAAAAAATGTGTTTACAAAACAGTACTGCAGCAGAATTCCCCAACGTTTAATATATATATATATATATATATATATATATATATATATATATATATATATATATATATATATATATATATATATATATATATATATATATATATATATGTTTCTTGTATGTTGCAGAAAACTTTGCACAAACACAATGAAGCAGAACCGCAACGTTTCTCTGGGCTCAGACTATCAACTGTAAATCTTTCGTAAGGCGCCACTTCGGGTTTGCCCACATTTTTATGTTCGCACTTTCACTCCTTCCTTCGCTCGCCTTCCTTCTTCAGAGGTTCGGTCCGAATTAGCAACTTATGAAAGATTTACAGTTGATAGGCTGCGCCCATCTATTTTTGTTGCTTTTTATGGTGCCTTCGTGAGTGTCCTCCCTTGCTACAACTATGCAGTGCAATCTGTTCGGCAACATGTACCCTTCGAGCTGTGACCCACGCTTGACGCCCGGACATCGCCATTATACCAACATCATCCTCCTCTGCGTCTGTCTTTACTTGGCGTCTATCTCCTTCTAATACCGTTGGTAATGTTTCTGCCTCTTCATCGCTGACAATTTAAGTAGCTGCCGCCATCGATAGCAAAAAATTGACGTAATTATGACGTCATCGTGAGGTCACCGTGACGTCACATTGGTTGTCTTCACAACATTAGGTCATCACATCACATCGTGGCTTAGTGAAAGGTGGGCTGCTCGCAGACAGTGCAAAACGAGGTGAGGTGCGCGAAGCTTACAGCGAAGACTCCCGTTATGCGCAGAAATATCAATGAGGGCGGGAAAAGATCATCACGTCTATTGAGATAAAAAAGAAGATCACTTTGGCCTTCGTGTGCTCTTTGATGAATGCATAAGAGACCCCGCGAGTTTTCTTCACTTACAGAAGTATACAAATAATTTACAGCGATCTGCCAGATTATTCCCTTTCGCTCCTTTGGATATCCATACACCTACGCTTGTAGAAGGCGCAATGAGACATGTTTCCACAATCATAATACGCCATGCTAAGAACTATCTAGACAATGTGCCTACTCAACGCATTTGATAGTCAGAACCAGATTGGCTGTGAATAATCGGTCAGTAGGTTCTGCTACAAGCAGTGGACACGGGCGCAGGTTAATAAATTATGCGAAACATGTTTTGTAACTTCAGCCAATGATATGACGAATGTATAAGCGAATATCGCATCATCTCAAGAACTGTTTACCACTTCCTCACCAGCACCAAAAAGTAAGTGCATTCTTATGCAAATTATAGGATTTTGAAAAGCTAAGCAACAGGGTTTTGTGTGGCAGCAATGTTTAACTAACAGAGGGATGACATGAAATCTGTGTGAGTGAACATGAGCCACGGTATGCTCGACTGAAATGGACGGTGCATCGCATAACGAACTTTTTTTTAACCCACTCGTTTTTCTGTGCGAAGAAAGCATGTCATATTTTCTTACAGGGACGCTTTCGAGTCATTCGCGATTATCTCGTAGTCTCCGAAGACGAAATGTGACCACAGTCAAGAAACGTCGCGACCTTTCTCGATGTCCACATGCATCCTCCACGTGTCTCGCATTGTGGAATGCCTTCAAACCATGAATGAATTGAATGAATGATGACCGAAGCCCCTTTCGTGCATACCAGAAGCTACTGCGTCCATTGCTATGGGCGTCTTTTTACCTCCATTCCTCACCATTGTCACCACTGCCCTTTCGTCTTCCCTCAGGACCACCCATATTTTCTTGCCGCTTAAGTCTAGCTGGTATTTTTTCGTTTTCACGAGCTTTACACCGAGAAACGTGAAGTGCCAAACGCGTCTGTCAGGTCTTACGGTGCACTGCAGCATGTCACTGCCAGGGTAAGAGGGGGTTGCACCACGCACAGCCGTTCAGCCGTGTTTTGTAGGAGCACGTGTGTCAGGAACACGGGAAAATTTTCTATACGTAGTGGCGGTGAACATTGGCTTAGGGATCTTGAAAAACCTTCTGTTTCACGAAGGCTGTTCCATATGACACTATGACTCGTTTTCTTCATTCGTGTCCTTTTTTTCAGTTTGTGTGAGAACTTACAAAAACAAAATAAGCTGCTCTTGATTCTTTATATGTGCTCATGCACCAATCACAAGGCGTCTGAAGGAACAAAAAGATTGACATCAACTGTGTATACGGTCGAAGACTTTGTCACTTAAGAGAAAGGCTCGACAGAGATGAAGAGTGACGTGATTTTGATTGTAAGACTTGTCGGGCTGCAAGTGCAGTGTTTCTCGTCTGTCACTGGCACGTGTTAGGTAAATGGCGCACTTAATAAAAACGTCCCAATTGTGCAATTTCGTCATAGCAATGCCAGAAAGTTCACAGGAGGGCGACTGACACAAACAAACGTTGTAGAAACAATAATAAATGATTGCTAAATTAAACAAATAGCCGGTTCACGCTGCTAAAATGAGATTTCTGGAGACGCTTCAGTTTCGCCCTTAATTGTTTAACGCAACTGCATCATCAGCGAGTCCCGTTTACACTGCCTTCTGATTGGCTTGCAATGCCTAGTTTTGCCTAGGACATCTTAGCCATGCTGTGAAGGAACGTACATCTCTGCAGACGACATCGACCGTTTTAAACTCTCATAGGCCGCCTACTCCAATTACAGGTTGAAGTAGCCCCGACCTCATTCCCTTCCTCATGACATTATTATTGTCTCTAACAAACGAAACGAGCCATTAAAATTTACTCTTCTTCCCCAACCCGTTTGTAAAGCAACACGCATGCATGCATAGCTCTATACTTTGTTGACGTTGTCACTTAAGACGTTTGATATGATGATGACGATGATTACAGTTATGATGAAGATTAGCATAATGGGGTATTGTAGCTGACCCTTCCTAATGAGCTGGCTGCTTCCAACCACCTTCTCGGACACCGTGCACATAGTGTTACAATCGCACCGGGTGTCGCAAAGAGTGAACTGTGAGATAAGCGAATTCTCATGCCCACTCAGTCATTACAAAGGGCTCAGAAATAGTCAATCATCATCAACAAAGACGTCATCCATCGTACCACGAAATTATACTGCTAGTTAGGAGTGCGTGTTTTCTTGACAGTGCGTAATAAATACTTAATATTTTAAAAATTTGGCGATAATGCCATAGAGCGCGCTCCGCAACTGCACTTGCACTACACGCCCCTGGCCAGTTGAAAGCCCGCGTTTCTTTCTTAGCGGCGTCCATGGTAAAGGAGTTCACCGAGAAATTAGAGTGTACTAGAAGCTTTTGAGTGGTGCGAGCGGCTGCCTGGGAGCGGCCGTTTCGGCGTGGAATGATGCGGTGGCGCTGGCGTCGACCAATCTACCCGGGCGGATGGCTGGCAGGCGTTCCGCGTACGTGTTGCTACCTCTCTGTCGCGCCAAGTGTGAAGATGATCTCCCTCTTTTTTTTCTTATTCACATACCTCCTCTTTTTCGCGCAAATAAAGGTTATTTGACATTATTGTTATTGAAGTTGCTGCTGACCGCACTGCAGCCCGAAGCAGCATAGTACATTGTACAATATAACGAGCGCGTTTTTTTTTAATTTTTAAAGTGTACATATTTTATACGAGAAACCAGCTGGCCGGTACACACCAGAAGCGCCCCCCCCCCCCCAAAAAAAAAAGAAAAGAAATATGCTGCACACAAAACGAAGAACTCTGGGTCGATTCCACGTAAAACACCAAAGCTGGACTCAAATAAAAGGCTCGTTGCTTGTGGCTGCGTGCACACACGACAAAAAAGTTGGCTTTATTGATATTATTTGAAGAACAGCAGAGTTTTTCCAAACCTCTTTTTGGTTTTGAAATATGGGAATAGATTCATTGTTGTAGGACCCACAGAAATGCAAATACGTAATACTGCAGAAGAATGTCTTAGGTGAAACATAGTAGTCGAAGATTTTGAGAGTTTAAAAAACGCAACAATACAGCAAAGCAAAGTCGTAACTAATGATAATCTTAATTGATAATATAAAAATTCAAGGTTTACATATTTAAAAAACAATACATTTGCACTTAGGTAAATTGTAAAAAACGTAAAATATAGAGCCAGGATACAAAAGATAACATAAAACAAAGCAAACAAAACGACAGAGTTTAGGTTGTCTTTCCAAAATGCATTTAAATAAAAAAAAGATGTTATGGTCGAAACATCGTTTGAAGGGACACTGAAGTGTAACAATGAATCGGCTTAGATTGATTAATTATGCACCGAGATCCCTAATGCTGCTAAATTTACCATCACAGGTTTAATACAAAAAGATTCAAGATCAAAGATTTATTTTGAGATTTCGCGTCATTATTTGCACGTTCTCTCGCTTACAAGCCTCTTCTAGGAAAAATTGTTTTTCTTCTTGGTGTACCGTCCAAAAATTAAGTGTGTAAGAAAATATGCACGAAAAATGACATCCTTTTTACGCCACTGTAGCATTTTATAGCCTACTCAATTTTAGGTGCTGCTGTGCGCTTCTTCGTTTCTCATCCCGCGACTTGTTCAAACAGGTGCAGTATACGCCTCGTTGAATGCAAAGTTCACGAGTGCTAGGATTCAGTGAGCACGCTACGTACGACACGCCGTCAAATCCAGGAAACTCGTGCAGCGCCCATGACTTTCATGGTAGGACAAGACCACGAAGGTCACCGAGAGTGACAACCGCGTCAGACGAGGGACTTGAGCTTGTCTCGTCAGCTTCGTCGCCATCTGAAGAAGTTGCACCGTTGGCATCCACAAGGAGCTGTGCAGGAGTGCTAATGCGTCGCCGTTTTCTGTTGTCATTCTCAGCCGGCACACACAGATGCCGCCGCTTTGTTTGGGTCCGCGGAGCCAGAGTTTTGAGCGTCAAATATGCAGGCAGGTTGGGCAAGATCGTCGGGACTGCATCAGGGGCAAGTGTCGGCATTCCCCTAGGAATTCGGACTTGAACACTATTGATAACATGTGCGTAGTCTCTCACAATGAAATGCGGTTCGAAATGTAACTCGCACACAGCACAATCGGCGTCAAGTGATTGTCAAGCCGATGGAGGTTCCGCTCCCAAAGAAGTCGTCGTTCTTCGTCTTTCGGGGCCTTAAAAAGCGATAACTTCCGACTTTGTTGCACACGCGGATATCCAGTTGTGCAACCTGGCGCGTAACAATGGTTTAGACGCTGCTTCGTCATTTCGCGACTAAAACTGAGATGCCGGCCATGCCGCCGAGCCAGCCGAGTAAACCAAGTGGGTAGATTGGGCGATGGCAGCACCGCCGCTACTTTCGCCACAAGTTAGGGATAGAGAAAGCAAGGGGAAAGCGTTTCGGTCGCGCCACTCAAAAGTTCTAGTACACTCTAGAGAAATGAAGCGTGGCAAAGGAGCGCAAACGCGGCGATAACAAGGCCCAAATCGTTGCCGCGTTGCAGTCATAAATGCGAAGGTTAAGTGTAGTCTCGTTTCTCACCTGATAACAAGCTATATAAAAAATGTATAAACTAAATAAACAAGGTAATAAATAAACTCTGTTTAATATACGTATTGTAACAAAAAGAAGTACAAGACGTGTTAGCTCTCCAGAAGGAAGGAGGAGCTTGGAACAACGTTTTGAGGTATAGATAGAGAGAGAGAACAAGGATGAAAGAAAGGCAGGGAGGTTAACTATGGCTGAGCGTGGTAGGCTACCTTGCACTGGGGAGAGGGTAAGGGGAATAAAAGTTAGAGAGAGAGGAGGGAGAGAGAAATGTCACTCACGCCATCGACAAAACGGCGGTTATGTGCTTAACATCACAGACGGTGAGTCACATCCGTGTCTTAATCAATTGAGCACATTCGCTGCATTAACTTCCATGCGTTGTTTCATGCACCTAAAATCTTGCCGATAGTGAAGCTATGATTGTGCCGCTTGCATTCTCAAGCAGCAGACTTCTGAATACTTGCGAGAACTGTAGTCATGGTATCAAGCAGTTGCAACACGCTTTGAGCTGTCGGTGTCTGCATCTTGCTCAGCAGCACGCGCATAGTGCTGACCAGGTTGCTGACCATGCCGATAAGTTGTCCTTCGTCCGTCAAGTTATGAGGTACCGATGAACTGTCCCTCACTGTCGAAGTCTGATTCCTCTCATCAGGCGCATGTATCTTTGGGAGTTCGGGCCAAGCGTCTCCTGCCTTGCTGTTAGAGGCATCGTTTTCTTTTAAAATGGCTGCGTTCTGACTGGGTAATAAGGTAAAGCGTCAGCTCCACTGCTAGCAGAAGTGCCTTTGCTCTTGGAACCGACAGCGCTTGGCCAGAGTGGGAGAAGTGGAGGCGGTTTTGGACGTGCTTCGCGAGGCGACGAGATTTTGGTGGCTTTGGTGCAGCGCCGGCGACGGGACCGTCATCGTGTAATGGATGCAGCTGCTTCTCGGTATGAATATATTTGAGGTATAAAAAAATTGAAGTAATAGGAAAAGAACTACCGTGCTGACAGACCACAAGCACTAAAAGAAACCAACGACACAAGTTCAAGCACAGACGCAAGATAGTTCACATCAGAAACGCACTAGAAATCGCTATACAATCCATGACAAACGGTTATAGTGAGCTGACGAAACGAGACAGCGACAAAGGCGTGCAGCTCAAACCTCAGACGCCACCACAACCCCCTAAGGCCTAAAATGCTGCACAGTTCACGACGGACAATACTCCCGCTCGTCTCAAATATATGGTCGCCGTTGTGATACGAGACGTTACCCTAGTGTTGTTTACGCAAAGCCACGCCCCTTTGGAAACAAAGGATTAAGTCTGGTCGTTAACAAAATAACCTAGAAGAAAGGGCAAAGAAAAGAGCCTACTTTGAAAAGATATATGGAATGGTAAAGGTCATGCCATAGAAGTCAGGGGCAGCATTCGCAAAGTTTTTGATCGTAAGTGATTATTGTGAATGGTCGAAAGGCTTCGTTAATAATAGTTGTGGCGTCTGGATTGCGTTTACTACCCACTAATATGCACGCTAAATATGATGACCTGTCTGCAAATGTGTCATACGGTCACAACCCCATTCCAGGGCACTGAATGTTATATTTCAAGAAAGAAAAGAAAGTAGCATTCTGTCTTTCCGGAGTCTAAGTAAGTAATCCTAATGAACGTGTAATAACATTCTTATTCGTTCTTGAATCAGTCAGGCCACATTTTTGCATAAAATAAATATATTCTCATGTTTAAAACACATGCTCAATTTTTAAAGCGACAGTGTGACAGAGCTCGTTTCGCACATATTCCAACGTGGGTGTCATCAGTAATGAGCGAAAAATTATCTTGTGCGTGACCAAAAAATTGCAACTATTTTTGCAATTTTGCAAAAATTTGCCATGTTTTTGAAAAAGGAAAATAAAGTAAATAATAAAGAATACCGGGTCCAAATAAAGATCAAATTCAGATCCCTTGCGTGGCAAGCAGGTGTTCTACCCCACAGCTGTGAGCCTGCTTAAATATACAGGTAAAATAGCGTTATCTTCTTGAAAATGCAGCGAATAGGACATTCGCGCTTTCAAAACTCACGCTTCATGTATACAGGCTTCACAATACAACGCGTGATATCGCGCTAATATTGTGTGGTACAAGCTTAGTCTGCCATCAGGTGTTAGACCATGCGATTATCACAAAGACTACGAGGTTTGAAGGCAGCACCCCGTTGCCAAATGCATACACACGCCACTGCGCGTATTTCGAAAACATTTCGCGTGCATAATTGTTCGTGGTTCAAAACGTGCCACCCATTACACCAATTGCAGCCACGTACGAAAGGTTTAAGGATACTGGCGAACTTTATCGATTAGATCGTAGTAATCTACAATTTATACTTATTGAGCATCACAAAATAAAAAGTACGCACCAAGTTGTTGAAGCATGAACTAGGGACAAGATATCACTATCACGTTCAACTCATAAAGGTGAAGCTTAAGGATCCGTTAATTTTTTGTTGGATATATTTTGAGAAAAGATAAATCTTATATTTGCAGTGTTTTCTGCAACGTGGCGCGTCAGACGACCCTTCCAAAGATCTATCGAACAGAATAGTGCCCCTACCAAAGTTGGCGTCTGTAGTATTGTGCGGGAAGCTCGGGATAAGCCAAAACACAGATGCTCTGCTGGAGGTTCAATTAATCCTATGCCCCATGTCTCTTATTTTTTCTTGGCCACTAGTGCAAGAGAATGGCACAAACAAAATACATCCACACGTGTGGACACGGCCCCCAAAGAAGTTATTTACGATGCTTGTGTAACATGACTTCGAAAATATGGTCCCAGATATAAAGAAGGAAAGAAAAACTTTTCTGTTAGTGACCATAGTTTCTTTGAAAACGAGTATATCTGGTTTTGTACGACTACACGACACACAATGACGACTGGACACACCGGTAAGCCAAGCACACCTAAATGCGGTGTCGCAACTGCCGTTTGCTAAAGCGATGTAGCAACAACAACGTAGCAGTGGTGAAAAAATTGCATTCGATATGGGAAGTCATCTAGTTCTCTGTAATTCAATTCACCTACTTTTTTTCTCCTTCTGAATGCCCCCAGAAAACTACGTTTCGGGAACACTTTTCTGGCAACTTGAAAAGATACAAAAATCATAAATAAGTGCACGTTACTACAAGGCGGGCACTTGATAACGTTCGCGGATAATTGTCTTCATAAAAATCTGTGCACCGGGCTTCGGCCACAGGAAAGACTGCACTCTCTGTCTACGTGTGTCACCACTCGCAGTGGAAACGAGAGTGTTTTTTCTGCTCTTTTTTCGTGCTTCTCAATATTTCGGGTTGTATTCGTCATCAAATTAGTACATGCAAGGTCTCAACCAATCTATATTTGACACTGTGTTCTTCATCTGAACTTTTTTGTATTTAGCCTTCCTTTATTATTTTTGCATAGTTATTTTACCTAACACTACAATAACGATCTATTGCCCTTACATATAGTATTCAACTGAACAGCCCCGCCACGGTGGTCTAGTGGCTAAGGTACTCGGCTGCTGACCCGCAGGGCGCGGGTTCGAATCCCGGCTGTGGCGGCTGCATTTCCGATGGAGGCGGAAATGTTGTAGGCCCGTGTGCTCAGATTTGGGTGCACGTTAAAGAACCCCAGGTGGTCTAAATTTCCGGAGCCCTCCACTACGGCGTCTCTCATAATCATATGATGGTTTTGGGACGTTAAACCCCACATATCAATCAATCAACTGAACAGTCTGCTTTCTCGTTGTATTTAGGCCGTATAAGTTGACATGAAAGAACGAATGAATGATTGAATGTTAAGCTTAAGTATTTGGTTTTTGAGCTAACCATAATCTATCTGGCTTGCTCGAAAACGGCTACGTAACGGCCCCACCCGATTATAACAACGCAAATACAGTTTAGTACTTCTCACCATCTTCAATGCATAGTGTTGCATACGCGAAAAAAACACGGGATAAATGAAGGTGACGCCACTTGCATGTAGCTTGTTAAAAGTAAGAAAATTTGCTGGCCATTCCGGCAACTTACTTTTTCCGGCCCCATTTGCATTCATGGAGCTTGAAGTTCAAGTGATAGCTGCGTTTAAAAACCTCCCAGGGACGAACGCCTCAATTTTGCCCATTTACACTCATACGCTGAAGGACACGTTGCTAGGTTAGTTCTTGCTTACATCCAGAACGAATGTCAGTGCAAATGCAGAAACACCGAGAAGAGAGACAAGCGCACGTTCCAGCCGCTGTTTCTTACGGATGGGGCTTTTTGTCCCCTAAATTTCAGCTGCCATCTTCGCAAATGCAACCTAACTAACCAGCACTTACAGGCACGCTCTGTTTCTTCAAACAGGAATTTTCTGAAGAACCCTTATTTAAAAAAAAAAACGAGTCCGCAATATCAAACCTAAACACGTCATTACAACAGCAACGCTCGCTAAACAGCGAGCACTTTCGCGGTTTCAGCAAGGAAGGATGTCCCAGCGTATAGACGAGTAGTTTCCCGGGCAAAATATACCCTACAGGCCTTCACCGCGAACAACGTCATTCGATCACAGTGGATTGTGTCCTCTAATGTCACGAGAGTAAAGGAGCAAGGAAAGAGCGGGGAGCAGGGAGGGAGAGCTTCAAAGCCGCTTCGCTGTGTGCTTTCCATAATGGCGCGCCCCTTATCCATCCTGCCCTCGTTCTCAAGATGAGCATTTGCAGAAATGAACACTTCCCTTCCAGCTGGCACATTTTTTCGCGTACGCGATGAACTGTAGTCTGGCATGACATGCCTCCATTTTATTGCCGTTTACCTCCCGTCACAAATACGTACCCGCAAAGCATACGTTGTTTGTGTTTTACCGCTTCTGCATATTTCGAAGTGCTCTTGTAAACTTAGCCAAAATGTACACATGTCTCTCGTTTCTCAAACCTTAGGGTTTTATATGTCGAAAGGTTTTATGCAGCCACTTAAAGAGATCGCGTTTTTTAAGTCCTCAAAATGGCCTAGTGAACCGATCAGAAACCTTTGGTCCTAAATACCGCCACGGGTTCCATAGAGTTTTCAAAAGTTACTACAGGGCACCCTGGCACTGCGATCCTTAAGCGACCATGAGAATGGCGAGTAGTATACGAATTTGCCTAGTCCTCGCACTTGCGGGCCTCGAATCACACTTGTGGCTTCGTTTGTTCATGTGTTTCAGTTTTCTTTGGTAGAATGACAAACGATTTTGAACTTCGTGACCCGATTTGAAATTATTGATCGATATGTAGATTTTAATGTCCCGAAACCACCATATAACTATGAGACACGTCGTAGTGGAGGACTCTGGAAGTTTCGACCACCAGGACTTCCTTAACGTGCACCCAAATCTGAGCACACGGGCTTACAGCAGCGATCTGAAATGGTCAGCCTAAAATACTCCCCGTAACAATATCAAGGTGGCGAAGCGCCACTGCTGAACGTTGTCTGATTTTTGTTTCGTGACAAAACAGCTTCAAGCCACGTGAGCCCAAACGAAGCTATGAGTGCGGAAATTAGACAAATTCATGTACTACCCATCATTCCCATGCTTGGTGAAGTGACGTGTGTTGCAGCTCCCATAGGCACTAGCGCCAGAGTTCTCTCTAGTGTATTTATAGGAAACTCTATGACGGGTGCTACCCTCGGTAGGTTGTTGGGAACTTTCTTCCAATGACGCAAATAAAGATCGCCTGCCTGTGTCTGTCACTCTGTGTATGTATGTATGTATGTATGTATGTATGTATGTATGTATGTATGTATGTATGTATGTATGTATGTATGTATGTATGTATGTATGTATGTATGTATGTATGTATGTATGTATGTATGTATGTAAGTATGTATGTATGTATGTATGTATGTATGTATGTATGTATGTATGTATGTATGTATGTATGTATGTATGTATGTATGTATGTATGTATGTATGAGGGTTATACTCAACGCAGCATACTTTTCATGAGTAATATTTTAGCGTAAAAAGAGTTTTCTGCTGGAACGAGCCAGCGTCAGGTTCTTGGGGCTTCAACTCCTTCTAAGCCACTGAGAATGTATCCGGAGTATATAATTTAAGTAATATTCTTCTATTGTGCTATATAGCAATAAATGTATGAAGGAAACCAACTAAATAATCGATTGCACTCGTGTAATTGCTGTTATTTTTTTGCGTGTATTTGACCAATGTAGTCAGTTACATTTAAAAATTAGTCATTGTGATTCTAATGGATTAACCATTTTATGTAACTTCTCCAAGTCCGGAAGAAAGAAGCCATTTACAGCGTGAGACAAATATAGGCAACTCCGCGCGTGCTTGACGGATTCTTAAAATTTTCGAGGTATTCGAATTACGAGGCATGAACTCCCTTGGTGAAGCTATTCGATCGCCACTTGGAAACCTGTGCAGGGAATGTTTGCATTATTTAATGCTGCGAAAGGAGACAGGCTATGACATGCGCCACAGTGGCGAGCTCTAGGTACTTTCCACAGCCTAGGTTTCTTTGACGTTCACTGACATCGTGCAGTACACGGAACATCGGCATTTGGCCTCGATCGATGTGCGTCCGTCGGGGCCAGGATAGAACACGCGTCTTCACGATAAGCAGCCTAGCGACTTAATCACTTAGGCACCGCGCCGGCTGTAGAAGAGGAAGTGGTGCGAGTACATATTCGACGAAAAAAAATTCGGCAGATCCCACGTACCATGGGAATCCACGTTATGTGAAGCATGCTGAGGGAAGGTGACCTTGTGGCAATTTTGTATTGAGCGACACATCACGAAAGGACGCTAAATACATCTACAGATGTTAGACGCACAGACATGTGTTGAAAAGTTGCAGGTGTTTATATAAACAGTTCCTTGCACTTGGGCAACGATGCCAACTGGAACATGCGTATTAGGAACACCGAAAGCTGATATGAAGCACTGATGCTCGCGAGGATACTGGCCCTGGACACTGCTACCTAAATCAATTAGTGCGCATGGAAACTAACCACAATTGACGTTAACCCGACGTGGCGGCTGTATCAAAGGAAAACATAAGTAAAGTTTATAAAATTGGATTGGCACCACTGCGAAAACTATTGACATTTTACGAAGATTAGTGTCTATTTGAAAAGTAGTTAAGAGACCTGGTTCTGTGGTAAAATGCTTCATTGCCGAGCAGATTGGTTGGGTTCGATTCAATCTGGGACCGTGACATTTATTCTTTGCATTCATTGGGTCGACGCTATACCGATGTCGGGTGTTTCTTAATGTTCGCGCGTTAAAATTGACCATGTTTGTTCTCGTCGTTCCTGAGTAGATACTAAGTGTCAATCACCTGTGGCACGTACCCGCATACTAGCGGCACATACCCGCCTCAGGGTTTGTGCCACTGTGAGGCCGGAAGTGTTTGACGACGTACGTGACAGGATTGTGACATTATTCATGTCTTGACCAACGTGTCATATTCGTCCAACCATGTTACCCACCCATGCAAACTTTGGTTCACGCCAGGTTGAGGTGGTGACCACGACAGAAACCAAACGTAAGCGGATAGATAGATAGATAGATAGATAGATAGATAGATAGATAGATAGATAGATAGATAGATAGATAGATAGATAGATAGATAGATAGATAGATAGATAGATAGATAGATAGATAGATAGATAGATAGATAGATAGATAGATAGATAGATAGATAGATAGATAGATAGATAGATAGATAGATAGATAGATAGATAGATAGATAGATAGATAGATAGATAGATAGATAGATAGATAGATAGATAGATAGATAGATAGATACGGTCAAAGTAGCCGAAGTTCGCTGAGAAATGCTTCGCATTTAAAACGATATGGGGCTGATTTTATAAAAAAAATAATTAGACGAAGCCTGATTGCCGGTGACTATTACAGAATGAAAAACAAAAGGAAGTGAGAGAAGCATCAACCATTCTGAATGAAATCACGGGTGATCCTTTTCATGAAACAAAAAAAGAGTAGCTTGATTCCCAAAGTTAGCTACTTGTGCTTTGGTCTTAGCGCTAAAAAATTTGTTAATAAATGCCACAAAAACAGTTAACCAACTAAGTTTTGTATAAATATTTGGCCTTGTCGCAACAGCGAGACAAGACAGGGCTAGGGGGGGGGGGCGAGATGGAGTCATAAATTTGTGACATGATCGCCTTTTTCCATTTTTTTTCTTTGTGAAGAGGAGATATTTAGAGAGGACGTAGCATAAGCAAAATCATTGCGGCAGTTAAATTTGGCGTGCTGTGCTCATAAGGTATGCCCTCAACACGTTTTCCAGAGCCATAATATAACTAAGAAAGAAGATGGCGACGAGTGTTGTTCCAGAAATGCACTTCTACTCGTCATGCTGCCAGTGTATGGCGCAAGCGCGAGTGATGAGACCTTAAGCTGCGGATGCATTCCGAGATTGGAAAATGAGATAAAATTTCAAAAGGTAGCTCAATGCATGGATGATAACTGCATTCCCTCTATTCAAACGCCACTATTTCTTCCGTTTCTCGCTCCTAATCATCTCCGTTAGAATATCACTATAAATAAAGCTTTTTGTTTATTGGACATGGGAGTTTAAAGTTCAAAAAAAATTCAACCGCCTAGTAATTTGATAAGAACAAAACAAAAGCAAACAGCCCTACTTTCTTCTCAGATAAAGGCCCATACGTTCGAAATAAATTGAAGTTGTTATTCTTGTGGTCTTTGTAGAAAAACGAGAAAAAAAACAGGCCTCTATTTTACGTGAGCCCCGTACTCTGGAGGTCCAGCGATGGCTGAGATAAGTAGTAAACAACTTATAAACTTCTTGCAAATAAATATGTTTGCCGACTCTGACACCTCAGATCAGTGTCACACACTGAGTTCATATTTAGTCACTGTAAATGTTTGTAATTTGCCAGTCGTTTTCAGTTTGTCTATCATTACAACTAGATAACTATTGTTCGATATTTTGTGTGTTATTTTGCTGGTGCTACTGAAATTCCTAGCAATTTGTTTCTGCCGGCCGTACCCGAACAAAGATTTCTTGCTTCTTTTTTTCTTTGCTTTCTTCTTTGTTTCTTTATACTGCTATCGCTTTACATATCTATTTATTTCTGACTTTATTTTTGCTTGCCTCTTTCATTTAGTATGGGCACCAGGAGTCGGAAGATGTATTTCGTAGTATTTCTATTTCCTTTTTTAAAGGAAGAAACAATATCCTCAAGAATTATTTGTAAGACTGACCCTGTCTTCTCTGCAGGCAGATTTCGTACAACAAATTTCAAGTATAGGGTTCAAGTTACCGGTACGTTTGTTTAGTAGCTATATTTTGGAAAACTCTTTCGGTAAACCTCAATTACGCACGGAAATATCAGGTCGTTTTATCGCCGACTGATTCTACGCCCAGAGGCGACCTAAAATCATTGTGTGTCATGGTTCTACGAATTCGGGTCTGAAAGGCGTCTTTCCCGCTTCTGGGAAACCCGATTTCTAGGAAGAACTTCCAAGAAACGGCTCTTCACTAAATTGCCTCCTAGGCATCTGCCACAGGCTGAGATTCCTTGTTTACGTTTTTTCACGAAGCATCGTCCTCAGCAGCCTGTCGCGTTCACTGCTGCCACCTCTTAACTTGGCACGCATCTTATTGCTCTAGATAACATAGGGGGGTCTGCCCATCGCAATAATCAACTTGTGCTCTCAACAGAAATGTTACCGGAAATATCAACAGAAATGTTGACTGTAATTAATACTTTTTTATCTGAAGTAGCGTCTTTATTTGACGCTTCATTACTCTTTATAGCTCCTCCCCGAGCGTCCTTACCTTGAAAAATTCGGTGTCAGAAATTAGCAAGTGGAGGGTTAGTCTAATTGCGTGCATCACTTGTGTCGTTCAAGCATGTTAGTCAGTTATACAGGTAGTTTTTCAATGACATTGCCTGTGCCAAAGACGCCGAGCAACTTTCATTACTTTCAAAACTGCATCGGGTCGTACAGTCGTTACTCAAACCTTTGTGAAATTGGCCTTGTCGGAAGGCTGTAATGATAGTACACGTAACAGAAGAAAATCGTAACATGACACCCTAATTGCAAATATTTTTAACAGTTTCAGTTGCGCATTGCATGTTAGTTTATATTCTTTTTCTTAATCTGATACCCCCGTTCCTGTCTGATTTTTCTAGTCCCCTTCCTCTTATAGACGCCAGCAAATATGCTATTTTTCTAACAAACGTCTTTCTTGCCCCGCCATGGTGGTCTAGGGGCTAAGGTACTCGGCTGCTGGCCCGCAGGTCTCGGGAACGAATCCCGGCTGCGGCGTCTGCATTCCTGGTGGAGGCGGAAATGTTGTAGGCCAGTGTGCTCAGATTTGGGGGCACGTTAAAGGACCTCAGGTAGTCGAAATGTCCGGAGCCCTCCACTACAGCGTCTCTCATAGTCATAGGGTGGTTTTGGGGCGTTAAAACCCACAAATCAATAATAAAAGTCTCTATCTCGTTCTTCTTTGTTGCCTCGGCCCGAAATAATTTCTTTGTTTTGTTTTTTTTTCATGTGAATTCAGTCTGGCTGTTGGAAGTACACTTATTACTTACTACATGGTTATCGATGCAAGCTAGATATTGAAAAACATGAAATAAAACAAAAATGATTTCCCGAAATTTCTCTGGGTGTAGTATTAAAGACGGTAGTCTTTCTTGGGGACCTTCGACGGAAAAATTTCGGTCTGTCTGTCTGTCTGTCGGTCTGTCGGTCTGTCTGTCTGTCTGTCCACCCCAACGATACCTCAAACGGCACCGAACGGCCAACCCCATTCGCAGCGCCCACCAACATTGCTCAAGGTTTAGCGTTCATAGTTGTGCGATTGTCAATTAAAAACAATTATTGCGCATATCTGAGGCGCCATAACAACACATCGAAGTTTTGTATGTCTGCCTTTATACTAGAAGAGGCACACACAAGTAACTATAAGGAATGTAGCGTTTCAGCGCGCTGCGCTGAAAGTGCAACGCGATGCTCAAAAAGTTGTTTCCCACGCTTTGCTACGACGTCACGGGGGTGGCACCTGCCCGTCGCTTTGCGTTCTACACCTGATCACCTACGAGACTGGTGCGCATCTTTCTCCGCGGGCTGCACACCTTCGTTTTCGAAGATAACTGCCAGATGGCGCTTGTCTCCAACGTGCCTCGATGCGCTCGTTCGCCTGCGCTACACGCTCGAGGCACTCTAAAGCAGCGCCTCCAGAATACATACTCTTTACTGATTTTCTTGCGCAGAACATCAAATAAACGTTTTGTTCACTCTCTCCAGGCGCAAGACTAGCGTCATTCGACTACATTTGCGGTATAACATGCAGATTAGGAACCACTTTTTTACGAAAGTCTTATACGCAGATCACATGCTACAGACACCCGTGGCCGATACAGTGCTGTCGGAATTAGCCTTTTTTGTGTAGGTAGTCCGCACATGCGCACTGACGTCGATGAGGCACATGCCATGATTTCCGCTGGCCAAAACGCAATGACAGGTTCGCACCAAGGGGCATGTTGTCACAAACGTGCAGATAGCCCTCCCTCCCCCCCCCCCCCCCCAATAAAAAACGGCCTATACGCAGGCCTCCTCGATTGCTATACTGGCGCGCGGTGAGCCATTTCGGTGAACAAGAATTATACCAGTTTCAGTTTCGACGATGTGCCCTCAAGATGCTGTTAGTGTAGGACGAGGAATAGGTTGATTATACTGTTTATTTCTCGAGAATTTGATTAAGCTTTCTTTGCAGATAGCGTGGACTATTTAATCTCACATTGTGCAGAACATCATATTGAGAACAAATGGCTTCACCTTGTGTCACAGAGTGAGACGCCATCACATGTAACTCTGTTCAGACATTTTTAGGCAACTGCATTATTGCTAGCTTCGGGTACAATTGTGCAAATTAGTTCTCGTTAAATGATCATTTCAGGTATAATCATTGTTGGGTAACGTGAAACATAAATTTGAGATATAGATTTTTCAGGTTGTGGGTTCCTGGAGCACTGGTACATTGAATAATCCTTATAAATGTGGAGTAACGGTATGGGTAACGTCTGTTACTTATTTTTTTTTGGTAACGGGTATGGTAACTTTTTACCTTTTTTATTGGAGGTAGTGTAGTTCAGTAATGCGTTATTTTTTGTCTGAGTAACGAGTAACGCATTTAGTTACTATTTTTTTCTTAACGCGTACAACACCGACTGTGCATGGCTATGCTATACATGGCTTATGCCTGTGAGACGCCAAGTGACTCGGGAAGACAGCCTACGATTACAACATATATCAGCCAGGGCCACTTAGGAGCTCCACACTTAAAATCCAGCAATAGTACGAGACAAATAGACTGGGGCGACGTAATATTCAGGTCTTCCTGAAATTGTACACTGCTTTGTCTTGATAAGATATAAAAAAAACACAAAACTAAGCGAGAAAACGCCTGAACATGAACTAGCGTTTTTATAATGGTATTATTTTTTTCGCATCTTCTTTGTATCTATTTCTTTAGGACGAAGCATGCTATTGTACCGCTTTCTGAAGCACAAGCTCTGCTTGTCTTAAAAAAAGCACACTTCACTTCATTAAGTACGAGCCAAATGTCGAGGCCCAGTTCTCGCAGCCCGACTGTTATACGTATACGCATTATACGTGTCTACAATTTTTCAGTCAGTCTCTGCAGGCTCTTCCTTCACACCGAATTATCCGTTTCGGTTCATGAATAAATTATTGGGCTTATAATGTTGTGCACCCTGTCTGGCTCACTAGCACCTGCCTGTTGTTTGGAGAAGCGGTGCATATTTATAAAGGTGAAACTCTTCCCGCGTTTCTATCACTGCACTTCCCGAATCGGAGTGCTGCTCTGTGAAGAGTGTGCACTGTGCAGTGTTCGTCTGCAGCCCACATGGTGTTCTTGTTACTCAATTTTATGTGAACTATATATAGTGTTATGTGATGGGACTCTATATTTTGTGTTTTTCTTCATGTTGTCATGTGAACGGACTTGTATTTTGCTTTGTCATTGTTTAGGAAAACTTTTTCACTGCCGTTCATTTCACGTATCCTAACACCTGAGAAAAGGAGCAGCTAGTGCTATAAAAAAGCACCAGCATCTCCTACATATCACTCAACAACAAAAAAAGGCCGATGCATTTCGCTACTAAGATTTACATAACGATAAAGTTGTCTGCTCGTATGAATAGAGCAATCAAGCGTCCTCATTGAATCGGCACCATTGCGAAACTTTGATTTCGAGAGCATGCACTAAGGCGCATTCGATAAGTATTAAGGTTTTCATTTGGACTAAGGAACGTCTAAATTTTTCCCCCCCCCAGAAATATTTTATCAGTTCATCACAAGATGTTCTCTCTCGTGATGAAGTTCAATGACACAAAAAAAAAACATGTCCTTCATGTGAAATCAACTGTTTTGTTTATGTTATTCTAGTTTCCAGAAAAAATCTCACTTCACAAATGGCATATTTAACTGCAACGAATTATAGAATTCCACATTTCTCTCAAATGTGCAAAAACAAAAGAAAGTTAGAAGGTCTAGATGAAATACGATGCCGGTATCTGGCGCTATATGGCGCACAAGCCGACATTTCGCATGCAGAACTTGTTGCATGCATTCCGACAATACATCTTGCGCCTTCAGTGAGACGCGGCAGGAAAGATTTATTGGAGATTTCTCAAGAATGCTCGCCTAACATTCCAGGGAGAACTTTATTTATGCTATAGCAAGCAAATCAGCGTCATTTCCGAATATAGCTATAGACGTATCGGGCAGAATTATTGATACGCGCGTGCAGTAGTGATGTGCGTGCCTGCGAATGTTTTATTCATGCAGTCATAACAAGAGAAAGAATACGTAACCTTGAAAATGTGCTATTTTTGGTCAATTGTGAACAAGCAAATTTTCACACTGTGCAGTTTTTGTTGTTGTTGTTTCTTCCTTTGTGTCTCTGGCGCAATATCTTTTAAACAAGCTTTGGTGTCACGTACGCGCTTGAATGCAGGTATCTCTCACCAAATTATTCATTATGCTTTCGTGTACACGACACCCGCTCAACACCTTGATATATATATATATATATATATATATATATATATATATATATATATATATATATATATATACATATATATATATACATAACCTGCTCAAGGCAAGATATTTTTTAACACACTTTTCTTTCTTCTTATTTACAATACATTGGTTCTAATAACTTCCTCTATGTATTTTTTGGCATTATTGTCTGTTAGATGTCGTTTAATATTGCGTCAAAACACCGAAAAACAAGCCTTTAGGTATACACTTCTTTCCCTTATATATATATATATATATATATATATATATATATATATATATATATATATATATATATATATATATATATATATATATATATATATATATATATATATATATATATATATATATATATATATAATGCTTCTGACTAAACAGGTATAGCTAATTCTACAGCACAACACGTTTATCGAAACTTTCTAAAAATGATTCATCCAACTCCCCTTATAGCACATGTTTGCACTGTGAGTTTAGAGGACAAAGAGTATAAATTAGTTGCTATAAGCAAAATGTGTTCTCTCTGCCTTCTGTTTCTCGCTTTAACGCTTTTTTTTTCTTTCAACACTTCCGTGCTTACGCTGCAAAGCTTTTCAGTAAGCAACAGGGTTACCTCGATAGCGTCACACTTATACACTTTACCTTTTGCACGTGTAAGTTTGCAACATAACAACGCCTCAGGGGGACCCCATTTATATTTGATAAGCTACACATCGCGGCGAAGCCACTCAGATTATTCGGAAAGACTCTTTTCTACTGAATTTATTTAACCAGTTTTTGTGTTTTGTTTCTTTTCTTAGGTATTATTTGCTTTGAAACGTTTTGAGGTTAACTCGGCTTGCTACTAACTGCGACTGCCCCAGAGAAGCGGTTGTGGCGGGCATATTGTGACAGGACACTCATAAGTCGGGTGTGTGTGTGTGTGTGTTTTTTCCTGGGGTGCTTTGTCGGAATCGATTCGGCGAAAGTTTTTGTTCTCTTGCACAAACATTTTTCTTTAAATGCATGCCTTCTTCGTATCACACCTTGTGATTTCTGTTTTCCAATTTCTGTAATTTGCAGGCCATGAATTAGAATGAACTAACTTGCAACTTAAGATACATTTTCTTATCTTATACCAGCAACCCTTGAGTGCATCCAAGAAGAATTTGATAAGACCAATGAGAGAGCCTAATCGAACAAGCCCCTTGTTCACAGTTTACGCAACGTTCTGTTGAACTCGACGTCGCAAGTCTATCCACGCGGGTCGCCACTGCTTACGTAACTCCGATTCTCGAGGAAGGCTAGGAATATCCCAAAGCACCTCGCTTTTTTTCGCAATGTAACTTCATGACGAATTCCCACATCGGGCTAATATCACGACCTTTACCTTATGCACCAAAAGAAACATTGTGAATCATAAGGATATTCTAGCGCAATCGCGATCATTTTTTCAGGCTTTGCGACGTTACATCAGTGACGGCTTGAAATGAACCGAACGTTCCTCGACGTGGTCCGAATTGACAGTTGAATATATAGTGCATACTTGGCCTCGCATGAAACAAAACGAGCTATATAGCATCTCTTACGATATTCGGATATGTTCCAGTACACATGAGTGAATGAAAAGCGACATAAAAAAATCAGCTGTCACAACCCATTCGAATTTGCCCCTTATAATACGTTTACGCTTAGTACAATGCTGTCGTGAACAAACTGGGTGAAGGTACGTCACTGCTTGTTCCTTAAATTTGTATGTTAAGTGGCCCCTGAACGAATGAATGATTTCTGTCGCGAACGCTGTAAATAAACAACTGTTTCCACATCACCCGAGTAATGCCATTTTAGATGGTACAAAAGCATGAACCGAATAAGCCTTTTTTTTTCTACAAAGTTCGAAGTGATCTTCAAGCAAAATGGAACAAAATCTTGAAATGCAATTATACATATTTACGTTTTACGTGCCGAAAGCACAATATTAATATGAAGCACGTCCTAGTGGAGTGACTCCAAATTTTTTACAGTGGCGTTCTTTACCGTGCATTGACATCACATGGTACACGGGCCTATTAATATTTCGCCTGCATCAAAATGCAAACACCATGGCCGGCATGAAACACGTGACGATCTTAGGACAGAATAGTCTATCGGCGCACAATATTGTAGCTGTGATAATACGTTTACTTCATTTAGTGGAGACCCTGATGTTCTTTTGCGAACGCTCGAAATAGTAACTGAGCTAACAGACTCCCGGAAATGGAAATATTTGAGGCAGGGTTGAACGAGTATGAATATTTACAAACGTGTACACGTGTTTGAATGGTGTTCGTTTCGAGTGTCACAGAATGATGCACGAAGAGGTAAGTTCGATGTCAAACTGTCCAGCAGTCTATTATCAAGCTATCACTGTATTTCTGGACACACCTGAATAGCAGACATAGTGAGTCACATGGCAGAATGTGCCTTTTGTTTTTGAAGCGCATCCCAGATACAGCATTTCTTTCAGCTATATGCCTAGAAACAGCACTCCTGAAATTTTCACTCAGACACCGAAATACAAAGCGTAATTAAGATTATTTGCAGCATATTTCAACCCGACAAAATGCCATTTTAGAAAAAACAACCACGTGTGTGCAAACAATACTGAAACGTGGGTAAACTCAAATAATGCCTTCATCAAAGTTACCTAATTAAATGGCGGAAACGCGTGAAATGGTATTTCCATACCACTAATAACTGACAACACCACCGAGGTAAGTGCAGAATATCTTCAAAACGAAACAATGACTGACAATATCGCGTAAAATACAGCAAGGAAGGAAAAGAAACGATACGTTTATTACGTTACACCAACGCGACGCAGTTACCGGCTGTCTCGTGAAAATCGTGCTTCCACAGAAACTATAGACACGTTTTTCGAGCAGTTCATTATGGACACCCTAGAAAGAATCCGGGAGGCCATATGGTAAAGCGTCACGAGGTCGTAAAAGGGTAAAAAAGTGAAAATACTCCTTTATTGAGATGTAAGTGGAGCTCGACCTGTTAAAGCAACCGAAAAAGTAATGCCACGAGTCACCAAAAACTCTATTAGCACTACGAGACCCAAATAAAGACATGAACAATATAATTCATAAGAAACCGCTTCAATCACACGCCAGTGAGCAGGAAAATCAAATAGGCAGAAGTCCACCAATAGCGATCACCTTGAAGGAGATACCAGTCTGAAAACTGGCTAACCTCCCTGTCTTTCCTCTTTCAATCCTCCTCCTTGAAGGAGGTAGCGTTAAACTTTTCGAAGAAAGAAAGTGAATAGAGTGTGGGGGCGTCGTTTCGTTTGATTGAGTGTCACATATGTTGACTAGGCGAGGTATTCACGCCAACCGTACGATAACGTTTCAACATAAAACACTGCGAATGAGCGGCGAGAAAGAAGTAATCCAAAGACGCTGCTCGCCAGCCAGGATGCCAGATTGATTAAGACATATGCACAACGTTCTGTGAGTGGAGGAGTACTCGGTGGAATGCCTAAGAGAGTATTGCATCCACGAAATTCTTGCACGGTGACATGCTCAATTTACGAGGTTTAGACCGGCTTACATAGAAAGAACATCCACATATTTAAAAAGGATTGCATCAAAAAAGAAGGAAAAAAGAAAACGCAATAAGTATGGCGTGGAAATTTGCACGACGTCTTTCTCGGTCGGCCAATGCCAATGCTTTTCGCACATATTTTCACAAAGATTGCTACCCATCGACGTTGCGATTGGTCCATCGCATAAATATGAACGTAACGCGTAATGCCTTTACGCGTAGACCACAATAACGACTAAATTAGTTGCCGGTCAGTCATGGTGCGCATCGCCAGAGGGTTTATCATCTGCCGGAATTCGCGAAGTAAAATAATGTAGTGTTCCTACTTAAAATAACGGAACAGCATTAAAGCTTCAGTATGGAACTGGCGTCCATCTTAATCTGCTTTATTTTTCACTTCATCCTCCTCTTCTCTCCTGCCCCGGCCCTCGCGCTTCTTCATCTTCTGTCCAAAGGCTCATACCGCTTCACCCTTCCCGCTTTCTTTTAATTACCCCTCCTGGGGTAATACTTGAAGACATTCCCAATTGAAGCACATTCAACAGATCCACGTTCACCAGTGTACCAGACAGTCTTCAAAATTCCGTTCTGGGTGGCTGTCTTGGTCACAAAGTAAGGCCCATAAAACTTGGCACTGGAATCTCTTATTCCTTTTCTCACTAGTACGAGGTCGGTGACTTGAATGTCTGGCATGTCTGCTCGATGCCTCTTGTCGAAATTCTTTTTCATTCGTTTTCGGTACCTCTCCTCCTGTGATTTTTGTTGTCTCTCCTCGACAATCTTGAGGTTTTCCAAGAGTCCCAACTCACGGTCTGCCTGCAGAATAGGGGTCTCTCCTGTAGAAGCGTACTGTGGACTGCACCCCAAGCCACTGGTGTAGGATCGGTTATGATGTTTTACGGCTGCTTCTAAAGAACATTTCCATCCCCCAGGAAAACTATCGTACATCTTGATGTATTGTTTCACGTCCCGTATGGCACGTTCTGCAAGCCCATTCGCCGCAGGATGGTATGGCGCACAGAACTTGATCGATACATTGTGATCTCGAGCCCATCTTACTAGCTTTTCACTCTTGAACGCGGGGCCGTTATCGCATACGATTGTCCGCGTAGTTCTAAACATGTCCCTTTCGAGAAGGGTTATGACGCTATTTGCATCTTCTTTTCCTGCTCGTGCCGCGACCATCCTGGTGCATTCATCTATGGCCAGCAGAAAAGCTTGCGTTTTTCTGACTCCTTCCCGTTTCTTGTTAAGTTCGGCGAAATCCAGGTGAACTACTTCAAAAGGCACGTTCGAGTGGCAAGGTAGTATCATGGTGTCCGTAGGCTGTTTATACTTGACTTTGTGTACTTGACACACATGGCATGAACGAACGTACTGACTAACGTCTTTCTTCATGTGAGGCCACGTAAACCTCTTGACCAACTTGTTGTAGGTACGCCAAAAGCCGTCGTGTCCTCCAGATTCTGGGCTATCGTGGTACAAGTAAAGCACTTTGGAAACAAGAGTTGGTGGGACTTGATACCGACCTTCCGTAAAAACCAGTTGTTCTGAGCCTTCCCACAGCTTCACTTCATTGATTTCTTCAGATTTTTCTGTGTTGTTTTGTACCATCAATCTTGATAGAGCATCTGCATCGGTTAAAAGCGGTCCTGGTCGGTGCGAGATGGTAAAGTCAAATTGCTGCAAGTAATTCACCCATCTGGCGATACGCCCTTTAGTTTGGGTCATATTCAAGAGATGAGTGAGTGCCTGGTGATCGGTGAACAAAGTGAACTTCGTACCTTCCAGGTACGTGCGGAAGTAGTCAACGGCCTTCAGAACCGCCAGTGCTTCTTTTTCCGTAGTAGTGTAGTTTGTTTCAGACGGCTTGAAAGTGTAACTGTAGTAACCGACTACGTGTCGCTTTTCTCGGCCAGATGCTTCAATACATTTTTGATACAACACTGCACCAGTCCCATAATGTGAGGCGTCAGTGTTCAATTCAAAGGGTAAAGTGAAATCTGGTATACGCAGAACGGGGTCAGAAGAAATTCTGTGCACCAAGTCACGGTAGACTCTCTCACATTCGTCACTCCATTCAAAGGGAACTTCTTTCTGCGTTAAGCGCGTGAGGCATCTAGTTTTGACAGCAAAGTCCTTTATGAAAGATCGGAAATGTCCTGCCAATCCCAAAAACACACGCAGTGAATGGACGTCATATGGTTTCTTCAACTGGGAGATCTTCTCGACGGACTCTTGTTTTGTGCTTTTGGTGTTCCCATCGAAGACTCTTCCAAGAAACACCACTTTTTGTTGAAAGAATACACTCTTCTTAAAATTAACCTTGAGATGTGCCAAGCTCAAGGCGTTTAACACCTGAGACAGATGGTCCTGATGCTCAGCCTCTGTTTTGGAGAAGACTATAATGTCGTCTATGTACACATTACAAAAAACACCAAGGAATGGCTTTAGGACGTCGTTCATGATCTTCTGGAACCACGCTGGCGAGTTTTTCCAACCGAAAGGGAGCCGGTTGTATTCGTAGAGATCGAATGGCGTGATAAAAGCGGTGTACATTTTTGTTTCTTCGGTTAGTGGGATCTGCCAGAAACCTTTGCATAAATCGATGCGGGAAAAATGTCGGCAACCCCCGGTCTCATCTATAATTGTGTCGATCTTCGGCATAGGAAATGGTATGAGTTCTGTCTGACGATTGAGAACCCTGTAGTCGGTGCATAATCTGAAGGTTCCGTCTTCTTTCGGTGCGATCGTTATGGGAGAAGCGAAGGGTGATACCGAAGGTCGTATGATATCAGCATCTAGCATCTCCTGCAACTCTTTCTTGAGCCACATCTTTCGCTCCCTTGACATATTGTAAGGTGCTTTCCGGATGACGGTCTTGTCAGCGAGTTCGAAAGGAACCTTGTGGGACTTCATCGCCTGAGGATAGCTTCCTATGAATACAAGTTCAGGGTAGGTCGTTGCGATATCCTCCGCGCACTTGACAACTCGTAGATTATCTTGTCTACCCTGATTTGTCTCGTTCCTTGCTACTCCTTCTACTAGAACCACATCGTCCCAGTACACGTTGATCTTTAGTTTCTTTATATCTGGTCTTGATAGCAAAAAGTCGTACGTTACCCCCTCTATCACCAACACTTCGCTCTCTATTTGCTGACCCTGGAACTCGATGTTTACCAAGGCCCACTGATCATGCAACGTTACTTTTCCATCATAGCCTTGTACTCGTAGAATTCTTCCACTATGCAAGCGATTTGCATCCACCAGCTTGGCATTTATAATGGACACAGAAGCACCGCTGTCTACCAGAGCCATCATATGTTTGTTTCCTACTTTGACGGGAATGTGAAGTAGGCTAGAGCAACTTAAATAAACAGTCTCATTTGGAGTCATCGGGTGGGACTGATCACCCTCGTTTATTAGTTTTTTTTCTGTCGAATACTCCTGAGCTTCAGTGTCGATATTATTCACTCGACCTCTTGGAACACGCCAGGGCAAGTTATCTGTGCGAGTTGCGAGGTGGCTCGGTTCTCGCTGAGCGCGGCTTGACCAGTCCGATTTACTCCGACTGAAACAGCTGCTTGACTCGGCGGTTATGCTTGTTTCCGAAGCTGATGGTATGTTCTGAAGACACGCGAGGAGGTCATCTAGAGTCTTTGGTGACAGTATTTGCACTTGCTTCAACACGTTAGTGTGCAATCCATGCATTATTAAGGCAACTACGGCCGTAGATGGAAGCAAAGGCTCCGCCAGCTTTAAAAGACGGCGTTTCTCAAAGAAGTACTCGACAAGGCAGCTTTGCTCAGACTTGAAATTAAGCGCCGTGTTCCATCTTTCTACTGGATTGCTTCGGAATGCAGTCAAAAACTTTTTCCTCCACTGGCTCCAAGAGTCGTCACTGTCTTCCAGAATGCATGTTTCATACCACTTTCGCGCAACACCTCTCAAGTAAACGCGCATGTTGGTGATTTTAGCCTCATCAGAGAGCCACTTGTTTTTTCCAGCGGCATATTCGTAGAAATCAAGCCAACTTTCTGGATTTGAAGACACACCGTCGAAAGCATCAGGTTCTACGAAATTAGGTGTCGGTCTCTCAGCATTCAGAGAGCTTATAAGAGATGTCATTATTTGGTTTTGTTGAATCATCTGTTCCTGTTGCAGCTGAAAAGCTTTCAAAACGAGGCTCACCTCTTCCGTCGAAGATCGTGATCCTGAGTGTTTTCGACGCGCTGGTTCAAGAACTAGGTCGTTGAAGGTCGCCACACGCAAGTTCACTTTCACAGCACCTTTCCGTCGTAGTTCAGTAGTGTCTACGGCTGCCTTTTCCACAACCAGGTTTACGAGTTCTTCCGAGCTGAGCTCACGAGGTAGGTCTACCGCTGCTTCGTCTTGAACTTGGTACTTCGAAAAGATGATCTCCTCGGAGGTCTCGTCTATGAAGAACGTCACTCACATGATGGCTTCGATGGCCGGCTGCGCCAAAATAATGTAGTGTTCCTACTTAAAATAACGGAACAGCATTAAAGCTTCAGTATGGAACTGGCGTCCATCTTAATCTGCTTTATTTTTCACTTCATCCTCCTCTTCTCTCCTGCCCCGGCCCTCGCGCTTCTTCATCTTCTGTCCAAAGGCTCATACCGCTTCATGTGTGAAAGCATGTTGGGCAACTCATCAGAAAAAAACGAGTTCGTGGTGTTTGAAATAGCTCTAAGATAATCATCTTCGGCGGTATAATGTTTGTCCCGTGCCGACGAAGGTTCAGACTGTTAAGCTGATTGAAATATACGCGTCTTGTTGTTATTTAGTGAATGGAAAAACTACGGCTTATTTTGGCTTGCGACGAACGTGATTTTCGGAATAAACTCCTAAACAGGGGCGCCGAACTTATCCCGATTCATTACCCAGTTTTCATCAAGAAATCTCGTGTGACTTATGCTCTCAAACTCAGGAAAAAACCGGCCAATTCATTATTAGTTGCGCTATAAATGCCCTTGTCATCAAGGCCGTTTTGTGACTAAGCCATGTTTTATGGATGAAACGAAAAAGTCGCGTGGATTGCCTAGTGGGCACTGAGAACGCGCATGCAGACATATCGTTGATGATAAACTCTCTGGATTATTTGTTAGTATTAGATCTAAAATGTTGTAATTGCTGTCTATATGACTGACACATGACTGCCCACAGCTGACGAGACCTGCTGACGAGACCTGACCTGCTTGAAGGATACTTAAATCACCAAAAAGGACCACATCTGCTCATGAATACCGCTTACCTAGGCCACTAAAGATATTGCTACGCCCATATGTTAAATGTGGGAAGCTGTTAGGAGGCCTATAACGACCGCTAATGAGGACGATACGGAGGCAAGCACGGCAAACTGTAAAAATAATTTTCAGCTTGAGAGAGTCGGTCTGAGCTACATAACTTTTGGTATACGGGGATCGGAGCACCACCTCTTCATGCACCCCTTCTGTTAAAGATGAAATCCGTGTAAGGTATCTAGCACTTCGCCATTGATTGTATTATTTGTTAGCCATGTCTTGGTTATCACAATTACACTGCTCTTAAGCGATGAAATAAGTTTCTAAAAATTGTCGCGCCTACGAAAGAAAAAATTGCACGCGTTTGAAAAGACTACAGACAGCGACAGACAAGATTGAGGCGTGACGGTGGGCTAGGTGGATTTACGCCGAGCAAACCACTACGATGCTTTCTTTCCAGTTACCATTGCTCACCGTCAATGTGGCCCTTATGACCAACTAGCAGTCTTTTGTAACTCATGGAGAAAGTCAGCGATTTGGTTTGAGCGAAAGCAATGAAATGCCGGTGGACTCCGGGGAACAGGAAGAGACAAATCTTAACCAACGTTTAAGGCAGTTCCTATTCATTTCTGCCCGTTAGAAAGAACTACTTATTTTGTTTTATGGAAGGAGAATTCAGCTATTGTGGAGAGACGACATTTCGTACATTTGCGGCGACAAAAGCGACGCACGCACTCAACTTCTTTTGGATCAACATAAACACCTGTATGACCAAGGCAGTGCTTTATAAGTTGTTCAACGTGGGCAAATGTTTCTGATACTGTTTATTCAAGAAGGTCAGAAAAGATGAGATTCTTGCGCTCAGAATTATTCTTGGCGTAATCCGTGCGTGCTTCAAGTTTGCACATAGGCAGTGCCTATTTTCAGCACTTTCACGTCAGAACGCAAGGTAAGAATATTTTGGTGATGCCCATCTAGATCAGTCATACGTCTAGTGATATCCGCGATCTGTTTATCAGTAGACAACAAATGAAACTTTAAGCCCTGCAGCGGACTCATCAATTCCATCTGACCAGCTGATAATTTCTGCAATTCAGTTAGTACCAGCATTGGAAGCAGGACATCGGTTGCTTTCAGTATCGCCTGCCGTCGGTAACACAGCATGAATCACATGAGAATACTCAGGTGCAACAAGAACACTAAAGTGGGGGCTCAGCAACTGAAAGAACAGGTTATTTCTGGACTTCCTAGCAAAAAGACCAAGTTTTACTAACCTGCACAATAAGAGTGAATGGATTAGCGGTTTGCGTTGGTGCACAGCCGACAAATCCACATCACGCCACTGGCAATGGAGCACAGCTCTCTTATAGTTGGCACAAACACTGATGCCCATGATTCCAGCGTCTACCTGGTTTCGTCGATTACTACGCAATTGTGCAGCGGCGCCGCGGGAGATGCAGATCTGTTGAATTTGGTGAAATGCAACACTTACGCTGTGGTTGATAGAAAGATGTGGCAGGTAAACGTGCCACTTTCGCCGGAACAGGGTAGATACTGCAGCGGAGTAGTCAAAGTTGGCAGGAGAGCGGGAAGCAGTGTACGCATGAATACGTATTGGAACAACTGCATGATAAGATTAGTGGCCTGCGCTGGTGGGCAGTCGCCGAGCCCACCTCATTGTGACATACAGTATACAGGGTGCCCCAGTTATCTTTAGCAAGAGTTTAAAAATATGCCGACACACGCAATGACTACGCAATCAAATACATGTTGCTGGCTGTTGCCTGGAATGAGTCAGACTATTCTTTGTTATCTGTATTATTGCCTAATTAGGTAACTTTTATTAACTAACTTTTCACGCAACGAAAATAAGCCACATATTTCAATAAGAAAGCTGTTAATCGGTTTGCAAGGCGTCGGGTTAGACAGTTTTGAGCTTTGTATCTCTTGATTTTTAGTGTTTTCCTTCTAACTGCGAATGCCCCGCGAAATGCAAGAAATACGACATAACAAGCCCGCTCACGCGCCAGTGTGCACGATGATTCTAGTGCTCCCTAATGTTTCACGCCCGACCGACCATAGCATTTGGCTGATTGTGCTCTCTCGACAGGACCGCAATGATGGTGGAGGCTTTGCGATGAACAGATTTCGCTATCGGCCACAAAAGTGATAACCGTTGTGACTACTTACCACTGTCATGAACCGGTGCGAAGGAAGCGTATCGTTCGTACGCGGAACGTTAGGGAGGACCAGAATAATGGCGCACGTAGGCGCAACAGGGGGCTTGTCACGTGGTTTTTTTTTTGTATTCAGCGGGCATTTGTAGTTAGAATAAAAGCACCAATAATTAACAGATATAAAATTCAAAACAGTCTAATTGGACGTTTTGCAACCGATCTGCAACGTTCTCATTGAAATTTTTTACCTATCTTTGTTCCTTCAGGAGTTAGTTATTTAAAATATGTAATTAAAGAATTGATTATAACAAAGAAGTGTCTGATTCACTCCAGACAATAGTCAGCAACATGCATTAAGTCGCATCGTGATTGCGCGTGTAGGCATAATTTCAAACTCTGGCTAAAGATAGCCGGGGCATCCTGAACACTTTATTGTCGCATTACAGTTACTCGATCTTTGCTTAATGTAACATTTTACATTAAACTTCTTTCGAAAATTTAAAAGATTATTATTCATCGCGATTTTTCAACGTGCAGCACAACAAATAACTGTGTTATCTAACAGTAGCGTTATTAGACTCCTCTATTTTTACAGAAGGCTTTCAGAGTCTTAGAATGAGAAGAGTTACGAGCGCGAGTTAACGGAGTAACCTTAGTAACCTGCGCTTTGCCGATGACATTGAATTGCTTAGTAACTCAGGGGACAAATTGCAATTCAGGATTACTGAATTAGGCAAGGAGAACAGAAAGGCAGGTCTGAAAAATAATCTGCAAAAAAAGAAAGTAATGTACAACAACCTTGTAAGAAAACTGCGCTTGGACATAAGTAACAGTGCAGTTGAAGTTGTGATGGAGTACGTCTACTTAGAACAGAGAGTAATCAGGGAGCAGAACGACGAGGTCGAAGTAACTAGAGCAATCAGATTGAGGTGGAGCACATTCGGCAAGCATTCTCGAATCGGGAATGGTAGACTGCCACTATCCCTCAAGATGAAGGTACATAACAGCTGCACTTACCTACGGAGCAGAAACCTGGAGGCATAGGTTGGCGAACTCGTTCATGAGTCGACTTATTCGTACTCACTCAGACTCATACCAAGCCATCGCATCGGTCTGAGTCTGATTAAGTCAAGGTGAGTAATATTCTCGTGAATCTTGGTACGAGTGAAGCAGTTGAAGAAAATTTCGTGAGTCCGAGTCCGAGTGAGTTTGGCTCAGGAAGATTTTCGAGAGTCTGAGTCCGAGTGAGTCGAAAGTGCAAAATATATCTATTGAGTGAGTCTGAGTGAGTTCTACTTTCTTTTGCCGACTTAAAGTTCTACCTAGTGATCTTCAGCATTATTACCAGCCTTACTTGGCTTCACATTTATACTCACGTCTAGTCACAAGTATTCCAAAGCAGTGTCGTTCATACACCGTTTGTATATTTATTAATTAGAGACGTGAATTACGTAGGAGGGTGCCTTGACCTCACCCCCCCCCAACTCTGCCAGGGAATTTCTTGAATAATATATTTTATGCTGTCATCTATTCCAAAAATTGACCCTACTGGTTTGGAAGCCCTCTACAGAACTCGTTTTTCAAAGATGCAATGTCAAATCACACCGAGAGAAGCACCTATTACGTGAGCAATCGGTGTTGGAGAGCGTTGACACCACGATCGAAGAAGCTAATTCTAGGCTGACAAACTTAAGAGTCTACTCACACAAACTCATTCGAACTCGGATCGAGCCGTAAGTTTGAGTGAGTCCAGGTGAGTAATGCTTTGATTAGCTTCAGTCCGAGTCAGTCCGGCTGAAGAAAATTTTCGGAAGCGTGAGTCCGACTCAGGAAAATTTTCGTGAGTCTGAGTACTAGTGAGTCCAAAGCTCAACGTATATTTCGTGAGAGGACCTGAGTGAGCAACAGAAATTTTGCGACCTATGCCTGGAGGATTACAAAGAGTGTTTAACTTAGGTTGAGCATGACGCAGTGAGTGATGCAAAGGAAAACGACAGGTGTAAGTCTAAAGGGCAAGAAGAGAGCAGAGTGTATACTAGGGAACACACAGGTGTTAAAGACATTGTCGAAATCAAAAAGAAATGGTCATTGGCAGGGCACGTAGCACCAAGGCAAGATAACCACTGGTCATAAGAATCACAGAATGGATTCCAAGAGAAGGCAAACGCGTGAAGGAGAGTCAGGAAGTTAGGTAAGCAGATGATATGAGGAAGTTTGCGGGCATACAGTGGCAGAAGTAGGCACAGTACCAAGTTGACTGGCGTAACATGGAGGAGGCCCTTGTTTTCCAGTGGGCATATTAAAGCTGATTATGGGGAAGACTTCTAGACGTCGTAGCATTTGGAATATATGCTGCAGTAAGCACATGAGTCTATAGATCAGAAAAAATTGCTTTGACACCACACAATAAATAAAGCTATTAAAACAAGTTGCAAATGTAAAAATTGCGTGATTCAAGCATTGCACTCCCACAACGTTTATATGCGATAGAGTGCGCAAAGAAAAGACTACATATCGCCACCTGTTCTTCATTAATCTTGTCATTTACTGGCTCCAATGCACATAACTACTATTTGTTGTTATACACCATACACTGGTTCAATTTTTATGAAACTCCGTATATTGCCGTATAATGCTTGGTGTATACTTCATTCGTTTGCCTGAGTAGAAAAGCTGGAGAAGGAAAGTACATGATGTCTTTACGATGCACAGAACACCGCTTATGATATATATTAAGGTGTCTCAGCTTCTCGTACAGCCTAGCATGCTTTCATTCGTATTTTAATGAAATGATCTTGGTTTTATAATATCACCGACAGTGAGCTCAGGCTGTATCACCGCAGATGCGAGCGTTAACAAACCTTATTTTCAGGACACTTTTGCATTCTGCGCATTGCGATAATACGGCTCGGTCTATACTAACTCATCTCTATTCATGAGGATGTCACCTGCGTACATGCTTCGTGCACTTTTCTTCATTCTTTGCGATTCACAAGTAGCTTCCAGAATGTTGTCGTTTTGCCAATTTTGTTTCTTTATTTTGAGCCCCGAGCGCTAAGCCTAACGCTTCCCAACCTGTTAGGCGCATCAGGCTTGTACTGCGAAATACCTCATTTTACTAGACAACCAGCTCAGAAATTGACACTTGCATGAAAACCAAAAGCGGCGGTAATGGGCTGGTAAGTGGAACGCGCTAGTTTGCGTTGGGAACGAGCTCGTTAGTTATTTTTGTCGAGACGATTCTACCATTCAAAGTTTAGAGCTCGACATAGAAGAAGCTTGCCTTCAAGATATCGGTCTCAACTTGCCGTCACGGTCACCGAAATCCGTCTAATTTTCGCTTAGTTTTCATCTTCGCAACTGAGTTTGCATGTTCCGAGAACCTGTTCGTTAAGCAGCTGTCTTGCACGTTCGTGTAGTGTCCGTCTCGGCGTATCAAATGTGACAGCGCTGCGTCACAGTGAGAACTGAAGCCGCTGTCATGGAGTCTTCTAATCACTTTGCTGTACTTCGGTTTGACTTTGCTGTACTTTTACGCAATATTACTGCGACTGAGTGACCCGTCGAGAACAGAAGAAAGGGTAAATAATAAAATCGGACGTGTGCCAGGGTGAGGTAATTGAATGAAGGAAACTTTTCCATCAGGTTCGTTTCATTTTGCAGAAGCCGGAACAAACGCTGTTAGGAAGAGCTTTCACGCACGCGTCTGTAACTGGCCATCGCACGATGTCTTGAAACTAGCAAAAAAAAAGTAGATGGCACCACTTCACGAATGCGTTAACGTGATGAAAGTGTTCTCTTTCATGGGCCTGTGTCTTTACACAGCTTCTTGTCAGTCTTAATTTAAGTTCTCTATATAGTTCCCTATGTGCGTATGACCTTGGTTGCGGAAATAGTGTCAACGTTAGTCGACACTGGACTTAATTTCGTTTGAGCGAAACCTTGGGAAAGGATGAAAATGAAGAATTATGACGACTATTAAATGATAAACATTTGGTAAATTTCAAAGTTAGAACCTAAGGCACTAGCCACTCTGTAATGGAAAAAATTATCGTTAACAGCATTACGTAATAGCTTAAAATATACCAATTCACAAACGCCAATAGGTAAATAATTGAAGTTCAACAAACAGTCTAGAGTTAATGCTATCGACTTTGGCTTCAAAGTTACTGAAAGCCTATTGATTTTTCTGTCGTGATTTAGCTAAACTCTCAAGAAAACATTCAAAATTGGTCCCTGCCGGCGGCAAGTCATCTTTACGTCCACTTTTCTTTCCTCATATTTAGAATACAATTACTTCCAATATCATTCCCTATACTTCCTTTGGCTTCATTCTCTATTGGCTCTCATTATTGTTGTATCTAACGATGAAAACAAGCCCTTCAATTTGCATTCCTTTCATTCATAAAGAAACAAAGAAAGAATAAAGAAATATAGATAAAGGAAGAACTCAGATTGCACAAATAACAGCAGCGAACAATAACACTGTTGGAACAATCAAGCTCACCTGCAGCTAAGACACTTTTCTAAAACGGTGAAATCAGTGCAAAAAAAGGAACATTTCACTAAACTAACAGCGTTGTGAAACACTTTCTGCATGATAACGGTCAAGTGAGAAAAGTGATTGGGCATGAAGAAGCTATTCTCGCAATTCTTTAACGTACCTCATGCGTGTAAGGTGTGTACGCTAGGAACAGGTGACCTTAATGCGAAAGCTTTATGAAATATAATGATCTCTTTATAAGCCGTGATTACCTCCTTAAATTCCTCTTCTCCTTCTCAAAAGTGAGTAATTCAGACGCTGTCAAGTACAGCGACGGCATTGGTTAGGATTGTGCGACAGGAACTCAAGTTAACTCAGTCGCAACCTCGTCAGAATACCATGCGCCAACATGAACGCCGAGTAAAATAAGGCGCATCAAGGTTTCGCTAAATCTTGGTTATGCTTCCCAGAAACACCCAAGAGAAAGTTATAAAATGTTCGCTCTACACCGGTTGTTGGTGTCTTGTACCATAAACAAATGTCCATTATCTTCAGGTCACGTCAGAACCTTCTGGACAGTTGCGTAAGCCCTGCCTTGTTTTCATTAGGTGACTGACACACACCCCTTTATTAACGCAATTTCGGTGAAGCTTCAAGCAAAGCAAGACTTTTACAAGCATGGCCGACCTGTAATTAGGGTACTGATAAGCTAAACATGAAAACGGCAGCAAGCGAGATCATCATGAATAAAAGGCGATTTCGAAAAAGAAAATAACATGAAAGACACTCGAGCTTGTCGTTTAGGAGCTGAACGTGATGGCGTAATTGGGACTGGAAATCACCGTCTATTCATTGGCTTGCCAAACTTCACTTCTCAGTAGACTCCTGAACCGTGACCCCGGGGGCAAAAATGTCTATGCGTGCAGCATTGGCTGTTTTAAGGTCACTTTAAAGTGCGTACAACAAGTGAAGTTACGAAGTGCCTACTACGTCATAATTTAGCACTCTCCGAAATATAGAAGTGCCCACTGCGCGTTTGTAAGGTACTCGCGCACCTACATATCAGCGCGTTTTGTGTGTGCTGATGGCCATGGTGATTACATCGTAGCACGTTGCAATAAGTGGGTTAGGTCTTCAAATATATATATATATATATATATATATATATATATATATATATATATATATATATATATATATATATATATATATATATATATATATATATATATATATATATATAGCATTATATATACACGAATTACCTGTATTACATGCATTGAATCAAGCACCACAATTTCTTAGGTCATCGGTAATCTTTTTATTATATATTATTCATTAGTCTAAAACTGCACAATATTTTGTAAAACCACTCAGTGCTTGGCCAATCCCCCACAGTGGGTATACGCGACGGACAATAGGTGAACAAGAACTAGAGCGCTCTAGTTTGCTACTCCACACAGGAGATAAGAAAAGGAAAGAGAGTCTTCAACGTCACATATTACAAAACGACACGTGATGCCTGAAGCCATTATACGTTTTTGCCACGCAATATTACATGTTCATGATGCCCGTCACATCATATAACACTTTGTGCTTTTTGTTTTCTGAAGAGCTTCAAGCATTGATGTAGCTCTGTGTTACAAGATTTGCATGTCATGCAGGACCCCTGCGTGTGATTACGGCTGAAATGCATGCTCTTTTTTTATAGTGTTCATCCATAGCGGGGTTTTTTTTTCCTCAGACCCGACGACGCCTACAGTAGAAGTTTTGCGAAGCGAGCGTTTTGGCGTTAACGTGTTACCAAGCGAGGTTGGCTGAAGAAGTTGGATATTTAGACACTGCAAGGATAACTACTCTGACACAGGAAAGCAAGAAAGACGTCTGCCTCTGAGTCAAAGTATAGCCTGATATTTGCATAGTAAGAAACTAAATAGCAAACGCCAATTTTGGCGGGACAAGCAACTAGTGAAGCTTCTTGATGCGTAGTCACTTCCTCGCGTATATTCCACCACTGCATATAATTCATACACCTACCTTTTAGCTGCTGTGCTTGGGAAGGAAAAGGGACAAAAACAAAAAAAAAACAGACCTGTAACCTTGTCATAAAACCAACACTTCCCCAAATTTGCAGCATTTCTTTGTTTTGTGCACGAGTTATAAGCAAAATGCATTACTGCCCTGTGGCTCAAGATTCTTGTGACGTAATGACCTTGCGACTAATGTAGCAATAGTGTTCTCGCATCAACACGAGAAACATGTACTGCGCGTACATCGCGTACATAATGAGTCTGTCTACGTAATTTAACACATCCTACTCTAATCCCTTGTTTAGTATTAGGCGAAATGTCCACTAATTCAAGGGAATTACTACGTGCAACGCGTATGGACCGAGAGAAATCATCGCGCAACATGTCCACCTTTAATCTCTGCGGTAAAGTAAGTCTTTGCACTTTATTATAAGCACTGTCTTGAGACCTGTGACTCTGCCAGCCCGATGCTGGGGTAGAACATCTCGGCGACTCGGATGTGGTGCAGAATGTTATTACTGCTTATTGAAAAATTTCATAGTTCAGCTGTTTAGCATGAACTTCACGGCGTTCGCGCTAGAAAATCACTTTTTGCCAACATGCATTTTTGATCAAAAAAATATCCAGAAAATCACGCGCAAAAAAGTTCCGATTGAGAGGTATAGTTCCGGGTGGACTGTGGAAGGGTCCACAGAAGAGCAATATTCTAGAGCGTCCAGTGGGACTGACAGTAAGCACGAATAAAAAACCATGCAATGAAGAGATAAAAAAAGGATGCAGCAAAACTTTTGAAAACAATGCATTCAACTACGTGAAGTTGGATAGCCACTGAAGCTCCGTAGCACGTGGTTCAGAAATGATGGACGGCGCTTTTCATGAAAGCTATATATGGGTAAAGAAAATTCCTTTTGATTTTGACGTACGCTCTTTTAAATCACTAGCACGTCCGGAAGTGAATTAGGCTAACTTATTTTTATACTCATTTTATTTATTTGTCGGTTTATTCATCCCAGGTCACGTTTCTAGTGGACGAGGCACACACCTGTTAAGTTTTTCTGTTCAGAGGACCACCGAGTGCCCGTGTTAAATACAGTTTGACCAAGAAATGTTCAGGCAATCAAGAAAACTAATATCAGCACTTCGGATGTTTCCACTGAACTTCCGTTAATAAAAGGTAAACTAGTCATTGTGGTTAAGAGATGCGGCACCATTGTGGTATGCTGATATAGAAGGCTTCGGAAATGATTTCATTTTTTCTCCGCATAAGCATCTTGAGAACACGAAAAGTCTGAAGAAGAAAGGATGTCTTGCAAATCGCAATACCATAGTTATGCGTAATCTGGAAGTTTTATATAGTTTAGACCATATTATTTAAACTTATTATTACCATATTATTTAACTTATTTAAAATGCAAACACACAAAACTTTGGGTTGGAGAGCCACATAACAGATGAATTATTTCACATACGAATATTTCGAGCGCTCCACACTATAGACGAATAATATATACGTAGCCTATAACCATATTAAGCTTACAAAATGAGATATAATGATTATGGTCTTAAGCCATGCCAAAAACAAAATGGAGCCCCATATCTCACTAATGCGGCTCTCTTGCTGTGTTACATCATTGTGTTTTAGTTGGCAATCTGTAACCTTCTTCGAGAATAGTATTAAGTTGTGCGTCGGTGAATGACTGGTGTCTTTACGTGGTGATGTAAGCCTGTACGTTCAGATAAATATTTTTCATGCAATACTCCAAAACGGGGTTCAACGCGCAAACGTTCAATTTCTCCAAAAATATTTGCGGGCCGGCCACGTTGAGAGCCCCGCCCAGCTCAGTCCTCGTCCTTCGGCTCGAGCAGGGCTTCGGCTCGCGCTTTGCGCGCAAAGGTAACCAAGAGCTGCTCCAGGTTGGCGTCGGCGGCGATAACGTGTTCGAAGGAAAACGCACTTCGCAGTGCAGTCACCTTCTGGAAGAGCACGCTCCAGGCCAGACGCTGCTGCAGACGGTACTCGGCCACCTTCTGCAGGCGCTGTGGGAAAATGAGAAGCAGCTGTAATGTTCATCACTTATGTCGCCACCAAAAGCGCCACCACTGTGTTACCGATCATTCAATCTGCCTTTTAGTGCGGTCGCACTAAAAGGCAGTCTGCCTTTTAGTCAGTCTGCCTTTTAGTGCAGTCAGTCTGCCTTTTAGTGCAGTCTGCCTTTTAGTTTGTTTTTTTTTAGTCAGTCTGCCCTTTAGTGAGGTCGCAAGGGCACTGCCGATGGCAGCAAGAACACATTTGTTCCATCGGCAGCACCAAGAGGTGAGGTTCAGTATAAGATGCAAGCCGGCGAAATTGCCCCGCACATCGTTTGTTCGACGTGCGAAATAATGCGCGCTACAGATTGCCGACGAACGCCGCTCCAGCGTAGTGCTAACCCTGGCAGTTTGCACAGCGCGAAAGGCGCATGGAGGCGCTTCGGAAGGGATACAGGGGTGTAGCCAGGGGTGGCACGCCGAGAACGTACCTCCCTTCCCGCGAGTTTTTTTTTTTTTTTTCGATGGCATTAGGACCGAGAAATGATCATTTCAGGGGGTTGCCCCTCCCGAAATCAAGGAGGTGCCCCTCCCCTTTCCTCCTCCCGAAAAAAAATTCGGCGCTTGAGCAGAGATACAGCGTGGTCCCGCAGGAACTGCGTACTGCCACGGACCGGGCGGCTCGCCCATGGTCACGCGCGCACTATTTTGACCGGGATCAACAGGCGGCCATACTTTTGATTGATTGATATGTGGGGTTTAACGTCCCAAAACCACTATATGATTATGAGAGACGCCGTAGTGGAGGGCTCCAGAAATTTAGACCACCTGGGGTTCTTTAACGTGCACCCAAATCTGAGCACACGGGCCTACAACATTTCCGCCTCCATCGGAAATGCAGCCGCCGCAGCCGGGATTCGAACCCGCGCCCTGCGGGTCAGCAGCCGAGTACCTTAGCCACTAGACCACCGCGGCGGGGTTGGCCATACTTTTGTACATGTACTCATCGCAAAGTTCGCTTTGAATTCATGGAAAGAACAAAGGTATCTACTTACGCTGCAGCGGCCACGCTCCCGGATGCCGATGTTTTGCTGATTTAGGCCAGAACGCATACGCATGATAAAGCATACCTGCTAGACTTATTTCCTATCACATTCAAAGCTGCTGCTATTACATTCATTGCTTCTTTGTGTCACATCTCTTACGACTCATCGAAGAGGATATAAACAATTTTCAAAAGAGAATTAAAGTGCATCTTTAAATAAAGTTATACATATGACAAAGAGAACTCGCCAGAAAGAGGACACAGCAATTTGTTTCTTTCCTTATAGTGCTACCATACGCGCCCCTGGTACCTGGTACCAGGACGCGTATGTCCTGGTACTGGTATTTTCTTGTATCTTGTATCATTCCCAACACTTACGTCTTGGGTGTCCAAGCGTTTCGCTCCCGGAAATGCTGCAAGTACAGCCTTGTCCAGTTGCTCGCTGTCAACGGGCGAGTCATCGGACAACCTGAACTTCAGAGTCAGACCACCGCCGAACTTCTGCCTCAGGTGGTGCAGCGGGCCTAGACAGGTCATCTGACCCTTCACCATGATGCCGATGCGGTCGCACGACACCTCGCACTCCTCCATGCTACGTCGTCAGATAGAATGAAAACACAAGATTTTAGGCATATTCACTATATTCGCCATGATCAGTGTTGATATGAAGCTCAATTTCAGGGTAAAAACACTGTTTCACAGGATAGCTCAGAATCAAGCTTGTGCATGAGCCCGAGTGCACCACTCACTTATGTGATGTTAGGATGAAGGCTATCTTGGTGCAGTTCTTCAACTTGACCAGGGCCTGACGAATGTGGTTGCGCGAGACGACATCGACGCCCGCGAAAGGCTCGTCCAAGAGCACGATGGGAGGGTAGCCAACCACGGCCACAGCGATTGACAGCTTGCGTTTGTTGCCTCCGCTGCAAATCAGTTGAAAACTTAGGTGGTTGAGGGATATTCTGTGTGCCCAAGGCACTATAGCGAGGTCTTGAATACCTTCTGGGGTTATAAGATTACTTAAAACTAACAGACAGTAAACCCAAGGAGGTTTTAATTTAGGAGAGCACCGAATACGTTATTCGAAGCTCACAGTTTTGGTTTTTGCCAGGCGCAAGTTACTTATTCGTCCATTATTTTCACATTACCGTGGTAATAAATATTATCCTATACTTTCGCTAACTTTTTAAATTCCTAGTTACTATTTAAAAAAGAAAAACCAGGCCTTAAAGTTTCCCTTTCGTTTATTTAAAGAAATCGACTCGTTCTCGTAGACCGAATGCGAGAGTTGTTGCTCGGCTGCATGCTCGTAAGACGAACACAATTTTCGCGACGCCATTTGGCAGAAAAAAAAGTGTGTTGCACACTTGCCGTCATGATCACGAGTGGCGCTAACAGCACCAGATTTCAATCCCGATATATTGCTCGGGTGTCCGCCTGTGTAGTTCAGTTGGTACAGCATCAGACGCGTTATTCGAAGGCTGCTCATTCGGTCTCGGCCGGCACGAGTTATCTCTTCGTCCACTTTACTTTCTTCACATTTGCGTCCTATTTGCACCAAATAACATCCCGTATACTTTCCTTGGCTTCCTTCTCCGTTATTTCAAATTAATGTTATATCTAGCAAACGAAAACCAAGCCCTACACACTCCCCTTCTATTGTTGTGTGGCTGTATTCATTCAGAAAAGCTTAAAGTTGCACCAATTCGTACGCCATTCTAATTTAGTTGCGCTTAAGGAAAAGCACTAAGACTAAATATAAAGGTAACAGGACGTGTAATCGCTTGCCCTGTTCTCTATGTCCTTCCTCCTTCGTGCCATTCACTAAGTGATATTACATTACAATACTGCATACCAATTTATTGAAGCTTTCGAGCGGTGTCTTTGTGCGCCAGTTCATGGAGTGGTTAGGATAGTGCTCAAAGTTATTAGAAAAATTTAACCTAAAATTTCGGTAGCAGTAGTAATAGTACAAACGACATAAATAGTATGATAACAATATTATTAGATTCGTTTTCATGTCCCAAAACCATGATATCATTATGAGGAGCACCGTAGTAGAGGGCTCCATAAATTTCGACCATCTGGTGTTCTATAACATGCACTGATGTCGCCCAGTACACGGGCCTCTACCATTTCACGCTCATCGAAATCAGATCGCCGTGGCAAATGTTGATGTTCGAACAATAAGTCAAAAAGAAAAGAAGGCAATCAGAAATAAACGCCAGCTACTGTAGTTCTGCAAAGCTCTGTTTTCAATGCGAAGCATTTCTTGGCGAACTTCGGCGACTTTGAGCGTATCTATCTATCTATCTATCTATCTATCTATCTATCTATCTATCTATCTATCTATCTATCTATCTATCTATCTATCTATCTATCTATCTATCTATCTATCTATCTATCTATCTATCTATCTATCTATCTGGCCGCCTACGACTTTTAGCTCTCCTGGCCGTTTGGATAGTGGTATCGATGCCAATCTTGGAATGATATAACATGACTGTATTGCGAACATAACTGACTATTCATTTCATGAAAATCATGATATGTATGTCATAAATATGATTTACGTGTCATGGTTTCGCTGCTCTTGTGGCGGTTTCATTCACGTGATATGTTTCAAAACTGGTACAGTATCACATGACTGCATGGCGAACACAAGGGACAGACACTAACATCAAAATCATGACATGCGTGTCATGTAACATGACTACAAGCCACACTCGTGATGTGCTAGCAGCCGTTTTGATAGCTTTGCATATACCACATTTGGTATTAGGGGATGGCAATGGATGACGAAGGTATATGACTGGTGCAAACATGATAATCATGAGATGTGTGTCATGTAAAAGGTGTCGACATAAAGCAATACTTTTTTGCAGACTAGTTGGTTCATACTTGAAAAATTGATTTGATGCACAAACCTGAAGGAAAACAAGGGAGACAGGAAAGAGCGTAGACTACCAACTGTTTATTGTCGTTTCTTGAAGCCAATATATACACATGCTACGCTGCGCTTCACGATGCGCACAAAACCAAAGATGCCGCAAAAAAAAAAAAAGCCGTCCCAAAACAAATCAATTCAAGTGTGACTGCCACCACAATGACAAATGCGAAAAATGGCAAAATACAAGTGATACCCACCACAATCTAAACTGCGTATTCCCAAGTTGTGCGCTCTTATTTAATCTAGAACTTATATTTTATTATATTTTGTATCTTTATTTACCAAGATCAAAGGTGTAAATAATGAAAACGTACTCTGGCTACGTTTGTTTAAAAAACATTTAAAATAGTGCTTAGACCGAAAAAAAACAAGAAAATTACAATTTTATAGTCACTCAAAGCAGCCCCAAGTGAGCAAACACGAAGAAGCAGTACGCCGAGTGAGTCATAAAACCGTACAAAACATTACGTAGCGTCACATGGAAAATAAAACAGGAACACTCATGAGCAAAAGAAAAGAAGAGAAATGGAAGAGAACACAATGCAAGGCGTTACTTACAACATTACACATGACCATGTAGGAAGACCATTTCCCTGTCCGAAAGTGACAATGAAGGCATGCTTATACACTTGTCATTAAATTGCCTGATAAAGTACGCTTCGATAATCTCTCTTTCGGTCTTTTCACGTGCCTTAGCCATGACTGACGCACTCTCAAACCGGGGGGTGCAACCGCATGTCCTACAGTGGAAATCTAAATGACCACCATTTTTTCCTTTTACGGCCAGACTGTGCTCACGCAAGCGTTTGTTGAGGCAACGCCCCGTCTGCCCTAAAGAGTTGGTAGTCTGCCCTAAACAGTTGGTAGTAAACAGTTAGTAGTCTGCGCTCTTTCCCGTCTCCCTTGTTTTCCCTTCAAGTTTGTGCAGCAAATCAATTTTTGAAAGGACTACATGCCACGCTCATGATGCACTCGCGGCCGTTTTGCTAGCTTCACATCTACCACATTCGTTATTACGTGACGCGAACGGACAACATGGGAAAATGACACGTACAAACATGAGGATGATGACATGCGTGTCATATACCAACATGACTACGCCCCACACTCATGATGCGCTCGCGGTCATTTCGCTACCTTCACATATACCAAAATTTGGTATTACCTGATTGGAATGGATGACGAAGGCATGTGACTGGTGCAAACGTGATAATCGTGAGATGCGTTTCATGTAATAACATTAATACACGCCACACTCAAGATGCCAATACACTTCGACGTGAGCCGGTGCGCGTGCGAGCCGGCGTTCGTTTTATCACGTCACGCTGGCGATTCCACGCCAGGCGCCGATATCCCCCTAGTAGAGATGAGTGGATCTGCCCACTGACCTTCATTGTGGATCTATCTGCATGCCTTATACTTGCAGGCGCGCGCCGCGCTGCGTTGCTTCGACGCATGCGCGTTTGAGCGCACACAGCGTCCTTCTGTGAAGAAGGTGGTGGTGGCGGTGAAAACGTATTTATTTATTTATTTACAGAATATTATCTGCGGAGAAACTCCGAGTAGTCGGAGATGCTTGGCTTGCGGTGGGGGGGCCCTTAGTCTAGGGCTCCACTTGCAGCAGCCGCTCTGCGGGCCCGGTTGATCAGACTCAACTGATCTTCCAGGTTCTCGCTGGCCAGCAGCTCCTCCCATCACTCCGCTGTAGGATTTTGTACTGGTTGTAAGGCTGTAATGGCCTGACACTCCCACGTGACCTGGTACAGAGTGGCTTTAGCTGAACACCATGGACAGAGAGGAGAGTATGCCGAGGGGTGCATTTTACTCAGGATGTGCAAATCCGGAAACGGGCTGGTTTGAATTTGCCTCCAGCTGACCGATTACTCTTTATTTAGTGTTCGGTGTGGTAGCTAATAAGCTTTCCTAAGTCCTCTGTAATGGTTTAGGATGGCCGAATAGTCGCAAGGGACCGCAACGAGTTCCTCAGAGGCAGAGTTGGAAGGTGCTCGGCTCGCATACTCTCGAGCTACCCTATCCGCTGCCTGATTCCCCTCCAGTCCCATGTGGCCCGGAGTCCATATAATCCGATGCCACATTCTGAGTGGATGTGTAATGGTATGCTCGCCAGTGTCTGTAACGCTCATGATGACGTTGAGAGCGGGTTGGCTGATGCGCCCCTGTAGGTAGTTGCTAGTTGCAGCAAGCTGCTTGAGAGTCCGTTAGAACTGTCAGCGACCTTCGTTGTCTGTAGCCGAGGGCGAGAGCGAGTGCGATGACAGTTTCTTCAGCATCGGTGATGTTGTGGCACCGCACGGAAGCGCTAGTACGTATTGTGAGTGTGTGGTCCACGACTGTGACTACATCCTTATTGTTTGCATGGTCGCAGTTGGTGGCGTCAACATAGTACGTAGTGTTCTTGTGTGCAAAATTTCGCTCGAAAGCTTCCACTCTGGCTTCCCGCCGGCCCTGATGTAGTCAGGGATCCATATTGCGGGGGATGGGAGCGACCTTATAAGTGGCACGAAGTTGGTCCGGAATGGGCTTGCGACGAGCTGCGTCGTGAAACTGGCTGATGCAGCCAAGGCATAGGAGCAGGTCACGGCCTGTAGGTGTTTGCGTGAGCCGTCGCAGTTGTGTGGCGAGTTGCGCTTCACAAAGTTCTTCAAAGGTGTTGTGTAGGCCCAATGCGAGGAGCTTGCTAAAAGGAGTACCCGGTGGTATCTTGAGTGCCGCTTTGTAGGCCTTGCGGAGCATTGCGTCTACTTGGCCCTGTTCGCTTTTGGTGAGGCGTTGGTAGGGCAAACTGTATGTCACCCTACTGACCACGAGGCTAAGTATGAGTTTCAAGGTGTCCTCTTCGCGCATGCCATGGCGCCGAGTAGCTACCCGAGATATCATTCGGGCCACTTGCAGTGTAGTGGTGCGGAGAAGGGAAAGTGTGTGATTCACATGGCGGTTCGACTGTACCCACATGCCTAATATTCGAATGGTGGATTTCTCTGGGATTTGTTGGCCAGCAAGGACGACCTGGAGGCGGGAGCCTTGGCTGTTCTGCGCCGATGGTGGGAGCTTGCGTCGATAAATCCGTAGAAGCTCAGATTTTTCAGTTGCACAGGCAGGGCCTCGTGCCTGCGCGTATTGTTCGACGCATGTGGCTGCCTGCTGCAGGTTATATTGTTTTTCTCCAAGGGACCCCCGCGTGCCCCAGACGGTGACATCGTCCACATAGATTGCGTGATGGATGCCATCGATGCGGTGGAGTTCATGTGCCAGGCCAACCATAGCTACATTAAAGAGTAGCGGGGAAATCACTGAGCCCTGCGGGGTGCCCTTCTTCGGAATCCTGATAACATGTGATCGGATGGAGCCGAGACCGACTGTGGCAGTGCGGTCCGACAAGAAGGTGTCAACATAACTCTAGACGCGCTGCCCACAATGAAGAGCCTCGAGGCCCTTAAGTATGGCCTGGTGGCTAACGTTATCAAATGCGCCCTTAATGTCTAAAGCCAAAATAATGTTTTCTCCTTGCTGGGGGGCGTTATCAATGACTTCTTCTAATTGTAACAGTACATCCTGCGTTGAAAGATGTGCCCGGAACCCGTACATTGAGTGCGACAAAAGGTCATTGTCCTCGAAGTAATCTTGCACGCGATTAGTGATGACGCGCTCGAAGAGTTTACCAAGGCAGGAAGTGAGAGATATTGGTCGGAGGTTTTAGATCTGAAATTTTTTGCCTGGCTTCGGTATCATTATGACCTCCGCGTGCTTCCATTCAGGAGGAAGCGTGCCACGTTGCCAATGATCATTGAAAAACGCCGTGCTTTCTTGTGCGGCGCTGTCGTTGAGGTTCCTGATAAGGGAGCACGCGATTCCGTCTGCCCCAGCAGCTGTGTTGCGATTGCTGCTGCAAATAGCTGCGTTAACTTCGTCCACCGTTATTGGTCGGTCGAGAGTGTCATTTGCACGCCCACGGTACGCAGCCTGAGATGCGGGTGGGTAGAAATCGCCAAAGCATTTTCGCCGGACTTGATCTAGCAGTTCATCGTCTGTACCCTCAAAGGCATGTATGAGGCGCATGACTGACTTATTCGCCTCATTTTTTGTTCAAATGGGGTCCATCAAAGCACGCAAAATGTGCCACGTGCGGGCCGTGCCCAATGAGCCTCGAAGAGAGTCGCTAAACTGGGCCCAATGGAGTCGCGCCAGTTCTGTAGCGTACTGCTCTGCCTGAGTGGTGAGTGCGGCGATCCTTAGCTTGAGGCGTCGGTTATGTTTTTGCGTCCTCCATCTGCGGATGAGGCTCCTTCGGGCTTCCCACAGATGTAGCAGATGGCCGTCCACTTCCGGCAATGCAGGTGTTCTGTTAATGGTGGTGGTCCAACGCTCTCGATTTTTTTTAAGTTGGGTGCACCAGTCGGTGAAGCTTGTGAGGCTGTCGAGTGAATGTTCGCTCTCACGACGAAAGGCGTCCCAGTTTGTGATGCGTGCTTCTCCAATAGATCGACGCGATGCGCTCTCTGTAACTTTTGTGCGGAGAATGAAGTGGTCGCTGCCCAAGGATTCCTGCAGGTTGTCCCAGTTATAGTTTGCACGGCCACGGGTGAAGGTGAGATCGGGGCAAGTGTCCCTGCACACACTGTTGCCAATCCGGGTAGGGAACGCGGGATCCGTAAGCAGTTCAAGCTGAAATTTTTCTGTCGCAGCCGCAAGCTGTTTGCTTTTCACATCCGAACGGTTGTAACCCGAGCGTTCGTCGAGAGCGTTGAAGTCGCCGAGCAGTAAGAGTTCTTTTCCCTGGGCCAATTTGCAGGCACCTGGAACGAGGGCATTGAAATCAGTGGTTTTTTTTTTGCTTTGGGGCGCTATATACGTTGACAATGATGATACTTCGCTTTTCTCCTTTCTTTTTTTGCCTGACAACTAGCTCCGCAATCACATGTTCTATGTTGGTGTCTGGGATGTTGTCTAAGCCAACTGCGGTTAGCGCTTTGTCAATCAGGATGGCCGCTTTGCCCTTTGTTTGCCTATTATAGGACTCATAACCCGAAAATATGGGTAGCGTTCCAGGCTCCTGAAACGCTATGACATCTGGCCGAGCAAGGTTTGTGTTAATGTACTGTTGGAGGAGGCTCCGCTTTCTGCGGAAGCCGCGGCAGTTCCATTGCCAGACTTCTAAATGTTCGCCAATGAGTGGGGCTGTGCTGCCCATGGTTAATTCGTTGAGTGGAAAGACGTGGGTATCGGAATCTCGGCTTGCGACGCCGATGTAGGAGTGAGGTTGAGGGCGCTGGGTGTCAATGCGGGAGTAGCGAGGATTTCGGATGCATGTGATTCCAATCCTAGTCTACGGTAACCTCGATCGGTCGTGGCGTGCGAGCTATGAGTGGCCCTCTCCCTGCGTATGTTTTCGCCTGTTTCAGCAATTTGCACCTCGAAGCGTGTCTCGAGACAGTCGAGGCGTTCTCCGAACTCGTGAATACAGCACTGAATTGTTGCGATAGCTTCTGCGCGAGCGTTGAGAGCATTTCACGTAACTCTTCGCGTGTGACTGTGGTGCCCGACGCAGCAGGAATTGATAGCGCTGTTTTAGGGATTTTCTGTCTCTTGATGGAGGTTGGTGGTTTTTTTCGCGGGAGTCGGGCGGCGATCCAAGACGCGCCATTAGGGCATGAAGTTGAGAACTGTCCTTGGCTTGACGTGCCCCGACGGCAATCAGCTCCTGTTTGAGTTTTATGTTTTCCGCGAGAAGGTATTCGTATGCGGTGGAGAGTGTATTGAGTGGAGCGATGGGAGGATCTACATTTGCTGACCAGCTCACCTTATTGTCCGCACCGGCTGATGGAGTAGGATTGGGCTTCTCATTATGTTTGCTGGAGACGTGCTGCGACTGTTGACGGGCGGGTTGCTGCTGCTGCTGCTGCCCCTTGGTCATCTGGTTCTTCGGATGCTGTCGCTGCTGCTGCTGTCACTGCTGCTGTTGGCCAGGTTCCACAGAAGGGAGGGGCGGGAAGGACTGTGACCTCGAGAGTGAGCGGGAGTGGCTGCATGAGGTCTCGTTTTCCTTGCTGAACCACCTGCGTTTGGGAGTGGGTGGGTTACCATGAGGGTTGCGGCCCCTGGCTGGTGCTGCTGGTTGAGGAGGTGGCCGTGGACGCAGGGCCTTCAGTCTCTGAGAACACTCTTCGGCGCCCGTTAAGTGGGCATCTCTACATAAGTGACAATTGGGAGCACAGGAATGACCGTCAACGGGGTCGAGGATACTACACTGCCGACACACGGGAGTGTTTGGCGTGGGGCATACGTCTGAGTGGTGCCCCGGTTGTAAGCAGACTTGGCAGGCTTGTCGCGTCGGCTTGTACGGGTGGCAGGCCACCTCCCCACCGTAATACAGTACATATCGGGGCAGAAGGGGGCCCTCAAAAGTGATCACGGCCGATTTGGTAGCACCAAGCATTCGTGCGCACGCGTAGGTTGGCGGTGAGTTCTTCCGGAGTTGTGCCAGGGTCTATACCATGAATAGGATCTGGACGCTCTAGGTGCCGACCAGTTCGGACGCGCGAAGATCGGCTCCTGCTTTCAAGAATGCTTTCCTGTGGTATTCATGAATTAGTCGCCGAGTTTTCAGTCCCATCGTATGCCTAAGTTCTCAAGAAATCAGCAGATACCACCTTTGTGTTGGTGAGTGGACTTTTAAACCGTTTTTGGGGCATTTTTAAACGGCAACGCCACCGGGGGATTTAAGCCTAACAACCAAGGAGGCGATTGTCGCCGATGCGCCGACCCGGCGCCAACGTGACTCAACGCTGTGCACGTTCCAGGACCTGCAACTGAGAATGGAATACCAAGTGGATGGAGAGGACATCTCTCCAGAGGATTGCACGGAAGACATGGGTTGGAAAAAAACCAAAACGAGACGCTCAAGGAATAAGCAAGCCGTGGTTAGCGTTCCTGCGGCCAAGGGTTCGACCAAGGCTGGCATTGCGGGAGACGCTCGAGCCAGTCGTAGTAGGTATGATACCAAGCATATAGATGTGCGAGCTGGACGCATGCCACCACTACCCAAGGACTTCAGCAGAATTGTGCTATGACCACGTGGAGGATTAAATATCTCGAGAATTGGCACTGGAGCCGTGGCAGACGCGATAGTACTGGCGGCCGGCATCGAAGAGGAGGAGGCCATGCAGGACATCATCTGTTCCAACTTGCAGCAGAACATTATAGTGGAAAGCACTCCGGACCAAGATTCAAGATACCTCAAGGTCAAGCAAATTGACATTGGAGGCAAAGTTTTCGAGGTTAGCGCGTACGCCACGGCACCCCACGATACTTGTAAAGGAGTGGTTCGCGGGATCCCCGTAAGCGATACTCAGGACATTTTGACCCGAAAGATTGTGAACGTCAAAACCCCGCTCGTGCTACAGACCAAGAGAATCAAGGACACCGGGACAATCATCATAGCGTTCGAAGGACACAAGGTGCCCAGATTCGTGAGATATGGACCTTCACTTTTTCAGTGCTCCCTTTACCGCAAAAACATCGATGCTTGTTATGTCTGTGGAAAGCTGGGACATCGGTCTGACGTCCGTCCGAACCCTGCTGAAACCATATGCAGAGGCTGCGAGATCAAGAACCCAGATAGCCTGCACCAGTCCAATCCAAGATGCAGGCTGTGCGATGGTCACCAACCCACGGCAGACAAAGAGTGCAAGAACAGGTTCTTAGTGACATACGTCGTCAGACGCAGACGTTGGGAAAGATCGCGAGCAGCCGCAGAAGCCCGGGACGCATCAATCACATCGAGTCCAGACATCAACGACAAGCAGCTTATTCCACCCTACGGGACCCAGAGCATCCAGACTACACAAGAACAGGAAAGGCGGCCCCACTCCAGGGGGGGGGGGGGTTGCGTTCCGGAAGATGTTCTAGACCCGAGGCCCGCTACCAATCACGGGGGCGCTCGAGTTCTCAAGGTCACCATCAGGGTCGGGATCAGCCTGGGCGGCACACGAATGGCTAGCTGCCTGGCGTTCAGTTCGAGATCACGGCTTTACACCCGGGAAGGACGCCTGCAGTTACATCGAAAGGCAGCTGGGCTGAGCGAGTGCGCAATGGCGCGGCAGAGGTGATGACAGGTAAGCTGCCAGAGCATGATAGAATTGCACAGCTAGAGCAAGAAAACGCGAGACTTACAATATCGAACGACAGGCTATCAGCTGAGTTAGAGGAAATAAAAATTCTTCTCGCTAAGCTAACCAGCGCGCAGTCTTCACAGCCAATGCCTCAGCCAGTTGATGTCCCTGTGGCTGAAAACGTGGGGGACTCGAGAACCACAAAAAAGAGGGCAGTCATGGCAGAACACGTGGAAGCCAACCAAACGACAATGTCAGATATAAAAGAGGTCTTTGACACGCTCAGCAAAGTAGTAGCCCATCTTAGCGAGCAGAAGGGTAGGCTACAGTCAAGCGTGGCGGCACTGCAAGAGCATATGACTTTGCGCATTACAAAGGTCGAAGCATATCTGCACAATACAGCAAGGCTTCATCATGCACCAAACTCACCCCTTCGGCCACCAATACTAGTGGTACCAAACCTGTCGACAGGTGCAGCATCAGGCTCTGGCTGCCCATGTAATAACGTTGATGGCAGTGCTACGCGAAGCATTTCATATCTGGCAATGGAACTGTAGAGGTTACTTTCAAAAAAAGGCAGCCCTACAGCAGTATATCAGGAGCAGCCAAGAAAAGCCTCATATTATATTATTACAAGAGACCCTTTCACCGCAAGCAACGTTGCCTGGATTCCGGCCTGTAATAGGGGATACTGAAGGGAGGGGAGTCTGCACCTTCGTATGCAACAAACTAACGCACGTAACCCACGACTTCAAGATAGAAGCAGGCCGGTTGGAACAGGTCATGGTAGAGATCGTTCCAGGTACCAGCAACCGTCAGAGCATTTTCATACTTAATATATACAGCAGTCCAAAGGAACAAAAGCAAGGGTTCAAGATGGTTCTAAAGAAAGCTGTTAACATCGCCGGGGAATGTCCACTCGTCATAGCAGGTGATTTCAACGCCCCTCATCATACATGGGGTTACAAGTACAACACTGGGAAAGGAAATCGGCATTGCCAAAGTGCCAGTGAACTTGATCTCACCCTAATCACAGACCTCAGCCTACCAACAAGGCTTGGTACATCTTGCTGCAGGGATTCCACCCCGGACCTTACATTTGTAAGGAACATCAAGAAGGCCCAATAGATGAACCTTGCTGTAGACCTAGGGAGTGACCACTGCATTCTTGCCCCTACCTTCTCCGTGGAGCGTAAAAAGCAGAGAGAATTCCACTTCACAGACAGGGATAAGTTCAGGAAGATAAGGATGAAAAGGGAACAAGATGGCCACAGACAAGGCTTGGAGCAGTTGGTCAAACAGATTAAAGATGACATCAAATCCGTCTCCACCACCATTACCACAGATTTTCCGGTTGAAAGAATGTATAGCCGGCTCGCTCATCTTCTTGAGGCAAAGCAAGCACTACTGAACCGTTGGAAGGGTCAGCGCCTGAACCGAATACTGAGGAAGAAGATAGCTGAGGTAAACAGATCAGTCGAGGAACATTGTCGTGCACTATCCAGGCAGCAATGGGACGAAATCTGCAACTCCGTCGATGGTCAGATGCGCAATGGCAAGACATGGAATATGTTAAAGCATCTCCTCAACGAAAACACCACCCAAACAAACCAAAAGCATGTTATCGCTCGAATTTTGCATAAAGAGATAGGGCGCACTACAGAACAGCAAGTCGTGCAGCGGCTCGTGCATAAGTACCTCCCAATCAAAAGAGGATCGGCACTACCAAGTAGACAGTACCAGGGCAGACCCAATCCAGGTCTTGAGGGCGACTTTAACATCAAGGAGATCAGAAGAGCTTTGCATGATCTCCACGGCAGGTCGGCCCCTGGCCCGGACAGTATATTAAACAAGGCCCTTCGTAACCTTGATGACGATTCAATTGAAACCCTGAAGGATATGATCAATGCAACATGGAAAGAAGGCAAGGTGCCAGAGCAGTGGAAGCTGGCCAGGACGATCCTTATTTCTAAGCCAGGAAAGCCCCCTAACTTAAACAACATGAGGCCAATATACTTGACATCATGTATCGGCAAGGTTGCAGAACATGCCATACTGCACAGGATAAACAAGTACTTGGAAGATAACGACATACATACACACAATATGGTTAGACTCAGGGCAGGGCTATCCACACAAGATGCTTTGAAGCTAATCAAACACCAGGTCATCGACAACAAAACGAGAGACGTGAGAGCCATTCTGTGCCTCGATCTAGAAAAAGCGTTTGACAACATCCACCACTCATTCATACTCGAAGCAATTTCCAAGCTTGGTCTGGGGAAAGCCTTCTATGACTACGTATGGTCCTTTCTTACAGATCGGAAAGCCGTGATGAAGATTGCAGATATCGAGACCGCAGCAATCGAACTAGAAGCAAGGGGCACGCCGCAAGGGGCAGTGATTTCACCAATGCTGTTCAACATTGCCATGATTGGACTGTCAAAGAAATTATCGAGCATTGAAGGATTGAAGCACAGCATCTACGCAGATGACATTACCATCTGGTGCACAGGTGGAAGCGAGGGGCAGATTGAGAGCGCCCTGCAAGAGGCGATTGACACCGTAGAAGAGTACCTTTGTCCTTCTGGGCTCAAGTGCTCCTCGAGTAAGTCAGAACTTTTACTGTATCGGACTGCACGCCAGAGACCGAAGCCCAGGGGATGGAAGCCGTTAAACCAGATAGACATCCACCTCCGTACAAATCAAGGGGATGCCATCCAGAGGGTCGACTCCATCAAAGTCCTGGGCATGCTGATAGAGTCTACCGGCGCCAACAGCAAATCTATAGCCAAGTTAACTTGGAAAACAGACAGTGCGGTGCACCTCATACACAGAGTGGCCAACGAAAGAAATGGGATCAAGGAAGACAACCTCATCAGGTTGATGCATGCGTTTGTTCTAAGCCACTTCATGTGCAAGGCAGCAATGCACAACTGGTCAAGAGCAGAGTCCGAGACACTGAATGTGCTCCTCAGGAAAGTTACCAAGAAGGTCCTGGGCCTACCCATACATACCAGCACCGAGCGTCTGCTTGAGCTTGGCATTAACAACACAGTCGAAGAAATAGCAAAAGCCCAAGAGAGAGCACAGTTTGCAAGGTTATCTACAACAAGGTCGGGGAGAATGATCCTGCAGAAGCTGGGCCAACACCCAATGGCAATCAGACACAATTACAAATATATCCCCGACAACATCAGGGAGAATATCACGGTGTTTCCTATACCAAGAAACATGCATCCAGAACACAACGTCGGAAGAAGAGTAGCGAGGGCCAGGACTATACTTCGTCAAGTCTCAAACGAGGAACGAGGGGTCGTATTTGTTGACGCGGCTTCCTACGCCAATGGGAAAGCGTTTGTGGCAGTGGTGGTCGATGGGGCTGGCCATGTCGTCAACTCAGCGACGGTCAGGACGAAAGACCCAATCATTGCGGAACAGGTGGCCATCGCCTTAGCACTCAAGATGGATAACATTGAAGTCGTCCACAGTGATTCTATGGCAGCACTACGGGCGTTCGCCAAGGGGACGGTCTCTGAACAAACGCTGAGAATACTGCAAGGCAAGAACATAACGCATCATCTTCTGAGTTGGTTCCCAGCTCACCTTGGGCAAATCAACGATTCCCTTCCCAATCTCAATGAAGCAGCACACGAAGTGGCGCGAGAACTTTCCAACCGCGCCTCCCCGGGGATGCGTTCTACCGGTGAAGGGGATAACCGGGAAATTCTTACAACATATAACGAGCTCACTAAACATTTGTACCTGTCTAGAAGGATTTTCCCTCCACCTCACAAAAGTCTAACCCGGCCCCGAGCACTTACATTAAGGCTTTTGCAAACGCGGATGTACCCTACTTTGAAAATGTTACACATTATGAACCCTGACCTATACCCAAGTAATCTTTGTCCACATTGTGGGGAAAAAGCTTCATTAGAACACATGCTCTGGCAGTGCACCAAATTTGCTCATATATTGAACATCACCTCTGCCAGATGGGAGGCGGCAATCCGCAGCTCATCCTTGTCAGATCAGCTCTGGGCTGTCCACCAAGCCAGCGAGGCGGCTGAGGAGCTTGGCATCTCAGTCCGCACGTGGGAGCTGCCCGCAACACAGTGATCTGTGTTTTAGAGGACCAAATAAAAGTTTATCCAATCCAATCTATCCCATGAATAACTCCCCGCAAGGTGCCCTGAGGGGCAGCCACATAGGTATTGAATTCGTAGGTCTTCCTCTCAAGCAGAGGCTGGTGATCCGACGAAGAATTTCAGCCGTCTCAGCATGTGGCGTGCTGGCAATAATGATGTTCGAACCGGGGCGAGTACGTATAATGAAATGATTACCAGTACAATGTTGTCAAGAATTGCCGGCCATTGCTACGGCTCGGGAGATTTGATGCGTAGTGAAGTTCCGAATGGCCAGGCCCTTTTTCGGGCGCATGATGATCTTTATGTCCGTGCTTTGAAGCGGCGGCGGCTTCCTTCGAACCTGGCATGGCTTCGTTACGGGTGGTGGTGTTCGCGCTGGTGCGACATCGGCCGCGTCTGCCTGTGCAGCAGGAGCGCTCACAGCCGCAGCTGCCCCGGCGTTGACGTGGCTGGGCGGAGTGCTTGCAGGACCGGCCGGCTGCAGCAATTCCGCTCGAGCTTTGTCGAATTTTTTCTGGCGTTGACGCTGGCGACGGGAAATCGCCAGTTTCCAGTTGGCGTCGGTGTCGCTCGCCGGTCCCAGCGATGCAGACGATGTGCGATGGTGCACGGCAACTTCATCTTCGTTTGCCGAAGTGAGCTCGTCGAGGTCGAGAGATTCCGTGTTAACATGGGTGTCGTTGGGGCTGAATGTAGGTTGAACGCATTCAGTAGAAGTCACGTCAGCAGTTGGCGCAGTGCTAGCGTCCATATTGTTGTCGAAGGGGTCCCGTCGTCAGGCAAAGTCACCCGTACTCGCACAGGCGAGCTGGGTTGACGCTTAGACCCAGCGGCCCAGCGCTCACATGGGTTCTTCTGAAAGCGATAGAGAAAAATGGAGATGCTCTACAGCCTCGGGAAGGGTGTGTGGTTCCCCGGACAGTTAAAGCTTGATGATCCGACACAGTGCCGGCGACGATATCGGAGTAATCCGGTCAACGAGAGCACACGTTCGGCGGAGCGTATGCGACGCGCGTCCGCTCGCTCCGGCGTCCAAACGCCGACTCCCTCTGTCAAGAAGAGAGGCAGACGTGGTGCTGTTCAAGAAACGTCGTCGGTGCGAAATGCAGCATGTCGCATTTTGTGCTGGTTGCCACCGGGCCCCGACGACGGACGCTGGTCGCGCCTGGCGTCACTCTACAGAGTGCTCGCGTTTTGCCAGAGGGCGTCGCCACGCCCAGCCTGCCCGTTCGTCAACATTGCGTCGGAGTATATTCGGCCTTTCATGATGCGCTCGCCACCGTTGCGCTAGTTCCACATGTACGAAATTCGGTATCAAGGGAAGTGAATAGACGACGAAGGTAAATGACACGTCCAAACCTGACAATCGTAATATGCGTTTCATGTAAAACATGACTACATGCTACGCTCATAGCGTTCTCACGCCTGATTGATCGATTGATTGATTGATTGATTGATATGTGGGATTAACGTCCCAATACCACCATTTGATTATGAGAGACGCCATAGTGGAGGGCTCTAAAATTTCGACCACCTGGGGTTCTTTAACGTGCACTCATATCTGAGCACGCGTGCCTAAAACATTCCCGCCTCCATCGGAAATGCAGCCGCCGCAGCCGGGATTCGATCCCGCAACCTGCGGGTCAGCAGCCGAGTACCTTAGCCACTAGACCACCGCGGCGGGTTCTCGCGCCTGTTTCAGTAGTTCCACATATACCGAATTTGGTATCACGTGACGTGAATGGACGATGGATGTAAATCACACGTTCAATAATGATAACCTTGATATGAATTTTATGTAAAAAGATGACTACATGCTACGCTCATAGCACGCTCGCGGCCGTTTCGCTAGCTCCGTATATACCAAAGTTGGTATCAGGTGACGTTAATGGATTACGAAGGTAAATGAAATGTCTAAAGATGATAATCATGACATGAAAGTCGTGTATGGCATAATTTACCTCCGCCTCTCAATGTTGGGCAGATTTTAAGGTGACCTATCACCCTTCCTCATTCGTGCTTCGCATATCATCGATTCCCGCAGTACGTGGTATCTGCCATTTTTTCTATTCACCGTTAGGCCCACGTTCTAATGTTTGTATACGCAAAACTCACCAGGAAGCCTAGAAATCCCCTCTGCACTTGTGTAAACCTTCCGGCTAGATTTAGGAGTTTCTATTATGCATGTAGTGAAGTTTCAACAGCACACCCGCAGAGGGTGATAACCTGAGGAATACACAATTGGAAGAGCACACACGTCGACTATTGATACAGATCTGAGTATAAGCTTGCTAAAAGAGCAGGGCAGTTATTTGGAGTAGCTATCTTGCCACGCGTATAGGACAATAGAAAACCCACCTGTAGTACTCGCATGGCTTGGACGCATGCTCCGACAGGTCGACCATGGTGATCAGTTGAGAAACAATCGATCCCAGTGATCTTTCCGGTATACCGCGTAGCCGGCCGAACATGAAAAGCGTCTCAAACGCATTCAGTTTGCCGAGAAGTGCGTCGCTTTGAGGGCAGTAGCCGATGCGGGCTTGCCACTGCACGCACAACCGTAAATCCATTGTGATTTTACGATACCGTACCGACATTGCTTCGTAACGCGTAGCTTATTTGCCATTAGTGACGATAAAACATGCACACTGAATGTTACGAAAACTATGTCGTAGCAATAATGTGGAGCGTAAGTCTTCAGAGACGCTGGCAGTGCTCACAGGTAACTGTATAACGCGAATGAGCCTCATTTCATAACGACAGGTGCCAATGAGCGATACACACAGATAAGTTTTGAATTAGCACCGAAATGACAAAGCAGAATTAGTATTCACGTTATAAATATCGGATGAAACAATTTCGACCTTTCCAGTGGCATTTAGCCAGAGCGTCCGAAACCAGCGCATTGTGCATAGCGTATCAAACAGTTCCATATCGATGCTATTGTATTTTCAGAATTACATGTGCTTGCAAGTATGCATACTGTGACGAGTTTGCAAAGTAATTATTGAAGATAATCTAGATTTGTTCATAATGTCACTCGACCTCCTGCTTTCCAACACGCAGAAAAATACTTATGTTGAAGTAACCTATTACGACTAAAAACGACAGCATTTGAGAAGTCTCCCTGCTGAGCTCTGATACATCAATTTTAGCACAAACTTCGTAGCTTAAGCATTGGCTCAAAAAGCTTCAACAAAACTTTCAATGCCTTGAGGGATTGAACAGGATGAGTTCCTATAATATGACACTATGATAGCACCCGTGTTGGCCAAAATCAGACTGTCGCCTTCATTGGCGCGCGCGCCCAAGAGTTTAAGGAGGGGGAGGTGTCGCGCTCTGAATCATCTAATGAGGGTGCTGTGTCAGCCCCATACCTATACTCTTTCAGGTCTGTGCAGCCACAGTTTAATGTTTACGCTTATAGCCAAGCAGCTGTTTGAAAATAGTGGCAGTTGACGACCCTTTACGTTGCATTCTATGAACTGTCCACGTCCCACTTTTGCCCCTGGTAAGCCGGGTACCACGGGCAGGGCGCCGTCGTGACGAACTGGACTTTGCTTCAGTTCCATTTTCGCATCCATTGAAAAACTTGCTCGCTTTTTGGCTCGGGCTACAATGGGGTTAGGGGGGGGGGGGGTGCTGCTGTGAAACTTGTCTACACCCTCTAAAGGAGAACCCTAAGAACACCTATGGCGACTCGCTTTTGTGTGCGAAAACGTTTCGACTGGATCTGAAGCAACTTCGACTCACCTCCCGAGGGGCCTTGGATAGAACCAGTTTCTTCATGTACGCGTTGCCGTCGGTCATCTCAATCAGGGCAGCGAGCATCTGGAAGGTGGTCGTCTTGCCAGCGCCGTTGACACCCACGAGACCGAAACATTCACCGGGATTCAGGGCCAGGTAGATGCCGCGCACCGCGTAGAACTTGTCGAAAAACTTGTGCAGGTTGCGCGCCACCAGCGCGTACTCTCCGAAGCGCTTCTGTCGGCAAACCGTGTTCACCAGTTTCTTCTCCGCGTCCACGTCGTCATCCAGCGCTGGCGTGTGCAGGTCGTGCAACTTGTTCTCGTAGCCGAAATCTCCCGAGACGCCACGCACAGCAATGTAGAACAGTACTGCGCCCAGTATTAGCATAAGCAGTAGCTCGCCCACGATGCTGTACCAGGACCAGGAGAAGGGGCCAATCGTGGACCACAGTTCCTCATTGCCTTCCTGGTGAGCCGCCAACACTGCGAGTCGTGAATGCCGTAATGTCGAAAATGAGCCAATACGATCCGGAAGAGATAATCCGGGGATGCTTCATGACTGGGATCACTCTGTAACTCCGTGATTAACAATGGCACTCTACGCATAGCAAGAATTCATCAGGCAATTTTTGCGGCTCAATAAAAAATTGAATAATATTGCGTTAACATCCCTTGGGGTAGTGCATCTACAGTTAGTGGTTACGTATTTGTATGGATATTAATTATATACGTACAGATGTATGGCGGTATTCGGTGCATGTATGTATGTGTGCATGTATGTATGTATACATTGCGCACACACACACACACACACACACACACTACACACACATTACACACACACACACACATTACACACACACACACACATTACACACACACACATTACACACACACACACACACACACACACACATACATACATACATACATACATACATACATACATACATACATACATACATACATACATACATACATACATACATACATACATACATACATACATACATACATACATACATACATACATACATACATACATACATACATACATACATACATACATACATACATACATACGTACATACATACATACATACATACATACATACATACATACATACATACATACATACATACATACATACATACATACATACATACGATGAAGGGGCTTGTACGCTAAAGTGCTCGCACGATAAACAAATTCCTCCACGCTTCAAAGAAATGATGGGACGCGTGCGCCTAGCACGCGAAGAAAACGGCCTTCTCGGTGCACTGGCATTACAGCTGCGTGCGTTTGACTCACTTTTACAGCAGTGGACGATGCCCGATCCGAGCAGGCGCATATCGTCGCACACGCCGATGATTAAGTCGTCCAGCTTCGGTCGCAGGCGTAAGAGCTCGCACATGCTCGCTTCGTAGTCGAGGCTTACAGCCTGGATAGTGGTGGCGCCGAGCAAGAAGGGTGGAAGGAAGAGCAGAGGCACGCGCAACACCTGGCTGTTAAGCGCGGGCAAACTGGTCATGTAGAACAAAAAGACCGCAGGCCCTGCAGAAGAATCGTTGGTACATTAGAGATGGTGGCGACACAAGATAGTGGTATGCCTCGGTGCACACACTGTCCTACCCAGCCTTTTACGACAATGCCATAAGGTCTTACGAACAGCCACACAAACTGACCGGGCATGCCGATGGTCATAGCAGTGGGCAGAGTTACCCTTCAGTGGTGGCAAAGTTTCGTTAACTACTTCCTACCCGTCTCCTTTGTGGATTCCGAAAGAAAACATGCTTCGTGAAAATGAAATGTTGATGTTCTTACAATGGCCGGTATTTGGTCTCTCGCTTTCTGGTAGTAAAAATGGGAAGGAAGCAGCTTCCAGAACGCAACATCAGGAATTATAGTGATAGTCCTGCGTAGCTATTATCCTCCTCTTTTAACAACGACAAGACGTATCACACTCAGTATAGATATGGATAGACATTGCAAACCATAAGGAGACTATAAGTAAAGGAGACTGTCCGCCTCCATCTGCGAGACCCACCCTACATTCGTCAGCCTATGTTGATGATATAAGTGTTGTAGTCCGTCTAGTCCTCACCTCCTACAGCGAATAGGCCGACTATGATGGAATACGCAGTCCCCTCGGTTTCGATGTGCTCCGCCACCAAGTACGGTAGTATTATGCCGCTCGGAGCGAACGACAGCACGACTGCGGCGAGAGCCACTGCAACAAATTGGAGATGATAACCATCATAAGTGTCAGCTTCATTATCAACATACCAAAGTCGGTGGGTTGCTTCCGTCTACATGCCACACACGTATGCACACATATTATACGTGCAAAATACCGTACCAGGATATCGTTACCCCAGGAACAATGCTTTTGACGTGCAATCATTTTAACAACCATTTCATTGATCTAAAAACATTTATATCAGAAAATCGATCTTAGATCATTAAACCTCTGTACAGAACTTTCCTTAACTCAGATCTTTGTCTGCCATTAACTAAGAACAGGGGCATGAAAAGTTCCACGGCAGTTTCCAAGGAGTGCTTGTGAAGTGTTGAATTTCTGGATTGCTTGCGCGTGCGGCTGTGCGAAACGTCAGAGAGCAAATGCGGTGAAATCCTCTAAGCAAAGAGTACATTAGAAAAAGTAAGAAAGGTACGTTCTAAGTCATTCTCAAGGTGCCAGACAGAGTACATGGGATATTAGAAGTAATTTTATAGTCAATTGGGTGCTACTTTTGAATAAGGCGTTCGATGCATCGAACGCGTTGTTTGAAGGTCGCAGGTTTGGTTCCTGCCCGCGGCAAGTTATCTTTTCGCCCACCTTCCTTTCTTCAAATTTACATTACAATTACTCCTAATAACATCCTCTGTATTCTCTCTTGTCTTATTGTTTGTTAGTTCTCATTAATATCATGCTTCACAAAGAAAGCGAACCCTTAGGATTACACTCATCTCCTTCAAGGCGGTTTGGTCAATCTAAACAGTGCATTGCTTTCGATCCGCTTCTAGAGGACAGAAATATTTTTCTACTGGCTGATCTAAACTTCACGCAAAAGAGCATACCTGAACCTTGTGGTCAGTTCGTCATACTAGTTTCTAACGGCTAGATCCCAGTTATTTTAGCGAGTGCCTTCAATCTTTGCATTTTTGGGAATATATATGAACTCATCATAATTGTTTTAATTTAAATTCTGAGCCTTCTTTCGTTACCTATGGTCTCAAAGCGTAGGCGTTGCGATACCGCGAACACTCCGTAGATGACAGCCATCGGGACGAGGTAGAAGGCGAGGTCGAACAGGAAGTGCGCCGACATAAAAGTACAGCCAGAAACGCCTGTCATGAGTTGCAGACCGCGAGCTCCGCCGTGGTTCTCGGCTGCGGGGAACACCACGAATGAGGATACGATCAGGCCCATGCTGACTGTGGCCAAGCAGCCCCAATAGATCCACGCCTGCTCCACGGCGAGCTGCAGCTGCCCCAAGGTCTCTTCGTCACGCTTGCGAGTCGACGTAGTTCTCAGGACGTCCTCGGGCAACGGGTAAAGCGAGAGCTTGGTCGTGATGCTCTGGTCGTGCCGGCCGGATGCGGTCCTCAGCCGAACGATGTGCATCAGGTTGTTAAGCACAGGCAGGCTCATCATACTTGTGGGGTTGTACCAGGCTTCAATTCTGCGCCGAGCGTACACCAGTAGAAGTGTATTCCTTTTATATTTCCCTCGAAAAATACGAGCTTTAGTGCGTTCACAAATCTAGTACGCCGAACAATAATAGCATAATACGGGTTACCCTGTGCTGCCATTTACATAACGTGGCGCTCTTTGTGACTATCATGTCTTACAGGCGTCCTGTCCTGTGATACTCTCGAACAATAGGCGCAAGAAGCAAAGTTTGTGCTGTTAAGGCCGCAGGCGAAACATTAGAAGGAAATATAATCACGGCAATAACAGCCGTGTTATTGCTACCAACCCGCTCACGTTTGTGGCCCTGGTGATTCGCACGATGTTAGATTAAGAAAGTGAAACTTTTCACTTCAAGGTCCGGCGTTTTCATCATTTCCAGTTTATGGTATATGACATAGTATTTGAGAAATCTACATGCTCGCGTCTTTCGGCAGCGTACTGCCTAACTGGCATTGCGTTGTCTAACTTGAAAAATGTCTAGTGAACGTAGCAGCCTGAAAATATACTGAAGGTGGTGGAGGCCTCGTTGAGTGGACTTGCAATCACTTCGCGTAACTCGAAAAAAAGGCAGTTACGATAGACTGATTGACTGGTTTGATTGATTGATTAATTGATTGATTGATTGATTGATTAATTGATTGATTGATTGATTGATTGATTGATTGATTGATTGATTGATTGATTGATTGATTGATTGATTGATTGATGTGTGGTGTTTACCGTCCCAAAACCACCATATGATTATGAGAGTTGCCGTGGTGGAGGGCTTCAGAAATTTCGACCACTTGGGGTTCTTTAGCGTGCACCAAATCCGAGCACACGGGCCTACAACGTTTCCGCCTCCACCAGGGATGCAGCCGCCGCAGGCGGGATTGGATTCCGTGACCTGCGGGTCAGCAGCCGAGTACCTTAGCCACTAGACCACCGCGGTGGGGCAAGACAGTTACGAAGTTCATCACATCACACTCTCAGTGCTTTTATACCCAAACTTAAGGTCATTAGCTGATTTCAGCATCGCGACCTGCAGAGTTACCACAACCACCAAGAGAGGCTGCTACGTCCCCGCGCCCGTGAGCACGAACACACTGAAAGTAAGCCGCTCATGGCGTGCGCGTGCGTTACCTTTTTCTACCCGTGCTTTCTCTGCCTGCTTGACTTCAAACGCGCTTCTTGGGATGAGAGAAGAAGGGAATCAATTAGAGTGCGTTACAAATTTCTGCGACCCAATTAGAGCATGCTACAAATTTCTGCGCCCCCGCAAACGCTTGAGCAATTGTAAATGTTTTGGTGGCAATCAAATCGTGAGGCAATAATTTTTTTTATTATATCCGTTTGATAGTTTCTTCAAAAGCGTTTCAGAGCCCGAATACGCCGCTGTATAAACAGTAATACATACCGAGTTATCAGAGATTTCTACAATCCGCACACAGCTAATAGTAAATCATCTTTTCACATGTATCCAGAGTCTCAAGTTATATTCTTGATAAGGCAGCCGCCATAACAAGCGTCTCGTCCGTCACAACCTAACAATACATACAAGCTCCGCCCACAGCACCATGAGATTCTTGTCAGCCACATATGTAAGAGTCGTACAAGCTGGTTTTCTTTAAAAGCACGTCTTTAGTGCACTCATTCTGACGTAAATATAAATATGAGCACATCGACGACTAATGGTTCATCGATTCTGCCTAATTATTGCCTATGGTTAAGCAACGATCTCAGAATATCTGATGAAAACGAATGGAACGTTCAAGTGTTCGGTTAATACCAGTGACACGAGCATGAGTCTGAACACAGGCAGAGTGCTTGAAAAAATTGAACTGAGAAATTTTTTATTAGATGCAGCTTGTATGCGCCATCTCTTCGAGACAGTGATGGTTGCGAGGGAACCTTGTACTTATTCTTAAATTGTAAATTACCATAACACCCAGGAAGAGTGTCATACACCACAGTAGACAGAAAGAATTGCTTCTTTCCCACTTTTACAATAATACTCACAAGGTCGAAGAGTTGATAACGGCTCCAAATGGATAGCCTGCTCCATACTCGAGGTAGTTATCTTCCAGGGCAGCGAGCAGCTCCTCGTGCGGGTCCTCGAGAGAATCGATAGCCATTGCCTGGTGGTACATGAGCAGCCGGTAGTCGCTGGAAGCATTTGCCTCGCTCCCCTCGCTCAGAAAGGTGCGCACATCATCTCCGAACTGCGTGGTGGCACTGAGGACGACGTTTCGTGAGGGCTGCCCTTTCTCTGCCGCCCGTTGTGCCGTCAGTGTGGCGGTGGCCACGTAGGCTATCACGATCGGAAGTAGCCAGCCGGTGAGGAAAAGGAAACGAGTGCGGCTCAAGTAGCACCAGCGCTTGGAAAACAGGGCGTGGAATTTTTGAACGTCGTCCGGCGTCAAGGTAAACTTCGGCTTGACCTTCTTTGTGGCTTTAGGTGGTGATCCTGACAGTGTTGCGACAGAAAAGGAAATGAGGAAAGGATTCAAAAAAGAACTAGTAACAAGGCTCCTGAAGCTTACACACCATGGGAGGCATCGCAGGCATGCAAGGAAATATAAGCTTCACTGGACCAGTTAGCGGCGATGGTATAACAATGAAGTTATGAAAAGTAATAGCGTAGCAATAAACTATTTGTAAATATTGTAGCCCACCTGTGGCATTACTATCGTGTAACCCTTATCAAACATGCTGCGTAGTAGATTTCGCTTAAGGTAGAAGGGTATATTTAAAACGTATACTCTTCTGATATGCGCTTCGAGTGATAGTAAAAGGGGTGATAGGAAAGTGATGTATTGGGCTCAATGATTTTCTATGATGAACAAACTGTGGTACGTTCATATGGACAAAAGAAGTTAAGGAGGGCACCCGTTACAAAGTGAGCATGACACACGCACACACGTCATGTCGTAGTTTTAGCACGTAAAACCTCAAGATCAATCTGGTCATTTCCGAAGCATGCTGCCAGGCAGTTTCAGCACCAGCGTACGTTTTGTTATGCGTGCGCTGTCATCACACCATCATCGGGTACATGACTGTGACGACTGTCGAGTTCATTCGCTGGTTTTGACAGCATGAAAAAGCTCTTATATATTAAGAAATTGTAGCTAGCTAACGGTTTTAATGCCAGGCATTGCGTGAAAATAGTTTCACAGATCCTGTCTCTCGAACCTTCAGCATGCTCACTACACGGCGCTCATGACTTAAGCTGATGGTTCTCACCTATTTCTTAGCCGCAGTGCTGTACAAAGTACTCATTAGTGAGGCTTATTTTATCATTTCGTAAATTCTACTTGAGAAGCAGGCTAATGATTTCGCTTATTGAACAAAATTTGACTTGGCCCATCAAGGAGGCACCGGATGAGATGCTGAAGTACGGCAGATGACTTACTCAGTCTCCGAGTGAGAGTTCTTCGAAGTACCACAACATTTTCTTTCTTAGTTCTTACCGGCCATCGAAATCGGAGGCTCGTCATCCGGCTTCTTGGATGCAGCACCATGGTTGGCGTCCAGTCTCAGCGGTGGTTGCACGAGTGGCTTGGCTGTGTAAATTGGCATTATAAACTTGTACGGTGTTTTTGGCAACCTCATTTGCTTTTCAAAAACAGCGCACTGTTCTAAATGCACATTACAATAAATATTACATAGTTGAGGAAGCACAAACACACCAGTGTTCTCGATATCAATACACAGGGCATGACGCACAAATCGAAAGTAACAGCGGCAGGTTTTTTAATACTACATGCTAGCGACTTCCCTTCTTTGTAATTGTGACCTTTCTAAGAGCTTGCATGTACATGCGCTGTCCTAGTCTTTATCACAGCATGCGGTACGTATTACAACATTAGTGAGTATACATAGGTGCACATTTAAACTCGCTAAAGCACTCACGAACGGCAACTTCGGTATTGATACGATTAAATGAGTTGCCGCACAAGTGCTGAGCATTGCATGTGCAGTTTCGCAATATTGTGAACGGCTGCAGGAGAGATGAAAAGTGTTTCATGCGGTTTATCATATACTTTCAGAAAACCTATCTTTTGACAACTGGGCATCCAATGAGTGTTCTAAGCTTGAGGGCACGCATGGTATTTAGAAAAAGGTGAATTCTAGAAATATGGTGTGGTGGGCACTTAGCAACTGTGCTTGCATTCAACGATACTTCGACAGGGTTAATGTTATGCAAGTTGTCGCTCCTTTCCTTACGGATTGTTTCAGGCATACACCGAGAACCGAAGCAGTCTATAGCAGTGCAGAAACCGACACGCACGAGGCCCATTACGTTATGGCAATCTACTCTTGAAGGCGAAGCTCACACGTCCCCCAATTTTGGAATTTTTGCGACAACTGATCAACGAAACTTCTTGTAACTTGGTGCGTTATGTGCGTGGCTTCATAACAGTACAATTAGCAGCAGCGGACGCATTTAGCAGCACCTAAGGGACGCCTTTAAAACTTTTTACGTCATGACATTTGATACAGGAGTATAAAGATGGCGGTGCCACCCACATTTCTTTCTGTGGATTTTTTTCACTCGCCAAGCGTACCCTCCGGGCAAGCGCGGGGATTTTCGAATTGTAAAAGAGTATTTTACTAGCGTGAAAGAAATTGCTTTTTTATAGTGTCCTTTAAACCACTAATATCAGAGTTAAGGTTAGCCAATGAGCAAGTAAGTGATTTTTCCATCCTCACACCAGCCTCCTGCACGCTGTGTGCTCAAGTAAGTCACATTTTAAAACAACACATTTCTATATGTACGCCCTTCTATAATGTTTTTTTTTGAAGTTTAAAATTGATGTATATTAAGAACGAGAGCTTCATATGAAAAAGAAACTTGTCATACACCAAAATCACAAAACCTACCAGAAATTCCAGCACCGGTTGCGGGAGCAGGCAAGTTGGCCGCAGTACCGAGGCAGGCAGGACCTGCTGCTGGTATCGGTGCCACCGCTCGTACTGCGGGTTGAACAGCTACTACAGGGGGAATCGCTAGTACATGTGGCGTCGTTGGTACAGGTGGCACACCTGGAAAGAAGGAGCTCTTTCTGATTCGGAAATAGCGATCAGAGTCAGATTGAGCAAATAAGCAAGTAATCAATTTTTTCAGCCTTACACCAGCCTCCTGGTACCACGTGTCCTCAAACAGCTCACATTTTAAAGAACACATTTTTATATTTTCATGCTTCCATAACAATACTCAGAGTTTCACACTGATGCCTTTTAAAAAACAGAAGCTTTTTATGATTAAAAAACATGAAAAACATGAAAATCACAATTCCTACCAGCAATTCTAGCAGCAGGTCTGGGAGCAGGCAAGTTGGCCCCAGTTCCGAGGACGGCAGGACCTGCTGCTGGTATAGGTGCCACCGCTCGTACTGAAGGTTGAACCGCTACTACAGGGGGAACCGCTAGTACACGTGGACTCGTTGGTGCAGGTGGCACACCTGGAATGCAGGAGCTCTCCACATTTCGGCATTAGTTGGCAATCGCATTTACTTTCTGCATCAAACGCTGCTTGATATGTACAGTAAGCAAAATAATGTTTGCGGGACCCATGATTTCTAAACGAGCCGAAGTCCTTCGAAATTTAAGCGTGAAGCCTCGCCTCTAAAGATTAATTAGTTTTGCAGAAACCATTCTCATGACCTGCAGCAGTGGACAGTGTGCGATATTTAATTAGGGTGATGAAGTTTTCGCCAATCAAGTTATATCTTAGTCAGCCATTTCTGAGGGAAAACTTTATGTTGACCATTGTGACCAGCAGGTGATGCCTCTTACGAAACACTGAGAGGTACGAAATACTTCGTTAGTATGGGCCCTCATTGTCTACAATTATGCACTACAAAAGGCATTTCGGCGTCCTTGAAAGTCCTGCACAAAACTTAAAATCTTTAATTCGCGTCTGAACTGGTTGCACACGGGTACATGACCCATTTAATTCAGCTATTGTATATAGAATTAGTACTATACACACATGATCAATGCTGTTCGCTGGCTTGCTTTTGTAGTTGAATAACTGAGTCCCATGCTCTTACCAGGGTTGGCAACAGCAGCAGGAGGATTCGGCTTGATGCTTGTGGCAGGGACGTTCGCGTAACCTTGCACAAGAGCTGGCAGAGACGGCGTTCCTGAAATTGGATGCGTTTCGTAGTCTCAAAGAGAACTAACACCAATTTTTAAAAGTTAGCTCATACACTATACATGCCTCACTTTTCGACTGCGTCTGAATATGAAAGCATCGTTAAGGCGCATTATTGCTCCATTCGTTTAAAATATTGCACCCTATTCCCGGTGGCCTGGCGAAATAAAGCAAACAATACATACAGCTACCAACGAAACTGACGAGTACAACTTGTAGAGCTGGTAGTTATGTGACGTGAAAAATGACCTAATAAAACACTGCTTATTTCATGCGTAATAGGCAATAACACGTCCTATTGGACATAAAGTAAGCAAATCAAGGAAATAATTACCGGCTGTTCAAGTGCTGGAGTCCTGCGTAGAAGCTGTGAAGGATTTGTTAGCATTATGAACCTGTAGGTAGTGCTTATTTTGGTCGGCATTAAATTTCACTGATAAATTAATGCGTCAAGTGTAAATCATTCGTATGACCACGTGACCGACTATGACTAAGTGTAGTAGGTTTCATTATGTCCCAATAGAAATCCCTCGGGAAAAGTAGGATGAGTTTCCACTATATTCATTTCTTATGCGTTCATATTTCAACTGAAACAATTCAGAACAATCGTTCTGGAGAAAGGTATTTCAAAAGGACTGGTTTTTGGTCAAGTTGGTGCATACTTGGTGCAGATGATTGAGGCACAGAAAAACATGTCTTGAAACAAGAGGAGCAGAAGAGAAGAAAGAACAGCGCTGTTCTTTCTTCTCTTCTGCTCCTCCTGTTTCAAGAAATGTTTTTTGCGCCTCAGTCATCTGCACCAAGTTTTTGAGAATGTATAGCAGCTCAATGCGAGTGACTGCTGTATATTGCGGAAAAAAATGGCATTTTTTGATAGTCCCAATGTTTTTGATTGTAGCAAAATGTGTGTCGTCAGGGTATGCTGGAAAATCAAGAAAGGTTCATGGCACTGCTTACCCCCGATCGGTAGCTCGGCTGGAGAAGTCGGCTTGGCAGGTGTCCCCGCCACGATAGCGTCACCTTTCGGAGACGTTGGTGTTCGCGGCTTACCTAGAATATTGATTAGTCAAAACCAAGAGGAAGAAATTAAAAAGAAACAATTATGGGGTGTTTACTTCAATGCGACACACCAACCAGTTTTGGTCATTTTAGTTCTTGAGAGCTCAAAACCATAAGCTGGGCAACACGACAGTACATCGAACCGGACACTGTTTATCACGCTTGCCTCACGAATCATAATCGCGGAAATGGTAAATTCACTTTTATCGCCACACGAAGGTGTACTCCACTACTAGTTTGTCGTAATGTCATTAGTCACGTGATCGTTTTTTAGTTAAATGGATAGCTAAGTTTTTTATTGTTATTCTTTACCCATGGCCGGAGAAATATATATCAACTTCAACTACATGGGTGTTTTTTTTTCATATCAATTTCCATTTCAATACTTTTTGTTTCTGCTAAAATTTAGAACAATATTCCTGCCCTAATTAAACGTCCGCCAAATATTATTCAGTCACTCAGGAAACTGTCTATCTGAGAGTTACCAGTTGCCATGCTAACATTGCAGAAATATATGTACATGTCGCATTATTACTGTTTTTTCCCTAAACGTCTGCTTATCATTTTGCAGTCCGTGATTTAATGCTCTGAGTAAAGTATTTACTCGCTAAATAAACAAAATGCCTTGTCTATAACGGATCCGTAACTAGCCATGTCGGCTACGGATCCGGATTTTTTCGCAGAAATGTTTGTAGGCAATTTCATTGAAAAGTAAAGCATTCTTCTTCTAAATAGTGCTCTTTTTTTCTTTAGAACAGGCGTTTTACTGCTCCACACAAAAGAGAGATGCTCCACTCTGCTGCGGATATGCATTGGGGAGGCAGTGCCACAGAGTGGGTGTAACTGGTGATAAGAGTGTCACCGAATAATTTAGCCACTTTGTTGTTCGAAATCAAGTGTACACTTACTGGTCCCGATCTCTTGTTGCTCTTTTTGCAGGCGCTTCTGTTCCGCTGCATAGTCATTGCTTATTCTGCAATAAACAGTGAATAAAATCTGTATAATTAGCAGGGAAACATTCACAGTGCATGATATAGTATGTTTTCACTTGGTTAAAATAAGGTTAGAATTCGCTGGCGTAATGTCTCGCGAAATGTAAATTTGAAGCCTTCTTTAAAACACATAAGGCAACCTCAGGTGGAGGGACACATTTATGCTTCTCACCTAAAGCTCTAGCTAAGGTGTTCACAGCAGTGTCTGCTATCCGCAGAATAGATTTTCTCTTCAAGCTCGAGGGACGATTCATGACCCTTTAAAGAGGTGAGCTTCAAACATTCAGTTTGGTGCCGTTAGCTGAAAGGATACTAAGCACACCTAAAAGACTTTACGCGTAGTGACCCATGCTGCGAAGGGTATAATTTCTGTCTTTTTACATTTTGAAAAAAACCTGAAAACAAACTGGTGCAAGCTCAAAGTAGTGTATGCTAGCATAACTATAGGGCTGAAAACGCCCTACTAGTCCGGCTTTGCCTGATTTCAGCTCTATGTAGTTTTGACAAAAACTAGTATGAGCCACACGGGACGGCTTCATACTCGCCCATAGTAAAGTACGTAGTACTCCAAATCGTAAACCACGTTTTGGGAGCGAAGCTCCCTAAGCCGTGGGTCGTGCGTCAGCGATGTATTTAGTATTATTAGTAGAAGTAGTCGTAGTAGTAGTAGGTAGCCATTTCCAGAGCCCGCCAGCACCCTTTTCAATTGAGGAGGAAATCCACGCATGTTAATCATAAATAAAAAGATAGTTGTTTCTGATAAAATAACTTACAGAGACGCGCATCGGTGACCGAATCTCCAATAAAGTTTGCCTTGAATTTCATGCATACCAAAAAAACTAGTATCAGAAGGACGCAGTTTGAGCACTATCTGGCCGAAAACGGTTGCCACGTTAAGCTCGCTGGGCCCAACCTCCTTGGTTTTAACTAGGTTTAGCGAGGGTTGGGCCACAGTGACATGAATATAGTGAATTAGTATATAGCCATGAACTAGAGGCGGTGAAAGGTGGGAAGTATACACAAAGCTCAGGCCGTAAGAAAGTGCGAGAGTGCCACTTCTCGTTTAGTCCTTGGAATGCCCGCTCGATGGTGGTACTTTTATATGCTGAATGTATGATGAAAGATGCGAGATGGCGGCACTTGGAGTGTTCACTAGATGGACGTCGGATGGATGGACGGATAGACAGACAGATGCACAGATGGACGCATAGATGGATGGACGGGCGGACGCATGGATGGACGGACGTGCGGACGGATGCACGGACGGACGCATGGATGGGCAGATGGACGCGTGGACGGTCGCACAGATGGACGCACGGGTGGATGGAAGCAAGAACGGATGGACAGATGGACGATTCGTCCCACTCATCATCATGCACGCCACGGATATGCTGTGATTTTTTTCTAAACACACAAATCGTTCAACACTTTTTCATAACATCACAGCTCTCTCCTGTGTTGTTTGGTGATATGAAATGGCTTAGTGCTCTCCCATGGTAGAATACGAAGTGTTCTAAATCGTTAAATGCTTTTTTTCTAAACACACAAGTTTTTTCACGGTGTCTCCTGTTTCTGCCATTGCCGAGTGAGTCGTACTCTAAATCATGGACCATATTTAAAAACACCCAGCCTAGCGCTCTCCGTAGTAGAGTACACCATACTCTCAATCATTTTCTATTTCTTCTAAACACACTGTGCATGTTCCGTGCAGTTCAACCGGGACACCTTTCTGCTCTGTCATAATGTAGTCCGAAGTGCGCTGAATCATTAAACACTTTATCTACACATACAGTATTTTATGGAAGTCTGGGTGAAATCGCGCCTAGAGTTTGAATTACACTGTAGCAATTTCAATTCTTTCAGTGTGTAAGGGGCTCTATAATGTTTCCGTATGCTGGTTGAATAAACTTTACTTTGCTGACTCGAGTGGCTTATGAGAGGAACATACCCTCCCACAGTAAAGTACTAGTATAACAGCGTAACTCCATATTTTTCCTCTAAACACTGTTCACTACAAATACGAAACAGTCATTTAGCAGAGAGAGGTGGCAAGCGCGTCCCACTGACTTCAAATAGGCGTCCGTCATGGTGGAGACGGTTACACCGACGCCCGTGATTCCCAGCCTCTTGGCGGCGTGCTCCAAATGCCGGAACATGTTCTCGAATCCGACGCAGCTGAACGTGTGCAGGGCGATGGTGACGTCATTGATTCGTTCGTCCTCCACTATTGCGAGAGGCGCCGTCTGACGCACAAGCTGCATGATGCTGTCGATATAGAATCCTTGTGGAGCCTTGCCAACGTTAAGCTTGTAACCAACTCCTGCGACGCGTGGCAAGGGGTCGATGGCTTAAAAAAAATGGTGGCTAATCGCTATTGTTAAAAGGAACTCATTTCACAATGAAAAAAAAAAGATGAGTCACAAATTATGAGATACACGACACAAGTGGAGACTTCCCACCAATTGTCACTGCACGAACGCAATTTGTGTATGGACAGAGGTAGCAGAAAAAATAGGGAAACAAGATGATGCTTCAAAAAATTGAAAATGGCTAAGCTTTCATGCGTTTTCTGCTCTTATGCTTTTAGTATTAGTTAAAGTACAGCAAAATCTGCGCCTACATCACCTTCGTGCTGTGACGGATTTCTGCAAAGAGATCAACTATCATTTTTGTTTGTTTGTTTCGCGATTAGGTAGGCTCTAATGTTTATTGCTTGTTTTAAACACGTCAGTGAGATTATTTGGCCACATTTTGGCAAATTCAGATTTTAGCATTTCAACCCACTTCTGAAATTTGTCACCGTATCCCCGCGTGCCACAAATCTCCAGCAAGCCTTTCTACATTATGCATCTTTTATTTATTTATTCATGATACCTTACAGGGCCCGATAGGGCATTGAGTAAGGGGAGCAAGTACGAAACAAAAAATATCAGAGATAAATGCATTAATAAATACTGGGAAACAAAATTGAAAAAAAAGATACAGTGCATACATATGTACAGTGCAAGGCATTTTCAAACAGAGGAACAGCATTTCTTATTCCAAGAAACAATTTTTCGCCAATCACACACACTCGCAAAGGAAAGAATGGCGGAAGAATTCGCGAAATAAAAAGTAATGGTGACGACATGATACTATTTCAAGAAATGCTTACGCAATTGGTCAAGAAATGCTTGATGGTTACTGATAGATGCAATATTGTCGGGAAGATCATTCCATAGAACAATGGCTCGGGGAAGTGCTGATGAATTGAAAGTGTTAGTTCGTCCACTTATGCGTTTAATGCTATATTGATTATGCAAGCGGCGTGATATGCGTGAAGGCGCTTCCAGTGGTAAGGGAGATGGCCTGATGCTATAGCGATATTTATGGAATAAAGATAAAAGAGAAATGGAACGACGTGTACAATTAATGGCACAAGCGGTATGTCATGTTTGATCTGCGTTATGCTGGAATGTGGGCTGTAGTTGGAAGTAATGAAACGAGCGGCTCTGTTTTGTACAGACTCAAGCTTGTTAGTCAGGTAGATTTGATGAGGAGACCACACTGGTGAAGCATATTCTAATTGCGGACGAACGATGGTTTCATAGGTGAGTTGTCTTAGACTGCTTGGTGAGTTCCACAAGTTCCGGCGCAGGTATCCAAGTGACCTGGATGCCTTGGCAGTAATGGTGTTAATATGCATGTCCCATGAAAGATTGTGCTTGAGATGGACGCCTAAATATTTATACGATGATGCCTGGGATACTAATGTGCTATCTATGAGGTATGAAAAATCAGAATTGATGCGCATGCGGCTGAAAGTGATAACCTTGCATTTAGTAGAGTTAAGACTCATCTGCCATTTGTCACACCACTTTGCAATTAATATGAGATCATTTTGAAGTACGAGGTGATCTTCGGTGGATTTAATTGAGCGGTAAATGATGCAGTCGTCAGCGAAAAGACGCAGGTTAGAAGATATGCCTGTGGGTAAATCGTTAATGTATATTAGGAACAGTAAAGGACCAAGGACACTGCCCTGGGGCACACCTGATGTTACGTCACAGAGAGATGAGGTAAAACTGTTAGCTGAAGTAAACTGCTGACGGAAAGAAAGAAAGTTACGAAGCCATGATAATGTTAAAGAATCCAGACAGAGAGCTGATAATTTCGAGAATAAACGCGAGTGTGCCACACAGTCAAATGCTTTGGCAAAATCTAAAAAAATACAATCCGTTTGAAGATTAGCGTCCATGTTAGAGTGCAAGTCAGTTGTGAATTCTAGCAGCTGCGTGTCACGTGACAGTCCTTTTCTGAAACCGTGTTGCTGAGGAAAAAAGAAGGAATTATGTTCAAGATGAGCGTAAATATGGGAGGCGATAATGTGTTCAAGTAACTTACAGCAAAGGCATGTTAGTGATATGGGTCGGTAGTTATGCGGGGAATTTTTATTACCGCTTTTGAAAATTGGGAGCTTACGCGCTATTATATCCGTATGTGCAGGATCCGGAACAATAATATTCTCTAGCATTAGCTTACACTTGTAATAATGCCACTCACGTTTACTTCCTAATAATTTATCAAAAATAACAGCGACTAAGTTCTACACACCTCCTTTCAATGAAGCTTGAGCTCGGACCCATATTCTTGTAACAATGTTTGCTTAATTTATATCTTCTTGCGTTTTAAATAATTGTCCAAGACACCAGAAACGCCGTTCTGTATCACAAGGATATCTTGAACACTCTATATAAACAGTAAACAACAACTTGTGCTCAAGAAGCGTCAAATAATTGTCGTGAAGTAAAGTACATAAATGTTTTAGCAACTGAATATTGTTCCCATAGGTACGAACTCACCACAGGCAATCTTGAGAAAGTTGGTCGAACCGCTGCAGATGACCTTTCCGCTGTGCATGATGACAATCCTGTCGCCAAGTGCATCCGCCTCCTCCATGTCGTGCGTGGAGATGAGCACAGTCTTATGTCCCCGGAAGCGCCCGATTAGCTTCCAGAAGGATCGCCTCGTCTCAGGATCCATGGCTGATGTGGGCTCGTCGAGAATGAGCAACTTGACAAAAAAAAAGAATAGGTCATCAAGCGGCTGAATTTGGTCACTGTGGAGTTTGTTGCCTAGCTAGTACCTAACGTGTCCGAAAGCTGTTTCAATAAGAGTAACCATATCTTCTCAACTTTTATACGGTGGTGCCGTTTACAGCCGCGTATTCAAAGACGCGACCTGACCCGTACATGACTGCCTATCTTCATCCCTTTTGAAGCGTAAGCTACACTGGCCGAGATTGAGCAGTTTCCCGTGACTTATCGAAAGCTGCGCTTAAGAATGCTCTAGCAGCAGTCACGTCCCACGGCGCATGCTGGAACGCCGGGGAAGGCCTGGAAGTTCCTGGAGTGAGCTGGCGCTTATTTGACTTGCGTGAGCTCACTCACTAGTTCATCCATCCGTAGCTCCTGCTACGTTTATTTCGGCATAGCTGAGCCAAGCAACGGCATTATTATGCTTGAGTGTTCATGAGCTGCACAAACGTGGCTGTTCTAGCGCACCCTTTTCGTGAGGCAACCCTATCACCATATGTTGAAACATGACAGTAGAACAAAAGCCCTACGTCAGAATCGGCGTCCATATTTCTGCAATGCTTGAGATCATCTGAACACGAGTGAGTCATGGGGAGGAAAGGGCCCGAAGTTTGCACCATATGTTTACCGAGTTATGACTGCGCAGTTTCTTCACAATAGGAGGCGGCCGAAGGCACCTGAGGTTGCATTCAAAAACTCATTTATACTTCCAATCTTTACTTCCGTTGTCAGAAGTACGTCACAGCTTCATTGTCCTTTTCTTATTTCATATATTTTGTTGTAAAGCGTGGTGCTCTTTTAGCCGACAATCCGAGGGAGGCGAACATACCTTATACCCTCAACCCGCCTGAGAAGTACCCTGAGGACGCCTATATCGATATCGATCACCATAAGCACCAGTCCGACTACACGCAAGGCGAAGGCCGCTTCCATGTTCGTTCTATCAACACGGTCCTGCGTTTTCTCCTGACACGTTATACCTGCAAACTTCTTAATCTCATCTGCCAACTTGATTTCGTCTCCCCCTCACGTGTTTGGCCTGCTCTTGATATCAAGTCAGTTATCCTCAATGACCAGCAGTTATCCTGCCTACGCACTACTTGCCCGGCTCATGTCAATATCGTTATGTTTCTCTAAACCTGACGGTGAATCCCTTTCAAAGCTGACCCACGTAGCAGATATGACGAAATTTGTTCTTGCACGAAAGCTAACGTTTTATTCAAACTCCCCTCCACCCCCTTCCTCAGCTTTGACCTCCTTATAATGGAAGACGGTTTCGTGGCAGCGGTCTGTTACTTTCCATCTGCTCACTGCAGTTTTGCATCGAAATACAAAAATACGTGACAGGCACGCTTGCGCACCATGATTGTAGATCTCTCTGTCGTTGCGCTTGCAAACAATCAAAGCGTTCGGCCGCGAAAGCTGCATATCGAAGAGGCCCTGCCACACTTCAACTTTATAATGGAATTGTCTAATAGCGCATGACACTTCACAAATTATACGGCGCAAAAATTTTGAAGGTCTGCGAAGTACGAGAGAAGTTACAGAAGTTCGTCGCATCCGTCAAGCTTATATATATATATATATATATATATATATATATATATATATATATATATATATATATATATATATATATATATATATCACCCTCCATTCGTGCCAAAGAGCGCACTGAAAGGTACTCAGGTACAGATATGAACAGAAGGCCAAAAAATCGTGTCCCTTTGTCCACACACCTTACTACCTCGAGCATCTTTCATTTTTTTTCTTCTAACCTGCAGCTTTCAGCGTGGTCGTGTGCACATGCGTGAGCACGTATCGCCATCTCATAGTGACTATTGTGACTACGGAGCTCATCATGCTCAAATCAGCGCCCCCTCTATTTATTAAATGCCAGCCAGATGCGCCCGATCCTGCCGTTCACCACCCTCTCCTCTAGCTCTTTCTTGCACTCGCCCATCACCTATATTTCACATGTGCTTTGCGGTCATAGGGAATAGAAATTATCATACAGTACCTGAAGACGGAAATCATGACAAGTAATTTTTAGGGGTGAAACTCCTTAAGGCGGAGTTCTGTCCATCATCCGTCGTTATCGCACTTAGCCACTGGTATGCGAGATGACAGATGGTGGTATTTGGAGTGTTCACTAGATGTACACATGGACGGACGCATGGACGGACGGACAGACAGAGTAGCAGACGGATGGACGGATGGGTGGACGCGCGGAGCGGGTATGTGCCACAGGGTATGTGAGATGCGAGCTGGCGGTACTTGGAGCGTTCACTAGATGAACGCACGTACGAACGTACAGACTAGGAGATGGACGTACGGACAGATGGACACATGAACAGACGGACGGACGCATGGATGGACGCACGGATGGTCGGGCGGACGGACGGAAGCAAGAACGAATGGACGGGCGGAAGCACGGACTAGCTGACGGACGCTACGCCTCACTCGTGTTCATTCACTTCGTGGATATGCTGTGCTTTTTTGTTCAGTTGAGTGCAGATCAGTGGGTCGGCGCCTGGAATCGCTCGTGTTCACAATGTTGGCGCTCACGCTGGCTCTGAAAAATATTCGGTGTTTTGGGATAGCGTGTCGCCGTTTGTCGTGCTGTGCGGGCAACCAATGGAGAAGCGTCACTGCGACGCTGCTGCATGCACGGACTTTAAGAGCGCTGTGAGGTGGCGACGGCGTTGGTTCGAACGACAAAACGACTAAAAAGGAGAATGAACGAAAAATTATGACTGACGTATGATAATGAAGAGGGAAACGACATTTCTTTGGGAAAGAGCTCGGACGCACGTCTTACCAAGCAGCTCTACCCTACATGCGGCATCGCACCACGACCACTACCTAGTGAACTGACGGCATCTGTTGAGGAGCGCACATTTGCACTGACATTGAAAGAAATAAACGAGGCGTTGCTCAAACTGGAATCACTGCGCAGTAATTTGGGTACACGACATCATTGTCATAAAAAATGGGGGGGTTTTGGGCTGACTGTGAATTAGAAATTTCAAGCCCTGCACCGCACTGTACATTGGTCTCGCGTGTTCTCGGCTGTCTCGACTACCGATCAGCAGCGTTTTCTCCTCATGTTCAAACAAGTGTTGCAGGGACCCTCTAACACTAATGATTGTATAGTAGCTGAGCGCACAGCAACCCCCACGTGGCAGCATGAGCGTTAGCAGCTGCATGCGCTATGGTGCGCACGTTTATCAATGCCATGAACCGCCGTGAAGGAAGCGTGTCGTTGGTGCACGGCACGTAAGCAAAATAGACAATGAAACACCAAATACCTTAATTAACCCAATACCTGTGGTGACGACACAATTGCCACAGCAACGCTCAACTTCCGTCTTTGGCCTCCGGACAGTTCCGAAGGATATTGCGAGGCCTTGTCTGTCAGCCGCAGAGTTTCGAGTAGCGTCTCCACCCGTTTGCCAGGATCATCCACACCTCTTAGCTGCAGTAGATACGAAAACATTTATTGAACATTTATTGGTGTCCTAGTTGGCATTTCAGGAGAACATTGGTTCAGCTCTGCTGTAGGTGTATACGTGCAAAGTGAACATTTTAGCTGGTGAAACAAAGAAAACTCTGTAGAAGATAAATGCTTCGGTGAATTACTTTCTATAAGTGCTTCCTATCTGCCTTCTTTATATGTATCAGATAAGATAATAAAGTTTAAAAATCGCAAAAGATAATGGAGCCAGTGCACTGTTAGACACAGGTATGGCAATGAAACCGCAAAAATTGCATGGGCGTAATTTGTAAGATTTGATCAGTATCGCGCTAAATTTGCGCGAGTGAATTGTAGTGTGTGCTTGTATGAATCAGTGTGACCTAGACGCTATTGAAATTCTTAGAAAGGGGTAGTACAAAAACACAGGTTTGAAGAGAGACAATAGAAATTACCGTATTGTCTACTGAGTTTCTATTTTGTCCCTGTGTATTTCCGGAGCCACGTCCTTGCAAATCTGACAATGAACCGAGTATTCCAAACCAAAATACTGCTCTAGACGTCCTCTGAGCGCCCAACGATCATGCCACTGCATTTCGGCAATATCGTCGCTGCATGAGTTTGTTATCCTTTGTACCTCATCTCGTATTTCCGCTTACTATCATTGCGACTCCTTCGTTCTCTCTATAGCTCAAACAGCAACTTTTCTTCGATATGGGGCACTAAAAGAGGATGACTATAGATCTTAAACGAAATAGTTGAAATAGACAACCATAGAGTTCAAAGAACAGCCTCAAAACGTTCTTTGATAATCCAGTGACCAATATTATTACGCGCAGTGGCTCGCAAAATTGAGTGCCACTCACAACCGCGAAGTACTGCAAGTGCTCTTCGACAGTCAAGTCGTCGAAAAAGATATCTTTTTGGGGACAAAAGCCAACTTCTCGTCGTGCAGCCGATGTGTTGATGTCCCAGCCAGCCACTGTTGCTGTACCACCGCTCGGTTGTACCAGTCCTGCAGTAGAAATAAATAACCGAGGACTTGCGTAGCGTACCCCTCGAGACACGAGCAGCGATGCGAAAAAAAAAAGACATTTATCAAGACGAAAGCCTTAGATGTTTCACGCAACGTGAAAATCAGTCAGTGCCCACCTCCGGTTGTCACGTTATACCTCCATACTTCTTATTCTCATCTTCCCCGCCCAATTCCCATCTGCCCCACTTAAAAAAAGCACACAGAAGGGTGACCTTTATTTGGAAACGTGGTTGCAACACTGCTTCACTGGCTCCTTTTCTGACGTCATGCTATATGGCACGGCGATCCACCAGTCAAATCGAAACGGTGAGAATACGGCAAGTGCAGCTTTCGCAACAAAAGCTTTCGGAGTGTGGTGGAGGAGGACGAATTGAGTGGGAGAAAAAAAACAATGGCTTTCGTCTTCCTCTCCTCTTATTTTGGCATGAGGGACCTAGAGAGTTTCCTTTAAAATCCTCATCTCATTTGCTATGAAATGACGCAGCGAGAAGCACTCCTGCATGAGCTTTCATGATGTCGTAAATTGATGTTTCGTGCCAGTCTAATCTACATCTCGCTTACTTATTTTTGTAGCGATCTCAACGTTTCTTACTTATGTCTAACGCAGAGATGGTTACGTTATATAAAGTTTCAACCACAAATGCTTCCACTATACGAATGTTTTTTTTTTTTCAAAAGACACGTTAAACAAGTTTACCAACTGAAAAGACTGCACGCAAAGATTGTGGACAATTTCCTTGGTTCATCGAACGTTAGTAATTACTGGTTTGCGCGTCAACAGTTGTACGGCTTCTAAGAGCCGTGGACAACTGCACGTAAAAACCGTAAAAATCACGTAAATGTATGGTGTTCACCCAACAAAGGTGGTCATTAGGTATGAGCAATCACCCTCTCTTTCAAATATCTGTAGTTGTGCTTGTACACATTTTCATAAGCCCAGCTTCGGAAGGTCAACCTACCGTATGCATCACAAACTGTATGCAAGCCATTTGCAAGCGTCGAACAGATAATAGCTTAAAACGCACTTTAACACATCAACGAATAAGAGAAGAGACAGACGAAGACAGGCATCGACTACAATTGAATTTTTTTTTCGATGGACCACACACGTATACGTATAAAACGTACAGAATTCCACATGCGTGAGTACAGGTCTCAATTTCTCTTTGAAAATAGTAACAAGTAATAGTTTATGTCGCGCAACGTTAATAAATGCGTGCATGACAGTTTGCGTCCCAACAGAACAAGAACTCTTTAGGGGGATAAGCACTATTAAAACTGTATTATTCGCATGTTTCTCAACGATTGCCGTAGCTTAAAAATCAGCGTTTTTTTTTTTTTTACACATGACGTTTTAGCAGTAACAGTAGCGTCATTAAAGACCAACAAGCCTGGTCAAAAATGTTGTTGAAAAGATATCCCTTCAAAAGAATGTAGACCAGTAAACCCAAGTTTGCTGACGTAAGTTGTGCTGCTACAAGTACAAGATGCTTACTTCAGTAGAGTGCGTCGAAATTTTATGCAGTAAATCCAGTCACTATGTATCCCTTCGCACAATGGACAAACAAAGGACACTTGTAGCATGACTTATACGGTTACCTGTTAGTATGTTCATGAGCGTAGTCTTTCCGGCTCCATTGTGCCCCAGCAAGACAGTCACAAGGTTCTTGTGTACCGACAGATTGACTCCGTCCAGGGCAGTCAAGCTACCGAAATTCTGCAGATGATGCAGGCGCAGTAAACGAGAAAATTAGGCATCACCTTTAGCTTGTTTGTATGTTTTTTTGTGCGCAGCTGCTATGTTTGGTACTTTACTACATTCTTTTTTGAGCCGAAATGTTCCTGGTTGAGCTGTACTAGCAGTAATAATGTGGTATACTATACATGCAGTGAAGATGTTCACTTATGCTTCATATGGTAGCAGTTTCGTGTGCTATCACTGCCGCGCATTCGCTGTCGAAATTGCGATTCTGATATTTTCACCTACAGCTCAAACACATTAGGGTTACGGCATCCGACGTTACAAACGCATTTAACAGGTCTAACGAGTGGGGCTGGGCGAAACAGTCTTTTCTACATTTCGCACGGAGAGAGCTCATGATTTCAAGCGAGGGACGAAACGTTGGTAGCTACAACAAAGTATACGAGTGTTACACGTGCTCAAGCTTGCGTGGTACGAGAAGTATAATGTTCTGTAATCATTATTTTACACTGCAAGAACACTCATGATTTAAGGTGCCCTAAAACGGCTTCACGTGTGTCGTTCTATGACCACGGCAACGCTGGCTGCACCAGTGTGGGCAGAGCATGCGCTGCAACATACGGGTCAACAAAGCCGTAATTGCAGCACACCGTGAAGGCACGCCAAAATTTCATGAACACCATTTTTTTTATCTTCTCTGTCGCAAATGTCCACAAAACAAAAATAAGTTGTCTTTATCCCGAATGGTACCATTCAGTAGCGTATCCACAACTATTTTTCATAGATGTAAAAGACGGGGCGGAGTGTTAAAGCCATACTTCATGGTCGCTGGGGTGTATGTATGCGTGTGTGTATATGCACGCATACAAAACCGCTAAATTTCGAGGAAGAAGAAAACTTAAATCCCCCAACCCCACCCACCTCCCTATGGCAGTGCTACTATTATATCTTGCCCAAATAATACATACGGCTTTCTGCTAACTTATACCACCACGCGATTCACGTTTTATTCAGCAGGAAACATGGTCAACCAGAAAACACACTTCATAACCAATAAACGACAATTAAAAAACTCTAGGCGTGCTGGCATTTTCCATGCAGGGCATTGGTGGTCATTGTACTGTCGTAGTGAAGTTTGAAATAACAAGTCAATAAAATGACTATATTTCTTGAAGCTCGTACCTTGACCAAATTCTTGCACTCCACCACAGCTGGTGTTTGGGGCAGTGCTTCGAAGCGATCAGCGTTTAGCGGTTCCCCTTTTGTCTCCAAGCTAATGACGTATGGGCGAGGGCACCAGTAACTTGGCTGAAGAAGGGCGGAAAAACATAATATCATGGTCACCAGCTTACAGTTACATGTCGTTTAGTCTGATGTATATATAATAGCACTTAAATATGCACAGATATTCACTCATTTGATAAGCGCTGTAGTTTATTGCTTTATTAGAGGTTCACTAGGCCGCACCAATACAAGATTAATATGTGTGTTGTGCATAACATCCTATGCTGCAATGTTATTCTCATAGCCAGAATTTCTAAACTACAACTTCGGGGTAAGCACGAGAACTGTATTTTCATTGAAAAATTTTTTTTTAATTCGTTTCTGCATTAACGTATTAGAACATTGAATAATGTCTGGTGTAAACCCACTTTTAAAACAAATCCGGTTGTGTGTTTTTTTTTTACAAACCTCTATATTGCCGTCTGCAAACAATCTCTCTTATATAGTACTTGTTGTACACGTGACACGAGATGCCCTTTCTAAGAATAGTTTAAGTTCGGCACATTTAAGCGAAAGTAAAACTGTTGAGTGAGAACGTCACGAAACTGCAGTGAAGCCTAGCTCACCCATTTCACTTCTGAAATAAAAGCAGATACAGTTAATTTCTGGGGAGATCTTACTCGTAACATGCAGCAGTGCCTCAATTTTTTATTTTTTTCAGCTATGTTGAACCAGGCTGTACGCTGTCCTACCAGTTATAATAGAAAATACAAAACCCCGGAGCGTTCAAACGCTGTAGTGTATCCCATTCAGCAGTAAAATTTATATATTGCTCACAGAATATTTATAAGTGGTTTATCTATTATTATGTTATTATTATTATTATTATTATTTTTATTATTATTATTATTATTATTATTATTATTAATATTATTATTATTATTATTATTATTATTATTATTATTATTATTATTATTATTATTATTATTATTATTATTATTATTATTATTATTATTATTATTATTATTATTATTATTATTATTATTATTATTATTATTATTACCTCAAAAGGCAACAAATAAAAATGGACACACTGCACCAAGTATTTAACATGCCGTCGGGTTAAGTAATTTGGACTCGTTGACTTCGCTCGCTGCCATGGCCGCGTTTACGAAAGCAGCACTTTGATCAAGTACGATGAAGTAATAACTGTGACAGTTGCTCGCACTCATTATGTGTATGCTTGTGCGTTCGTTTCGAGCGTCTTTCTTTCTGTTTGAGCAGCGTGCTTCAAGTGTTGAGCATAGACAGTTGTTTGTCCGCGGTCGTGCTGTGTGTGCTCATTCCGCGCGCGCTTTCCGCATGAGGTGCGCGCTGCAAGTTTTGAGCTGCTTGCCGTTCTTCGCATGAAACTGCAGTGTGATGCTGTACCTTACATTCTTTCGCCCTTTTGGCGAAACAATGCAAAGTAAATGCACAACTATCTCGGTGAATACGCGTTTCACGATCGTGTTATACCTATTCCTCAAAAAGGGGAGCCCCCATGTTTTTTTTTCTGGTTTTTATTCAAGTATGTACCTGCGAACCGACATTTGACGCAATATCTCAAGATTTTTCACACACAAGTTGAGATGCACACAAGAAAATGTTTACAAAAATGAATCTGCCTCAGCGCCACCCATGGCTTCGGTGAAGCTGCTCTTTCGTAGATCCCAGCTCTGCAAAAATAGCGCAACAGAAGCATTCATTGCAGTGGGGATTCTTGAATAAACATTTCCCATGTAATCAACAGTTCTTTGTTCTTTTTCGTAGAGCTGGGGAAGATCTCGCGTGGTGTCAACTGACGACTTCCAAAGCTCACAGGGATGACAAGCTGATTTACTTCCTGGTTAAATATTGTAGCCACTGAATAATGTTGAGTAATGTACTTACAGTCCCCGTGTAACAGGCACTTTGCAAAAGACTCATGAGTAGCTATTACGTAACTAATACCAATCGTCTGTATGCTGTATATGGGTAGCTACACAGGCTTGTCTATTTTTGTGTATACGACTGCGTACACAGCCATAAGCATTACGTTTGAAAAGACGCTTGAAAAGACGTACTAACCAGCAGTGGGAAGTACAGTCTATCAGGCGAGGCATTGGTCCAAGGTAGCACGTGCGACAGGTACCAAATGAGTACAACAGACCCCAGGATCACGAGCCCCATCACTGCCCACACCTCCAGTATGGTAACGCTGTCGCAGCCCAGCGCGAACTTGTCCACCACGTTCCAGCCAGCATCCACTGCGCTCGTAGTTATGACGATGATCATGATGATTATTACGTTTCACCGGCACGAATGACTTTATGAAAAGTCTTCTTTGGCTATTTATAGCTTGGTCTAAAACTTAATGACGGCACAAAGTAGCGAGGTCAAGAAAAGACGGGACTTGTGCCAAATATCTGTCCTGTTTGTACATCGTCCAACTATAGAAATGAGGACAAACTTATGTAGCTTGTATGGCTACAGTGAGGCAGCAATTTCGAACAAGAGATGTCATGGCACAGTTACGCTGGCAATGAAAGAGGCGGGAATCAGCGAGGGTTCATTTCTTTTGTCATACAGAACTTCCCACGACCTGAACATAACCTCAATAAAGAAAGTACAGGTACAACGCTCGCATGTTTTTACTGTCTTACAATTATTATGATAACTGAAAACGTTATTAAAATAGATAAAAAACATTTTAACAGCAGGTACGGACCCAACCTACAACTGCGGATAATGCGTCCGATGCTCGACTTATCAATGGTTGTAGGTCGTAGGTTCAGTCAGAAAGTTATAGGCATGGACGTCCGCATGGGGTTGGAATGGAGATAAAGGGCGGCTGCCCCTATAGCCACCTAAGAAGGGGTGGGAGGCACAAGGACAGCTCCACACAATGGCATAATAAAAAGAATGCTGAGACTAATGAGGGGGGGGGGGGTGCAAAGTCAGCCTCATACATTGACTTAATAGAAAGGGGGGCGCTGCAAGCAACCTTCAGCCCCCGTGAAAGCAATCCTGCGCACGCCTATGGTCGTAAATTCAGCTCCTAACTGCAGCATGTTAGTTTTCGTCACCTACAGCTCGATTACCTTCATTGTCTGTTGGTTTTGTAAGGTTGCGCAATACTAACGAATAATGTGTTACCACTTCCTTAAAGCTTATTCATTTCTCTGAGTTGACGCGCGTGCTGGTTGTCCATACTTACATTCGAAGTCGGCAAAGATGCAGATTATCTTCATCACGGTAGACGTGGCATAGTTTGGGTAGACGCATTTTCGCAGCTTGCTAAGCCGGTCTTCCACCAGGTAGTCACTCAGCGGCACTTCCGATAGAAAGCTGAAGTTGTCGGCGTCGCAGATGGGCAAGATGAAGTACACTCCAAATCCCAACAGCATCGCCCATCGGCCTGCAAGTGGGCGGTGTTCCATTTGGAGAAACACACAAGTAATGCAGTTTCTGGCGAGGAAGTTTGCCATGGTTGCTGGAATTGCATGTGTTAATGCAGAGCGCTACAGCCTTTCACATCACTTTTTGAAAAGCCTTCAAGGTTACCAAAGTATTCAACTAACAATATTATTCTTTACAGCCCCGTTGTAGCTTAAAGGTTATACGTTTTGGGTACTTCCGCAGCACTTCCATTGCCTTTATGCTCTGGCTGCATGGGCGTCAACTGTAAACTCTGATTTCCATCTCTTGCAAGCTTGCTATATGAGCGAGCGCTTATTCCTGCTAATGCTCCATAGCGCTGACAATGAACCTAGTGAGTTACCAAATGGCGATCATTTACAGTTACCACTCGCGTACCCAGAGGAAAGGGGCTTGAAGTTCTTTCCCGCCAAAGTATTTCAATTTTGTATATGTGTGTTTAATAGGAACATAAAGTATATATTATTGCGGCCCTCCCCCCACTCGAACTGGAAAAACATTCTGGCTACGGTTCTGAAAGTGACACTTCCGAGTACCAGAGTGACTTGTTTTCTGGAAGCGAGGAACACCAAGTCACCGCTCAAATATACGACGTGCATGCGCAAACGCTGGCTGACGAATGTTGTAGACGCACCGACGGGAACCACGCACGCGACGAGCACCGCGAGTGTGGTGTGGGACACGTGGAAAATCAGGAAGTTGATCAGAAGCAGCGTCACGTCCACGTGCTGGACGTAAGGCACGTCCAAGAAATCCAGGCTGACAGCCTTGTATCGAGCCGGCTTGTCCGTGGCCTCTTGCGAGTCGTCGTCGGTGTTCCCGGCCTGGAAGACGAGCCAGGCATATCTCGGCTGCTTCGGGTTCAAACCAGCCGGTGGAGGGAAGTCTTCGACGCTGAAGTAGATGACGAGTAGTGTGCAGATGCCCTCCAGGACGGCCACCACGAACGCAGAAAGAAAGTGGCCAGTCCAAAATTGTGTCGACGTCAGGCCCATGAGCATCTGGTGCTCCTGTTCGCGCAAGAAGGAGAGTTACAAGAGAAAAAGACTGGACTGTCGACGTACATCTGCCTGAGATCGTAATATAGGCTTGCATATTCCGTGGTTATAGAACTTATTGAAGTTTCACAGTGAGGCTTGGCAGAACAGTTCCACATTTCTTGGCGTACGACGGTGCTCTTGCGGAAGTATTGTAATGATCTCACTTGTTTGCGTCACAGAAAGTAGAGCATATGTATTTGTGCTGGAGAGCTTTAGTTTCCAGTCTGTATCGAGGATCTCACGTGCAAAGCGACTACTCTTGACATTCCCAACAGTTCACACCACTGATACTGAAGCTTAGGGTATTCGTTCGAATGCTGTTTTACGGCATATGGCAGGGTTTTCAAGCTCATGGCCCACTGACATTGCGCGGCCTGCATATGACAGTAATTGATAAACTTTAAATTCGTAATATACAGCTCTCCGCACCAAAAGAGATCACTGCGGACAATGCCGATGGATGGGATTTTCATCGAATGGTTTTAAGCTCGACAGGTCATTCCGATGTGTCTAAAGGCCACTACGAAATCCCCTACGCCAAATTTACGCCACTTGGCCAAAACTACACCAAACTACGAAAAACTGCTCCCCAACGGCGCCACTACGACAAGCCCCCTTCATTGTTGACCCATATATAAGATCTGACAAAAGTTCTCTTTTAAATGCAAATTTTAGCTGGCACGTTATATTCCCCCCCCCCTCCAATACCTCCCCAGCCCTTCGCTGTCTGGGCCCATGCAAGACTAAATTTTGTGACTGCGGCTTACTAGCTAAGCTGAGTTTGACGCCTCTGTTATGAAGAACGTCAACCGTGAATGTTAAAGGCTTATTTCACTCAAATGACATAATTACCTTGAGACCCAACTCCATCTCGTTGGTCATCTCGCTGATCCTCCACACCAGTGGCAGGCAGAATGCTAGAGACAGCGCGAAAAAGAACCCGTTCCGATAGCGCGGTACATCCAGAAAAGGCGGCTTCATGGGCATTGAACGGTAGGTGACCTGAGAACAATCGGATAGACATTCCTTACAATGACAGTATCCACGCTGGCTTTGCACTTAAAAAACTGTGAATCTTGTTACCGTAACCTATTAGCGTAACGCTGGGTAAACAGTTCGGGCAAGATTAAGCGCGCTCAGCATGGTATGACTGATGGTGGTAGGAAAAGAATAGCTATCGCTATGCGCAGAACCCACGCACACAAGAGCTGTGTTGGACACATATCGCCTCATCAGATCGCGAACGCCCAACGGGACTGTTACTCGTCGAGCTTGACTGCTGTGACTTTACAATAATTGATCTGATCAGGTTGGAAATCATGCCATGAAAAGTACGTATTCGATACCTTCGCGAAATATTGTTGAAATGCACTTTCACCAGCTCTCATGATTGCAGCTAGAGGGTTTCCGACAAACCGACTGCTTTGCAGGAAGTTAGTAAAGCTTCTTGGAACAGTATTTACTTGCAAAAAAAAATACATCACCACAACAAATGCTGCCCATAACATTCCACTCGAGGAACGAAAACTCCTAATAGAGCATAGTTTTTTTTGGCATTTCTATATCATCGTCTGTGATAATTTTACTGATTATGCGCTCCGAAATCAGAGCACTGATCTTGATCTGAGCCTCTGGCTTTGCTTCCATGAAATAATATGGGTGGCATTTTGTGCTTGGACAGAATAATGCGGTATACACTGGCAGCTTAGAACACAGCATCGAACTTCAGTCGTCCTAGTAACTCAACACGTCCGGGCGACGTGTTGGGGCAAGGCAAGTCGGACGTATACGCTTCACTGACATCGGCACCCGCATCGGTAACCCACCAAAGCACTCACCGCTACCGGTGGCTCGTAGGCATCCCTTCTCGTCTCGCCGTGTAAGGTCATGTGCGCCTCGTCAATCGTGGTCTGTGTAGCCAAAACCAGGTCTGCAGAATAAGAAGAAATGCCAATCGGCCTCAAGACGTGCTGCAAGACTGATGCGAAAGATAATCTTTCTATACTCTCGCGCGTTTTGCCTTTGCGCCAACGGGCGACATTGGCCACGCCGGCATTTGCAGAACACGAAATACCCATGTCAGCACAAAGCTGTCAAGAGAAATATTATGAACAGTTACCGACCAATCGTTCGCCGGTAAGCATTGGGTGGAGGCGTTTCGTCCGGGCCTTCAAAATCATACTCGCATTGCGTGGGGCTCAGTCATGCGCTTTCAATTAGAAATAGTGTGTCATCATACAGCAAAACATACCGGGCATCGATCTGTCACAAGAACTCGAAGCATGTAAGGTCTTCCGGACGCACTGTGTGCATTAAACAACAAAGCGTCTGATAGCCGACGCGCGTCGATCGTCGTAGCCATCATAGCCACGCCGTCAAAAAGAGTGGTGGTGAGGCCAGTGTGAAGGCTACCATGAGGCGAGATTTCCAGTGTGTCTCTATAGGACGTGCGCAATGTTTGGAACCGTCCTTTAACGTCAGCAGGAGAGTAAAATGTGAGAACCAATGTTTCTTGCCGTCATCTGCTTTAGTTTTGAATGTTGAAAGCTAATGACGTAAGTTATCACCTGCCCATTTTCATTATTCTTTTTAAAATTATTGGCATTTACTGCTACACGCTTTCCATTGCAGGGTTCCTTTAGGCGTGAGCTCTTTAGCCATGAAACAACCAAACACTTTTTTTACACCTATCATATTGCTGAATTCTCATTATGTAAAGTTCTATAACTAATTTTTGTTAGGAAAACTTGTTCACCTAAGAATTGTCGCCGAGTGTCGTTGACCACTGGGCCCTGTGAAGTGTAACTGGCCAAGTAAGAAGCCACATCCAGCGGCGATGCTTCTGGCGGTAGCTCCTCGGGTGGCATGTAATAGACGAGACTGTAGGACAGGCTCCCATTCATCCCCTCTTGCTCAGATTTCCAGAACTGCACACACGCGATATCGTAGTCCGGTGCTCTAGCGGGGCTGTAGCCGCCCGAGCCAGTCCAGTGTCTGTTGACCATGGCTTGCAGGCACGACTCGGGAACATCGTGCACATCGCTGACGGCCTCGGAGGCGGGAGCCGATTTAGATGTACCCGCGGCGGTGCGCCGGCCTGTGCGCCGCCACGAGCGAACGATGTCTTTGCCGGCAGACCTTTCGGGAAACTCATTACTGTTGTGCGCGTAGCTTCGGCGTGAATACCCTTGCGCATAGAGAGAGGGAGAGAAAAGAGAAGTGATGTTGTTGTCACCGCAGTTTCAAATCCCTGAACATGTGCCACACCTTTGGCTAACTGCTTTTTTCCGTGGATTACAGATTTAGTGAAAGCAGGGGGGGGTGGGGGCACAGCAGACTACGAATAGCAGCACGACTGCTTCAGCAGCATTCATTTAAAAATTCAAGCAGCCATTGTTTCTCCTTTTCTTTCGCAGTCGATTGCATCGAGTCCCTCCCGAAAGCATTCTGCGCCCAATGTGATTTTACACGGCCTGAGGGATCGGTGTGTCTATGACTCAGTGTCGTCAAGCCTTCATCATGCGACGTCATGTTACGTGACGTAATATTGACGTAATCATGGCGTCACGATGATGCCGCTAAATATGGTGACCTATGACTTCATAATGACGGCGTATGGTGGCGTCATGGCATAATGGTTATTTTGCATCACTCGTGCTGACGCCAACGCCAACAGCCGCTTTCGCTTGTCATGGTCACAATCTAGGTTTTACAACTGGAAAATTCGGGCGAAGCGTTACCTCAACTCATCCAGCCGTCTTTAATTCAGCCCCCTTCCTAACACACTCATAGGTTCTCTACGGCACCTACAATCAATTTAAAAGGCAGTATTGTCCCCGGGAGCGTGCTCTAAAAGCTGTCCAAAAGTTCGTGGCTATTACCGGCATGTACTTAAACTGATCCATTCTATGATTCTTGATGAGCGCAAGATTAAGGCAAAATTACGGGAATTATCTCAATGGGAAAACTTTTATAGCAACAGCAATAATATAAACAATGAAAATTAGCGAGAAGTGAGAACGTGATTATCGTTGAATTCACAAGTATTTTATAGGTATTTTTACAGCGATTACGACAGAGGCTAATTTTGCCGCCATGACTCTTCGCCGCCACCGGCATTGGTGTTCGTAGCCACTATTGCGCAAAAGAAAAAAACCTAACTAAATAACATAAAATACCCAGGACAGAATGATAATCTAATTCGGGCCCTCTGCGTGGCAGCGCAGTAACAGTGGCCATGCCACAACTTTACCACTGAGCTACGCCGGTGCCTGACATACCGTAGCAAACTAACCGTATGCAGGCTTCGTGTCGGTTAAATAGCGAATCAACATATGTATTAGGGTGCTTTCGAACAAAGGAACCACCAAGCGTAACACAATGTTAATTGCATTACGAGGGGGTTTTCGAATGCGCTGACAAGTTACAAAAGCCTCAGGCATAATTCTTAAGTCGTCATCTGAAGAAAATTACAAGTGCCCAAGCACTCCGTACCAGCGAAAGCCGAAACGTGCGGCCCAGGTCTTAAGCAGCGGGTTCAACCCGACGCTTCTCTAAAACCTTTCACAACTATTGGTTACATGTCCGTGCCTCTTAAGCATGTTTGAGATACGTTTGGCTTGGTATTACCACAAAGTTTATTTCACATGTCGCAGTCTGTGCCTCGCATTGTCACGGCCATGGAGAAGTGTAATGAGTGGTTAAAGGCGTTTCGCAATACAGTGGTTGTTCTCGAACTTCAAGTGGTCACAGGTGTCGCAGCCGAAGCCGAACTGACGTTGGAGAAACTGCCACCGAAAGCGGGCGTTCGCCCCTGCGAACGCGCTCCCGCAGTCATCACGTTGACGCCGTTGTGCCCGCAAAGTCACTTGATCGGCGCGGCGTTGTTGCAAGCGTTTGACATCCCGAGCTAACTCGGTGACGTAATTTACACGTTCCACCCGCCACCGGCGCTTGCATTCCCGTTCGTGATTTAGCGCCGCTTGGAAGGCTGCCATCGGCACGCAGATGCGGCCAGCACTCGGCCTCCCGGGTCTGACTTTGTGCCTGGACTGCACCATCGGCCCGGTGAATGCGAGCACTTTTCGCGATCGGCGTTCTTCTAGAGTTGTCCACGACTTATTCATGGGGAAGCTCCCCATAGAAATTCATGCGTGCATGCTCGGCGCCATGGCTGCGGCGGTATCGAGGACGTCACACACAACGCAGCAAATCACGCGCGTGCTTAGATACAAGGTAACTAATAGCGCAGCCAATGGGGACTACTCGTGACACCGCTGCAGAGCGGTTTTTCATTTATCTTAGTCATATACAGTTTTGCTGTAATATTCAACTTGGTAAAAAATATCTTATAGTGTATTGGTTTTGCTAATGGTTTTATCACTTAAGGTAAAAGATCTTTTGGTGTCATTGCAATCATGCGCAGTGCTTATGACGCGCTTGTCGACAATGTATAAATGTGCTGTCTTACGAATTAAAGGTCAGTTGTTAATCTGTACTGGTCGTTGCAAATTTCCTTGTCGTCCTCGTGCAGTGGGTGCGGATTTTTTCATTGCGAAATAATTTGAGCATGTTGATCACTTGGCTAAATAAAGTGCAAGAAATACGTGATCTGAACCCTCGCTTTTCGCGAAACTCATTCTCGGCTTCCCAGTTTACGGTATGATTGATCGTAATTTGTCGCGCGCCTGGCACTCACCTTTGACAACACCGTCGACAATTTTTCGGGTGTAGTTGGTGTCGGGTCCATACACGAATTGCCATTCGCGTGCTGTAATCGCGCTGCCGTCCTCACCGAAGTAAGGGTCGTCGGGAGCCAAGGGCACAGCCTGGCGCTTGTCCAGTTTCTTCACTGTGCTGGGGTCAACGTGGTCGTACTTGAGTATGACCGCGAAGATGACGATGACGAAGCCCAGCTCGACCGCCAACAAGATGGCGCGGCGCCTGACAGTCTGCAGGTACAGCCGTCGCCAGACCACGGCCAGAGAGTTCTCGATGAAGGCCATCAGCTGAAGCATTGAATCGTGGTTGGAAATAATTCGACAATTGTTGAGGGTTTTACGTCCCGAAACCACGATATGATTAAGAGATTCGCCGTACTTCAGATTGGGCCACCTGGGGTCCTTCAAGATGCACCAAAATCTAAGGACGCCGGCCTCTAGCATTCTGGCCTCCATCTAAACTTCAGCTTCCATGGTTGGGATTCCATCCCATGACCTGCCGGGTCAGCACTCGAGCATGTTAACCAGTACAGGTCATCGGGGCTAGTGGGGTTGGAGCTTCACAGTCGAAGAAAAGAGGGGACAAAGAGTTTGGTTCGCCATTTTGTTTAAAAGCTATGGTGCTAAAATGCTAAGTGCGACGGAGCAGGTTTCACGCTCCGCCAAGGGGACCAAACTTCGATCAAGGTTGAAGGAATTCATGTGTGCTTATTCTTAGAAGTACACTGTGGTATCCCTGGTTGCAACAGTTAAGCTGTACTTCAATTGAAGTGTCTCACATGGCAGCATGCTTCATAATTATGCAGATTAAGGCAAGCAAGATAATGGCAAAGAGAGAGAAATAAAGAGGTGTTGTGACAAATTCTTCTACAAAATTGTGAACTCAGAACAGTTTTTCGCGTTCGCAAAAATGTGATAAAATATGGCGTAGCTATTTCCTCGAGTGAAAGTAGCATACAGCGTATGTACATAAATAAAACTAAGTAAGCCTAATCGAGTCAATTAGTGAAAATCCATTCCTGCAAGCGTTGCTAGTAATATTTATTCAGCGGTTATTAATTAGTAAACGTTAGACTTTGACACACAGTGTGCAGTGATTTAGCCCCACCGTATGGCTTCTGCCTGCGAGGTTTGTCAGTAATCATTACTCTCTGTCCGCGATCTCTAATTGCCCTTTCATTCCATCAGCTTCCCCAAATATCATGCGTGCCAACTTGGTATACTCATTACACGAATAATTCCCATTGCCATGTATCCCACACTTTCTCGCGTTATGTCTGCCGCATGTGCTATCATCGCGATGATCGCTGTTCAGGTCTTTATATAGGATCACACAGCTGGTCTTCTGAGCATGAACAGTGCGGAAATGATGGCATTGTTCTCAACGCCATCAGTTAGAAGGCTAGCAAAATTGTTACTCACGTCTGAAAAGGGTGGCTCACCGCAGCGATTTTCAGGAAATATAAACGCGTCGGTTGGTTTGTTAGTAGGCTGCCAAGTGACGAAAACAGGGTGGTCTCAACAGAGCGTGCACGTCTTCTTTCTTTCTTTCTCGTGTCTCAGCAAGCGCACGTGCCAACATGCTGAAGCACGTAGTGGCAAAAAAATATAAAGCTATGGGGAGAGAACAGTCGTTTTCACGAAACGATGTCAAAAATTTAAAACTGGAACTTCTCGTTCCCTTCGAGGTTCTTCAGTAAGAAAATTAAAAACAATTCATTCTGCGTGTACTATGTGCAAGCACAGCGATGGTTAGAAACCATGTGTGGCTGATTGCGCTACATGCGGACAAAAATGTTCACGAACTCCTCCAAGGCCAATTTTTCTCGCGGGTTTGAGCCACTTTCCGAGACCACAGCAACATGTGAAGGAACACTTAGGACTCCACGGTGACTCCAAAACACTGCAGAACCTATGCAATTTGATGCGAATGCTCTCATGTTTCACAGGAAGGCACAATCTTTTGTGTGTTCGTACCTGATTCACAGTTAACCCTGGAAAAGTGCGACTCTTACTTTCGCCATCGTCGTTATGAGTATACACATATAACAACACCGCGCAACCTTATATAAGTGAACAACTGTGCAGCAGATGTGGTCAAACTGACGTTTTCACTGTTTATTATTTGCAGGTGGCAAGCGCACTTGGCATTTAATAAAATCTATGGGCAAGATTGGTTGTTTAGTTGGTTCATCAACACCTTGGCGCAACCTACCTAGGGGAATAGGCCATGAACGGGACGGTGCCTTGTTTTTTAAATTAATTCACTTCTTGAAAGAGAAGGTTGGAATAATTAGGTAATATAGGTAATAATAAAAAGATGTTAAATTTCTAAACAAAAAACCTTGAAAAAAAAACATATAAACATACAAAAAAGAAAAAATATATACATAAAACAACTGAAGTTACTTATTTTTAGCATTCCATTCTTTTAGATTCTCGTAAGAAATTTTTAACAGCGGTAAAAACGCTCCTGTGGCTGAATCCAAATGCGACTGCGCCAAATGAAACAATCACCGGAAGTGTCAAGTTTAAGCGCATTTTTCGTAGGGACTCTTCCAGTAGATTTTCCCTTTGAGTTTTGAATTTTCGGCATGACAAAAAGAAGTGCTCCAAAGATTCCCTCTCATTACAATAAAGGCACGAAGGCGACTGTGCCAGACCCGACCTGTGAAGGTAAGAGTTCAATGAGGGGACTCGACAACGCAGCCTGGTAATCACTATTTCTTCCTTCCTTGATGAACACCAATTGTTCTTCCAAGGAAACATTAGCTTTGGGAAGTCTGATACAAAGAGTGACTACCATTATCTTAACTTTTTTGTATTTTTTTTCTTTGGCACCAAAGCTGTTAAAGCTAGCCGTAATGCTTGTGTGCGGCGTTGTGAGCAGGAAGCTATCATCTCAAAGGTACGTGCCACAGAAACTTGACATATCTCCGTGCCCACCACTGGTGAACTAAAAATGAAGGAGCCGACTGCTAGCACAACAAACGGCTGCGAAGCGACGGCGTTGAGCCGAAGACTCCGAGTACGTACAATGACTGACTAGAAGGGAATGGAAGAGAAAACGGTAGCTGCAAGGAGATCCCTGAGTGATGGAAGGACTACGCCGAAGATGACATGCCCTAGACCGGCGCAAACGCTTGGTTATAGCGCGACGTTCTATCTCTTGAAGTTTGGACATCCGTGACCTCTGCGCTGAGACTCAACGTAGGAACACCCTAAAGTTAAGTCCTTGCAACGACGTGGAATCAATGTACAAAGAACCTATGATACTTAGTTAAGGCTTAGAAGTGACCTCAGAGCAACCTATAGTCTTTAGAGTCACCCAGCTTCACAATTTCTGGCCTGCTTGCCTGCAAGCAAGATGATTATGATTAATAAACTTTATTTTTGTGGAAGCTATGACAAATTTATTGTTTTTTGCTACGAACAATTAAAACCGACTGTCCCGGCATGCTCTTCAGTTGCACCTCGAAAGATAACAGGCACCATGCGCAGAGGTGAGTGCCTTACTAAGACTAAGGACTTTCTATCCAGATGAGATAGAAAGACTCCCAGTGACAGTCCCAGTGACATTCGTGTCACTGGGAGTGTTCTTTGGGTTAACCTTACGTTTTGTGGCGTTGTCAAAGTGGACATCAAAGTCTATGAAGAAGTGCGTAGTTCAGGTAAGCTCCACCTGTCACCCTCACAGATTACCATGTTAATGTGAAAGTCATCTGCTTTTATTAAAGGCGATAGCCTTTCTTGGGGACCTTCGACGCAAAAACTTTGGTCTGTTTGTCTGTATGTCTGTCTGTACATTTGTCTGTTTGTTCACCGTTACCCTGAACCGGGTACTCTAAACAGCACCAGCTGATACCCCGAATGGCCGACCCCTTCCGCAGCGCCCACCAACAATGCTCAAGTATCAGCGTTCATACTTGTGCGATTGTCAATTAAAAAGCAATTATTGCGCATATCGGAGGCACCATAACAACACGTATATATTCCGCATGTTCGTCTTTTACTAGAAAAGGCATACAAAAGTAATTCTAAGAACCGTAGCGCTTATCACGCTGCGCTGACCATGCAACGCTCGCACGAAGAAGCGAGTGTTTCCAACGCTTTGCAAACACACCTACCCGGCAAAGACACCTACCCGTAGCCTTGCGTTCTACACCTTATCACCTCTGAGACGGATGCGCACACCCGTTTTAGGGCCACGCACTTTGTTTTCCAAATAAAACTGCCAGATGGCGCTCATGTCTCACGTGTGACGTGACTTGATGCGCTCGCTCGCCTCCGCTGCACGCTTGAGGCACTCTAACGCAGCGCCTCCAGAATACCATTCGCCGATTTTCTTGCGCAGAACATCATATAAATGTTTTGTTCACCCTCGCCACACGCAAGACTATTTTTTTCTTTTTTTTCATGAACTCTTTCACTCCATTTTTCCTAATAGTTTATACAGTTATTAGTCCCATATGTTTAGTTACCTTAAGCTTCGACGACATGTCTATCTACTACAACCTGGTACAGAAACATAGATATCTTTACGCTTTCATTATTTACGTGAACTTTCCAGGATATTCGGAAATTCGGGAGCACATGCTCGACCGGAAGGACCAGGAAGAAAAACAGTCTCATATGAATTACGTTTCACAAAATATTCCTTTTTCGACCGATATGTGTATGTACATTGATCCTTTTTTGCTTGTCAGAGGAGCGAGTGGTGGGGGCAAAAAAAATATGCAACAAAAAAACAATAGTATTGGAATCTAACGGTGTACGCTCGTGCTTTAAAACGCACTTCCCCATTTCGAAAGAATAACCACCACCAAGACACGTTATCAAATCACTTTCTGCTTTCATTGCTTTACACGTGCTTTTGTGCGTAGGGGGAGGGGGGCAGTATCGTGGTTTTAAAACGTGCTATTTCAGCTAGCTAACTTGGCAAGCACATGTGGTTTCTAAAACACAAGTTGATACAACCTAGATTACCATAATTTGTAAGTGCTTTCCGAGGTCAAAGGCGCAAAATTTTCATCCAGACAACTCGTGAAAAAAAAAATCTCGCTTCTGCTGTGGTAGGCACTGCGCACTGGGCCATATGCGGCTAAGCGTTTTTCTGGCTATTCCGGAGGATGCAATTTTTTCAAGTCACACTGATAACATCTCGCTATACCGGCACTACGGAACTGCGCTCCTCCAGATACACTTGGCATCGCAAGTGAAACTGCAGATGATTGTTTTATTAGTCGTCCGCAGCTTGCTAACTTTGCACGAACTGTTATTCCCGTGGGAGCATATTGCGTGAACAGCTATCGTAATCAAGTTACCTTGAATGACAAGCGGCACTGGGCGCACTATACCGGACAAACTAATCGTAATAAAATCGACAAACGTTTCACTGTTCCTGGAGAGATAATGCTGCTAAGCACCCATACAAAGATTCTGCACTCGTAAAACATATGCTGGCACTTAGAAGAAGACCAAAACTTTATTTGCGGAAAAGACCGTTCATATCCGCTAAAACAGGGCAACGCTACGTGATTGGGCAAGCTATAAAACGCAAGAAACAAACGGAAAGACAACCAGGTAACATACAGAATGAACTCCTCGAAATTTTCCATCGTTGCGTTTCGTTAAAGCATGAGAGTGTCAGAAAACGTCAACAAGTTATACGACAGGTAGAGAGGATTGTTCGCATTCCTTGTTCACAAGGTTGGTAGGAGCACTGTTATTCTGGTCCACCGCCTACGAAAGCTTTCTGCCCCTAACGTGCTTTTCTGCGCCCTCTGTGATCGGATCACCACCAGTCGACGATGACGTTGGATGACATTACAAAGTCTTGTGATTTATGGTGTCAGGATGACGTCATATCGTGATGCCATGCTGTTCTTTTTCCATCGTTCATGTTGACACTGCCGATGCCAACGGTCCATTCACTCGTTATAATAGACGAGGCATATAATAATAATAATAATAATAATAATAATAATAATAATAATAATAATAATAATAATAATAATAATAAAAATAATAATAATAATAATAATAATAATAATAATAATAATAATAATAATAATAATATCTGTGGGTTTAAGTGCCAAACCACGATATGATTACGAGGGCCACCATATAGTGGAGCTCTCCAGAAATTTTGACCAACTGTTGTTTTACGGTGTGTGATGACATCGCAGAGTACCTGCCTGTACCATTTAGTCTCCACTCAAGTGCGACCACTGGGGCCGGGATCGAACGCGTAACCTCTGGTCGACAGCCGAGAACGGAAACCACTGACTTACCGCTGCAAACTCGACGAGCCTTCTATAGGGCTCTCTCCTGGAAACACTCGGCCCCGCACAATTGCACAACATGGCAGTATGAGAATATCACTTGCTTTCGACAAAAATACAGGAATATACAAGTGCTAAAAATAGATGATAACCCTAAGGTAGCATACGCCAAAACACAACTAAAACGTGAATAGTGAAGAGCTTTACGGTTTACCATCATGTGAAAACGTCAAAGGAAAGGCAATTACCAGAAGCTGAAAGGACAGCCCCGCAAGGAATGAAACAATAAGGTCAGAGGGAACAGTATTGATTATAGCAGAGCAGCGTGGGGAGCCGATATAGTATAGGTGATCTTTATGGGCCAAAGTTTATCAGCGCAGGTCACTTACTTAGGCTGAGTCGATAACCCGGGGCTCCGCCAGCGCAATACCACCATCGATTGCCAATCGGAAGAGAAAGCTCTAAAGGACAGGTTTGGTCTATGACATGGTTGTTGTTTGGTGGAATAGGCTCACCGAGATCGTGAAAGATCTCGGGTGCGCACTCAGAGGAAAACAATTTCCGGAAATAACGAGCCTTGGTAGAAGAAATGAGGGTGACCTGAAGCGGAAAGCACATCGCTTGTTCCCGAATCGACGTGAACAATCAAACGAACGCCTCAAATCCTCGGGTGCGTGAAATCGATAGCAAATCATTCGTTAACGAACTATTGGGTTTGTGTGCATGCGTAAAAAAGGCAGAAGCTGTGGCTCATGTACTAGAAATATAAACAAATTGGAGGGCGATTTTTGCCCACGATAGCTATGTTTATCCGCGATACTCGAAGGCTGTTGTCTGTCTGTCTGTCTGTCTGTCTGTCTGTCTGTCTGTCTGTCTGTCTGTCTGTCTGTCTGTCTGTCTGTCTGTCTGTCTGCATGTTTGTGTATGTACGCTTCTTTATTTGTTTGCTTGTTCCCTATAGTCCTGGCGCAACCCACCGCACGGAAACGGCCATGAAACGAACGATACCTTAATTTAGAGATAAAATTGTTGTACCAGCCGAATGCGTTGCCATGTGGATGGTTTAAAAATTCACACATTTGTAAAACAAGGATTAGAAATGTATTAAATAAAGAAATAGGATAAAATATAAGAACGGCAAATATTGCCCCATTTGCCTTCTTTGCATTCGTTGTCCGCTGCCTTGGTTAGGCTGTATGTACTAAAGCGACGAGCCGATTGGTAAGTTCCGTTTCTTTCGTTTCATATATTTCTGCACGATTGGCAGTTAATAAAATCTCGGAACGGTGGGTTAGCGTGCTGAGGTTATGATCATGCAATAATTTAACACCCAACATTTACCACCACTATTCGCGAAATTCTTACAACTAATATACTCGGAGAAATAAACATGTGAGCGATGCATTCAATGGACATATTAGAACTTTAACGGCTTCTGAGCTTTAATGTTGTACAAATAGAAAGCGCCTGACTTTTTGCAAAGAACTCTTTGGGTGAAAAAGCTTTGGGAAACTGGCTATCGATTGGGTGCTTCCGTTGTATAATTTTGTGTTTTGTGTTTTGTGCGTGTGCGTGTGCGTGTGCGTGTGCGTGTGCGTGTGTGTGTGTGTGTGCGTGTGCGTGTGCGTGTGCGTGTGCGTGTGCGTGTGTGTGTGTGTGTGTGTGTGTGTGTGTGTGTGTGTGTGTGTGTGTGTGTGTGTGTGAGAACAAAAAAATGGAAGTGCTATAAGCCCCGCCGCGGTGGTCTAGTGGCTAAAGTACTCGTCTGCTGACCCGCAGGTCGCGGATTCGAATGCGAGCTGCGGCGGCTGCATTTCCGATGGAAGCAGAAGTGTTGCAGGCCCGTGTGCTCAGATTTAAGTGCACGTTAAAGAACCCCAGGTGCTCGAAATTTTCGGAGCCCTCCACTACAGCGTCTCTCATAATCATACGGTGCTTTTAGGACGTTAAACCTCAGATATCAATCAAGTGCTGGGCGCTTGTATTGCAAAAAAAAAAAAAAACATTGCCGACGCATGCGTTACGCTTCACGTTTCCGACTTAGTGTTTCTTGTTTCAAACCGATTCACAGACATGCAGCTGAATGTTTTATTATTCTGTCATACAGGTTCAGGGCTAAATATTCTTATAAAAAGCAGTCATTCGCGATCAAGAGCAACACTATTTTTTATCTGTTAATTTATTCAAGGGCATGATGAATGGCGCGCTATCATTTCGTTATTATGCTAAGTCCTCCTCTATGGCTGCCGCATTAATTCCGCATTATTAACAGGATGTTTCATGAATTTTTTTTAATCAACATTTTTTTTTAATTCTCCTTCAATTTTTTTTTTTACGTCTGTGCTAAGATCTGCTTCCAGAATGCGGCCAACGGTGACCCCGCTCCTTCGATCGCCAAGCAACCAAATTTTGTTGAAAATGAATGTTGCTGCCTCGGAGTTTTTCGGGTTTTTTTGTTTTTGTTTTTACGTACACTGCCAAAATTCTACTAGCTCCTCATCTGATGAACGACCGTTTTATACCTCGTCCACCAACTATCTGTTCGTATTCTTTAATTTTTTTTCTCGCCACCTGATGATATACGACGTACTTAATACAGGCCTGTAGAGAAACCAATTAAAAAATTTTCACCTATTTATTGACGATTCGCATGCCGTTTTTTTTCTAAATTCGTCTTTTGGATTCGGATGAGCATGTTGTACTTTTATGCATCAATCAGGTTCTCCTAATACTCCTGTTCCATTTTGTTTAACAAACTTTTAGGGGCTAGCCGTATCCGTGGAGTGTCGTGACGCATAGTGCACAGTTGGTGCCCGCGTACTTTCTCACTGGGTCACGTGTCCTTACGGTGTGGTGAGAGTGAGGTTCCGCAGGGAGGCAAATGGGCTGCGCCTTATCGAGAATGGGGAGAAATAAGCTCGTTCTGAAAACGATAAGGTGAAGAGCACCGTTGTATACAACGATGCTCTTCACCTTCTACTTTTTCTCCTTTTTCTCCTTCTCCTTTTTCTATATACTCGCCCTTATGGTGAGAGTACGTAGTGCATGGCCCAAAGACCCTAAATTATCTTTACTCGGAGGCTTTGCATGCAAAGACGCCTCGCAAGACTTCCTTGGCAAGGCGGGCACGTCATTCATAGCAGAAGCATGCATCTGCAACACCGCTTGCACCCCGACACCTTCATACTAGTAGATTAATTAATTGATTTTTGGTGTTTAACGTCCCAAGACCACCATATGATTACGAGAGCCGCCGTAGTGGAGGGCTCTGGGAACTTCGACAACCCGGGGTTCTTTAACGTGCATCCAAATCTGAGCACACGGGCCTACAACATTCCCGCCTCCATCGGAAATGCAGCCGCCGCAGCCGGGATTTCATCCCGACCTTCATATTAGTAGAACAAGTGTTCGAGGAGGGGTCGGGTGGAATGCCCTCGACCGCATTTGAACGGTACCGTAGCGTCCCAAGGCAGCCTTGAAGGAGCGAACCCCCGCCGGGATCTACATCAATTAACATAAACAATGAAATCCTTATTGCCAACAGCCGACACATGGAAGCGGGATGTAATGACCGGCGAAGGGGCAGACAGCCTATGCGATTGTAGAAGCATTAAATAGTAAAGCTTTACTACCTTCACATTTTTTAACATGGATAAAAAATATACCAATGATATGAAGGAGAAATATCTAGAAAATATTTGAAAAAGCAGAGATATGCAATAGCCTAACAAAAGTAGCAATCAGCTTCGATGTTTCTATGGCTCTCATGAATTGAACGTGGCTTTATCTTCTTTTTTTTCTTGTGTCATGGCCTATCAAGCGACATTGTATAATTTGTTAATTTAATACAATCATGTCGCAATTTCTTTTCCTCTCCGGAGCTTTCTTCTTGGCGTTATTTTCAATTGTGAATATCTCCTCTTTTTGCTACCCCCACCTTCACCATTTTTTTTCTGTCAGCGTTTTCAACAAGAAAAAGTACTTTGCTGTTGAAAGAAAAGATTCAACGTCTTTATTACATCATAGCTCAGGTTGATCATTTAGGTTTTAATAAATAAGGAATTATTCCCACGTGCCCCCTTTTCTCATCGCACTGAAGCAATGTCCCTGACTTTCCCTATATATATATACACATGTTCCTTCTTTTTTCACTCGGTACATTATTTATGCCTTTCGAGACCTTTCAGTAAGCTGAATATATTAACGCTGATCCACAGTTATTTTTTTCTTGCGTTTTCATATATAGATACGTATACATATACGGCGCATGAAATCGACGCCAACGTCGACACCGACAGCAAAATCCCACCGAGCGTTTTCGTATATTTGCTATCGCAATAAAATACAAAAAGGTTTGAAAGCGTGATAATTCTTACCTTTTTTTTCTAACGGTGTTATGTTGGTCAGTCGGGACGTTGCCTGATTGTAAGACTTATATAGCATCATATCTCCTTTGAAAGAACCACCTACTCGCACCTTGCGAGGTATTGCCGTGACTGGGTATGTGAACCGCATTTCTGTGACACTTCCGTAATTTTCAGACATGACAAAAATTAACAAGGGAAATTTTTGGAGAGAAAGGCAATGCGTGTGTAAGCCAGCCTTCAATGAGCTTGCTTGACGGGGAATGTAGTCTACTGCATAAGTCTGGTGATTTAGTGATTTTGGGGGGTTTGGCTTTTTTAGAGCAGTATGGGCAAGTGTCCATGCATGTGAGCCGTCCAGGAGGGGTGTGCCTTTTTTTTCTTTCTTTCTTGTAATAAACATCAGTTTCAAGCTAGCGCTCATCGTGGGTACTCTTCTCTTCAGCCCTTGTTTTTTGTGCTTCAAATTCTGTTCCTTAATGTCGAACAAACTCGCCCAAGCTTCCGTCCTTCTGAGAATTCTGCGGCTGCTCTAGCGGTCGATCTCTGTAGTTGCTATGGCTGTCACCTACTACATCCTGGGCTCCTTAAATACAATGCACTCCCGCAATGAACTTGGGGATATATTGAACAGTTCAAATTGTCTGGTTATGTTAAATTGCCTTCTGTATTAGTTATCGATCGCTGCAATTAGATTCTTCACAATTACATCGCCCACCGCTATGACACTGCGGTGACAGTATTCACCTCCTGAACAAAACAAGCGGGCTCGAACCACCCCGGTAGTCCGATTTCGGCGTAGGATAAGTGGTGGAGGCCCGTGGGAAGAAACAGTGGAGGAATGGAAGTCGCAGGGTAGTGAAGCATGGAGCCTGCTTCGGCCGCTGGAACATTGAACGTCACGGCCGTCAATGCGCAGCTGCGCGAGCACTGGTGATACTCCCAAAAAGACACTCAGCTGTTCCAATATATGTGAAGTAAACTCTGTTAATCGGAGATATCGCGCTTAATGACTGTTCTTTCAAAGTTTTCTTCATTTATTTTTGCTATATTTATTCAGTATACATTCAAAGAACACATTGCCGAAATTTCCGGAGCTCTCCACTGTGGCGTTCCTCATAGAAGCCTCCAGGTAATGACTAAATTGTCAACAAATAAAAATGAATATACAAAATCTAGAGGAAAAAAAAGTGACTAACCTGTAATACATTGTGATACATTGGAGCGAACTAAACAGGTAGAAGTCATCACGCAGTAGAAAGCGTAAATAATTTTGGGTGGACAACAAAATTTGAAATTTAATTAAAAGAGCAGTGTAGGCGCTTGCAATGTAAAAATAGCTCTAGTTAAATTCACAAAAGTTTTCACTCGTAAAAACACATTGTCAATGGACAGCCAGCTTCGCTAAAGATACGCACAGCAACAGGACTGGCCGAAATTTTATTTTACTACTGGCGGCCAAGCGCATAGCCAGAAATTTTTTTCGGGGGGGGGGGGGGGGGCACCACCTTTATTTCGGGAGAGGCACCCCCTTAAAATCGCCATTTTCCGCTATCTATGTCATGGCAAATAAAAATTTGGGGGAGGGGGGGGACATGCTCATTCTGCCACTCCCTGGCTACGCCCCTGCTGGGGGCCTGTGTAAGCCCAATTTCGTGAATGAGGGTCCTCATGTCAGTGTCATGCTTTGTCCCTTCTTTATTTCGCTGATTTGCCAACTAAGACTACGAATTTTCTATACAGTAAAAATGGCTTAATCAATGCGATTTTCTTCCATGGCAAGTCGGCCTATTTTGATCTAATCTGAATGTTACTAACTTAGCTATAAATATTCAAACAGTTGTAGAATAATCGGAGCTGGAAAATTTTGTAAACTTGCCACTTTCATGTAAAAAGTGTCCTTGGGGTATTACTTTATTCGTCTGTTCCTATGGGTAATATAATAATACTCGCCCTCCTGTGATCACAAGCAATATTTAATAACAATGTACTTGCGAATACAGCCACTACCTCTCACATGATTCATAAATGGCAGACTCTTGCGAACCAGAAGCGGAACATTGACGCATCTGCCACCTATATATGGCCATTTTCCCTTTTCTTACGCACAGCTATTTCGTGCTTCCCTGCACTACTACATCATTTAAAAAAACAAAGCCATTTTTCTATATCCCTGTTTATAAGCTCGATAAACGCACGCATATTCTCGGGTGCCTGATAAACTTGTCACGTTAGCCCAATTCGTAGTTACGGAAGCTTTGCGTCTGATTTAGCATGTGCTTACCTCCCCTGTTTTTCTTCCCAGGTCCTCATCGAGAACACCGGCTCCTCCCTTTCATGAATAAAAGCATTTATGAATAGATAGTAACTGCAATGCGCCTAGCACACGGAGAATGCAAATTCGCACAAAACACCAGTGGGATAAAGATGAAGAGTAGGGCCGGGAGCCAAATACCAGCGAAAGAGCGCACTGGTTATGGATGCTAGCGAGGACACGACAACCTGTGAGGGGGAGGAGGAGGGCTTGTACAAGCAAATCACCTGCTTTCGTATAAGCGTTGTGTAGCAGAGATATATGGCTTAATGGAAGGCAGCAGCGTAGACGAAAGTGCGTGCGGAGAATTTATTGCAGGCGCGGAAGTATTCGTTTACGCTAAGGCTCATATAGACGAGATTGCGCTTAGACAAGACGCATGACGTTCCATAAGGCACACAATGAAACAGCACGTTACCATCTGACGTGCCCCACTGTGTGCACAATGCGCTTAGAGGGGCCCTCAGTGATGAACGTTTTGTGAGGCACTTGGCGTGAGCGAACTACTTGTTTACAAAGGCGGACGTCTGACCCGTCTGCGAGAGGAAGTGTTGTAATGCATCGAGGCAGGGCTTGCGACTCGCATGAAGTGTAGAACACGCGTCCATGCTCCTGAAGACACGTGGTTCCAAGTGCTGGTCGTTAGCTTCTACTGAAGAACTTTTAACGGGAAGACATAACGCATCTTCACAAACTGGTGTACCGGTTTACTGTCGTTAAAAGGGGAATAATTAAATGATATTTTTACATACTGGCAACAAGTAGTAAAAAAAGTTATGGCAAATGGTGACCGCGGCTTGAAGGCATTAGATTATGCCACCAGAATTCTTCAAGCTTTAAAGTCAATGTTGAAGCACAGCAAATAGCCGAAATTGCTGGAGCCCTCCACTAAGGCGTTCCTCATTATCATATCATGATTTTGGGACGTAAAACCCCAGATATTTCTTTTATCATTACGAATTTGAGCTTCGATCTACCCAATTGTGAAAGCGATATCCGTTGGCTTTCCGATATGAATGCAAAGCAAATTCAGAGGCTTTGCTGAGCGACTGGAAGAGTTGTTAAAGGAGCCTTGCAGACCTTTTTTAAGTAACTATCTGAATTCTAAGTAACTATCTGGCTTCAATAAAGGAGTACCTCACGGATTTACTGCCGCCAAGCTTTTTAAAGCACATCATGTACGAGCACAGTTACAGAGATTCGTTGCACGCTTTAACTGCTTGCTATCTTGTTCTGTTCCGACGAACTCGCTGGAAACTAAGCAGGGATACGAGACACGGAGAGAAGTTACGTCATGCGCGCATAGAGAAACGTACTTACATAAAGAGCGGACACTTCCATAGGGCCTTGCGGCCCAGCTACTCCGCTGCTTTCAGCGTTACGGGTGGTTGATCAGACCCCGTAATGTCTGCAGTATAAGTAAAATAATAATTTATTTTCCAACGCTGTAATTTGACCCCGTACCTTGCTGCTCCGAAAGCGAGTGCCTTTATCATTGGGCTACACACCAATTCTTGCACAAAGGGAATACATGTACAGTACATTTAAATGACGTGAGTGTGCCTCTTTCTGCGAAACAAATGCAGAAATACGGCAATTTCTAGTCATATTTTATTGTTTTCTGTTGTAACACATTAAATGCCCTTAGCGAGACATGATGTAGTGCGGATACGGAAAATTGCACAAATTATTAAAGTTTACTCTTTGCAAAAAAAATTAATGTCAAACTTGGGTATTCATTGTCCTCTCGAGGAGGCTATTACATACCTTAACAATGGAGTAAAACTGAGGATGAGTACGCCATCTAGCGGTTGGTGAGACCCTTCCTTGCTGGGCTTCAAAAAGGCTCCAGTGGCCGCTTTTTATAGTATATTCTTGCTGGGCCGCGAGAAGGCTCCAGTCGCCCCCTTTTGTATAGTATATTTTTCTACGATGCACACGTCATGACCCAGAACACATCTTTTTATTATTATTATTATTCGAAGACGTGGATTTCCGTGTGATTGCAAGTGCGTGCATGGGCACGTGGCACCCTGCTGTGGCAGCCGCAGTAATTAGACAGCTTACGATGCTCTAATGAGCCAATGGCTTTGAGCTTCGCTACAACGTAGTTATTTGGGTATATGACACCATTTGTAGAAGAAAGACGGAATTAGACGTAGGTGACTTTAAAATATTCGTAAATAAGTTTCAAAGTTTCAAAGTTTCAAAGTTTATTTGCAGGAAAGAAAAAAAATACAAAAACTTCCCTGCGGGAGGCAAAGACTAAAGGCTAAATAGCCTGACGAGGTCTTGACCTCCTGATACAGTCTGCATCAGTGCCATATTACACATATTCACACATCAGTAACATACATATACAAATAAGTGACATTATACATATCTTATTTATTTACATAGCTTATTTCTACATGATATACATTCAGAATATGTTTTACATAAACGGGAAACAATTTTGGTATCAAACGATTCTGTTTAAGTATCATTGTTCACAGTAAGAAAAAAAATCAACTCAGTATACAAGTATTCCTAAATATAAAAGCCTATGGATCTACTATGTCTTTAGTCAAAAGAAGAAAGGATTTATGATGACATTTAAATTGTTTAGTTTTCAGAGTAAAGTCTATATTCGATTCGTGAAGGTTTAGCAATTGTATGATCTTATAATCAATAGCCTGCTTGCCATAGTTCGTGCGTGTTTTCTTAGTTTTGCGGGTAGAATTTCTGAAGCCATATGTTGTTGATACAGTGCGTGGAAAGGAATCCTGTAGTTTATGTTTGTGGATGTGTTGCATCAGTTTAACATTATATACTTTCCTAGCAGATAGAATTCCATGTTTAAGAAAAAGCGGCTGAGTGTCTAAGTCCTTGGGGTGACCTTTATATTTTTCTATTACACGGAGCGCGCGCTTTTGCAAGATTAATATTCGATCGTAATTGGTCTTAGTTGTTGTTCCCCATACAAGCATTCCGTATAGAAGCTTGGAGTAAAACATGCTATAATATAATGATTTACATAACCATGAAGGGAGGAGGAAAGCAATTTTACTCAAGCACCCTACAGAACGAGCTAGATCTACCAAGAGACTATTTACGTGCGGTGTCCATGTTAAGTGCTCATGAAACCAGACTCCAAGGAATTTTTGTGTGCTGACTTGTTCGAGTCGCTGATTGTCAAACAAGATTACTATATTATCACTGATGTGCTTGTTAATGGGCCTGAACATAATAAATTTTGTTTTTTGTGTGTTTAATTTTAGTTTGTTTTTTGTTAGCCAGCCTGAAAGTTTCGAGAGATATACATTTGTCGAAGCTTCTACTTCCTGAATGGTGGAGCCTGTGAAGAATATACTTGTGTCGTCAGCGAACATTTTAATTTCGGGTGTATACTGAACCTCTGTAATATCATTTATATATAAAAGGAAAAGCACGGGGCCTAAAATGGACCCCTGCGGAACTCCTTTCTTTACGCTTAAATAGTCTGACTTTTTACTGTCTATGCTAACAAATTGTTGTCTGGATGATAAATAGCTTTTAAATAAATCAGAGACTATTCCACGAATTCCATAGCAGCTTAATTTCAACAGTAAGATATTATGGTCAACAGAATCGAACGCTTTACGCAAGTCAAGGAAGACACCTAACGTGAACATTTTATTTTCAATATTTTCTATTATGCGGCTTTTAATATCAATTAGTGCCTCTTCCGTGGTTTTATTTTTGCGAAAACCATATTGATGCGGTGATAAGATATTCTACTTCTCAAGATATTTCATAAGGCGCGTATTTATACATTTTTCATAAATTTTTGAGAATACAGGTAATACGGATATCGGACGATAGTTTGTTAATTCAGTAGTGTTGCCACCTTTATGAATGGGTGTAACTTTGGCCACCTTAAGTTTTGTTGGAAAGATTCCAATAAGAAAGGAATAATTTACCAGATATGCTAATACGGGGCTAAGTATAGATGCGACAGCCTTAACTGGAGCCACCCTTACGTCATCATAACCACTCGCAACGTTTGTCTTTAGTTCTTTTATATATCGGTAGACTTCCTCGGGTAATACTTCGTGTAGTACGAGAGAGTTCATGCAACTACTTGTTTCATCTTCATATTGTGTTGAGTCTTCATCATAAACAGCCACATTTACAAAGTATTGGTTAATTGCGTTTGCCAGTTCCTTACCCTCCAGAATCATGTTGTTGACTTTTACTTGTTTAGGTGTATTTGACGTTGCTGTTCTCCCAGTTAAGGAAATAACTTGTTTCCATATTTTTGCCGGTTCTGATTTTATACGTGAGAAGGTGGCTTCATAATAGGCAAGTTTAGCCTTCCTAGTGTCACTATTTAGTTTGTTGCGGAATCGCTTGAATTCACGCAATATTGCAATATCTCTAGTAGCAAGAAACCTGTGAAAAAGCGCGTTTTTCTGCTTGATTCGTTTCAGGAGGTCACTGGTTATCCATGGTTTTCTGTTCTTACCCTTTCGTGTTCTGATCTGTTGTATCGGGAAAGCAATATCGTAGCACTCAAGGAAAATAGCTAGGAAAGTATTATATGCGCTATCTGGGTTGCATTGCACATACACAGGTGACCAGTCAGCACGTTCAATTAATTCGGTAAACTTAAGCAGTGATTTGTCATCAATATATCTATACCGCGCGATATTTGGACATTTAATTTTGTGCTGCAGGTTTTGTGTAGAAATGTAGATAGGTAGGTGGTCACTTAGGTCTGAGCACAGTATGCCCGAGGTGTAATCGCAACTATTTAGGCTTGTTATACAGACGTCAAGTGACGTGGAACTATTGTGAGTAATACGGGTTGGATATATAATGGCATTCCGACATCCATATGATGCTACAAGGTTTTTCAAGTCAAGCGCGTACAGCTCTTCACTCATCATATTAATATTTACATCACCCATGATAAAATATGGTTTTTTTATCTCATTAAAACAATGCATGAGGTTTTCCATATGACTGAGAAAATGCCTCTTATATCCAGTTGGGGGTCTATACACCACGGCAAGTACAAAAGAATTTGTTTCTATTGCTAGGCACTCTATGTCACCATTACTCACAGAAAGATCATCAAGCATTTGAAAACAATATCGCTGCCGCAAGTATATAGCCAACCCTCCACCTCTTCCTGCGCGATCCAAGCGTGTTATATTATAGTTAGTGAACTGAGGAGACATGTCAGTATTACACAGCCATGTCTCTGTAAACAATATTGCATCGATGTCCACGTGAAGAGAACTCATAAAGACATCAAATGCTTCATGCTTGTTCCTAATACTTCTTATATTTTGATGTAGTATGGTAAAGGAGGCATCATTAATTATTGGTATTGTTGTTTCTATAGTAGACATGGTGAAAAAAATCCGCCTTCTCTTCTCCTTCCCTTCCCCTTTCTTTACTTAATGAGACCTAAATCAATTGGGCTTGTTATCCGGATTACATCTGACGTTTCATCTTTGCGCGCAGGAATTTTTCCTCCACTAGACCATACGAATTTCCATTTTGCAGATTTCTTTTTTGCTATGGCTGCGCCAAGAAGCTGCTTGTTCTGTCGCGTCAGGTGCTCGTTAACATAAATAACGCTTTCCGCTCCCTCGTAATCGAGGTGACTAGAAAGGATCCTTTGTTTCTTTGCTTTTGCGAGCACCGCATTACGTTTGTTGCGCGAGATGAGCCGGACAACGATGTTCCGTTCATTCCTTTTTGCCGTCGACACCCTGTGACAGATGTCGATGTCACTGTCAGATATTGGCTCGCCCACAAGCTCACCTATCTTTTTCACGACGATAGTTGAGTCAAGTTCCTCTGGTGCACCCTTTATCTCAAGATTGTTACTTCTTTGATATTGCTCAAGTTCTTCAACTTTCTTTTCAAGCCGATGATTCTCGGCTTTTAGTTTTTCGTTCTGAGAAACCAGTTCTTTTACTTCCGCTCTTAGTGCCCTGATATCGGTTCCTATTTTCTTTACTTCATCGCATGTATCGCAGCAAAATTTCAGGCTTTCTTTTAGTGACCTTATCTCGGCACGTATTTCCCGTTGAAAATCAGAGATTAACGTTGCGATTTCTTTCTTGTCACCCTTACTCATGATAGGAACTTCACTTGACAAGTACAAAAAAAAGAAAAAAAATGTTTGTCCGGCAGCAGTGCAAAAAGCAAGGAAAGTAGTCGAGGGATACCTCTTTCTTACCTGCAAAGAATTGCAGATGTATTTTTGCCGTCTGATCGCTTTGTGCACCGCTGCCGGACTGTGTGGGAGACGAGAATCTCAGCGCTTATAAAGCCAGCCGAGGATCAGCTGACAGCCTTCTGCGCCGACTCCGTGTTATCTTGTTCCAGCAATCAGGCCAGCAGCGTCACGATGCCGGTTCTCGATGCGTTGCGGGCCATACGTCGATGAAGGGTAGTTTTGCCGTAGCGTCCAACCGAAGCGTACACGTGGAAATTTCACTCATAGAAGGCCATATTCAATTTCATAGAAGGCCATATTCTGAAATTTCATAGAAATCTCATAGAAGGCCATATTCTGCGCCCTAAAGTTTGGCTGCAAGTTTTTTAAAAGGCCCTCAACAACAGATTGCCAGAGTTTCCTGACCATGCTGAAAAAGCGTTGCGGGTCCCTTTAAACGCAGAGAAAGTCACTGAAGCACGATACGAGCCTTTCATGGATATCAGGCGTGCGAGGGATGCCCGCAAACATCGAGCAAAATCGCATCTTTTCGGTAGCCTCTGATCATCGCATGCAACTTGCGGGGCATGGAGTGTTTGGCCTGTTTTTTTTTTCTCTGCCGAAAGCCTGTGTCAGTTAAACATTGTTCCTGCCTTCAATTAACATCTGTTACTATACTACTCGTGCTCGTATCGTTTTATCATGCAGAATGTGCCTCAGCTTTAGTGCTCGTGCGAATAGTAAAGTAAGAAGCACAATAACTAATAGCTTGGCCCAGCCCTTTAAGAAAACAATGAGTTCGAGACATCCCGTAACAAAACGACAGGCGCATACTAATGGCATACTATTTGTCGCTTGATTTTTATGACATGAAAAGTCACATATTGGTAACAGCCCCGGCTATAGATACGGTAGGAAACCAATGTGGTGACTAGAAAGGAAGATTTTCAAGAACGCAGGAAAGTACACGTTCTCACTTTCACGGCATCATTTCACGTGGCAATATTCATCACATGCAGCTATGCCATATCGTATACCACTATTTGTGGGCATGTTAGATATAGGTGAAAGAACCAATGTCGTTTAAACACGCACTTTACGTGAATTGAATGATATATGTAGATTAACGTCTCAAAACCACCATATCATTATGACAGACGCCATAGTGGAGGGCTCCGGAAATTTCGACCACCTGGGGCTCTTTAACGGGCACCTAAATAAGAGCACACGGGCCCACAGCATTTTCGCATTCATCGAAAATGCAGCCGCTGCAGCTGGAATTCGATCCCGTGACCTGCGGGTCAGCAACCGAGAACCTTACCTAACTAGACCACCGCAGCGGACACTTCATGTGAATGAATGGGAAACTTCACGGGCGAAGACAACGTCAACAAAGAATACCGTGACCCCTTGCATATGTCTAAAAAACACAACATGGAAGTTCAGTTCGTTCAAATATTTTGTTTACGAATGCTGTCCATTTCTTATTCGAAGTTCAGAAAGGAGTGGTATACAAAATGAGAGCATTACATACTCTTCGCGTGGATTCGTGTGGTAAACATGCCGAAGAATTCGACTACACAAGAGCAGTGGCAAAGAAATACATTAATGGCATCGCGCTAGTTGGCTGTAACTAAAACTTTGAAAGCGAGTGAACGAGGCAACTGACAGCACAAAATTACAATTTATGCGTTTGTCAGTCGTGAGTTATTTTCGCATTTTTCTTTTCACAACACTGCGAGCAGATAGCCATCCTTCTTTTGCTGAAGAATAATAGAATCTTACCTCAGTAAGTGTGTAATAACTACTACTTTGCTTGAACGGGTTAACGTGACCACGAGAAAAAAATTTTTTACGCAGACAATCAGGACAAAGCAAAATATATTGTGATTTAACCTTCGCAAAGGAAAAAAAAAGACAGGCTCTGTAAGCTGTCTGCCATGGGAGACGTCTGTGAAGCGTTGTTTAATGTTTTTTTTGCGTGACCTATCACTACTTAGTCTACGGGTTTTTTTATTACTTATCCTCAATATGCTGAAGGCCAAACACTGAATTTATAGTGGAGTGGCACGCTGAGACCACAAAACTCGTAAAGGTGGAGGGGTGCTGGTCGAAAAACATACGTAGAATTCCGGAACTATCATAAGCACAGGAGCATGAACATACGTGACCAGGGGGCCATAAAATCGATGCTTGTAAAGTTTTCGGAGTCAGCTCATTGTGTTGTGGTGGTCGAAAAGTTTAACAAACGTTAAACTCAACTGCGCTTGCCAAAGATCTCATGAGCTGCATTTTCAGATGCTTCCTTTTGTGCATGTGCGTTTGGATAAGCTGAACCATTCAACATGAAAGAAAACCGCCGTTTAATACTGCCTGTCCACGAACGTAAATTCTTTCGTTTCCTCTAAGCGAGCACTTTATAGCCGATTGAATCTGTACAAGGCAGAAAACAAAGTATTTACGAAAACTTGAATGGCCATGCAATTCATTCACAAACTCAAATCGAAAGAAAAGTGATAAGATAGGTTGCAGATGTAAAAGGCAATCTCTAAAGTTGCTATGACCACTATCCTTGAGCGCTTCGATTCACTGGGCGGCGCTTTGCAACCGCAAGAACCTTATGTTACACAATGCAAGGTTTTGGTCGTATGCGGTAGGGAAATCCATTGTGGCATCGCGTGAATGTGCTTCTCCTTTTGCGTGTTCAGTCTCCACCTTACACTGTACTTCCGTGATTTCATGGCACGATCCTCGGGTTGGGTATAGCAATAATAATACGAAACGATCTCACTAAGTTCCGTCAATACATTTTAACTGTTGTCTGGTCGTTTTTGTGCTGTTTCCAGTAATAGCGCATTCTAAAGATGCGACCTTACCCTGAAGGAAGAGAAGCCCAATACTTGGGCCGTTCCTGAGGGCCGTTCATATACAATTCACTGAATGTCATTGAGTACGTGACGGTCTTCCATGAATCCTTTGGCTGTTCTTAAGAAAGAAAGAAAGAAAGAAAGAAAGAAAGAAAGAAAGAAAGAAAGAAAGAAAGAAAGAAAGAAAGAAAGAAAGAAGGAAAGGAAGAAAGAAAGAAAAAGAGAAAGAAAGAAAGGAAAAAAAAGAAAGAAAGAAAGAAAGAAAGAAAGAGAACACGTTTACGTAAACTGCAGTCGCTCACTAACAAATGACGTAAAGCACTGAGCACTGTTGAGTGAACACGGCTCACCCGCCGTATTCTAGAACGTCCCTTCACTCAACGCTTCACCTTCACTTTAGAAAGCCGATGGGAGCGCCTTCTGTAGGCACGGCAAGTCACTGCATATCCGTGATAATCTGCTGCAATTCTTGAGTATCACAGCGTCATTTTCAGCCAAGCAGTGGCGCAGTGTTCAACTCTGTCAAGTTAAGGGTGAAAGTCGAGTCGAGGAGCGTTTGTGAATACGGGGGTCAGCGTGGCAGCGCTCTGCGGAGCTCCAGTGCAGCCGGCGCGGCCGCGCATGGAATCCAAGTGGCGCAGGCGCACATGAGCGTGCTGCTCTTGCTGTGCAACAGACAAGCGAGACCGGCGCTTTGCTACTACCGTGGATAAAGGGCTATTACGGAATGGCGCAAGGTTATGTATCTATAAACGTTGGACTGGCGTGCTGAAGTGTTGTAGCTGACGACGTAAAACAACTTCGTGTGTGCGTGTTCGCATGCGTCGTTACGCTTCGGTGCGCGCCCGCACCAGCTAAGTGGCGCTGGGCGGAGCACGGCCACGCGCTCGCGTGTTCACCCTGAGATAGCTCACCTTTTCTTATGTGGTTCTTAAACGGAAAAGAAGAGAAAAGTGAGCACCGTAACTGTCTGCATCAGGGTGCGACACCTCAACAGTAGCTCACGAGGGATGGGGGTAA